>NC_090447.1:1483139692-1483739692 GCF_031143425.1 Pleurodeles waltl | reverse complement strand
CGATGTGAGATACCAACACCTGTAGTCCTGAGGAAGGTCCTTGACACTATGCGGGCAATATTCAAGCATCGAAACATGGTGATTGAAAAGAGAAGTAGCATCCATTGCTCAGCTTCCTTGTTCTGAATCTTGTAGTAGAGAGGCACCAGTAACAACATTTTACCTCATCTACACACAAGTTTAATATAGATCAAAGTTTAACAACTGGAGGACAGAAATGTCATGTCGACTTGAGGGCCATGACCCCATCCAAACTATAAGTAGGAAACTGTGCAACAAGCGAACAGTCACACTCTCTGATGCGTCCCAGTGCTAGTTGTGTAGCCCATTCATGAAGCATAGCACACTAGGTAGATGAGGCTTATCCATCCTACATGAGTACATGGATGCATGCTAATTCTATAGGAGGTTTGGCCGTTTCTTCACACTCTGTTTTACTTCTTGCTTGGTTCACAGAAAGTGCACATCAGTCCTTTAACGCCTCTGACTACGCCCTTCTTGAGTGTTAGACACCTACACTGCACCTGTGCTGTATGTGTGAGAACCATGCAATGCCCCTCCTCCTTCGGCAACATGTCTTTTACTAATATTGTGTGTTAAAGGAGATTGTGCTGCCCCTGTCGTACTTTTGTTGTGACGTAAAGCTTGATACTAAACTTACCACTACATAAATGAACAAAACAATTTGCAGTGCCAATACTTGTTATGATGCATGGCATGAAGGAAAAGTAATTCCTCAGAATATGTGGGCAGAGTTTACTTTTGGTTTTATGTGTGAAAAAAGCGTTTTTTGTAAACCAACTGGATGACTTTGGCTGTTGCTCGAATGTGAATTTACTTTGAAAAAACAAAAGACAAGAGGTGTTTGGCAAAACAGGAACAGTTGTTTTAATTAACACTGCGGCCGGGAGAACAGTTACAGAAACAGGGTCTGAGGATTGTCTCAAGGTACAATTGATCTGAGCGGTGTTTTATACATTTGTCTGGGCACCATAAAACAATTACAACATTCCTTTTTGGTTAAAGAATGTGAACCGTTGTCTTGGAGTCATAAATAAGGTCCTGATAACAAATGCAGGTGAGTCTCGACCTTGCGTGGATGCAGTGTGGGCCAGCGGGTAACTTCTCCAGATGTCCAGCCTGAGGGGCACGTGATCGCTGCATGTTACTATGTGTGCTGTGTTCTGACTGGCTAAGTGTTCCTAACTTCATGTGGCATCTGACCTTATGGTGTTTGGGAATGCACGCATCCCTCCAGCCATGTGGGTTTTATTGGGACCAATCTGCTGGGACCATTGTGGTGTTGCTGCACCTATCTGTGGGATTGATCTGAGTTCGAACATTTGTCTGCCAGCTACGTGCCACCCCGCCTGTGACTTGTCAGTCAGTTACCTCAGGCCTAGGTTTCAGTGACTGTCTGGCCACGTATTTTAAAGTTGGGTTAACGGAGAGTTCATGATGGGTGAATTCTCTAATAATGATGCGATCTTGTTCTTGTATACAAATGTATCATTGTGTGTATCGACATCGACTTTTCCAGTATTAACATGGCTGTGTAAAAATTAAAAAAAATATCTGGCCAGAGGCTTAACGTCAAGCATAACACCTATGGCCAATTCTCGCATTATAACCACAAGCACTTTGCATGCTCATTTTTTGAGTCAAAAACAGCAGCATTCTATTTAAGTCTGTAAGTTTCACAAAGCAGGTGACCGCTTAAACTTTGCATAGGATCTGTCACTGTTCAGGATTGTGTGTAGCACTTTTTCTTTAGTAACTTTTAATTTATTGTAGCAAGAAATCTTTTTTTGAGAAATTTTGAAATCCTGTAATAAATGGTGCATTATCTGCCAATTTAGAAAACTACACAATTATGCAGAAAATGCTGCAGCGACAGATAACTATAATTCCAGCGTGTCAGAAACTGGGTTTTTGGTTAGGGGTAGGTGAGAACCCTTCTTAAGCAGAAACTACAGTCTTTGTCAGGATGAACCACAAAAGTCACTAAATTAACCCGTGTTTAATGCTCTGGCAGCTCAGCATATAAGCAATCAGGCTTGACTTTGAGACAATATGTAAAGAATTTATGCAGTACTTAAACAGTAATAAAGTGAAACCACAAAGTAAGAAAAACCCTACACCAATTTAGAACAAATAAAGTAAAATTTAAGAAATTATTTGATATGAAAACAACGAAAATCCAATCAGTAAAACTGGAGTAATTAATTTTTTAAGTTTTCAGTAGAAATTAGATCAAAGTACCAACTGTGGACATCTAGCCGCACGAGACGGGGGCAAAGTCAAAAACTGTGGCAGACAGCGATGAAGCGCAGTTCAGGTACACGTGACCGATTCGGCCCGTTCTCCACTTATCTTTGGACTTACAAGAATTTTTGAAGAAAGATGTCTGCGAGGGTAAAGTTTAGCTGGGCGTGGCAGCAAGTGGGGTCCGTTGTGTAGGCGTCACCATTGGAGAGCCGCTGAACAAAGCTGTGGTGAAAATTTCTATGTTCAGACCTAGGGCCTCATTATGAGTTTGGCGGGTGGCTCACGGAGAGGATGCTGCCGACAGCAGACAGTGCACAATCCGAGGGTGCTGGGCAGGGGGCCCCCTGCAAAGGCTTTCCGGCAGCCTGTTCATGGCAGGGTCCCTGCCATGAACAGGCTGGTGGAAAGTTGAGTTGTAATCAGCACAGCGGCGCTAAGTACAGTGCCACTGTGGCTAACGACAACTCAGACCATCAACATGCTGCCTGGAACCATGTTCCTGGCGGGGACAGCGGTCTCATGGCAGTCTGACTGCCAGGGTCACAATGTGGTGATCAGACCACCTGACATGAGACGGTCCAACTTTCACTGCGAATAGGTGGTCCTTGGACCGCCATATTCGTAATGAGGCCCTTAGTATCTTTTTTGGAAGTCGAAAATCTGCAGCAGGGTGAAGCTGCAGACTTTAGTCGACATGGGCTCCACAGAGCTGGATACCCTGCTCAAAAGGAACTGCTGAACAGAATTTGCTGCTGCTAAGCTGGCAGGCTGGCCGGCAATGCACCTTGGACAGATCAGCAAACAGAAAGTTCCCAGTCATCTGTCAGTTCTCAGGGCACATTTTGGTAGACAATTCTCAAGTATTGGTTTTAGGCTGTTTGAGCACATTTAGCTTCACATCCAAGAGCCAGGACTGGGTGGGGACCATTCAGAAGGCAGGACTCACTTCAGGCAGGGTTCAGCTGCAGGGCTCAAGTTGTTGGACCTTGTTGTGTCCCTGTAGCTCAGAAAAGGTGCCTAGTCAACTAGTCCTTGGAGTCACTCTTTTAGTCCAGTCCTCCAGCAGCAGGGCAGCCCTCCGATGGTTCAAGGCAGGCTTTAAGCAGCAAGTTAGTTATCTGATGTTCAAAGCAGCCCTCAAGCAGTAGAACAGTCACTACCTGGGAAGAATAAACAAAGAACAACTTGCAGTCACGCCTACTCATGTGACACAGGCTGCAGGCACCTTACGGTTAGGACAAGAAAATGCCACCTTTCTAACAATGACATTTTTAGAATCTGACTTTACCATTAAAAATTATTTTAAATTACAATCCTTTAGATACCAAACTTGATATTTCAACCTGTTCTCATACAAAGGTTAACACTTACTACATTAAATGTAACAAGGTAACCTAATGTTATCCTATGGGACAGATAGTCCTCACAGTAGTTACAACCAAATTTGTGAGTTTTTCACTACCAAGACATGTAAAACTTCAAAGTAAATGTCCAACATTGTAAATACAATGCACCCTGCCCAATGCCCCGTTTAGGGCCTACCTTGGGAGAGACTTATTTATATTAAAAAGGGAGTTTTAGCCTGACAAAGTGTGTGTTTTGCTAGATCAAACTGGCAGTTTAAAAATGCACACAGGCTGCAATGGCAGGCCTGAAACATGTTTTTGAAGGCTACTTAAGTGGGTGGCCCAGGAAGTGCTGCGGGCCCAATACTTTAATTTACAGGCCCTGTACCGTACTAGTACCATTTATTTAACAGGCCCAGGGTACATGTTGAACCACTTTACTAGGGACAAATAGGTAGATTAAGTGTGATGCTGAGATGTAGGCCAATTTTACAATGTTTTAAAAGTGAGCACAAACACTGGTCAGCAGTGGTAAAATGCACATTGTCTTGGAGCCAATAAAAAGGAATTTCAGCAAACAAAAGAGGAGAAGGCAAAACGTTTGGGGGATAATCACTGTAAGGCTAACAGGTCTAACACAGCGGCCCTAATTATATGTTATAGCACCAATTGTCAGAGTTTTCAAAGGCAAACAAAATGTAGCTAATAAATTCCAGCCTTTTTTCTTGTGGCGAACGAGGGTTAAGCAGCCTAGTGGGGTAGAAGACAGAGGCTGGCTTTCAAGAGCAGATGCAAGCATGTTACTGCCAATGGGCTCTGATTAACACAATAAAAATATATATAAAACAACTGTGTGTTAAAAAAGATATCTGTCAGAACAATACGAGCAGTGGCAGCTGACATGTCTGGAGAGACACAGAAAAAGAAAACAATGTGCCATCATCTCCTTCCTGAGCCCATAAATGGCCTAGAAGTTGGTGTTTTTTTAGGTTGAGCACCTGAAGAGGGCCCTGCTTTTACCAAGGCATGCTGGAGTGCTGCTCCTTAATGGCTGCCACTGCCTGGCAATAGCCAAGCCAAATATAAGTGCGAGCAAAAGAAAACATAAAAAACAAGCACTGGCAAGGCCAATAATTCTCACCTTTGTCAGGCGATTGCCAAGCTATTGGCTTTGTAAATACTTGTTTCCTGCGGCGCTCACTGCGCATCGTGTTTCTGGGGCACACATGGTATGATCAGGGGCACTGGAATTATGTGATTGTGCGGCAACAGCAATTTTTGCATAATTATAGATTTGCCACGTATACCATCACCTGCTGCATAATATGCAGATTTTAACACCAAGAAATGTGTTTCTAGCTCAAACAGTTCAGAAGTTACTAAAAATGCAGCGACATGTGTTGCCGAGCAGTGAAAGGCCCTTTGCAAAGCAAGCTTGTCACCTTTTTGTTGCTTATTGCTATACTTGGGTATTAAAATGGTACTAATGAGGTGCAAACAATGCCCAGACAGTGTTACCAAGTTTAAAATTGACAAAATAATTAATAATACTAAAAAATCTGCCGTATTATGCCGCATAATTTGGCTTTTCTCGCCACATAATTTACTCAGCCCTGCCACATAATTTGGCCCTCTCTTGCCACATAATTCCGGTGGCCTTGTCTATGATGCATTCACATGCATGCATCGCAAACCCCACACAGCAGCCATTCTGGGATGCTAACCACTTGAGGATGCTGGTAAGTGCACACATGCAAGTCTGTGCTTTGATATGCCCTGGCAACTACTTTGTCTTTAATTTCTCATCTATGTCCCTGTCGAAACAATGAACAAAGAATAAAACGTGTATGGAGCTATTTAAAATGAAGCTAGCCAACCAGCAGCACTTAAGAGTTTGCTGGCCCTCTAAAGTAAAGGAAAAAAGAAAAGAAAAAAATAACTCAGGGCGAGCTGGGGGGGTCGTGTAGGAACAGAGGAGTGTGCTGGGAGTGGACAGAGGGGGCTACAGGGGCCCTCCCAATAAAAAGAAAGAAGAAGTAAATAAAACCTACTCATTGGTAACATAACCTCTTTCAAAAACTGTGTCTTAAAATGCAACATTATTCCTGTTCTTTTAAAACTTTTCTTAGGGACAACTCTCCACAAGTTATTGGGTCGCTCTCTCCGAACAGGTCTTAACATTCCAACAGTTTCATGGTTTGCCCACCATCACTGAACATGGGGCCCCATAAAAAAGCACCCTCCTGTGGCACAGAAACCTGCCCCTGGCACGGATGGGACCTGCGTGCTATCACTTCCAGGGACAGTTTAAGGCAGTGGTTTGCTACCTGTGGTCCGGGGACCCCTGGGCATCCACAAAGCCTCCTTAAGGGGTTAGCGACTGCTTAGAAAATTAAATATTAACAGAAAAATAAAGTGTAGATAAAAAAAAGTGGCTAAAAGTGCAATTGAAAATTGTAAAATGTACTGTAAATATCAAGGAATTTAAAATTGTAGGTTAACAATTAAATTAGTATCCTCAGATTGATTTGTGGGAGCAGCGCAGGCACATCAAACAAAATATAGTATAGACAATGTGTGGCTTCAATTGAATTTAGAAAAGATCCAACCTTCTTATGAAAAATAATTTTTATATGTCTTAAATTTAGATTTGTTTGCAAATTAATTAAAACGTGTTATTATTTGTGTATATTTTTGCTGAATGCTTGTTTATGTATTTTTTGTGTATTGTTTTGCATTTCAGATCATCCACAATGTTTAGACCAAGGTCCCCGCCTTCCAGTAATGACTCAGTAGGGGGTCCCTGGATTCCAATAATGACTCGGATGGTCCCAGGGTTCCAGTAATGATAAAGTGGGGGTCCACAGAAGTCACAAAGTTGGGAACCACTGGTTTAAGGCATGAACAAAGTGGGCTCTGGCCCAGGGCCCCGCCTTTCAGGGGGCCCGTGACAGAGCCAGCTCTGTTCTGCAGAGGCTTGACCTAATGACCTTGAATAACTTTCAGATTGTGTTGACTATAGGTTTCCTTTCATTTACTTTAAATGTGGATTGCGTGTGAGAGTCTATTACAGACATTTCGCAGAGAAATGTTTCATGCAACATCCATAAAAAACGTTTCTTTTAGATCAAGACAGGATCTCACATATGAGAAATGGAAGGGGGTCACAGAGATTATATGTAGTAATATTATTGAGATCCTGCTGTGTTACAATATTGAAAACACGTCACTATCCCCAATATTAGATTTAAACACTTAGGCCCATATTTATACTTTTTTAGCGCCACATTGCCATCATGTTTTGACCCAAAAGCGGCATAAACTTACAAAATACAATTATGACTCATATTTATACTTTCTTTGTGCCGTATTTGTGTCATTCTTTGAATAAAAAAAGTATAAAAAAGTATACATATGGGTCTTAGAAAGTGGACAAGTGCGTCTGTGCACTGTTAGTGACATGTCCAAAGAGGGCACGAAAGAGCTGAAACTGGATCCTAAATTCGGAGCTGCTCTGAACAGGGGCCCCCAAAATTCGTTTGGTCCAGGGCCCCACAAATCTTTAAGATGTTCCTGATCGCTTCACCTGGGGCGCCAGGCATCCTTGCACGACCCTCCAGGACGCAGAGCGTTTCTTGTACACAGAGTAGCGCCTCTCACACAGAAAGACTCTGACTTATGACAAAAGGGTCATTTTATGACACAGCGCTGTGTTCCCACTGAGTGTGCCACATCGAAATGATACAATCTCATCCCAGGAGCACTCGTGCGCAAAAAGCCTTATTTCTAAAATATTTCACGTTGTCATGGTGCGAAAAGATGCCTCAGAGAAAACTTGTAATGGCCAACCTTTGTCAAAATGTTTCAGATTTCTACATCGTGGCTCATAAAAGTACAGAAAACAAATTACTTTCATTACAGATGAATTTTGTCCAATTTTTAGCTTTATTTCACGTGTCTGAAGGGACAAACTAAAGTACATGATTTGGTGATAATTTTGCGCTTTCCATCCCAGTGTGGACGTGTGAATATAAATCTAAGCGCTTGTCTATGTGGAACGCGCACACTTTCCCAGTGAATGGCAGAATTTTACAAACTAGTTTTGTAGATAATACTACGGCCTGTTTCAAAAGAGAAAAACAAAGTGAAAAATAAAAGTGTGAGGATCGAAAGACAAAGAAACAATGTGTGACGGAGAGAAGGGGTTGTCAGAAGCAAGTGAAACACGCATTTTCAATGCAACGGGGCTCGCATTTGCTCGAGTTGGAGCTATTTGCGTTGTAAACTCATAACCTAACTTTTCTTGCCACTCAAATTAAAAGAAAAAAAACACAGCACGATCGCGCTGAAATTGAAAACAGAAAAACATCGCGCTATCGCGCTATGTAAACCCCAGCGCAATCGCGCTGCGGGAAAATTTTACTGATAAAGTAGTCCAGAAACCATGCTGAAAACATGGAGCCTCATATGTTTTCAGTAGTTTACCAGTGCTGTGTAGGCGGGCTAAACACCGGAAAAGGCATGACGTATGTATGCCTTTCACAAATGAAAGCAAGCAGATTTTAAAGAGCAAGACCAGGAACCAATGAAAGAGACTGACGTGACCTGGGCGTGGTTTGAAGCCTAAAGAGAGATTACTTTATGGACGGAGCGCTTTGCGCTCGCCCATAAAAAACGAGAGAAATACATTCTACAAACATGTGTTGGAGAGGCCACTCGCACCTGCCACCTGCCCCTTCTAACAACTGACTCATGCAGGGACGTCTTAAGGATTTGGGGGACCCTGGGCCAAACGTATTTTGGGGGCTCTGAACAGCTTTGAATGTATGATCCAGTTTCAGCTCTCTCGTGCCCTCTTTGGCCAGGTCACTGAGTGCGCACAGATGCACGGGCCAAATTCTAAATGTGTTTACATCTAATATTCAGGGATAGTGATCAGTGGCAGCTCGTTGTGCAGTGAAGTGGCAGGGTGGCGCTTACCTGCCTTGCTTCCTCATCGCCGCTCCTGCTTCCTGGTCACAGGAGGCACAGGATCCCAGCCCGCCCTGCGGTCAATCCGCACTAAACCGCCCAGCCAGGGTGCTCCCAGGCAGACTGGGAGCCTGTGCCTGCTCTCTCCAGCCCAGCAACACAGTGCTGGGCTGGAGAGAGCACAGTGCGCATGTGTGTTTGGCCGGCCTGAGACGGCTGGCCAAACACACATGCGCACTGAGGGGAGTGCACAGTGCACTCTCCCTCGTTCCCCGTCATCCACAATTCCCCGCTCCTTTAATAACAAAACAACAATAAACATGGTTTATTATTGTTTTGTTGTTAAAGGTTTGCAGCTGCTGCTGGCGGGGGGGTGATGCTCCTCCGCCATAGGGGAGGAGCCGCCACTGATAGTGATGTGTGTTTTCAGTATTGTAACAGAGCAGCAGCTCACTAATGTTATTGCAGATAATCTCTGCAACACCTTACCATTTCTCATATGTCAGCTACTGTTTTGATGTAAAAGAAACTTTCTTACGAATGTTGCATGAAACATAAACATATTTCTCTGCAAAATGTCTATAATAGGCTCCCACACATCACCCACATTAAAAAGTAAATTAAAGGGGAACGGTATTTCAAACAATCTGTTAAAGAATTATTCAAGGTCATCAGGGCAAAACTCTGCAGAACAGAGCTGGCTTTATTGGGGGGGCCGGGCCGGCTTTAGGGCGGTGTGAGCGATGTGGCAGCACCTGGTGCTGGCCTGAATTGAGGGCGCTGACCTCAGGGTGGCGCTGTGTTTAGCAATACCTTACGAAACTTGCAATTGAAAAGCACCTGCTGAAAAGTTTCTTGTGCGGCCAGCCTTCAGGAAGCAATTTAAATGTCAAAATACCTCTTGTGATTTATGTTCCTGCTAGGGAGAGATGGTAGTTTTTTCTAGCGGCAGCTTTGACTTGCCATAAAGTAGCACAGAGGGTTAATGTGCTTGCTGCAAAGAACAGAAGTATATTTTATGTGGATCGCTGAGTGGATTAGTAAAGCCAGCCTTTACAAAGCATTTTAAAATAAATGAATGTATGTGAAAGGGGGCTATGGAGAGATGGGGGGCTCATTTGCCGGATGGTAGTGAGGGAATCTGAGGAGTTGGTCATGGGGTGGGGAGGGCGCCAAAAAAGACTGTCATACGGCGTGCCACCAGCGCTAAAGTCGGCCCTGTGGAGGAGTGGAGGAGGTTCTGAAAAGCTGGGGCCCTGGGCCAGAGCCCACTTTGTCCTTGCCTTAAAACGTCTCTGGATTCATCTACAGCAAGGCTCTCCTGGCAGATGGTCTGCTTTCAAAAGTCAAACCTTTCTCATTCTTTGAGCTTAAAGAAACTCTGGTCCGTAGACTCCAGTACACACGGAGGCACATGTGGGCCCAATCTGGGCATTTTAATGATCACAACCCCTTGTACCAGTGTTACTTTTTGGCTGATGCAGCCGGGCGGAAGCTGTCCTTTCAGCATCCGGGGCGGGGCTTATCTAATAAAGGTAAGCGTTGTGTCTTCTTCTCCAAGTCCCAGTGGGTGCTGTCCTGGGGCGTAGCTCCAGGGGGTGAGGGGATGTTTGGGGAGCTACACCCCCTAATAAATGTACAGGGAGTGCAGAATTATTAGGCAAGTTGTATTTTTGAGGATTAATTTTATTATTGAACAACAACCATGTTCTCAATGAACCCAAAAAACTCATTAATATCAAAGCTGAATATTTTTGGAAGTAGTTTTTAGTTTGTTTTTAGTTTTAGCTATGTTAGGGGGATATCTGTGTGTGCAGGTGACTATTACTGTGCATAATTATTAGGCAACTCAACAAAAAAAAATATATACCCATTTCAATTATTTATTATTACCAGTGAAACCAATATAACATCTCAACATTCACAAATATACATTTCTGACATTCAAAAACAAAACAAAAAAAAATCAGTGACCAATATAGCCACCTTTCTTTGCAAGGACACTCAAAAGCCTGCCATCCATGGATTCTGTCAGTGTTTTGATCTGTTCACCATCAACATTGCGTGCAGCAGCAACCACAGCCTCCCAGACACTGTTCAGAGAGGTGTACTGTTTTCCCTCCTTGTAAATCTCACATTTGATGATGGACCACAGGTTCTCAATGGGGTTCAGATCAGGTGAACAAGGAGGCCATGTCATTAGATTTCCTTCTTTTATACCCTTTCTTGCCAGCCACGCTGTGGAGTACTTGGACGCGTGTGATGGAGCATTGTCCTGTATGAAAATCATGTTTTTCTTGAAGGATGCAGACTTCTTCCTGTACCACTGCTTGAAGAAGGTGTCTTCCAGGAACTGGCAGTAGGACTGGGAGTTGAGCTTGACTCCATCCTCAACCCGAAAAGGCCCCACAAGCTCATCTTTGATGATACCAGCCCAAACCAGTACTCCACCTCCACCTTGCTGGCGTCTGAGTCAGACTGGAGCTCTCTGCCCTTTACCAATCCAGCCACGGGCCCATCCATCTGGCCCATCAAGACTCACTCTCATTTCATCAGTCCATAAAACCTTAGAAAAATCAGTCTTGAGATATTTCTTGGCCCAGTCTTGACGTTTCAGCTTGTGTGTCTTGTTCAGTGGTGGTCGTCTTTCAGCCTTTCTTACCTTGGCCATGTCTCTGAGTATTGCACACCTTGTGCTTTTGGGCACTCCAGTGATGTTGCAGCTCTGAAATATGGCCAAACTGGTGGCAAGTGGCATCGTGGCAGCTGCACGCTTGACTTTTCTCAGTTCATGGGCAGTTATTTTGCGCCTTGGTTTTTCCACACGCTTCTTGCGACCCTGTTGACTATTTTGAATGAAACGCTTGATTGTTCGATGATCACGCTTCAGAAGCTTTGCAATTTTAAGAGTGCTGCATCCCTCTGCAAGATATCTCACTATTTTTGACTTTTCTGAGCCTGTCAAGTCCTTCTTTTGACCCATTTTGCCAAAGGAAAGGAAGTTGCCTAATAATTATGCACACCTGATATAGGGTGTTGATGTCATTAGACCACACCCCTTCTCATTACAGAGATGCACATCACCTAATATGCTTAATTGGTAGTAGGCTTTCGAGCCTATACAGCTTGGAGTAAGACAACATGCATAAAGAGGATGATGTGGTCAAAATACTCATTTGCCTAATAATTCTGCACTCCCTGTATTTTCTGATAAATAGTTGGGCGCAGGTGCTTTCAGTCAGGTTTGGTGAGGTGTCTCTTGGAATTCACCAGGACTTTTCACACACTCTGGTGGAAAGACTTAAAAATGTTGATAATTTCACAAAATAATGTACTTACTTTCACCTAGTATCCCTACCAATCCTGCATTCCTCGCCCTTTCCACTGATCCTTAGGCTCCTTTCGTGCGCCCTGCTTTCCAATCTTACTGACAATGTTGCTGTCTCAACTTCCCAAAAGACCTGGGGAGAGTGAGCCCATGTGGGAGAATGGATATTGCTCCCTTAAGACCCGTGGGAGTAATGAGCTTGTACCCACCCTGGCATATGCCCCCTGGAGCTGTAAGTGCCCCCTTGCATGAGTCAATTTCTTACCCATGGTACCCTTGGAACTGCAGTTCATTAAGGATGGCAGATGATCCTCCCTCTTCTGAGCGTCTATGGCTTGTGAAATGAATCTCACCAGTCTGTCAGCCAACTTCCTAACACTGGGCCTGTGGTTCAAGGTCACTTTGAACTCAGTCCCCATTCACTCGTCCTTGTCCCGTCCTCCCTGCAAGCTGCCATCAGTCCGCACCGGACCCAAAAGTGGCTCATTTTATGATTTTGAGGCCCACCCCGAGGCCTGCCCCCTGCCCTCATTATCTCACGAATGGTCCGTCACCCTTCTCAGGGGGTGAGATATGTAAGTTGGTTTAATGATCTTGGGCCCATATTTATACTTTTTTAGCACCACATTTGCTCTGCTTTTTGACGCAAAAACGGCGCAAACGAACAAAATACAATTGTCAAAAAATGACGCAAATGCGGCGCAAAAAAGTATAAATATGGGCCTTGGTACGCAGATCCTTGCATTGCCAGACGTTACGCTCCTGGTGATACACCTGGTAAGTCAGTCACCCACATGAACGCGACTGAAGTAACCCACAAGCTGTAGGTTCAGCACCTTGATGGGTTTTTTATGGTTCATTATTTTAGGGTTGTGATGTCATCAATTCCAGAGGTCATTTAATGGCACTTCATGTGATGTCATCGTTTATGTTAATGAGTACTCGCTAATAAGAATGTGTAAAGCTTGAGAGCTCTTCTGTTTCTGCGAGTAAAGGGTGCTCACGTAAACGTGTACCTAGAAGCTCGCGAGTGTAGGAGCTTCTGCCCTGGACGCCCCTAGAAGATGTCTCCTTGTGACCCTTCACTTTGGCGAGCCTGCCTTCGTGAGAAACACCACTGCTGCAGAGGGGACACACTGACTCTCAAGCCACAGCCAAGCAGACTCCACTGCTGGTGGTGATGTCTGTCTGGAGTTCCGCCAGCAGACCTCATCATTTCCATCTGGACATAGCCTGTCTGACATGATCCCCAGTTTACTGTACTGGACGCTAATCCAGAGAGAACGTGTTCAGCACCAATGCAGCAGTTTAGCTGAGTTGTCAGGAAGAGAAAATCTTCTGCAGTGTGTGTGTGTGTGTGCATGCGTGTCTGCCTGTTTGTGTGCATATGTGTTTGTGTGCACGTGTGTGGGTGCGTGCATGCGTGTCTGCCTGTATGTATGCATATGTGTGTGTGCACGTATGTGTGTACACGTGTGCCTGCCTGTATGTGTGCACTTATGTGCGCACGTGTGTGTGCATGCGAGTCTGCCTGTATGTGTGCATATGTGTTTGTGTGCATGTGTGTGTGTGCGTGCATGCGTGTCTGCCTGTATGTATGCATATGTGTGTGTGCACGTATGTGTGTACACGTGTGCCTGCCTGTATGTGTGCACTTATGTGCGCACGTGTGTGTGCACGCGAGTCTACCTGTATGTGTGCATATGTGTGTGCGCGCATGTGTGTGTGTGCATGTGTGTGCCTGTATGTGTGCATTTGTGTGTGCATGTGTGTGTGCATGCGTGTCTGCCTGTATGTGTGCATATGTGTGTGTGCACATGTGTGTGCACGTGTGTCTGCCTGTATGTGTTCATATGTGTGTGTGCACACATGTCTGCCTGTATGTGTGCATATGTGTGTGTGTGCATGTGTGTGTGTGCACATGTGTCTGCCTGTATGTGTACATATGTGTGTGTATGTGTGCACGCATGCCTGCCTGTATGTGTACATGTGTGTGTGTGTGCATGCAGGTCTGCCTGTATGTGTGCATATGTGTGTGTGTGTGTGCGCACATGTGTTTGTACATGTGTCTGCCTGTATGTGTGCATGTTTGTGCGCACGTGTGCATGCACGCGTGTCTGCCTCTGTGTGCACGTGTTTGTGTGTGTGTGTGTACGCGAGTCTGCCTGTATGTATGTGTGTGCATGCATGTCTACCTGTATGTGTGCATATGTGTATGTGCGCACATGTGTGTGCATGTGTGTCTGCCTGTATGTGTACAGATGTGTGTGCACGTGTGTGCATGTGCACACATGTCTGCCTATATGTGTGCATATGTGTGTGTGCATGTGTATGTGCACACGTGTCTGCCTGTATGTGTGCATATGTGTGTGTGTGCACGTGTGTGTGAACATGTGTCTGCCTATATGTGTGCATAAGTGTGTGTGTGCACGTGCGTGCATGTGTCTGCCTGTATGTGGCCATATGTGTGTGTGCGCACGCGTCTGTATGTGTACATATGTGTGTGTGCGCACTTGGGTGTGTGTGTGTGTGCACACATTTCTGCCTGTATGTGTGCATGTGTGTGTGCACGTGTGTGTGCACGTGTCTGCCTGTATGTGTGCATGTGTGTGCACACATGTGTGCACGCGTGTGTGCCTGTGTGTGCATGTGTGTGTGTGTGCACGCGTCTGCCTGTGTGTGTGTGTCTGCGCGCACGCGTCTGCCTGTATGTGTGCATATGTGTATGTGCGCACGTGTGTGGGTGGGTGTGCACGCATGTCTGCCTGTATGTGTAGTATGTGTGTGTGCGCACGTGTCTGTGTGTGTGTGCGCGCGCAACACCATCGGTTTATATGAAAGAGGAGACTGGTGTATTTGGCCATATTTGGCCATGCACGTGCCAGCGCATGCGTCTACGGCTCTGTAGAGGACATTTTGGCCCCAGTTGGTGGTGTAGCGAGGCTTTCATGACACCACCAGCGCTCACAGCGCCCAGAGCACACTGCCTGTCCCATTGAGGGTTCACCGACGGTTAAATTTTGATAAAATACTACCTGCACGGCACAGCCAGTTATGTCAGAAACTAATGCCGAGTAAGCTCCTTCTTTTGTTGGCCAGTCGGTGCTGATTTTGTTTTTTCACAAGCTCCCAAAGCAGGACTGTACTTCTGAAAAACAAGAAACGAATGGCCATGACACCCAGGAGCGTGGGCTCCCGTGGGGGCACCTGGTCCCCTTGGGCTCTCAAGAGGGCGGGTCTTCAGAA
Organism: Pleurodeles waltl; assembly: GCF_031143425.1. Classification (NCBI taxonomy): domain Eukaryota; kingdom Metazoa; phylum Chordata; class Amphibia; order Caudata; family Salamandridae; genus Pleurodeles; species Pleurodeles waltl. The sequence goes on along the minus strand of NC_090447.1, from coordinate 1,483,724,533 downwards.
TGCACGCGCGGCGCTGGCCCCGTGGCAGAGGGTGTGTGGCCTTTGATTGAAAGCTGGCTGCACCAGTGGAAGGTCCCCTGCAGTCTGCCATCTTTAAATGAGGCAGAGGACTCCTGAAGGAGGTGGCAGCTCTAAATCACGCCTGTGTCTGCGCCTCAGTTTGTTTGTCTTTAGTGTAACTGAGTGTGTGTGTCTCTGTGTGTGTGTGTGTGTAAGATATGTGGGTTTCCGTTCTCATTGAGTTTTACTCTTTGTGCTCCTTTTTACTGGGCTTAGTCTGCATCAGAGCAGGAGTGCATTGTATTTTTTTCATCTTCCACAATGGTATTTTTTGCCCATTCAATCAAATGTCATAATGACCTTTCTCTATAATAGAAAAGCCCATTAAACAATATTCTATCCAATTAGGAATTATTAAAATGGAATGGCTTGTAAAATGTCAGTGTATGCACTAAAGACTCCTTGCCATTTCCGACTCCCTCTTGTGCTCAGTGTTCTCCCTGTATTGTGTCAAATGTGGCATTTCAACACACTGGTGAACCTCGTGTCCACAACTGATCCACTTTCTTAAAAGCAAGGGAAAGGCAAGTGCGCTTGTCTGTAGTTGTGCCTGGATCTCTTCTCACGTGGCTGCAGGTGTGCTGCATGGGATTGTGTCTTTGAATCACATCTGTGTGTGTGTTTGGATCTGCAACAAGGTGGCTTGTCTTTGATAATATTTTTTGCAGATTTACGTATGTGCTTATCCGTAGCGAGTGTGTTTGCACGTGTGTCTGTGTGTTTGCATTCAGTTGTATGTCCAAAGATGCCATCTGTGCTAACATAAACCACTAACATTTTAGATTTTTCTACACCTCATTTTTAGGTCTGTCCATTGAGACTGCTTTATCTGTTTCGCCCGACTATTGTTTTCCCAAGAATAAATACACATAATACATTGGCATAGTGGCTTCATCTTCCTTTCTGTGTGTCTTGTGTACTTTGTCCAGGGGCTGTCAACGTACCTCATGGCATGTCATGATGTCTCATGTCTTAAACATGTGCCTTCCCGATTGCTGTGTTCTGGTTTGTAGATCGTTCTGAATTCCATTCAACAGATAAGCTTGTTACGCTTGTTAAACAGACTCACCTTCTTCTGTCTTCTCTTTTAATAATTGCACATTTCACGACGATTGATCTTGTGAGATCCCCCAGTCTGGAGTCAGTCACAACGTCTCTTACACCACAAAGGAAACTCAACACCAAGTTATATACAAATACCCTGCTACACAAGTAGTTGTCAGAACATTACTCAGGTACTAGTACTCTGCAAAAGCCAGCGGTTACTGGTTACTCCGCAACATAAGCAGTAGTCAGGAAAACATTATTAGAAATGCACATGTCATGGCAAACATCCCATCATAGATGCCAAAGCAACATCAGGAATGCCCACTAAATGAAACATTCTACAAGCCCATGTCATCATTATCATTTTACCATATTATTATGATTGTACCTACAATGGAACATCACCTAGAAATACACATTGTGCAATGAACCTAGTCATAGGCCCCAGCAGTATCACAAAAGCACCTGGCAATGATAAACTCATTGTCCATATGTAGGGCAGGGCGCACTCACACCACTATCATACAAGGGGTGGTATCATACACACCCGGTTTAGCACGGGAGCTACTGCGCTCCTATCAGGAGGAAAGCAATATTTATAATCATAAGTTGCTCTCTCGCTCCTATCACAGAAACCTAAACAGAGGGACTTACCCTCGATCACCAGGTTCCATCCACCTGAGGTGCCCCCTCCTCAGACGGGGCTCACCTCGTCTCCTTAACACTCGGCCAGGTGGAGCCTCCGTTGAGGCTTCCTTACCGCCCGGTGAGGAACAGAGTTGCACATAGCCTCTCGCGCCTCCGGGGACTATGCGTTTCCCCCTGGCACAATGCTTCTCCTTCAAGGGGCCCTGGGGTGGCCGGGTGAGAGCGAGGAACCTTCAATGAGGTTTTCCTCGACCCTGGCAGCCGCTCCTCCAGCGGCCAGCATGCCCACACCCGACCCAGTGCGCAAGCTTCCTCGGACAGCCGCCCAGGGCTGCAGGGGTGATCGCACTAAAGCAGGTGCCTGCCTGTGCCACGGGGACACTCTCCCATGCGCTCCTGTGCCCTGGGGGCACCAATCTGAGCACACACTTCGTTTGCATCGGGTTTCTCGACCCTCCCAGGTCGCAGCAGTGATTCTTCACTCAGGCAAAAATGAAAAAGCGGACTTCACCTGCTTTATTCAAATCAAGCAAAGCGATGCTTAGCCAATTAAAGCCAATCGCTCTTCCTGCATCATGGCAATCAGGTACATGCAGCGCTCTCCAGCTCTGTGAGGCAGGGAAAAGCTGCAGGGGAATAGGGTGCACACCACCCAGCCCCTGGAGACAATGAATGGGGGACAGGGCGGCAGAGCCCAAGCAAGCAGGCCAGTACAAAGAGTTGCAGTAAATGGCCGTTCCTCCTAGTGACCCAGCAGGTCACAGGTCAGCACAACAGCAGCCGTCCAAGGTGGCTCCTGGTAAGGCCCTTCAGCAGCATCCTGTGTCCAGTTCAGTACTCCATTAATGTCTCTCTTACATGGAGGAACCCCCCTTTACTTATACTCAGTTTTGGGCAAGCTTTTACAAAAAGGGGAGAAGAGGTTCCAACCAGTTCTAATTGGTTCTAGGAAAGTCCCCTCTCTCCTCCAGCAATGGCTCCAGACATCAGTGGGGGTAAACAAACCCTTTGTGTGAGGTCAAGGCACAGCCTTTACAAATGCAGGTGTGCCCCACCTCTCCTCCTCTCAGCCCAGGAAGACCATTCAGTATGCAGATGCACCTCTGTGACACCTCCGCCCTCCCTGTATACAGGCTGTCTGAAACGTATGCACAAGCCCAGTTGTCACTCTGCCCCAGACGTGGATTGGAGTCAAGCTGCAAAACACCAGAGTCATAAGCACAGAGAAATGTTCAAGTTCTTGAAGTAGCATCTCTAGAATGTTACTAAACAATTCACCTACACCAGTAAGCAGCATTTCTCACTACAATTACAACCATACCAAACTTGCCTACCCTAACCCTCATATATCAGACAGTACCCCCTAGACATAAGGCAGGGCATTTCCAATGCAATCCTGTGAGCAAGGCAGCACTCATTGGAGTGAGAAACCAAATAGGCTGCTTGTCACTACCAGGATAGGCCACACTACCAGGCACATGTCCTGCCTTCCAAATACATAGCACCCTGCCCATAGGGCTAGCGATGGCCTACTTTAGGGGTGGTGTACATGTAGTAAAAGGGGAGTTCAGGTCTGGCAAGTAAATTTAGATGCCATGTCCCTGTGGCAGTAAACTGCGCATGCAGGCCCTGCGCTAACAGGCCTGAAACACATTTGAAAGGTTATTTCTCTGGGTGGTGTAAGCAGCGCTGCATGCCCACTTATAATAGTTAATTTACAGGTCATGGGTATAGGGATGCCACTGTACAAGGGACTTACAGTAAATTAAATGTGCCAATTAGGTATAAGCCAATCATACCAACTTTAGAAGGGAGAGCACCTGCACTTTAGCCCTGATCAGCAGTGATAAAGTGCTCAGAATCCTAGAGCCAACAACAAGAGGTCAGGAAAATAGGAGGAGGAAGGCAAAAAGTTTGGGGATGACCCTGAAAAAAGGGCCGGGTCCATCAGTACCACTTATACCACAAATGCTCTGAGGAACCACTTCATAAAGGTACTGCCACCGGTCAGCCCCTGCAAGAGCTGTGACTAGAGCAGCAGTCATCCAATCTGCTCCGAAGACATTATTTTTCTGCCTTGTGTAGGGTGCACCGTGACAAGTGCTACAGCTGACCGCCTCCAACAGCCCCCGAAGAGCCGCAACACACCTTGTCACCTGCGCATCTCAAACCTTGTAAGTCCTTCATAGGACACAGAAGCCAGGTGGGAAAAGAGTGTGTATTGTCCCTTTTGTATAGGAAATTGTTTTTTCTTAGGATTGGTGTAAGCACAACACTTTGGGGGTTATTACAACTTTGGAGGAGGTGTTAATCCGTCCCAAAAGTGACGGTAAAGTGACGGATATACCACCAGCCGTATTACGAGTCCATTATATCCTATGGAACTCGTAATACGGCTGGTGGTATATCCGTCACTTTACCGTCACTTTTGGGATGGATTAACACCTCCTCCAAAGTTGTAATAACCCCCTTTATGTTTCCTATAGACAGGCCAGGTGAACCTCTCCTGAAATGGAGCTTATGGATCAAAGTGTTTGATAATTATTTGATTGCTATAGATAAAAAAAATAATGTGGAAAGAAAAACACTATTATTGAATCTCTCTGGAAGAGAAGTGCAACAAAGCAGGACACCTACCACCCTGTTGAGCTTCCACTGGTATTGCAGCAGGTGATGATAACGGATGTCTTGAAGTCCTTGATGGGCTGAGATTAACATTTATAGAAGATCCATGCATCATATTGGAACAGCCTAAGTTTTATACGCATCATCAATTGCCAAATGCGCCCACTGATACTTATGAAGCCACACTACAATTCTTGGCAGAATAATGCATGTTTGATGGTACTTTGGATTTGTACATCAGAGATCAGATTGTAGTACATTGCTGCAATGAACAAATCCAAGAAAAAATTGTTATGCACACCAATTTACAAAAATAGCGAGTATCTGTATATTTATATTTTGGCACCAGAATCTGTTTGTTCAGTGAAGTAGGTTTTGCAAGAAAAATCTGTACAGTTTTGAAAAGTCAACACAATGCAATTTCTGGAAGCTGCAATGTTATCCTGTGGAGGAAAAAGAAAGACAGCAAAATAGATACAGTACAGCAACTTACGGGACCAATCTCCTGGACTTAAGGTGAGAATTGGCAAGGGTCAGGACCATACCAACAGGTCACACTGGGCGGCACTGCTGCGGGCAGGTGCAGAGGTGTAGTACGGCATCAGGTGCCCAGTGTTTGTCATTGGGGATCGGTCCAGTCAAAAAGATGCTGCAGTTGGGGACTTGGGACCAAGATAGGGGAAACCAACAAGTGGGTTCCAATTTTCATATGTCCAGGAATGTGGGGGGCGTTTGAGTACTCTTTTCCACGTGCCAGGGGCGACGAGTGCAGAGGTGTCTTGAGGCATTGGGTTTTCTCCACCGGAGCACTCGTGGTTGAGGGGGCCTGCGTGCAGAGGCTGCAAGTGACATGTGGGGATCCACAGTGGGCAAGTCCAAAGTGGGCTTCATCTTTGGAGGGTTGGGAAACCATGCTGGCACCATTGGTCTACTTTAACTCGGGCTGTGGGGCACGGGTGCAGTGGTGCTTTCATGTGTTGGGTTTTAGGCAGTCCGTAGCCCTCAGAGTTTGTTCCGGGATGCCTGTAAGATGCAGGGAAGCAGCTCTGCTGCTCCACAGGAGTTCCTGGGTCTTTGTTGAAGGCTCTGAAGGCACAAAAGCTGTAGGACAAGACAACTTTGGCGCAATTCGGCAGGAGCAGCAGAGAGGCCCATAGGGCTGGGTCCAGGTCAGATGCTCCTTCCTTTACTTTTGTGGCTCTTTAATGACCTTCTTAGGTCAGCAAGGCTCTGCTTTCTGGATGCCCCGGGCTCCCCTACATATTGCATTTAGGGGAGTCTAGGTAGTAGTCGATGTGCTACTCAACCCTGGGATCACTATAATCCATATATGAACATTTTCTGTCAGATCTGGGCATAACCCTGCCCCAGAGTTCCTAAATCTGCCAAAACTAAGATGACAGATTTGAGGATTAGACACACCTCCCTGAATACTAAGGCCCATATTTATACTTTTTTAGCACCGCATTTGCGTCATTTGTTTACGCGAAAGCAGCGCAAACTTACAAAATACAATTGTATTTTGTAAGTTTATGCCGATTTTGCATTAAAAAAAACGCAAATGCGACGTCAAAAAAGTATAAATATGGGCCTAAATTTCCTAACTGTCCAGGTGCCAAATGGGCCCTAGGGCAGGGAGGTCAGCAACTCTCCTTTGATTGAAGCCAGATCGGCGTACCAAGGGCAGTGGGCTTCTTTGAAGCCCCCTACTTTGGAATACAGATTCACAGATCATCATATTGGGCGGAGTGTGCAAGCACCTCTTACAGAGCAGGCTTTGTCTCTGACCACCCAAGAGCAAAGGCTCTCACCCTTGGTGGTCAGATTCATGTCTGGTGGTGGCAGGCTGACTAAAACTAGACTCTACGGTGCCCTCTGGGTTCATGTATTAATAAATCCATCACTGGCATCAGTGAGGGTTTATTAATACGAGATGTTTGATACCAAACATCTTAATTTTCAGAAAAGCCAGCATGTAGCTGGGAAACTCATAGCAGTACATGTACTTAAATTGGCTTCTCCGTTCACTAACTATGTGTGAGAATCAACAAAGATGTAGCAGGGGCATAACTGCTCAGGCAGATATGTCCTCACAGGTCATGTAATGCACCCTGCCATAGGGCCGTAAGGCCTGCATAGTGGTGACTTACATATATTGCATGCAGTGTTAGGAGACATGGCACATAATCTGTGTGCCGTGTCGTGTTTTCACTTTTAGCTGCACCAAGACACACAGCCTGCAATGGCAGCCTGCATGTGCAAGGTGAGAGGTCCCTGAGGGTGGCACAATACATGCTGCAGCCCTGTTGGACCCTCTTTGGTGCCCATGCCCTAGGTACCCAGGATACCATTTACTAGGGACTTACAGGAGGGACCAAAGGCATAGCAAATTGTGAACAATTGTATAGTTTTAGGGAAAGAGATCTGGCCCTGGGGACCTGGTTAGCAGGAACCCAGTGCACTTTCAGTCAAAATTACATCAAATACCAGGCAAAAAAGTGGGGGTGACCATTTAAAATAAGGGCACTTTCCTACAGTTATTGCGTTAAACTGTTGTTGTTTTGTTGTCTTATGACTGTTTTTTGTGTTTCTCTATGTTATTTTCTTGGTGTGTTGTTATTTTACCTTCTGTTACGTTATTGTGTTGTTTTTAGTTGTTATGTAATAACGTTAGAGATGTCTACAAAGGCTGCTACATTTGCTTCAGGAAGCAGCACATTCCTTTAAAGTTAAAAGTTTCAGTCACAAACAACCACTTACCACTGTTTAAGGTGCTAAAACAATGCTGTTGTAGCTTTTCAACTATATAATGCACCAGCGGCTCTTTAAGGTCTTCATGTGATATGGCCCCAGCAGGGTTTAATACTTGTGCAGCACTGATGCTCCAACCGGCACATTCTGGTGAAGGTAATAGGTGGGCCAGTTTCAAAAACTAAAACTGAGATAGTTCATAGACCTTAGAGTAGTTCCACACTTTCAAATGGTTTCAAGGACACAGAATGGCTTGAGCACCGCTCACCAACATAAAAAGCAGAGAGAATGAGGCACTATGGTTCACTAAGTGCATCTTTTACTCACAGTATCATATATATTCACTAAAGTGCTTTCTGATAAGGGCTGCTAACTAGTCCTGCCCTGGAGCACATGAAAACTTGCCTCCCTCGGTGTTCATATGACCATCTCTGACAAGCAGGATGGGTGCTAAACTCATGGAACTTTGCTGGAACAGATGGTGATAAACCGGGATTGTCCCATCAAATCCAGGACATCTGGTCACCCTAGCGAGCTGTACGTACCTTCTGACACATCAGTAAAGGCTGTACGCACTGGTGCTTGTTTTCAGCCTGACCTCTACAAAGTCACTTAAGTAAGGACCTGCAGTGTCTGGCTCAGACCAGGCACTGTGTGCATTTATGGACAACTAAGAACATAGCAGCCCTGGCCCTTTCTCCCAGAAATTACCATCATGATGGCAACATTCATGAAATCATTCATTACCTCTCCATTTATGTCACATGTAATGTCACGTAAAACATATTGTTTCACATCACTATAGCAAAAAGGTATTTGTAGTGTGGAAGGTCTCTGGCGCGATGCCCATGTGGCAACCTACTCCTCATGTTGGCATTATCACAGACAGAGAGAGAGAGACAGGCCTACAAGACCACATTGCCCACCAGCAGGGTGCTAGAGTCTGTTGGGTGGTTGGGGTAAAACAAGCGTGGCACTCTCTCTAACATGGGTGGGTAGGGTCCGGAGGCCACAGATCTACGAAGATGATTACAAAGGTTGGGTACAGGCTTTTCATCTGGACCCCTGTAGGGAGACTCAGTACTGGCTCTCCTTGATAAAAAGCACCTAGTATGTCATGACTGCCCTTTTATGTGCCTGACTGTATGCAGTGTGCAGGAGAGTGCTTGTATGCACCCATGTTTGCGCCTCACCCCCCATAAAGATGTAGGCAGTATGGCTGTTGGGTGCTCCTCAGGATTCCTGGGGGTCAGTGCTGCTGTCTCCCCTCTTGTTTATGTCCCTCGTCTGCTTTTCCTTTGATTCCCTTATTATGTCGAGTGCAGCTGCCTTGAATCATCATCTTAAATACTGGGTCTGGCCAATGGGAAGGTCCAGGTTGTCAGACGGTCCTGGTCAGAACTACACATGAAGAAAGGAATGGAATGGGAGTGAACACCTCTTCCAGAGAAGCTAGACTGCCTGCTCAACCCAGTCATTTCATCCTTTGTGTTACTCTAGCAAATGTGTTGGTAATTAATACACAAAGAGTGACAGTTTCATCTCACAGTGGTGGCTGTGGAGCTGTGACGCAATGGAAAGAAAATTCACTCTCAGCAGACTTGTTCCATCAAAGGTTTATACTAGCCTTGATTATGCAACCTCTGCACTTGGGTTCAACATGTGATTGTTAGAAATGGGGTCTCTATTTGGCATAGGTATACACCTTTCTCCAAGTGGGGACCACAATTTTATTCAGGGTAAGTCACAACACAACCCATATTATCCCGTGCTCACCCTCTGGTAGCTTGGCACAGACCAGGCAGGCTTAACTGAGAAGGCAATGGGTAAAGTATTTGTGCAATAACTCATACAGTAACACAGTGAAAACACCACACAGGTTTAGAAAAATAGATAATATTTATCTGAGTAAATAAGGGCCAAATGATGAAAATCTAATGTACACAAGCAGAGTCATGAATTTTTAAAGATTTAATCCGACTAAAGCCCTTAGAAACATAATAGCTCTAACTGGGGCTATCACGACATTGTTGACGGAGTCGTTCCCAATAGTCTGATGGCACAGGTGCCGTTCACAGAGTCACACCGACCCCCAGGCACAGTACTTTTAAAAACAAAGAAGCAACAAAGTCTCATGGAGTCGTTGAGGTGAGGCGTCACTGAAGCTGGTGCAGCATCAGTCCCTTACGGCGTCCGTGGAGGTGAGGAATTGGTTTCGTATTGCGAGGCTGGGAAGGTGAGGCATCGGTTGCAGGGGGAGCTGGTGCATTGTCGGTGGCGAGGCGTGGGTGGTTCCTGGTGACCCATTGGGGTCGATGGATCCAGTCAGTTAAGACGTGATGGGTTGACTTCACAGTGTGGCAATCGTACTGCAGGACATCAGTGGCATCACGGCAAAAGTGGACTTGCGTTGCCGGCCGTGTCATTGCGTGCAGCGAGGACCACGGGGCTGGATCAGACAGCAGTGCGGCTTCAGCCCACGGAGTGAACTAGCCAGAAGCTACTAGGTAAAGTCTTTTCTGTCCCTGAGACTTCAGAACAGGAGGCAAGCTCAATCCAAGCCCTTTGAGAGCACTTTTGGGGAAGGCCGAGTCCTTCCAGCAAAGTCAGAGGCCAGCAGGCAGCAAGGCAGCAAGTGAGCAAGCAGGGCGCAGTACTTCTCAGCAAAGCAGTCCAGATGAGTCCTTTGGGTATCTGGCAGTTCCTCTGACAGAGTTCAGGTGTAGTTTCAGAAGTGTCTGGTTTGGTGGGGTCAGAGACCCAGTTTATATACCCCAAAATGCTTTTGAAGTGGGGGAAACTTCAGAGAGCCCCTCCACCCTTCCTGCCCAGGGAGACCCAATCAATAGGCAGATGAATGCAGATGTGACTTAGACCCTCATTACAACCTTGGCGGTCGGACGAGGCCAACCGCCAAGGTTGTACCGCCAGTCGCCCACCCAGGTGGCCGGAAACCCGCCGGCCGCATTTGGACATCCCCTGCGGGCCGGCGGGCGGAAACAGAGTTTCTGCCTGCCGGCCCAGCGGGGATGTGGGCCGTAACATTGCAGCCGCCTCCTAATGGAGCCGGCGGCAATGTGGCGGTTCGGAGGGTTAAATCACAGCTGTATCTGGTTGCTGTACACCGACCTTATGCTGTAAGGTGCATACATAGGACATAAAACGTCCCCAACTTTGATTTTTCCTGATGCATGTGGCTTTCATTTGTAATCTTCCATCTGTACCATTTCCAAATGTAAACCACTGTCTCTTGTATTGTGGAGTAAAGTGAGATTTCATATTGATTTTCCTTTTTTTGTGGCCATCTTTGAACTCTCATAACCTTCATGAATCACTTCTCTGCTCTATTATCTGGCACATCAATCACCCACTTTCAAGTGCACTCATGTTGTTTGGCCCATTTGCAGTACCTTTTGCAGTGTTCTGCTGGCACAGTTCCACTTCTTTGTAATCACTCCTGCTGGTGTAGTGTGCATTTTCCTCTCTGCTCTTCAAGCTAATGCCTTCCAAATGGACCCTGAGCATCCAAATGAAACCCAGGGCCTTTCACTGTGCAAAAAATCAATTGAATGTTGACACATAATAGATGCCATTCATTTCTTTTACAAAATAAACACTGGAAGCGCTGGATTCCGTCTTTGCTTTCACGCTGACCTTCGAATTTATTTTTTCTCCAGCTCGACTTTAATGCTACCTTTGACCCACTCTGTCTCACTGCTGCATTTTTTAATGTGAACATTGGTTTGAAAACTATGTGATGGTTTCTGTAGTACTGCAGGTGCTAGGAATGGTTTTCTGTAGTATCACTGATGTGTGGTTTGTTTTCTGTAGTACTGCAGGTGCTGGGAATGGTTTTCTGTAGTATCACTGGTGCTGGGGTTTGTTTTCTGCAGTACTACTGGTGTGTGGTCTGTTTTCTGTAGTAGTACTGGTGCTATATTGTTTTCGGCAGTACTACTGGTGTGTAGTTTATTTTCTGTAGTAGTACTGGTGCTCGGGTTTGTTTTCTGCAGTACTACTGGTGTGTGGTTTGTTTTCTGTAGCAGTGCAGGTGCTGGGGATGCTTTTCTCTAGTTGTACTGGTGCTGGGTGTTGTGTTTAGTGGCACCGAAGATGCTGGGATTAGTTTTATGTAATAGTACTGGTGCTGGGGTTTGTTTTGTGTGGTACAGATAGATATTGGGATTGGTTTTCTGTAGTACTGCAGGTGCTGGGAATGGCTTCCTGTGTTACTGCTGAGGCTGGGGATAGTTTTCTGTAGTACTGCAGGTGCAGGGAATGGCTTCCTCTAGTGCTGCTGAGGTTGGGGATAGTTTTCTGTAGTACTGCAGGTGCAGGGAATGGCTTCCTCTGGTGCTGCTGAGGTTGGGGATAGCTTTCTGTAGTACTGCAGGTGCTGGGAATGGCTTCCTGTGTTACATCTGACGCTGGGGATAGTTTTCTGTAGTACTGTATGTGCCTCAGATAGCTTTCTGTAGTACTGCAGGTGCTGGGAATGGCTTCCTGTGTTACATCTGACGCTGGGGATAGTTTTCTGTAGTACTGTAGGTGCTTCAGATAGTTTTCTGTAGTACTACAGGTACTGGGAATGGCTTCCTGTGTTACTGCTGACGCTGGGGATAGTTTTCTGTAGTATTGCAGGTGCTTCAGATAGTTTTCTGTAGTACTGCCGGTCTTGGGGATAGTTTTCTGTAGTACTGCAGGTGCTGGGAATGGCTTCCTGTGTTACTGCGGAGGCTGGGGATAGTTTTCTGTAGTACTGTAAGTGTTTCAGATAGTTTTCTGTAGTACTGCAGGTGCAGGGAATGGCTTCATCTGGTGCTGTGGAGACTGGGGATAGTTTTCTGTAGTACCATATGTGCTTCAGATAGTTTTCTGTAGTACTGCAGGTGCTCGGAATGGCTTCCTGTGTTGCTGCTTAGGCTGAGGATAGTTTTCTGTAGTACTGTATGTGCTTCAGATAGTTTTCTGTAGTACTGCAGGTGCTGGGAATGGCTTCCTGTGTTACATCTGAGGCTGGGGATAGTTTTCTGTAGTACTGCAGGTGCTTCAGATAGTTTTCTGTAGTACTGCAGGAGCTGGGAATAGCTTCCTGTGTTACAGCTGAGGCTGAGGATAGTTTTCTGTAGTACTGCAGGTGCAGGGAATGGCTTCCTCTGGTGCTGTGGAGGCTGGGGATAGTTTTCTGTAGTACCATATGTGCTTCAGATAGTTTTCTGTAGTACTGCATTGGCTAGGAATAGCTTCCTCTGTTGCTGCAGAGGCTGGGGATAGTTTTCTGTAGTACTGCAGGTGCTCGGAATGGCTTCCTGTGTTGCTGCTTAGGCTGAGGATAGTTTTCTGTAGTACTGTATGTGCCTCAGATAGCTTTCTGTAGTACTGCAGGAGCTGGGAATGGCTTCCTGTGTTACATCTGAGGCTGGGGATAGTTTTCTGTAGTACTGTAGGTGTTTCAGATAGCTTTCTGTAGTACTGCAGGTGCAGGGAATAGCTTCCTCTGTTGCTGCTGAGACTGGGGATAGTTTTCTGTAGTACTGTATTTGCTTCAGATAGTTTTCTGTAGTACTGCAGGTGCTCGGAATGGCTTCCTGTGTTGCTGCTTAGGCAGAGGATAGTTTTCTGTAGTGCTGTAGGTGTTTCAGATAGCTTTCTGTAGTACTGCAGGTGTGGGGGATAGTTCTGTTTAGTAATGCAGGTGCTGGAAATAGTTTGCTGTAGTGCTGTAGGTGCAAGAGATAGTTTACTTAAGTGCAGTGTGTGCTGGTGATAGATTTTGTTTTACTGCAGGTACTGCAAATGCTTTCTTGCAGTACTGCTGGTGCCCGAGATAGTTTCTTGTGGTAGTGCTGTTGCTGATGTTCGTTTCCCATGGTACTGCTGTAGTACTACCTGTCCTGAGGATGGAGTCCTGGGGTACTTCAGTGTCAGGAATAGTTTTCTGTGGTACTTCAGTTGCTGAGGATAGTTGTTTGTAGTATTGCAGGTGCAGGAGAAAGGTACAGGTGGTACTACAGGTGCTGGAGATGGTTTTCAGTGGTACTGTAGGTGTTGTCATTATTTTACAGTATTGTAGGTGATGGGGATAGTTTACTTTAGCCTGCAGGTCCATGCCATGATATTTTGTAGTATGTGGTTTTCTGTAGTACTGCAGGTGCTGAGGATGGCTCCCTCTAGTATTGCAGGTGCTGGGAATGGTTTCCTATAGTACTGTAGGTTCTGGAGATAGTTTTCTGTAGTGGGAAGGCACTGGGGATGATTTCATTCAGTACTGCTCACGGAGGGGATAGTTGTCTTTGGTACTCTAGGTACCGTGGATTGTTTTCTGTAGTACTACAGGTGATGGGATTGGTTTCCTGTAGTACTGCAGGTGCTTGAGACAGAGTTCTTTGGTATTGTCGGTACTGCGGGTAGTTTTCTGCAGTACCATAGGTGCTAGGGATAGTTTGTTGCAGTGCTTCAGGCGCTGGGGAAACTTTTCTGGCCTCTCTGTATCTACTTCACATCTCAAACCTCATCTCTATCTTTAATCCACCACTCTCTCTGACTTCACTATCATACCTTTCTCTACATCATCAGTCTCCTTCAGCTGTTTTTCTAGTTTCTCTGCTTCACCTCTTCCTTACCTCCTCATACCTCTCTCTAGCCCACCACTCCCTCTCTCGTTACCTGGCCTCTCAATTTACCTCATCTGTAGTTCACTACTTTACCTTCCACCTCCCTTTCATTCAGTGCTTAATTTGTAAATAAAAACGTGCCGGTGCTGGTGCCCAAAGCTCTCCTTCGAAACACTCAGCTGCTGCCATAAAATGTTAGAGCACAGAATACTGAGGCAGCTTAATTCTGAAGCCATCTCTGGCCTCTTCAATCCATTTACAGCCACTCCCTGCCCTTTCTGCTCTCTCTTGCAGCTTCCTTCTTTCTACCTTTGTGACGCTTTCTCGTTTTTCTCTTCCTCTGTCTTTCCCATATGTGTCTTTTGCTCGCAGGAAATGCTGGAGGCAGAAGAATAAGTGCCGGCCCTCAAAAATAAGTGCCCGTGCCCGCACCGGAAACCACCGGCTGATATTAAGCACTGCTTTCATTTGTTTGCCTCTGTTCCCTTTTCTTTGCCTCTCTAAATATTGTAATCCTTTCCGGCTACATCTATTTCTCTACCTCTGCCCTTTTTTCTGTACAATCAACTCCCCTCTCTCCGCCTGGCCATTTTTTCCACACCTCTTCTCGTTTTGCTCTCTCTACCTTATGTCTCTTTATCTGTCCTCACATCTTTTGTCTACCTCTTGCTAACTTCACCCTCCAAGTCTCCTTTTCTACATCACCTCTCTATCTACTGTGCCCTTTGGGATACTGTACTCCTCTGCCTCTCTCCACATTTCCTTTCCCCTAGATCTGCTTCTCTCTACCATGCTCTTACCTATTTCTCTACCACTCTTTCTCTACCTACATATTCTTTCCTATTTCTACATCTCTCTTTCCTTCTGCTACCTCACCTTTCTGTATTTACATCTTTCTCTATCCCATTCTCCCTCTACCTGACGTCTCTCACCATATTGTTCTATTTATGTCTCTGTCCATCACCTGTATCCTGCCCCCTCCCATTTCTCTTACTCAACAGAGTCACAGGTAACTGTTTCACCAGAGACATGCACACATAGACAGAGGAGAAGAGAGACACAGCAGGGAAGATACATTAGGAGAAATGTGTTAGATTCTAACTAATACAATGGTGAAAATCTAAGAGCCAGATTTGATTTTCCTTGTTGCCGCAAGACTGTCAGTAGTGAAGGAGGATATGTTTGTGATTACAAATGTTCAACAACTAATGTCACAATACCAAGGGCTAAGTGCATATGTCTAGTTTTAACAGTATGCACTAGTCCATTAACTTTCTAACAGGTCACCCCTAGCATGTTTTTCCTACTATGATTTTGCACATAAAATGATGTTATTGCAAGTAAAACAATCTAAATGTCCCTCTTCTCCTGCGCGGCACAGTAAATCTGGGGTTATGCAAGGCCGCTAAAGGCGCTGCCTTGCGTTACTCTGCGGTGGGAAGGCACCCATGGGTGGAGTGTGGACATTACCATGCACCCATCCACGGATTTTGGTGTATTCCTTGATTTACTAAGAATAGTGAAACTGGGTGTCTAATAGAATGCTATGGCCAACAAGAGTGATATGATACTTTTTGAGCAAAACCTGCAGTTGCCCTAGGGTGATTTGGGGTTCTCCCAGTCTCTTTGAAAGTAGACAGAAGGTTTTGGTCAATAGGCTGTGCTGTATGAAGGTTGGCTGAGGGTTTCAGAGGCTGGAGAGTTGTGTCTAATGCTGAACTGAATAGCACTGATTTTCAGAGGGCATGTCTGAAGATCAACCAAGGGTCTTTGAGAGGCTGCTAGATTTGTCCTTTGACCAATTGAGCATCTATATGGGTCAGCTAGTGGAGTATTAGGACTAGGTAGAGGTGACTGAGGCCAAGCACAGCGCCTCTAAGTGAAGCTGAAATTTTCTGGGGGCACACCAAGAGTCATTAAGGATAGGACAGGTGTATTTAACTAACAGTTGTGGGTGGCTGGGGCAGTATGAGTCCCTGATGATGAGTTGAGGATTTCACAGGTTTGACTGTGGGTACTTTAGGGGAGGCAGGAAGCATCCAAATGCAGGTGGAGGGACTGAAGAGTCCAGATAAGGCTCTCTAAAGTGTGCTGAGGTGGATAAAGTTAGACAAGCAATCTCTGCATCATGTCTAAGACCCTGTTGTGTATAGCTGAAAGCAAAATGAGGGTCTCTGGTGTTGTCTGAGGATCTTCGGTGAGTAGATGAAGGCTAACGCATGTTTAGCAAAATGCCAGCTGAGGATCATCAAGAGCCTGCTTACTGACAGTGCTTAATGAGCTAGTCTTTGGTGTCTGAGGGTAAGCCTGAGTTGTTGCAGTTTGGAGCTGTGGTGTCTAAAGGCAGACAATGGGTTTCTAGGAAAATGCCGATGGAGCTCCCGAGGCCTTCTGGGGGTAGCGAGAACATGCAAAGGTTCTCGGAACCTAAATGCTATTGGATGTCAAGGGACCAGAAGGGTTCTGATGTTCAGATGACGGCCTTTGAGGGTATCTGGAGGGAACTGAGAGCCAGTTGATGGCCTTTAACCTCTGTAGAGAGACTGTGAGTGGATAAGGACTGATCAGGGAATCAGGGCCATTACAAACGAGGAAGTGGAAGGCTGGATCATTTATCCTGCCACGAGTACTCTGATACCCCCAGGTCCATTATTAAATTCCAGATTCATAAGCGCAACAAGAGGTTATAAAACATTTGCTAAACCTGAGCATTTGTTGAGAAGGAAGGAGGTACCATAAAAACCCAAATGTTACTTAAAATGTATCTTTAAGAGGGTTCTGCAAAAGCCTAGGCACTTCCAGTTTCACTTTCCCCCCACAGTACTGTGTGTAAGCCCTGCTGCCTAGAAGTTCTACAACTACTCCCATGAGGGATGTGTTGGATATTTTATCATGGACACATCTGTATAAGCATTTTTGATAATATGTCATATCATTTTTAGCAGAAGAATATTTATGTCAGGTCAAAGCGACTTCATTGGTATGTTAGTTGAGTATTTCAAACAGGTTTTTTTTGTACAATTTAAAACATCTCCAGAACACCTCTACTTCTAATTTTCAATATCTGATTGCATGTCCTCTACTTTTTTTATTAACGTTTCTGGTGCTCGGTTTGACATAGTTCACAACACATGTCAACCAGCGGCGGCGGCCGCAAATCTCAAGGGGAGGGGCGGAGTAGAGGGGACGAAGGGGGGAAAAAAATAAACAAACTTACCTTACTGCCATCTCCGTCTCCTGTGCTTCACTCCTCTTCCCTCCATGTGATGTCCCAGCATTCACTGGGACACCAGCATAGGCTCCCCAGCAATCCTGGTTCTGCTTTTATGCTAAATATAGCATGCAAGCAGCGACAGGATTGGTCTGAGCGGCAGTGACTGCCGCTCAGACACAGCATGGGAGTCCGTGCAGTTTCCACTAAGGTGTACTGTCTCCTCTCCCCCTCCTGTTGCCCTGATGTACTGCTGGCACTGCTGGATAGTGCAACCATCATTTTATTTTTCATCTCCTGGCTCTTGGCCAAGGGGGCGACGCTCCTTCTCCAAAGCAAAGGAGCCACCTCTGATGTCAACACTCCTGCTTTAGGTAGGAGACTCCACATGTTTATAACTAAAAATATTAATTTCGCTTTCTACCCTAAAACTTTGTGTGCTTGTATTTGAGAGGATTACCTGTCTGGGGATGATGTAAAATGCTTGTGTTTGGTCCAGCATAAGTTGGTCTACTTCAGAAACAAAGCACACTAGCAGTTTTTATGCCATACTTGCAATGGTAAAAGAAAAAAGCCAGGACTGGGTGCTTAACCAATGTGGTACTTGGCATGTCTGCAGGGTCTTTCTGCAGACCTCCTTCACAAATGGGCATATATCAGTTTGTTTCTATGTTTTGTGGTTTGCCACACTAATGGGATCTTATCTACCAGTTGCCATTCAAATAGTGAGCCATAATGAAATAATTGTTCATCATGTGCTGACATAATAGATCAGGACTGCGGTGTCTGTATTGCATGCTATGTGCTTACATGGTATTTTTTCTGTTTGAGTAGTGGTTTAACATTTCTTTTAATTACACAATGTATTAATATTAATTAGAACATTGGAATGTTGAGAGCTCCATTGAAGACAATGGAGCAGGGGCAGCCCCTATGAACTGGTGTAGGTCCACTGCTCAACATTTCAATGTCCTAATGCAGAGGCTCTGCCCACTCTTTCCCCTACCTCTCAAAAATACATAAAGTGGGCAGAAGAAAAAGAAAGTTGGAGGCTGTGCAGGAGGGCACATACAACCTTCATCCTTCCCTCGTGCTGTAGCTCAGTGTCACTAGGGCTTCAGAAGGAGGGAGGGGGGATGCTGCTCAGCTCCTTGGTCTCCCTGGCTTGGCTGATCTACAAAAACCAGTTCAGCCAAGCAGGAAGAACATGTGGCTGACTTCAGCCCCTTTTCACAGCGCTTGCCTTGAATGTTCAACAGCTAACTGCAGTGGCCCTGAGCGCGCTGTTAGCTGTAGAGCAATCAAAGCAACCGCTGTGAATCAAAGGCTTTGGAACCCCAGGGAGACTTCAACCCGCTAGGGCTCTGAGAGACCTTTGTTTAACTAATTAGATCATTCATGAGGCGGAATGTTCTAATAGCTTTAATCAGATCAGACCTTTCACCCTAGAGCAAGCCTTTAATGGCCGGTACAGCAGTGGTGTAACAAAGGACCCCGCAGCCCCCACAGTGCGGGGGCCCCCCGAGCTCCATGGGACCCCCTCAGCACAGCACCTGGCCTGAGTGAATCCAGAGGGCCCCCCCATGTTCTTTGTAGGGGGCTCATTTTCTTTGCAGGGGGCCCCCTCCAGTTTACTTATGCCACTGCGGTATAGCCCACTACGGCGGCCTATAAAGCTTTATTAATTCTACGTCATATGAATATGTATTTGTTTACTCTTGATAACCAGATGCCTACATTATGTCTTATAGTACTGTGTATTTTTATGTAATACGTTAAAGATAAGCTGTAAACTAGATGAAGCCAAGAAATTGAAGAGAATCATATTAAAGTTGCTGTTGGTTTAAGATGCCGGGTTCAGATCTGTTCAATACATTAAGGGCCTGATTTAGAGTTTGGCGGACGGGTTACTCTGTCACAAATGTGACGGATATCCCATTCGTTGTATTATGATTTCCATAGGATAGAATGTAATTGGATACACAGATGGGATATCTGTCATGTTTGTGATGGAGTAACCCCATCTGCCAAACTCTAAATCAGGCCCTAAGTCCTAAGTCTTAGGAAAGTTGAATGCACCCTCTAAATGGTAGCAAATTATAGGAAAAGGACCGAACATTTCATAGTGAACCATGAGCACCTCCGAAGTAAAACATAAGTTTGCCTGGGGCACCGTAGATCTTTGCACTACCGCTGGTGAGGTAAATCGATCTCTAAGTCATATTCTGATGTCTCCCATTATTGGTAGACTCAGACAGTCGTAGCCATACAGAACGCACCCTGAAATCAGATCACTTGATTGTTCTGAAAAGTAGATGCCATCCATTTAGTACAGATATCTTTATCAGTGTATAGAAAGAACCTGATTCCCCTAGTACCATTGTGGTGTGAAAATGTGTGTCCTCCCACTCTTAGTTTGCCATACAGCAGTCTGTTGATTGTGTTTCCACATTAAAGCTTTCCCGGTATTAGGACATGGGTAGGATTGTTGCAGAAGCTTCCCAGACTGTAAATGATTTGATTTTGCAGTGTGGGTGGTGCATAAACTTTAGGTATCTCATTATTAGCTTTTTTGGATACCCTCTTAAAGGAAATTGATATGTGAAGGTGTACATTTGAATACCTGAAAATATTTCTTGTTTAATTTACTTTTTATATGGTCTATGGAATGTTGCTTGTAGAGCACGCTGTGTACAGAAGCTTCTTGAAGCTACGGTAATAGCCCTTAGATGATCCACTTGTAAACTAGCCACTAATCAACAGATGAGTTATTAACAGTTTCCTGATCTACTGAAGATTTAATTCAGCATGAAGACACGGCGGGAGGGATTTCCATACTTTTGCAGCAGCCAAGGAGAAAGTCCTGTCACCGAACTTAGATCTTGTCTTAGGAATTTCTACTAAATGAACACGATGAGAACGAAGCGCTGTTTTATGAATAGTGCCATGTGAATTTGTTAGCCATGAATCCGGAAACCTGCTGATAAAGTGATTGTAGTGGTATTAAACATAATCCTCTGCTTAACTGGCAGTCGATAAAGTTGGTTTACTGCGGCAGAAATATAGTTGCATTTGTTGGTCTTAATGATCAGACATGAAGCTGCATTCTAGTCCAGTTGAACTTGACCATTGATGGAAAGGCCAGGAAAGTGGCCTGGTTATAATCACATCTGCATTGGCTAAGTACATTCAACACTGGGCTATACAAATGTTCTTCAATGACTGGAAGAAGGATTGTTAGACTTTTCAATGTTTGCTACCTTAGGAACATGGTCCTTGAGAGATACATCTCTGATTATAACGACTCCAAGATTACTGACTACACTGGTCGGATTAGGACAGACCCCCATTTCTGGTGACCAGTTAAGTGAGTTGAGGTGTTGGAAGTGAGTAACAATTTCGTTTTAGAAGGATACAATTTTAAAACATTCTTTGACATCCACCACCTGGTAAATTGAAGACGGTTTACACACCCTGATACATTAGAAGGGTTTGTTGGGCTCCCGACACTGAAAGTAAACTGAGTATCATCACTGTATATATGGAAGTGGGTTCTTATCAAATGAAAGCTGTTGCTTAAAATGTAAATGATGCATAGCAGAGGTGACACGATCAACCCTTGTGGCACTTCGAATTGTACTCTATGTATATATGTTTGTATGTGGTGTTTCTATAGCACAAGCCTAGCCAAAAGGCAGTGGAGCATGGTATGGGGTTAAAGGCAAGAAAAGATGTATCTTGTTTGAGGACTTTTAATACTTTGTGAAATAGTGTTCTGTAAAGAGGCGTAGGAAAGTGCCTTCTTTCTGGGAATGCCTTGGTGCTATATTTGTAAAAACAAAGGCCATACGGCATGAGAGAGCTCTTGCTCTAAGAAAAGTACCAAACTAATACTACAAATAATCAGTCCAAGGGTGTAGCAGGGCTCACTCTGGGAAATGTAGTGGGGGTTGGTTTAGTTAGGGAAACCACTGAGGCTGTTTTAGTCTCTGATGGTGGCTTTGACCTTTCCACCCTTGTTGCTTGTCCCCTTAAAATGGATAAGTACAAGCAATAACCCCTAATAAATGGTATTCAGGTTGAGGCCTACAGGGACACAGGTACCAGTGTCACCATGGTGACTGAAATACTGGTGGCCACTGAGCAACACCTACTTGGTCATCAGTACCAAGTGACTGATGCCCATAACAACACTTTAAGCCACACCCTGGCTGTTGTTGATCTCAACTGGGGGAGGGGGTTACTGGTCCTAAAAAAGTTGTGGCATCCACAGACCTACCTATTGTGAACATCAGGACAGTGCGCGCTCTACGGGTGACGAAAATGCAAAAACCCAGCCTTTATGCAAGAGCATAATTCATGCATTTTGTTTATATGCAGTTTGTTAACCTTTTGCATTGCAGACTTTAACCTTGAAAAACACTATTAATGATGTTTGCAATAACTGTTCAATTGCAAGGTATTGCTGCAGGCTTACAGAGTGTGTTAGGGTGTGGTCCCTTTCTAGGACCTTCTAGAAGCTTTCCCTGCAGCATGACTGGGTGTGGTTTGTGGGCTGGGCTTGACTCTATATAAGGGAGCCAGCCCAGCTCAACGTGCTTACTATTCAGTGGTCCCGGTACAGAGCAGCAGCAATTTCCTGAGCTCCTGTTCCGGAGGCCTACCTTGAAGTTCCAGGCCTGCATGGCATTATCTTGGTGATCCTAGAGCAGGGTGGTAAGACGGTGGTCGGGCTGGGCCCCCGCCCCCGCCCTAAAAAGACTCTTGAATTTTTGGGCCTATTCTTGAAAGCTTTCAGAGTATGCGAAGCATTGCTTTGATGTTAATCCTGGTGTTCAGATCGGCAAAGGTTTGCGCGATCGTTTCATGGCATTTGCATACTTTGTTAGAATCGGCTGTGCGTGCAATTCATTTCTTGCATGACAACCTTGGTGTTCGGATCGGCAAAGGCTTGTGCGATCATTTCATGGCATTTACATATTCTGGTTAGAATCAGCTGTGTGCGCGATTCATTTCCTGCCTGACAACCTTGGTGTTCGGATCGGCAAAGGCTTGCGCGATCATTTCATGACATTTACATATTCTGGTTAGAATCGGCTGTGTGCGCGATTCATTTCTTGCATGCCAACCTTGGTGATTGGATCGGCAAAAGCTTGCACGATCATTTCATGGCATTTACATATTCTGGTTAGAATCGGCTGAGTGCGCGATTCACTTCTTGCATGACAAACTTGGTGTTCGGATCGGCAAAGGTTTGCGCGATCATTTCATGGCATTTACATATTCCTGTTGGAATCGGCGGTGTGCGTGATTCATTTCCTGCATGACAAACTTGGTGTTCAGATCGGCAAAGGTTTGCACGATCATTTCATGGCATTTACATATTCCTGTTGGAATTGATAATGTGCGTGATTCATTTCCCACATGTTAGACTTGGTGTTCAGATCAGCAAAGGCTTGCGCGATCATTTCAAGACATTTACATATTCCTGTTGGAATCGGCAGAGTGCATGATTCATTTCCCTCATGTAAAACTTGATTCCCAGATCGGAAACAGTGTGTGCAATCATTTCATGGCCATACAAAAAACTTTGAAGTGTAATGTTATTTAATGTGCACATATTTATTTTGTGAAGATGACAAATCCTAAATGTGGCGTTCTTTGTGCATATTAGGCTCCTAGTACAATTCCAATTGTTTTCCAGGGATGGTTTTCAGACAGCCTTTAGTCCTCATGTTAAAAAGACAGTGTTTGTTCTGAAGTAGTATTCTAGAAGGTTCTTGTCTTTCTAGACATTATGTGACATGTTATGAAAAGCTCATATGAAACATTGCATTAACCATTCTTGATTCCTTTCCAGGTACCTAGATTTCTTGAGGCCTAGTTATAGTCTAGTGCTAGGCCATTCATGTTCTTTCAGTCTAAGTGTTATTTCATGTTCCGAGTATCATTGAACTCTAGACTCAACAGAGTGTTATTTCATGTTCCGAGTTTCATTGATCTCTGGACTCAACAGAGTGTTATTTCATGTTCAGAGTATCGTTGAATCCTAGATTCAGCAGAGTGTTATTTCATGTTCTGAGTATCATTGAACCCTAGATTCAACAGAGAGTTTTTTTTAACCTAAATGGGATTTTATTCTGATGTTGTGTTGTTAAACCTTTTGCTTCCTACAGGTCTCCTTCCCAGCTGTTCCCTACCTAATCCCCTTTTCCCCACTTGGACTCTCTTAGACTCTGTGACATTCTAATCAGAGTATTGGAGCTGTCTTGTGGTGGACATGTTGGGACGTGCGCAGACCCCGAGGATCTGGTGACTCTGACACCTATAGAGTGTCTACTTGGGAACGACTTGGAGACTTCAGCTTGGGCTGAAGTGGAGTTGGAGGCCCATGCAGCCAAGCTGGGCATTCCTGGGCATATCTTTGCTTTAACCAGGGCTCAGGCCAAGAAGCAAAGGGAACAGGCAAACTTGGATCCTGAAAGTATGGACCAAGAGCTTCCCAAAAGCAGGGCTAGGAAGGGAACGTGCGCAGACCCCGAGCATCTGGTGACTCTGACAGAATAGTGAGCCCACGAATTATTATCCTCCTGGTTTGCGTGTGTTCTCAGCATGGCTACACTGGACAAACTTGTCAAGGTTATCACGCAGCTCCAAGCAGAGGTAGTGTCATCAAAAGATATAGAGGCCAGTTTAGCTGAGCGAGTGAGTCAGTTGCAGGAAAGAGTGGGAAAGATGGAGCACGGTCCTTTGGGTGCGGGTTGGCTTGGTCCTCCTCCTCAAGCTACAAGAGGTAACCCTCCAACTAACATTTCTCTCAACGTTCCCTCAGCCATTCCTCTGGCTCCTCCAGAACGGTTCTCAGGTGATCCTTTGAAAGCGCAGTCCTTTTTGATGCAAGTAGAATTGCACTTTACCTGTCGACCAAGTGTTTTCCCTGATGCCCAATCCAGGGTGGCCTTCTTGCTATCTTATTTGACTGGAGATGCAGCCACCTGGGCAATTCCTCTTGTGCGTAAAGACAGTTCTCTGCTCTGTAACTGGAGAAATTTTGTTCCTGAGTTTGAACGAGTGTTTCATCGAAGAACAGTGACTTTGTCAGCAGATCGTGAATTATTAGACTTGCGACAAGGTAACCAAGATCTAGTTTCCTACTTAGCTAATTTTAATCGGCTGGTAGCCGAGACATCCTGGCCTGAAGAAAAGCAAGCAGCCTTGTTCTACCAAGGACTCAAGGACGAGTTAAAAGACATCCTTGCTCAGATAGACCCGCAGCCTACAGATTGTCAAGATCTAATAAACCTTGTTTTGAGACTGGATCATCGTCTTGCAGAACGAAGGGGAACACGCAAAAAAACTGAGAAATATTCTTGGCATGTTCCTGATCATAGAGAATCACAAGTTCAGAAAGAGAACAATGAGGAACCAATGGAAATTGGAACTATCAGGCGGTCCTTAACGAATGCAGAGAAAGACCTATGCCGGAAAAAGAGACAATGTTTGGATTGCGGCCAGGAAGGTCATTTTGTTAAAGAGTGTCCAGTAAAACCAAAGAGCAAATTGGCTGTTGCCAAAAAGGTGGTGAAATAAATATTGAACAGGAAAAATAAAAATCCCCAGAGTGCAAGGAAGGATTAGTCTTGGGAGTTACCACAGACCCTTTTCAAGAAGAGACACAACCGTTAAGAAAATCACGATATTTGAAATTGGATCTAGAAATTCAAGTAAAAGAACACACCTACCTAAGAGAAGCTTTAGTGGACTCAGGTGCTACTGAGAATTTCATAGACACTCAATTGGTGGAAGCATGGGGGATCCCGTGTGAGAAAAAGAAAACACAAGAGGTAGTGGAAACCGCAGATGGCAAGTTCCTAACGGGAGGTCCAGTGACTCTACAGACCCTGCCCTTGTCAGTAATTTGTAATGGACAAACTTATGACACTAGACACGTCGAGTTGGTAACCTTTGATGTTATTCACGCTCCTCAGTATGGAATCATCCTCGGAATGCCCTGGTTGAGTTACCATAATCCTCAGATAGACTGGGAGGAGAGAAAGATAATATTCCAGTCATCTCTTTGTAAGACAAGATGTCTTAAAACTTTGAATGTTCTAAATCTGAGTGAATCTCAGTTAGCTATCGTTGCTACAAAGGAAATGACATTGCCTTCATGTAAGGAAATGTCTCCTTGGCATGGTTACCCCCTGACTTTTTGCCTTTGCTGATGCCAAGTTATGATTTGACAGTTTGCTGAGGCCTGCTAACCAGGCTCCAGGACCAGTGTTCTTTCCCTAACCTGTACCTTTATTTCCACAATTGGCACACCCTGGCATCCAGGTAAGTCCCTTGTAACTGGTACCCCTGGTACCAAGGGCCCTGATGCCAGGGAAGGTCTCTAAGGGCTGCAGCATGTCTTATGCCACCCTGGAGACCCATCACTCAGCACAGACACACTGCTTGCCATCTTGTGTGTGCTGGTGGGGATAAAATGACTAAGTCGACATGGCACTCCCCTCAGGGTGCCATGCCAACCTCACACTGCCTATGGCATAGATAAGTCACCCCTCTAGCAGGCCTTACAGCCCTAAGGCAGGGTGCACTATACCATAGGTGAGGGCATAGGTGCATGAGCACTATGCCCCTACAGTGTCTAAGCAAAACCTTAGACATTGTAAGTGCAGGGTAGCCATAAGAGTATATGGTCTGGAAGTCTGTCATACACGAACTCCACAGCACCATATTGGCTACACTGAAAACTGTGAAGTTTGGTATCAAACTTCTCAGCACAATAAAACACACTGATGGCAGTGTATATTTTATTGTGAAATACACCCCAGAGGGCATCTTAGAGATGCCCCCTGAAAACATACCCGACTTCCAGTGTGGGCTGACTAGTTTTACCAGCCTGCCACACACCAGACATGTTGCTGGCCACATGGGGAGAGTGCCTTTGTCACTCTGTGGCTAGTAACAAAGCCTGTACTGGGTGGAGGTGCTTCTCACCTCCCCCTGCAGGAATTGTAACACCTGGCGGTGAGCCTCAAAGGCTCACCCCCTTTGTTACAGCACCCCAGGGCACTCCAGCTAGTGGAGATGCCCGCCCCCTCCGGCCACTGCCCCACTTTTGGCGGCAAGGCCAGAGGAGATAATGAGAAAAACAAGGAGGAGTCACTGGCCAGTCAGGACAGCCCTTAAGGTGTCCTGAGCTGAAGTTACTCTGACTTTTAGAAATCCTCCATCTTGCAGATGGAGGATTCCCCCAATAGGATTAGGGATGTGCCCCCCTACCCTCAGGGAGGAGGCACACAGAGGGTGTAGCCACCCTCAGGGCTAGTAGCCATTGGCTACTAACCCCCCAGACCTAAACACACCCCTAAATTGAGTATTTAGGGGCGCCCAGAACCTAGCAAGAGAGATTCCTGCAACCTAAGACGAAGAAGGACTGCTGACCTGAAAGCCATGCAGAGAAGACAGAGACACCAACTGCTTTGGCCCCAGCTCTACCGGCCTGTCTCCCCACTTCAAGAAAAACCGCAACAGCGACGCGTTCCCCAGGGTCCAGCGACCTCTGAAGCCTCAGAGGACTACCCTGCATCTAAAAGGACCAAGAACTCCCGAGGACAGCGGCTCTGCTCCAAAGAAGAAACATCTTTGAAACAAAGAAGCAACTTTTAAAGACAACACGTTTCCCGCCGGAAGCGTGAGACTTTGCACTCTGCACTCGGAACCCCCGGCTCGACCTGCGGAGAAACAACACTACAGGGAGGACTCCCCGGCGACTGCGACCCTGTGAGTAGCCAGAGTTGACCCCCCGAGCCCTCCCAGCGACGCCTGCAGAGGGAATCCAGAGGCTCCCCCTGACCGCGACTGCCTGTTTCTAAGAACCCGACGCCTGGTAAAGACACTGCACCCGCAGCCCCCAGGACTTGAAGGATCCGACCTCCAGTGCAGATGCGACCTCCAGGTGGCCCTCTCCCTTGCCCAGGTGGTGGCTACCCCGAGGAGTCCCCCTCCCCCCCTTGCCTGCCTGCTTCGCTGAAGAGACCCCTGGGTCTCCCATTGAACTCCATTGCAAACCCGATGCCTGTTTGCACTCTGCACCCGGCCGCCCCCGTGCCGCTGAGGGTGTACTTTTTGTGCTGACTTGTGTCCCCCCCGGTGCCCTACAAAACCCCCCTGGTCTGCCCTCCGAAGACGCGGGTACTTACCTACTGGCAGACTGAAACCGGGGCACCCCCTTCTCCATTGAAGCCTATGCGTTTTGGGCACCACTTTGACCTCTGCACCTGACCGGCCCTGGGCTGCTGGTGTGGTAACTTTGGGGTTGCCCTGAACCCCCAACGGTGGGCTACCTTGGACCCAACTTTGAACTCTGTAGGTGGTTTACTTACCTGCAAAACTAACAAACACTTACCTCCCCCAGGAACTGTTGAAAATTGCAGTGTCTAGTTTTAAAATAGCTTATTGCCATTTTTGTGAAAACTGTACATGCTATTTTGCCAATTCAAAGTTCCTAAAGTTCCTAAGTGAAATACCTTTCATTTAAAGTATTGTTTGTAAATCTTGAACCTGTGGTTCTTAAAATAAACTAAGAAAATATATGTTTCTATATAAAAACCTATTGGCCTGGAATTGTCTTTGAGTGTGTGTTCCTCATTTATTGCCTGTGTGTGTACAACAAATGCTTCACACTACCCTCTGATAAGCCTACTGCTCGACCACAGTACCACAAAATAGAGCATTAGAATTATCTCTTTTTGCCACTATCTTACCTCTAAGGGGAACCCTTGGACTCTGTACATGCTATTTCTTACTTTGAAATAGTACATACAGAGCCAACTTCCTACACTTCACAAAACGTATCATGTACCGGTGTGGAAGGGGCAAGGAAGAACGGAGAGCCCTTCTAGTGTCCCCCAGAAGCCGATAAGGCCTGTTCAGTTTCAAAGGAAGCCTTTTCCAGTGCTCCTATCTTGACTCGTCCAGAGGCTGAAAGTCTCATTGTCACAGAAAGCTGTCTCCAGACATCCAGGGGTATAGATCCTCAACAAGCCCACATAGCAAAGGATGCTGAAAAAGAAGACTTCTCCACCGTCCTAGTCTTGACTCACCCCGATCTTGACCGTCCAGTCTCATTAGAAGCAGGTGCTTCAGATAGAACAAGTGGTGGCGTGCTATCACAATGCAATAAAGACAGACAAAAGCATGCAGAGCATCATGACAAGAAACACTGTGAAGGACCTCAATATAAAACAGGTGATAGAATGTGGCTTTCTACACGACATATTGACTTCAAGAAAAGACACGTGTTTAGCCCCAAGTTCACAGGTCTTTACACCGTCTTTCAACAAAGCAATCCAATAACCTATAAACTGCAGCTCTCTTGGAAAAATTATGGTCTTGAGAGTAACTCATGGGTCTACGCTTCTGACATTCATGTTCCACAATTAGTGAGGCGTTTTCATCACCTAAACCCAGCCAAACCAGGCCCTAGAGCGCGCTTCGGAGAGGGGAGTACTGTCAACATCAGGACAGTGCGCGCTCTACGGGCGACAAAAATGCAAAAACCCAGCCTTTATGCAAGAGCATAATTCATGCATTGTGTTTATATGCAGTTTGTTAACCTTTTGCATTGCAGACTTTAACCTTGAAAAACACTATTAATGATGTTTGCAATAACTGTTCAATTGCAAGGTATTGCTGCAGGCTTACTCAGTGTGTTAGAGTGTGGTCCCTTTCTAGGACCTTCTAGAAGATTGCCCTGCAGCATGACTGGGTGTGGTTTGTGGGCTGGGCTTGACTCTATATAAGGGAGCCAGCCCAGCTCCACGTGCTCTCTATTCAGAGGTCCCAGTACAGAGCAGCAGCAATTTCCTGAGCTCCTGTTCCGGAGGACTACCTTGAAGTTTCAGGCCTGCACGGCATTATCTTGGTGATCCTAGAGCAGGGTGGTAAAACGGTGGTCGGGCCGACCCCGCCCTAAAAAGACTCTTGAATTTTTGGCCTATACTTGAAAGACTCTTGAATTTTTGGGCCTATTCTTGAAAACTTTCAGAGTACGCGAAGCATTGCTTTTATGTTAATCTTGGTGTTCAGATCGGCAAAGGTTTGCGTGATCGTTTCATGCCATTTACATTCTTTGTTAGAATCGGCTGTGTGCGCGATTCATTTCTTGCATGACAACCTTGGTGTTCGGATCGGCAAAGGCTTGCTCAATCATTTCATGGCTTTTAGATATTCTGGTTAGAATCGGCTGTGTGCGCGATTCATTTCCTGCATGACAACCTTGGTGTTCGGATCGGCAAAGGCTTGCGCGATCATTTCATGACATTTACATATTCTGGTTAGAATCGGCTGAGTGCGCGATTCATTTCTTGCATGACAAACTTGGTGTTCAGATCGGCAAAGGTTTGCGCAATCATTTCATGGCATTTACATATTCCTGTTGGAATCGGCGGTGTGCGCGATTCATTTCCTGCATGACAAACTTGGTGTTCAGATCGGCAAAGGTTTGCACAATCATTTCATGGCATTTACATATTCCTGTAGGAATTGATAGTGTGCGTGATTCATTTCCCACATGTTCGACTTGGTGTTCAGATCGGCAAAGGCTTGCGCGATCATTTCAAGACATTTACATATTCCTGTTGGAATCGGCGGAGTGCACGATTCATTTCCCTCATGTAAAACTTGATTCCCATGTCGGAAACAGTGTGTGCAATCATTTCATGGCCATACAAAAAACTTTGAAGTGTAATGTTATTTAATGTGCACATATTTATTTTGTGAAGATGACAAATCCTAAATGTGACGTTCTTTGTGCATATTAGGTTCCTAGTACAATTCAAATTTTTTCCGGGGATGGTTTTCAGACAGCCTTTAGTCCTCATGTTAAAAAGGCAGTGTTTGTTCTGAAGCAGTATTCTAGAAGGTTCTAGTCTTTCTAGACATGATGGCGGTCATTCCTACCTTGTCGGGCGGCAATCGCCGCCCGCCTGGCGGGAACCGCCAGAAGACCGTACCGCGGCCAAAAGACCGCGGCGGTCATTCTGACTTTCCCGCTGGGCTGGCGGGCGACCGCCAAAAGGCCGCCCGCCCGCCCAGCGGGAAAGCACCAGCAACGAGGAAGCCGGCTCCGAATGGAGCCGGCGGAGTTGCTGGTGTGCGACGGGTGCAGTTGCACCCGTCGCGATTTTCAGTGTCTGCCAAGCAGACACTGAAAATCAATGTGGGGCCCTGTTAGGGGGCCCCTGCAGTGCCCATGCCAGTGGCATGGGCACTGCAGGGGCCCCCAGGGGCCCCACGACACCCGTTCCCGCCAGCCAGGTTCTGGCGGTGAAAACCGCCAGAACCAGGCTGGCGGGAAGGGGGTCGGAATCCCCATGGCGGCGCTGCTTGCAGCGCCGCCGTGGAGGATTCACAGGGGCAGCGGGAAGCCGGCGGGAAACTGCCGGCTTCCCTTTTCTGACCGCGGCTTTACCGCCGCGGTCAGAATAGCCCCAGAAGCACCGCCAGCCTGTTGGCGGTGCTTCCTCCGTCCCCTACCCTGGCGGTCTCGGACCGCCAGGGTAGGAATGACCCCCTATGTGACATGTTATGAAAAGCTCATATGAAACATTGCATAAACCATTCTTGATTCCTTTCCAGGTACCTAGATTCCTTGAGGCTTAGTTAAAGTCTAGTGCTAGGCCATTCATGTTCTTTCAGTCTAAGTGTTATTTCATGTTCCGAGTATCACAGAACTCTAGATTTAACAGAGTGTTATTTCATGTTCCGAGTATCATAGAACTCTAGATTCAACAGAGTGTTACTTCATGTTCCGAGTATTATTGAATTCTAGACTCAACAGAGTGTTATTTCATGTTCCGAGTATCACAGAACTCTAGATTCAACAGAGTGTTATTTCATGTTCCGAGTATCATTGAACTCTAGACTCAACAGAGTGTTATTTCATGTTCCGAGTATCATTGAACTCTAGACTCAACAGAGTGTTATTTCATGTTCCGAGTATCGTTGAATCCTAGATTCAGCAGAGTATTATTTCATGTTCTGAGTATCATTGAACCCTAGATTCAACAGAGAGTTTTTATGAACCTAAATGTGATTTTATTCTGATGTTGTGTTGTTTAACCTTTTGCTTCCTACAGGTCTCCTTCCCAGCTGTTCCCTACCTAATCCCCTTTTCTTCACTTGGACTCTCTTAGACTCTGTGACATTCTAATCAGAGTATTGGAGCTGTCTTGTGGTGGACATGTTGGGAACGTGCGCAGACCCCGAGGATCTGGTGACTCTGACACCTATAGAGTGTCTACTTGGGAACGACTTGGAGACTTCAGCTTGAGCTGAAGTGGAGTTGGAGGCCCATGCAGCCAAGCTGGGCATTCCTGGGCATATCTTTGCTTTAACCAGGGCTCAGGCCAAGAAGCAAAGGGAACAGGCAAACTTGGATCCTGAAAGTATGGACCAAGAGCTTCCCAAAAGCAGGGCTAGGAAGGGTAAAATGTTATCCCCTATCCCTCCCTCCACTGATGATTCCCTCTTTGAGGAGGAGGAGTCAACACCTTAGACAGATTCCACACCTGAAGACCGTCAAGCTGATATAGCTGAACTCTTAGGTGCAGGGGGGTCTGAGCTAAGTGTGGCACAGCAAACTTGCCACACACTTGAGGGTTTGAGACAGTAAGCTGTCAAAAAAGAGGCAGGGGATGTCAGTGGCACCCACAGGGTGTACTGGGAAAACAACCTCCTGTATTCAGAACCTAGGGAATCCAAACCTGGTGCCACCAGGAGAGTGGTCATTTCTCTGCAATACAGAGAGTTTTTGTTGACTTTGTTACATGAAATTCCCCTTGCTGGACATGTGGGGCAAAGTAAAACCTGGAACAGACTAGTCCCTCACTTTCAGTGGCCTCACATGTCTGAAGATACCAAGGAGTTTTGTCGCTCCTGTGTCACTTGTCAAGCCAGTGGCAAGACAACTGGCACTCCAAAGACCCCCTTAATCCCACTGCCAGTGGTTGGGGTACCCTTTAAAAGGGTAATGGTTGATATTGTTGACCCCCTTGACCCTCCCACAGCTTCTGGGAACAGATTTATTCTGGTGGTGGTATACCATGCCACAAGGTATCCAGAAGCCATACCTCTGAGGGCCTCTACAGCTCCTGCAGTGGCCAAGGCTCTACAGAGAATCTTTTCCAGGGTGGGTTTCCCAAAAGAGGTTGTATCAGACACAGGTAGCAACTTCATGTCTTCATACTTAAAAGCAACATGGAAAGAGTGTGGTATAACATATAAATTCACTATACCTTACCATCCCCAAACAAATGGGTTGGTTGAGCGTTTTAACAAAACACTCAAAGGCATGATTATGGGATTCTCTGAAAAACTCAGAAGGAGATGGGAGGTCCTATTACCATGCATCCTCTTTGCCTACAGGGAGATACCCAGAAAAGGAGTAGGCTACAGCCCCTTTGAACTCCTCTTTGGTCACCCTGGTAGGGGTCCATTAGCTCTTGTGAAGGAGGAATGGGAGCAACCCCGAAGCCCCCTAAACAAGATATAATGGATTATGTACTTGGCCTCAGATCCAGAATGGCTTAGTACATGAAGAAGGCCACTAAGAACCTTCAAGCAAGCCAAGAATTGCAAAAGCAATGGCATGACCAGAAGGCTGTCCTCACAGTGTACCAACCAGGGCAGAAAGTGTGGGTCCTGGAGCATGTGTCACCAAGAGCACACCAAGACAAGTGGAGTAGACCACACATCACAGTGGAGAAAAAGGATGCAGTCACTCACCTAGTTGACCTTGGCACTCCAAGAAGTCCTCGCAGAGCACTTCATTTGAACCGCTTAAAGCCCTACTATGACAGGGCTGACTTAACTCTGCTCATGGCCACTGAGGAGGGACAGGTAGAAGAGAGTGACCCTCTCTCTGACCTCTTTTCTAATTCTGCAGCTGATGGTTCAGTTGAGGGGGTAGTCTTAGCAGATTGCCTTTCTCAGTCTCAAAAAGAAGACTGCAGAAATCTCCTAGAGCAGTTCTCTGAACTGTTTTCCCTTACATCTGGACAAACCACATGGTGTGAACACACCATTGATAAAGGAGACAGCCTGCCTGTCAAGAGTAACATCTACAGGCAACCTGATCATGTAAGGGATTGCATCAAAGCAGTAGTGCAGAAGATGTTTGACCTAGGAGTAACTGAGCACTCTGATAGCCCATGGGCTAACCCAGTGCTGCTGGTACCTAAACTTCACTCTCAAAATGTTAAAAAGGAGATGAGGTTCTGAGTAGATTATAGAGGGCTCAACACAGTCACTAAGATTGATGCTCACCCTATACCCAGGGCTGATGAGCTAATAGATACACTGGCATCTGCCAAGTATCTAAGCACCTTTGACTTGACTGCAGGGTATTGGCAGATCAAATTGTCACAGGATGCAAAACTAAAAACTGCATTCTCAACCATTGGAGGACATTATCAATTTATTGTTATGTCCTTTGGTTTGAAAAATGCACCTGCCACTTTTCAGAGGTTGGTGAATACAGTCCTCCAAGGTCTGGAAGCCTTCAGTGCGGCATATCTAGATGATATAGCTGTCTTTAGCTCCACCTGGGATGACCACCTGGTCTACCTATGGAACATTTTGGAGGCCCTGCTAAAAAGCAGGTCTTACTAGCAACGCTTCAAAGTGCCAGATAGGGCAGAGGAAAGTGGTTTATCTGGGACACCTGGTAGGTGGGGAACAGATTCAGCCACTGCAGGTAAAGAACCAAACTATTTTAGATTAGACTCCCCCTACAACACAAACCTAGGTCAGAGCCTTTCTAGGCCTCACTGGGTATTACAGGTGGTTCATTAAGAACTTTGGCTCCATTGTTGCCCCTTTTAATCACCTCACCTTCAAGAAAATGCCCAAGAAGGTATTATGGATAGCCAGCTGTTAAAAAGCTTTTGAGGAACTCAGACACGTCATGTGCTATGCACCTGTTCTAAAAAGCCCCAACTACTTCAAGAAGTTCATAGTTCAGACTGATGCTTCAGAGGTAGGGGTGGGGCAGTTTGTTCACAGCTTAATACAGAGGGCCAGGATCAACCAGTAGCTTTTATCAGCAGAAGGTTGACCCCCAGAGAAAAACGTTGGTCAGCCATAGAGAGGGAGGCCTTTGCTGTGGTCTGGGCCTTGAGGAAGCTGAGACTATACCTCTCTGGTGCTCACTTCATTGTTGAGACAGACCACAAACATCTCTTATGGCTTAAGCAGATTAAAGAAGAAAACCCAAAATTGTTGAGGTGGTCCATTTCCCTACAGTGTATGTACTTTAGAAGGACTCTCCAGATATTTCCACTCAAACAATGAAGACTCATTTGAGCAAGATTAGCCTTATTGTCCCTCGTTTGGGGGGGTGTAGGAAAGTACCCTCTTTCTTGGCCTGGTTACCCCCATTTTCTGCCTGATGTCAGAGTGTTTGACTGTTCACTGGGATCCTGTAGTGATTATGCTCTTGCCTTTCAAAATTGGTTGTTGGTTACTATTAACACAGTATTTCACCCACAATTGGCATACTGGTGTCCCCTTGTAAGTCCCTAGTATATGGTACCTAGGTACCCAGGGCATTGGGATTCCAGGGGATCCCTATGGGCTGCAGCATATATTTTGCCACCCACAGGGAGCCCATGCAAAGGCTTCTGCAGGACTGCCATTGCAGCCTGCATGAAAAGGTGCAAGCACCCTTTCACTGTCACTTACACTGCACCAGGTCACTTATAATTCACCCATATAGCAGGCCCTCCAGCCCTGAGGGCAGGGTGCAAGTACCTGTGTGTGAGGGCACCCCTGCGCTAGCAGAGGTGGCCTCAAAACATCCAGGACCATTTTCCCAGACTTCGTGAGTGTGGGGATGCCATTTTACACGTGTACTGGACATAGGTCACTACCTATGTCCAGCTACATAATGGTAACTCCGAACATAGGGATGTTTGGTATCAAACATGTTGGAATCATACCCTAAGGCTTTTGTAAGCATTGGTTGTATGATTCCATGCACTCTGGGGGCTCCTTAGAGGACCCCCAGTATTGTCATTTCAGCCTTCTGAGGTTTTCCAGGCAGCCCTAGCTGCTGCCACCTCACAGACAGGTGTTTGCTCTCATGTTGCTTGAAAAGCTCGAGCCCAGTGAGGCAGAACAAAGGATTTCTTTTGGGAGAAGAGTGTTACCCCCTCTCCCTCTGGAAATAGGTGTTACAGGCTTGAGAGGGGTAGCTTCCCCAAGCTACTGGAAATGATTTGAAGGGCATATAGCAGGCCCTCCAGCCCTGAGGGCAGGGTGCAAGTACCTGTGTGTGAGGGCACCCCTGCACTAGCAGAGGTGGCCTCAAAACATCCAGGACCATTTTCCCAGACTTCGTGAGTGTGGGGATGCCATTTTAAACGTGTACTGGACATAGGTCACTACCTATGTCCAGCTACATAATGGTAACTCCGAACATAGGGATGTTTGGTATCAAACATGTTGGAATCATACCCTAGGGCTTTTGTAAGCATTGGTTGTATGATTCCATGCACTCTGGGGGCTCCTTAGAGGACCCCCAGTATTGTCATTTCAGCCTTCTGAGGTTTTCCAGGCAGCCCTAGCTGCTGCCACCTCACAGACAGGTGTCTGCTCTCATGTTGCTTGAAAAGCTCGAGCCCAGTGAGGCAGAACAAAGGATTTCCTTTGGGAGAAGGGTGTTACCCCCTCTCCCTCTGGAAATAGGTGTTACAGGCTTGAGAGGGGTAGCTTCCCCAAGCTACTGGAAATGATTTGAAGGGCACATTTGGTGCCCTCCCTGTATAAACCAGTCTACACCGGTTCAGGGACCCCCAGTAACTGCTCTGGTGTGAAACTGGACAAAGGAAAGGGGAGTGACCACTCCTCTGTCCATCACCACCCCAGGGGTGGTGCTCAGAGCTCCTCCAGAGGGTCCCTGTTTTTTGCCATCTTGGATTCAAGGTTGGCAGGGAACTCTGGGAGCACCTGAGTGCCCAGTGCCAGCAGGTGATATCACAGCCCTCCCCTGATAGGTGCTTACCTGGTTAGGTGACCAATCCCCCTTTCAGTGCTATTTAGAGTGTTTTGGGTGGTTCCTCAGATTTGGATTGCAAGACTCCAGCAGGAATCCTATGCATCCTCCACTTCGACTTCTCACTGAAGAAGCTGCATCTGGACCCTCCAGGAACTCTGCAAGCTGCAACAAAGAAGCAAGACACCTTATGCAACATTGTATCTCCGGCTCCTGCCAGCAACTGCAATTGTTTCCCGGTCGTGCATCCGCTGAAGACAGCCCTTCTTCAGTCTGCATCAGAAGAGCGAAGGAATCTCCCTTGGAGTGAAGGAGTCACTCCCCTGCTTCTGCAGGCACCAACTGCAATGACGACTGGCTGCATGGATCCCCTCTCCTGCTGAGCTGTGTGGATCCTGCATCACGGGTTGTGGACTGAAGTGGTCCCGATGGTTCTCTCTTCCAACTGTCCAACTTTGGTGGAGGTAAGAGCTTTCTTCCCCACGCCAGACAGTACCGCCGTACACCTCGTGTTTTGCAGATCCCAAGGCTTGTTGGCATCCATCCTCCAAGATCTTCGTGCATCTTGAAGATCCGGCCCCCAGCACTCTATCCTGCAACGTATAGCTTCCTGAGTGGTAGCCTTTGTCATAGTGATGCGTGGGCTTCTTCTGCAACTTCCTTTTGCCCATGCTGTGGGACTCCTGTGTGCTCTGCCTGGTCTTCTGTGGGCTCTCTGAGTTGCTGTGGGCCCCCACTGATTCCTTCTCCTGGGTAGAGTCCACCTGGTCCTTTCTGGTCCTGGACAGCGCCATTTTCCGCTAACCTCGAGCACTGCATGTACCAAGGCTCGTTGGCGGACTCAAGCGATGCAAACCAGACTGCAGTCCTCCACCCGGCTTGGGACATCACTTGTACCCTCCAGGAACCCGACTTCATCTTCTTGGGTGCAGTGCTGACCTTTTTTCTTCACCATTGGTTCTCCTTTTGCACCTTCATCCGGGTTAGCAGGGGCTCCTGCTCTTTCTGGACTCTTCTGTGCTTCTTGGACTTGGTCCCCTTCTTCCACAGGTCTTCTTGTCCAGGAATCCACTGTTGGTGTCCTGCAGTCTCTTCTGGTTCTTGCATAATTCTTCTTCTCGTTTCTGTGTGTGTTCTGGGAAAGTTACTGTGATTTACTCCTGCTTTCCTGGTCACTCGGGTAGGTTCTAGTACTTACCTTTGATGTTTTCTAATACTTCAAGCTCCCCTCTACACAGTACACTTGCCTAGGTGGGGGACCGACTTTCGCATTCCACTTTCTTAGTATATGGTTTGTGCTCTTCCTAGGCCCATTTCTAACTATTGTGATTTTCACTAATTGCACTGTTTTCTAACTGTTTTTATGCCTACTTCTGCATACTAGTGTATATAATTTGTGTATTACTTCCTAAGGGTGTACAGTCACTATGGTATTTTTGGTATTTGTGTCACCAAACTAAAGTACCTTTATTTTTGTAACACTGAGTATTTTCTTTCATGTGTGTGAGTAGTGTGTGATTACAGTGGTATTGCATGAGCTTTGCAAGTCTCCTAGATAAGCCTTGTCTGCTCATCCACAGCTACCTCTACAGAGCCTGGCTTGTAGACACTGCCTACATTTCACTAATAAGGGATAAGTGGACCTGGTATAAGGTGTACGTACCATAGGTACCCACTACAAACCAGGCCAGCCTCCTACAAGAGATGCAGCTTATAAATTGGAGGAGTGTTTGGGCAGTGCTGATGGGTACAGGGATGTGGTTCCAGATCCTGGGTGCATAGATTAACAGTGCCTGCTGCATTTTTGCTGTGTTTTATACCTCTTAGTCTGCAGTCCTAGCTGCAGGTGGGCCAAGAACCACCAGAGATGGGGAGCTTCTCTTCAAGATAATTGGGGATGCTGGTCGTGAGAGCTTTGTAAATGTTGTAGCTGGTTTTGAAGATGGAGCATGCCAGCAAGGGAAGTCGATGGAGTTCCATCAGTATGGAGATAATATGAGCATCAGTCTTAAGGCCCTGAATAAACATGATGTTGCATACAAGATTAAGGGGTGCCAGTGTGGAGTCTGGAATGGTATGGTGCAGAGCGTTACCACCATCTAGGTGCACGAGTATGAGGATTTGAACAGCAGTTCTAATTTAGGTGCAGTTTGATACAAGTGCAAGGCTACACATAGTTGTCTGTTTTGCAGGAAAAATGTTATTCAACCGAGAGGTAAGGTGCCAATACCTATCTCTTGAAGTCTGGTGATCAACACGAGGTGATCAATAGCGTTGAAGGCCACAGAAAGGTCCAATAGGACCAGGGTTCCAAATTCACTCGGGTCAGTTACTGGTCTTACATTGTCTAGTGCAATGATATTCAGAGTATGGCCCGGGGCCGCATGCGACCCCCCCTGCCCTTTACATGCAGCCCCCTGGTCAACAGCAGCACTGGGCTGCTGTTTACTCGACTTAGCACTATGCTTAAAAAGATGTTAAATAAACAGCCAAGCTTTCACTTAAACGTTAATTGAAGGCAAGGAAAGTAAGTAAATAGATTGTCATGCACCTTTAATTTTAGGAACACCTTCATTTTTAAAGACATATTGCAGCAAAAGTGTAAAATATGATAAGGACTCGTAAAAAAATCAATGTGTATTTCATTAATATGC
This sequence comes from Pleurodeles waltl, assembly GCF_031143425.1. Classification (NCBI taxonomy): domain Eukaryota; kingdom Metazoa; phylum Chordata; class Amphibia; order Caudata; family Salamandridae; genus Pleurodeles; species Pleurodeles waltl. Next base: position 1,483,685,860 of record NC_090447.1, on the reverse strand, counting down.
AGAGACATTTCATCTTAGTACATCATATTATATCAATGCACTGAGGAGTATTTTCTTTGTAAGTGATAGTTTTCAAACATAAATTCAGAAACATTCACTCTTACCCCCACCCTGAAAACAATGCCAATAGTGAACGAAGAGGCAAGTCAGTTGTTATGTGCACTCTTTGGGCGGCCTGGGTTCCTATTATACATGAACAACATTATAGATTATTTAATCAAACATAGGAGAAGGTTTTGTACAGTGCACATACTGAAGGCATGTATTTTGAGGTTTTCTTATATCCAATAATGCAGTAAAAGGAGGGAAAGTGAAATAAAACCTTTGCCTAAAATCACACAATTTGATAAAGTGGGGAAGCCAGGATTAATACCATGTTTTCTGGTTTCACGATGTGGAGTTCAGCTACTAGATGCATATGCCTCTCTTCCCCTACACCCACCATACTGGCCCACCAGCCCCCCAGCACTCTTCCAAATCCCCAACCCACCACCCCATCTCCACCCCCTCTCTGGCACACTGTTAGCATCAATGCAGCCCTCGGTCACATCACTATCCAAACTTTGTGGCCCCTGGGAAAATGTTTGTGAGTGCCCATGGTCTAGTGCAAAGACTGCAACTGCACCCCGCTTCATTAGAGTCTGTTAGATCCTTGTCTTCAGTGGAGTTTTGTAATTGGCTATAGACAACCTTCTCCAAAACATTACAGGACCTGTAATTACTGAACTTGTTAGGGTGCAGAGAAAGGTTTTCAAAATGTGCTCTACTCTGGTGTTTTAATACGTCTTCGTATTTACAAATCTGGTCTTTGCCTTTACAGTGGCTAGAAAGAATCCGCCATGGCTTGTTAAGAAATCTGTGTGTGCCTATTGCGACAGCAGTGCCAGGTAAACTAAATCATACAGATATGCTGTAATTGAATGGAAGTTTAAGAGAAGAGATGGGCAAGGATGACAATATTTACATTGTGTATTTCAAATGAAGGCTATTTGCTGTTGGTAAAGATGTGTTGGAAGACAAATAGAGCAGCAAAGCACCAGGTGTAGCACAAAAAGCTAGATTGATAAAGAGACTTTAGAACCTGTGCGGCCTAATGTGGTTTAAAATGCAGGAAAAAAACTAAGCGTCATTTTCTTTTACGCTAATGTGGCGTTAGATGGCCAAAAATGCCGTGCCATATTTACAAAGTGACACAATGCATGCATTGCGCCACTTTGTAACCCTTTGCACTACATTATGCCTGCGCCAGGCATAATGAATGCAAGGGGGTGTTCCCCTGCTAGGGGGGGCGAAAAAATGGTGCAAAGAAATCTAGGAGATTTCTTTGCGTCTTTTTTTCCTGCACTTTTAACGCCTGAAGGCTCCTTTCGATTAAAATGGGCCTCCTGCTGCTTTGCAGGATTAGCATAAAAAATGTTGACACTAATCCTGCAAAGCGCCGAAGTAGCATAAAAACTTCTGATGCTAGTTCCCTAACCACCGCCATGGTGCACCGTATATTGAATTAGGCGCACACATGGTAGCGTTAGGGGGGTGCTAAGGGGTGCAAGAAAAGTGGCGCTACACTAGGTGCAGTGCCACTTTTCATAAGTATGCCCCAAAATGTTGAAAACAATGAGGAAATCTCTGTAAATTAGGCACCAAATTCTATCATGTTCAGACCAACGTATAGTGCTTACAGATATGACAATATGCTGTTCATCAGTACATCTGAACCAACCCCTGATTGTTCGCTCCATTAGCCTGTATCAGAAACTTTTACAACAACAGAACCAGAAGTAGTTTATAGAATATGTCAATTTGTGCAGCCTGGTTTGAACTGTGATATAGCTTTGTTGGTGGGCAGTGATGAACACCATCATCAAAGCTTTAATTTACTTCTGAAATGAAAAATCAGTCTAAATACAAGTTGCGCTCTATTTCCCAACAGATGAGCTGAAAATTGCCCATGACTGACACAACCTTTCATTTGCAAAATAAAAATCCCATAAACTGATTTAAATATAAATTGCTTTTCACAGTCCAAATTGATGCTTGCATGATGCATAATGTTTTTATGATGTTACAGATTAAACTGCTGTTGAATCCAGAGGAGATAAGTGAATTAGGTACAATCAATTCTGTGATGTTTGAGGTGGAAGAGGGGGCTCATCATTCCTTCGTTTCAACCATTAAAAGATAATTGATTTACCTGCAACCTGTACAAACAATGGGAATGATCATATGAAAAAGAACTGCGTCCCCCGTTTAAACCTGTGGGGGTGTACACATCTGCACAGGCGGCAGAGGCCATGACCACCACTCCACTGGGGCAGGACCCCCTGATAGATCTGCATATGTCAGCAAGGTAGATGGATCGCTGTGCCTTCAATGGAGCCAGCGCGGTGACCCGGCTTCTTGTCCCATGTGCTGTCAATGTCACAGCAAAAGGTGTATAGCAAATGATATATGTATGCATCAGGCTCTTCCTGGTCTGTAGTGTGCGAAAGGGCAGTTTAAATGTTTGAGGTAGTCACTGTGTCCATAGGTCACCGCAGTTAAGGACCTCCAGCGATCATCCTGACGAAAGGATTTAGGTTTCCTCACAATTTGACATGTTAGACTTCACTTGAGAACAAGCCCAGCCCCAGATCCTCTCCAAATCTAGAAGGACTTCTTGTCCGACTCTTTAGCAGTAGCTGACCTGTCTAAGAAGAAGATTCATCAGTGGTTATGGACCTTCTAAGTCAGTGGTTCTTAACCAGTGGTCCGGGATCCCTTGGGGCTTGCTATGCTGGTCTGCAACTATTTTACAAAATTAAATATTATTAAAATAAATACATTTAAATTAATAAAGTATTAATATGGAAGTAAATTTTAAAATGTGCAAGCTTTTTTTATATTTGATTGTTGAAAAATGTAAATACTTGTTTGGTGTATACTTGGTTTTGTATTTTTATGTGTTGTTTTGGGGTTCAAATCATAGAAATTGCTCAGTCCGGGGATCCTCGGATCCCGTAATGACACAGTGTGGGTCCCTGGATTCCATGAATGATTTAGTAGGGGGCCTGTAGGAGTCAACGTGTTAAGAACGGCTGTTCCAAGTCATTTAGCTCTGATCTCTAAGGTCAGAAGCAACATTTAAAGAAGCAATGCACATCTTGCATGTAACCCCGAATTACAAAACATTTACTTGCGCTAAAGGCTGCCTCTTAAATCCTGGTCCTCGAGCCCTGCAGAATCCTGATGATGGAAGCTGCTTAAGAGAGGCAGGCAACAGGAAGAACAAAGCCGACCTGGAGACATGTTTTCTTCTGCATGTCCCTGAGAGTAGAACAGCACTAACACATAAGTTTGCAGATAGCAACTAGTATTTGCAGACGTTTCTGCACATGAAATCTCAGCAGGGAAAAAAATGTCACTTTATATTGCATGACCGGTAGCGTCCACTCCATTGGCATTTGTAAGTTGGGCCAACGGACTTGGCAAGCTACACCGATACCAACGTGCAGAGTGATCATTTAAGATTCATCCACTTTATTTTAGTCGGTGACATACTTTTAATTAATGTAATCATTTCTTCACTTCGCCATAGAACTTTGTCACCAAAGAATAAATGAGTTGTGCCTTTTCAGGGCTTTTCAAATCAAAGAAAACACAGCATGCCACGTGCCACTTGGCATGGAACTGTTCCTTATATAAGTTTATTTCTATGGCAGAATCCCTGTGTTTGGTTCATTTTGGCCAAAAATTGCATCAATTACTGTTTTGTTACATACAAAGAAAAATATAGCCAAATCTCATGCAGAGTCTAAGCCGCTTTCCTAGTATAAGAATCGTGAGAACAAAAAGAAATATGTGGAGTGTAAGGAATCTGCCAGGCAGGGTAAGGGGGGAGGTTGTACATACATTCTGATACATGCTATAGAAAGAACAAGGGGCCAGAAGTATCAAAGCTTTTTGCATTCGCAAACGGTGCAAATGCCCGTTTGCGAATGCAAAAAGCCCTTTCCGAATGTATCAAAGGCATTCTGAATGCAATTTTAAGGAATCGCTAAAATAGCGATTCCTTAAAATTGCGACTCTCTAAATTAGAAATCACAAATAAGGATTCCTTATTTGCGATTTCTTAGCACATGTATGAAGCCATTCCTAAATGCGATTTTGGCATTTAGGAATCGCTAATTACCACCAAGTTGAACTTGGTGGTAACCTTATGCAAAATTTAAAAATGCATTTAAAATGCATTTTTAAATTGTACATGTAAAGCACACATGTGCACCTTACATGTTCCCCAAAAAACTTTTGGGGTGCAGCAGAGGGGGCCTTAGCCCCCCCAGCACCCTGGGGTTTTGCATTTCCAAAATTGCGATTTCTGGTTCAGAAATCGCAATTTTGGAAATGCAAAAAATTTGCAGATATGGGCAACAGGCCCATAGCTGCGAATGGGGCCGGTATCGCAATTTGCGAATCAGTAATAGCATTTGCGGTTTTTAAGAAATCGCTATTACCGATTCGCAAATGTGATACATGGCACTTTGCGAGTCGGAAATAGCGATTTCTTAAAAATCGCTATTTCCGAATCGCAAAAGGCCTTCATGATACATCTGGCCCAAAGAAAATAAAGATCCATATCAAAGCTCCTTAAAAAGTGTGAAGAACTATTTATAATTATAAACTACAAAAAAACACATAAATATAAAGTAAACATAAAATAATAAAACATGAAGCCTAAGTTCTCCAAGTAACCGCAACAAAGTCAACTGCTTGGAAGAAGGCAATAGAGCTAACAATATGGGTAAAGGTAAATTATCAAAAATGACAAAGGGCCTGATCTGTTATCCCCACATCTCAGGCCCCACAGTCCTGCTATAAACGCAGGAATTCAAGTGCCCCTAAACTGTCAACATGCCAAGGACTCTTGAAATGTGAATACTGCAAGTGGGCACAATTACAGTGCCACCACATGGTAATGAAAAATCCACCATTCCTTCTTAGAGTGGTGGCATCTCCATCATGATGGCCACTGCAACCATATTCAAATACATCAGACCTTTCACTGCAAGCGTGGCGGAGGTGGAGTTTGCACCTCTGCGCAGAGGACATGCAGTGTCCGGATGTAATAGTCTGCATTAGCACCTAAGTCTCTTTGTGGGACTTTCAGCTGGACCTAGGGCTCAGGTGAGACTGACCTGCAAGTGACTTCAGTTAGGTATATCTAGGGGCCAGGGAAGGTCGAGATTTTGCCCTCAACCTTAAGGCTTTATTTGTAGGTTGGTAAATGTGAGGCATCCACCAATAAAAAGTAGATGCCCCCTCCACTAACCTCGTGGTTCCTCCTTTTGAAGTTGGGGGAACTGCAAAGTTCACTAAGGCAGAAACTCAGCTAGCTCCACTGTCTAAATCTTTTGACCTGATGGCCCATTCCCAACTGGGCCACTATGGCATTTTGCCAAAATCCCAGTCATATTTAGGGCGGGGAGATGGTCACTGTTTTTCCTTGCCTTTGCCTGGAAATTGTGTGAAACAAAAAAAAATGTCAAGTAGGTGTAAGAAGAGGGTGCACCGGCAAATGCACTGTAGGCAGAGAAAGGCTGCGAAGCAGGCGCTAATCTCTCAATATGGCAGGCCAACCGCTGATCTGGCTAGCTTGTGGGCCGCCTGGGACACAATCAATGAAGCCAGCAACATTTAAGCAGAGGTGCTCTGTGGGCAGTATCTAACCAGGCTTCCACAGTTTAAGGTATGCTGCACAGGAGCACCACAACGTGCACTCGGAGGACTTTCCTCAACTAATCAAGATACTGCTCCAATCTGGGGATGCAAAGTATTATACATACACATACCTATACTATACAGCACAGCAGGTCAGAGACCTACCACACACAGGTAAGCTAGTCCTCTCTTCTCACATAGTTAAATGACCCTTTTCATGTAAAGCATGTGGCTTTTCATTGATGGAGAATGACCTTTCAATCGTAAATGCCTCGTGCTCCCTGCAGAAACCACAGGCAGACATTGCTCCTCTACGCACTAGTTAAAGTGCATTTTTCATTAATGTTAGGTCTGTCTCCAAACATCAGTTAGATATTCTGGACTTTACCACCTCACTCCACTGAAATGTGCTATTCTTAACACAACCTGGCTTAAGGACTCCTCGGCCCCTGATATTGGCACAGTCATCTTGAGACAACACGGCCCACAGAAGAATTGTGATTGTGACCATTTCCTTAGATCGTGTCTCTCTTGCTCTACCCCTATAACTAACACCTTTTGAAGTGGAAAATGCTTATAATTTCACATTTCACGGCTGCCTTCCACCACCTTCACAGGTGCCTTAATTTACTGCCCCACAGGTCCCTAGGCGTGTTTAGGCCATGAGTTGACTGAGCTCCTCCTCCCTTGTATGATGGCAGCAGCAACAACTACATCCACTACATCCTACTCAGAGACCTCAACTTCCACATCAATGACCCCCAATGACCTCAACATCACCACTCTCCTCGAGAACATGAGCAACATTGGCCTCACCCAACTAGTCACTGCACCCACCTCCAGTGACAGAGTCAGCTTTAGCCACGTCACAGAACTCTGAATGAATGAATGAATGAATGAATGACAGAAACGTATAAAGCGCATGGCTACTCGAAGGGTGTCCCGGCTCTTCAGGTAAGACCGAGGTCGGCACACAACCGCCCTAGACAGCGTAAGCCTGCCTAAACAAAGAAGTCTTCAATTTTTTCCTGAACCTAGCAGGAGAGCAGATCAGCTTTAGGTACATAGGTAGTTGGTTCCAAGCCTTAGCTGCCAGAACCAAAAAAGAGGAACCTCCACAACGCTGTTTTTTAAAACATGGGATTCTGAGTATACTCGCGGTGCTAGAGAACAGAGACCGGGCAGGATAGTATACCAGCAGCCTTTCTATTCAAGTACTTAGGTCCCTGCTTATGTTAGTTCTGGTGAGCCAGAGTCGAAGCCTTAAGCAGAAGGCGCTGCCGCACAGGAAGTCAGTACAATTTACTTTGCAGCGAAGACACCCTAGCATACTTTGGAATTTTAACTAGTAGGCGGACTGCCGTATTTTGAACAACCTCTAGTCGGTTAATCGAATAATCTGGCAAACCCAGATAGAGGACATTGGAATAGCCCAGTCTAGATAAGATTAGTGCCCGTACAGCCGTCACCTGGGCTCGCCTGGTCCGACCACAGCATCGTCAACTTCACCATCACTGGCGCACAACACATCACCACCATGAACTTATACCCAACTACCAAAGCTGGGGCAAAGTAACAGAAACACAGTGGACGCAGGTTCTCAGCACCTCCCAACCCAATGCCTCTTCCGACCTTCACCAGGCTGCCTTAAATTTCTCCGCCTGTATCACGAAATGCTCCAATAAAGTTGTCCCGCTGAAGCCAGCCAGAACCAACAAAACCTTAAGACAAGCCAGCTGGTACAACTCTGAGCTCAGAGTCGCCAAGCGCAGCTGCTACAGACTGGAGAAACAATGGCGAGCCACCGGAAACCTATCAAACAGAGCCATCCACAAAGCAGCCCTCAGCAACTACCACTGGCAAATCACCTAAGTCAATAGAGTAGCCATCACCGCCCGTATTGAGTCAGCAGCCAACCGCACCAAAGAACCTTTCAGATTAGTCATGAATACTCTAACTCAACATCCACAGAGAACACCATCCAACCCTCCCAAGAACTCTCTGATTGATGATTGATTGATTGAACTTTCACCATCCTTTGTGATGTAACCTTTCACCTTGCATTGATCCAGGGTTCAGACTTTCTCACTCTGCTGGATTCTCTCAGAGTGCTTGGCCGCTCTCAACTCCTCCCCCACTCATGTAGCACCTGACACCCTGTATCTTATATTCATCAATCAAGAGACTGATTCCTCGAAAACAGGCTCTTTCCTCTCCTCCTTCTTTCCACTATCTCATGAGACTGTAACATCATATGTCTTCCATCAAATACAGCTCTCTGCTAGATCCACCCCCCCACCCATATTTTTACCTTGGCTACAGGCTCCTTGTTTCCAGTTTTAACGAATCTATGGTAATATCCTAATCTATGCATTATTTTTCTATTGTCAACAAATTTCCCCTCTAGTTAGAAGCATGTCATGGTCCTGACATTGTTAAAAAAAAACTTCTGCTGATCCCAGCGTCCTGAACAACTATCCGATCTTTTTACTTCCATTTTCCTCTAAAATGCTTAAGAAAATGGTCAGCCACCAGCTAGCTGTGTTCAAAGCACTATGGGGGTCATTTTGACCCTGGCGGTACGGGACCGCCAGGGCTAAAACGACGGAAGCACCGCCAACAGGCTGGCGGTGCTTCCAGGCGTATTACAACCGCGGCGGAAGCGCCGCGGTCGCACCGTCGGGGCCGGCGGTATTCCGCCACTTTTGCCCCTGCGGTGTTAATCCGCCTGGGCAGCGCTGCTTGCAGCGCTGCCCAGGGGATTACGAGTCCCCGACCGCCAGCCTTTTTCTGGCGGTTTGCACCGCCAGAAAAAGGCTGGCGGAACGGGGAGTCGTGGGGCCCCTGGTGGCCCCTGCACTGCCCTTGCCACTGGCATGGGCAGTGCAGGGGCCCCCTGACAGGGCCCCATGCAGCTTTTCACTGTCTGCTATGCAGACAGTGAAAAGCGCGACGGGTGCAACTGCACCCGTCGCACGGCCGCAACACCGCCGGCTCCATTTGGAGCCGTCTCCTATGTTGCGGCCGTGATCCCCGCTGGGCCGGTGGGCGGAAACCAGGTTTCCGTCCGCCGGCCCAGCGGGGATCTCCAAATGGCCGCGGCGGGGGTGCGGCCGCATGGCGGTCAGATCTTGGAGGGCGGCTGATGCCGCCCGCCAAGGTCATAATGACCCCCTATGTCTAGTGCAGAAAGCCTTTCACAAGTCAGGACCTAACTATCTCAGATGTAAAGCTGTCCCATATTTTCCTTCTCAGGTTCTGCGATCGGCTAATGCCAACCTCATGTGCTTACCTTTGATTAAGAGAACCAGGATGGCAGACCGATCTTTCAAATTTTTATCTGCTGAATAGTTAAATTCTCTACCCGCCATTATCAGCCGGATCAACTCTTTAACTCTCTTTAGGAAGAAACTCAAAACTCGGCTCTTTCCGTTACCAAATTTTTGATTCTGGTATTCAAAGTCACTAACGAGCTAGGATACCCTTTTAATATTATATCCGAAGCCAATGCCTACAATCATCACCAATTATGATAATTACGTCTACTTTAGTCTCCAAGACATCTGATAAGAAGGCTGCAAATGGTTCAGATTTTGGTAGCATTATCAGAAGCAGGAAAAAGGATCATATCACCTCAATTCTGCATTCTTTACATCCGCTGCCTTCTCAAGAATGCACTTTGCTTACAGTTTTGGGGACTTTTTTGGCAGCTTTACATAGTGCAAACTTGGCCTCAAGGCATTAGAGAACTTTACAAAAAAAACAGATTACATTAGGTAATTTTCCCAGAATCACAGGATAATGAGCCGAGGCAGGGATACAAACTTAGGTCATCAGTGCCAAGGTCAGCTGGTGTAGTCATTAGATCACATTCCTCCCCAAGTCCCTTGTTATCATCCACCATGCAAGCCAACAACCTTCGACTGATCTTATGTTGGCCACATTTGTTCTGTATAGGCCACCATTTAATCAGTCAAGTACCAAGCAATGGTTGCTGCAGATCCTTAGGTCCAAGATTTTAACTTTTGGTCATAGGCCTTTTCCTATGGCTGGAGCATTGCCTTTCACTGAATGTACATTCATCTTCAGCTTTTTCATGGGGAACTACAGCCTCTGGCTTTTAATTCCTCAGAATAGAGGTTTTTTTTTTACATCCCACAAACTGTAGAAGACAGCTGTACTCGGAGAAGAACAGAAGAGGAACCTGTGTCTGCCTGAGCAATGGCTGGGCACTGGATCCTGGACTATGTTCAGGGCCACTGGAAATATGAGATTTTGGGGGTGATTATAACCTTGGCGGACGGCGGAGGCCGTCCGCCAAGGTACCGCCGTGAAATGACCGCCCGCGGCGGCCATTTAAACATTTCCACTGGGCCGGCCGGCGCTCTCCGAAAGAGTGCCCACCGGCCCAGCAGAAATGCCCCTGCAACGAGGACGCCGGCTCAGAATTGAGCAGGCGTAGTTGCAGGGGTGCGACGGGTGCAGTTGCACCTGTCGCGTATTTCAGTGTCTGCAAAGCAGACACTGAAATACTTTGCGGGGCCCTCTACCGCCAAATACTTTGCGGCACCCCCTACCACCATCCTGTTCATGGCGGGTTTCCCGCCATGAACAGGATGGCGGTAGGGGGTGTCTGGAGCCCCATGGCGGCGGAGCGCGCTCCGCCGCCATGGAGGATTCAATGGGGCAGCGGTAAACCGGCGGGAGACCGCCGGTTTACCCTTTCTCACCGCGGCTGAACCGCCGCGGTCAGAATGCCCTCGGGAGCACCGCCAGCCTGTTGGCGGTGCTCCCGTGGTCGGTGACCCTGGCGGTCACCGGCCGCCAGGGTCAGAATGACCCCCTTTGCGTCCACAGCTTTTTCTGCACAACTATAGTTGGGCAGCATTTGCCACAAAGTCTATCATCTGATGCATAATCTGCAGATTTTAACAAAAAAAAAATTCTAGCTCAAACAGATCAGAAATTAATAAAATCACAGCAACCTGTGTTACCGCACAGTGGAATGCCCTGTGCAGAGGTTGACTGGGCAACTTTCAGTTGCCTATTGCTCTGTTTGGATGGTAAACTGGTGTTAATGAGGTGAAAGATTTGCCCCAACAGTGTTAAGAATAACAAAATTATGCAGGAAAAGTTCACAAAATGTGCCACATTAGAGCTGTTTCAGGCCTTATTTTAAGGGCCATGATGCATGTGAACAGCAGCAATCAACCCCTAGCATGGGTTAACAACACAAAAACAGAGAGAAGAACCCATAGTACATTCTAACATTCGGCATTGCACCATCTTCCGACTTGGGAAAGCATTCCTTTCAACCACGAGTCACAGTTTGCAATAAATTAATAAATATGTTATTATTTCAGTTTTGAACCTTGCCAAGAGATGCTGTACAGGAATCCCATCTGGACACAGAGCTTTCATTTCTCCAGCACCAGGAGCTGCTCTAAGCATTGATGCAAACTTTCTGATTGACTTCCATCATGCCACAATTGGAAAAATAGCACACTTAGGGCCAGATGTAGCAAATTCCCAAATTGCGACTTGCAATTTGCGAGTCCCTGCGACTCGCAAATTGCAAGTCGCAATTTGGGATGCAGAATGGTGTCTCAGACACCTTCTGCGAGTCGCTATGGGGTCGCAAAGACCCACCTCATTAATATTAATGAGGCGGGTCGCAATTTGCGACCCCATAGCGATTCAGGGCACTCACGGGGATGGTGGCCTGCTGGGAACAGCAGATCACCATGTCCGTGACTGCTTTTAAATAAAGCAGTTTTTTTTTTTCAAAGTGCAACCCGTTTTCCTTAAAGGAAAACGAGCTGCACTTTGAAAAAAAAACCGAAACCTTTTGTTTCGGTATTTTTCAGGGCAGGTAGTGGTCCATTGGACCACTGCCTGCTCTGAAAAAATATTTTTTGTGCCAGACACAAAGGGGAAGGGGTCCCATGGGGACCCCTTCCCGTTTGCGCCTGGGTTACCATCCACTTCAAGTGGATAATAACTGCGCTTTCATTTGCGACCGCAATCGCGGTCGCAAATGAAAATGCATACCATTGCGATTCGCAAATAGGAAGGGAACACCCCTTCCTATTTGCGACTCGGAAATGCATTTTGCGAGTCGGTTCCGACTCGCAAAATGCATTTCAACATAGCAAAGTGGCTTTAGCGACTCGCAAACGGCGATTTTCGCCGTTTGCGACTCGCTAAAGCTTTGCTACATCTGGCCCTTAATTCAAATAACAGTGCCTGTGAGAGCCAGCCCTTCCTGCTTGCACTGCAGATGAGAAGGAGCAGGGTGAGTTGTCACAGTGGGCAATGGGAACTGAAAACTTGGAAGCTGCCCTGTTAATCTGAACTGCCCAGCAAGCCAGTACTGCTATGGAGAGATCTGTGCTATTGAAATATTTTATTCCAAAAGCCCCATGTGCAGTTGCAGCACTTGGAGCCCCATTGCAGTTCACTTTGCACTTAAAATTAGTGCCTCGTTTCAGTATGCCAAGTAAGTACGTAAATATTGTATTTCTGTTAATTAAAACCATAAACTTCTAACAAAACCATAATGGCATAGAGCCCAAAATTGGCTTGTGCTAAAGGTTTGCAGCTGGAGTTCGTCTGTTTCAGCAGTCTGTGCAAAAAGGCGAACTTTAACTTTCTAGGTGAGGATGGGACTTTTAAAAGCAATCAAATACAAGTTTTTAAGCATAAAATAACAAAGATGGGTAGCAGGATGCTCGAATGCAATGTATCTGTATGACAAATTGCAGCCCCGAGTGTAGGAACATCAAAGTCTTGTGTTGCTCGCAGCAAACCTCAACAAGCAGTCGAATGGCTCAGAGAGTTGTCTCGCGTGTTTTAGGCAGGGAATTGTCATTGGGTCTTTGCCTTGTTCCTAAATGTAATGAACCTTGAAATCCCAACTCAGATTCTCCTCTCATGCAAAAAAGAATTGCTTGAAGGCACGTTCTAATGCCCTATTAGTTAAAGACATTACAAACCAATATCTACTTTTGCTCAATAGGGAGGTAAAGGTGCAAATTAAACAAATTAGCGATTCCTTTAGTTGTGGGCACAGTCTGCACATTCCTGAAGGTGGCCTATCATACCGATTTGACTAACAATCATATGGAGAGAATAACCCAAATCGTAGTTGTAATAGCCATATTTTATAATAGTCTTTCAGGGTCAGATTCACAAAGACCCTCCGCAGTCGTGGCAGAGACTCCACAGTCGTGGCGGAGTCTCTGCAGTCATGGTGGAGGCTCCGCAGTCGTGGCGGAGTCTCTGCAGTCATGGTGGAGGCTCCGCAGTTGTGGTGGAGTCTCTGCACTTGTGGCAGAGGCTCCACAGTCGTGGCGGAGTCTCTGCAGTAGTGGCCGATGCTACGCAGTCGTGGCGGAGTCTCTGCAGTTGTGGCAGATGCTACACAGTTGTGGCGGAGTCTCTGCACTCGTGGTGGAGGCTCCGCAGTCATGGGGGAATCTCTGCACTTGTGGCAGAGGCTCCGCAGTCGTGGCGGAGTCTCTGCAGTAGTGGCGGATGCTACGCAGTCATGGCGGAGTCTCTGCAGTTGTGGCAGATGCTACACAGTCATGGCGGAGTCTCTGCACTCATGTTGGAGGCTCCGCAGTCATGGTGGAGTCTCTGCACTTTTGACAAAGGCTCCGCAGTCGTGGCGGACTCTCTGCACTCGTGGTGGAGGCTCCCCAGTCCTGGCAGAGTCTTTGCAGTTGTGGCAGATGCTCCTCAGTCGTGGTGGAGTCCCTGCACTCATGTTGGAGGCTCTGCAGTTGTGGTGGAGTCTCTGCACTTGTGGCAGAGGCTCCACAGTCGTGGCAGAGTCTCTGCACTCATGGTGGAGGCTCCACAGACATGGTGGAATCTCTGCACTTGTGGCAGAGGGTCCGCAGTTGTGGCGGAGTCTCTGCAGTTGTGGCAGAGGCTCCGCAGTCGTGGTAGAGTCTCTGCACTCGTGGTGGAGGCTCCGCAGTCATGGGGGAATCTCTGCACCTGTGGCAGAGTCTCCACAGTTGTGGCAGAGGCTCCACAGTCATGGCGGAGTCTCTGCAGTTGTGGCAGAGGCTCTGCAGTCGTGGTAGAGTCTCTGCATTTGTGGCAGAATCTCCGCAATGGGAAACTGCAGTGTGGAGGCTCCACCACCAGTGTGAAGACTCTGCCACGACTGCGGAGCTTCCATCCTGACTGCAGTGCCACCACAATGACTGCAGAGGCTCTTTGTGAATTGGGCCCTGAGAGTTTCAGCTACGTGGCTTTGAGGCAGGAGGCGTTTGTATTTATTAATTGTTAACCAGGCATGGCTGCTTTTGCTGAACTTCTGTTTGTCATTGATGAAAGACTTTGCTTGTTTATTCAGCAGGTTTTTAAAACCGTTATATGATAAATCTTGTTCCCATAGAGGCTCATCCTCCAAGTGTCTAGGAGCTGCTGTTAATGATAGGCCCCCATGCTTTCAGTTTTTGAACAAGTTGTGTCTCCATCCAGATATACTGTAAGCATTCAGAGATGACTATTCTGCCTGTCTTAGTGAAAATATATATTTAAGAAAAGATGGTTTCTGGGACAGATGTTTATCAATTAAACCAAACTCTATCGTATATGGGCATGAGATAATGCATTGTGAGGAGTTTAAATAAGAGACAATGGGCCAGATGTGCGAAGCCTGTTTGCATTTCTTAACGGTCGAATCGTTATTTCCAATGCACAAAGCCCTTTAAGGAATTGCAAATTGTGATTTCTACCCTGTGGAAATGGCAATTTGCGATTCCCAGAATAGGAAATGCAAATAGGGATTTCCTATTTGCATTTCCTATTCTGATGTACCATGCATTTGCGAAATGCGATTTGGGCATTTTGGAGATGCAATTAACACCAACTTGAAGTCGGTGGTAACCAGGGGCAATTTTTTAAAAAGTACCCGAAGGCCCTTTTTTTAAATTGCAGTAGAGCACACAAATGCCGCTTAGGCATGTATGTGCTCTACAGGTGCACCCCTATTTTTGGGGTGCACAAAGGGGGGCCTTTTCCCATTGCCATCCCTGGTTTTGCATTTCCTAAATAGTGATTTCTTGATAAGAAATCGCTATTCAGGAAATGCAAAAGCGGCCCATTGACTAAAATGCAATGGGATTTCTTAATGCTGATTTCCTAATAATGATTCCTACTTTGTAGGAATCGCTATTAAGACATCGGTATCTTTGTGCATAGCATTTTGCTTTTCTTAAATTACGTAGTCGCTATTTAAGTAACTCAAAATTGCATTTTCTTATGCAAGATACTGAAACTCTTCTGACTTTGTAATTCTAATCTGTTTGCATGTTCTTAAAATGGACCAGTGACTACTGCCACACATGCTTACTCATTTATATGATGTGTGTGATGGGACTGTAGTTACCCTAACTTATGTATGGATCTGAACGTTCTTGATGTCTAAGTGTATATTTGTAATAATCAATAAAAATTGGTTAAAACAAAAAAAAAATACCCCAAATCTATCTAGATAGGTCTGTGTAGCAAGAGCTATTGCTGGAATAAGCTTTGCTTTCATAGCCATCAGTGGAATCAGAGACACGTTGTATGCCATATTAGGCCATATTATCTTACCCCCGGGCAATTACCAGGAGTTATTATTGGAATCCATAGGCCTATCATACTAAAGTCTAAGCTTGTCTTCCCCACATTGGCTATTCAGATTTGAAATCTATGCCTCTTGACTAGAGGCATCCATACATACTTTTCACAAAAACCTGAAGCCTGGATTTTCACTTCTTCCTTTGGTGTTTGGAATTTAATGTGTTTTTGTATCTTTGTATAGGTTTCTTATGTTTTTTAAACTGTTGCTTGCTATGAAGCCCTGTTGCCTTATTCTACATTATGGTAAATACAATTGATTTATGTTTTTAGACGGGCTGGGTAAATTCTGTAAAAAGAGAGGAGTGTGTAATTGTACACAAATGCAATGATATCCACTCTGAAAGCTGTGTAGATATTGTCTTTGATACATTGTTTCCTCTTGTTTTTCTTCTGCCTAGGTGTGTTTCTGATTTGTTGGCTGCCATTCTTCGTAATCCACATCCTCAACTCCCACTGCTCATCCTGCCACGTGTCTCCTGAGCTCTACAGTGCCACCACGTGGCTGGGGTATGTAAATAGTGCCCTCAACCCTGTGATATACACAACCTTCAACACAGAGTTCCGCAAGGCATTCCTCAAGATTCTGAGTTGCTAAGAGCCAAAGTGGAGGGGAATCCCAGCACCAATGGCTGAAGAAGGCCTCAGCGACCCGAGAGAGAGCGAAACGGCTTACATGTTGGGTTGGCAAGCGAAAAGAGACAAAGAGAGCCTGAACTCAAAGACAGAGAAGGTGGTCGTGGTGAGGAGCACACAAGGGATCGGAGACTGAGTTGGCCACAGTACAGAGAAACTTGACTATACAGCATTTCCTGACAAGCTAAATGGTGCCTTGGGATTGCAGAAGATGCGAATGGGAATGGGCGACTGCATCTCATCTACTGAGTTTATAACATCAATCAGAAGCAAGAGTGCATTATTAT
The DNA here is from genome assembly GCF_031143425.1 of Pleurodeles waltl. Lineage (NCBI taxonomy): Eukaryota > Metazoa > Chordata > Amphibia > Caudata > Salamandridae > Pleurodeles > Pleurodeles waltl. The sequence goes on along the minus strand of NC_090447.1, from coordinate 1,483,669,598 downwards.
CATTGAGAGTGGGTGTGGATTACACCTCTCCTTAGAAACAAAAAGCTCTCAATTTTTTTATAAGTGCACCATCAGCATGGTAACCTACATTTTGTAAAAAGTGCAGAACATGGACACAAGTATCCTCAGAGCAGGATTCTGGTGCGCATTAGTGCCTATGTTGGTAGGGTGCATCTCCACAGGAATAGAGATAGAGGACGGCCACACCAATTACTGAGACGAATCGCACTAAACTTCTTGTATGGGGAACCATCAGACCCTCAACTCATGCAATATGGAGATGAGGAAGAATAGAGGGCTGTCAACGATATTGAAATGTATCATGTCTGGCAACTCTTTCAGGAAACATGTATATTTCCTTGTAAAAAAAGAGGTCTGGGACCTAAAAGTTCACTGTTACGGTTGCAGAGGAAAAAGCGCCTTCACAAAAGGTTGATGAAGGTTAAAAAAAAAGCCAAAGTGGAACATTTTGGGTAAAAGCAATTTCAGAAGTTGAGAAGTCATGAGATGAGCTTAGGGCAGGAGGATCCAGAGAGGCCAGGTGCATGGCAAATGTTCAAGCTATCGAGATAAAATATGTCTGAACACAATGTGGCTATCTGGAAAATCTGGTGAAATCTGCATTCACAGTAAGAGTCGCTGACTTAGACAAAGTGTGCAAGAGTAGGGGAGGAGACTGAGAGAGCGAGATCACCCACCTGTGGTAGCTCATGTCGTAGGAAAAGCCGAAGAGTGGCCAAGTCTAGGAGTCTTTATCCACCATCAGTGCTAATTTGTCTCACAAGCCTGTCACTAAAAGAGCAGAACTGTATTATGAATTAAAAACATTTATTGACATTAAACGGAATGCTGAGATACCTTATGTTGAGTAAGGACTTAATGAACTTGACCAGACTTTCCAAATGCGCATTCCAGAGGCAAGATCCATCAGTGGGGAATGTTCCGCTTCCCACCTCCAATGGACAGTGTTGACCAAACAAAATTGTTCTGTTGATTCTGATAGGATGAGCTGTAGACAGACACATGTTCCAGGCTCACAACAGATCATCATAGGTTAAGATGTGTACATTGTGAAGTCATCAGTGGGACAAGGGGAGCCCCCGAAGATCCTGGGTTCAAATGCTTGCATGCTTCACAAAGCTTTTCATCCTTTTGATATGAATGGAGCAGGCACCGAGTGAATGTGTGTTATGTTACCTCGTGCTATGTTATGATCAATTGCTATTAGTGCTGCTAATGTGCTATTTCTGGCTCACATGGAATCAGCCAGAGGGCTGACCCTCAGTCTGAACTCCTTGAACCCATCTTCATATATATTGGGACTGAAGCCTGGAGAATGTAATGCTCAAGAGGTAGTGTGCCGAGAAGAAGATGACATGGACCTATGCAGACACCAAAGGATGTAGGAGCAATCCTGCAAGTGGGCATGCCCTGGACCAGGAAGGGCGTGTGGGGGGTCCACTGGATCATGAAAAAAACAAAAGACTGAGCCTCTGCTTGATTAACAGACAGTGATTAGGAGACTTTGGCACATACATTAGGCAGTCGCTACCCACTTTCAACTATGGGTGCCATTAGTGGCTTGGGTCACAGCAGCATACCCTCTCAGATACTTCTAGCAAGTACTACACTTACAATAGCCCCAGTCAGAGGGAATGCAGAATACATGACGGTGCTAGACAGCAAGATGCAAACTCACATTAGCAAGCCTCACAGTCCACTATTAAACACAAATCTCACATTAGTCAGCTGCTTTGGCAGCTGAAGGAACTGGACTTATACCATCATTGACCCACAAAGACAGTGTCTGATCAAAAATGGCCAATGAATCATAACCATGAATGAAATGCTCACCTCAGCCAGCAAGACTTCTCAGCCTTGCCAGGGGTCGACCATATGCAACCCTCTTGGGAAGAGCTGGCAGTCACTGATGGACAAACACTGTAATTGACCATAATTGCACAACATTTCTCAGTGCCTGGATACCCTCACAAGTGAGTAGCCATGCTTTACAAATCAACATAACATAACATAACATTTGTGGCTCTTCCATATGGTGAGGACACACCCTGGTAATCATTAGCTTATCTGCCACTAAAGATTCAAGCTTGCATCGTGTAGCATTAAAGTCTCATATCAAAGGTGAGTGCATTGTCATGTGATGTTTCCCATTGTCATTCAAAGCAGTGTAACGATTTGGTTGGGTATCATTCTCCACACTCACTCTTAGGCTAGATGGACTAAGCTTCACCTCAGCCCAGCCCATGTGCTGCCCACGCTGCAACTCACCATGCACGGCAGAAGCTCTCAGCCTTACTCCAGCCTACTGCAAAGTAGAAGATGTCCATGCTGTGCAGAAGCGACCCCTTATCTCAGGGCAGAGAGCAGGGGTGTAGCTTCAGTGGGGGTGTCTGGGGTGTTACACACCCCTAATAAATGTATTTTCTGGAAAATAGTTTGGTGCAGGTGCTTTCAGTCGGGTATGATGAGGTGTCTGTCGGATTTCACAAGGAATTTTGAAAGATACTGGTTATTTTACAAAGTATTGTGTTTTCTCTCACTTAGTAAGCCTACCAATTCACGTCCGTCTCCCTTTACCTCCCCCTTTAGTCCCTCTCATGCACCCTGCTTGTTATATAATGTAATTTAACATTATATGCCAACCAGATTGTTAGGAAATCTGAAGCTCCCACCTTCCTCCCAGCAATCTTACTGACCAAGGTAAGTCTGTGTCAGAGAGACTTAACTTTACCCCATCCAGAGAGCAGATAGGAGGTGTCCATATGAAGGCATTTCTATGGCCTCACCATGAGTCCAGCAGCACATTTTCACCCTATTTTCATGTGGGAGGCGCTTATGTGCAACAGCACCAAATGCAAGAAAGTACAACTGTGTTGTCAATTGAGGCCATAAAAACGTTCACTCCTCGTCCCCCTACCGTGTCACTAGAAGCACAAGTTAGGTTACCCCAGGTAGTGCTGTCTCCCCACTACAACCACACTGATGCTTTTTATCTCTTCTTGCCCTCCTTGCCTTCTGCTCCTCCCTCTTCTCATCTTTCCTGCCCCTGATTAACTTAATTTGTTCTTCCTGCTGCACTCCCACTGACAGTATTAGGTCCAGGGGGGCATCTACCCCCCCCCCATAGCCATTTGACTGCTCTCTCCTGCCTCCCACTTTTTTGGCCCCAAGATTTCTGCCCCTCCTGCCCCCACCTGTATGCCTCCTGAAGGCCTTAATGGGTGTGAAGAACAGGCTACAAGGTGCATCCAGCAACTGCAGCACTAACTGCTATAAAAATGTTTGGTCTACAGAGGCTTGAAAGAAGACCACTCCTCAGCGCCAAGGAGGTCACTGAAACACCACATTAAGTAACACATTGTTCCTCTGTTCACATGGCCATGCCCCCTTTCTTCCAGGTTCAGAACGCACCCTCACCCTTACGTTCTCTTCTGAGGGTACACAAGTGTAGTTGTGTTTCCTGCTATGGCATGGGGAGGTCCAAGGGCCAGGACCCCCACATCTCACAGAACCCACAGCAAGATCATGTGCATCCTCGTCACCCAGCATCATCACCTTTCTCAACCATGCATGCATCATAATGCACCGTAACAACCCCATCACCATCCTGCTCGTCACTACCAACAAGAAACAAGCGAAACACACCAGCAGACTCATCAGTGCCCACTCTAGTAAGCATCTGACATAGCTAGCCTAATTACATCCAATATTCGTAATGTCATGTTTCTTACAGAAACCTAAATCACCTGGATTACGGCTAGCATTATTGACTTCTTGATCCTGCTGAACTACAGCAACCATTGTCCTCACAAATCAACTAACCACATGGCTTACATTTCCATCTGAACACAACCTAAATTTTCATGCTTCATTTCATCTACCAGTCACATGGCCCCACAGTAGCATTTAACTCTAAGACATACAACCTCATGTCCCCTCCACCAACTCTTCAAGCAACATCTGTCCAGGTCGCTTCAATGTCCCGGGAATACAGAAATTAAAACAATGAGTGTAGCCTTTCAAAACTTGATGATGATGGCTGATTTCAAACTAATCATAAGACAAAGAGAACATGCTACACCTCATCTGTAAAGACATTGCCAACATTATCTGCTACCCTTCCAAACCATTATCCGACCTTACCTCTGTCACCGACCATGCTTCCAACATCATTCATCTACCAAACACAACCGCCATACGCAGGGGACTATTCAAGCTGCTAGACATTAACAGGTCTTTCAGGAGCTTTGTCCTTGACGCCCATTAAAAATATCTGACATCTCTAGCATCCAGAATCCTCTGAGCCCAACACACCCATTTCATCGTCCTTTGACAGGGCATTCTCATTCATGCTTTCACAATGGGACATTTCCTGCAACTTTTCAGGAGACTCCCCAGGACACTATATTACCTACCAAACTGTCATCCAATCACTCACCTGCTGCAGAGCAAACCCACCTCCCTCTTGCTGGACTACAAATCAGAATTCACAGCCCCTTGCAAGGTAGAAATAGCCACCAATCTAGTAATGAGTGATGCACTTCAGACGGCAGACTACAGTGACTCTTTGTCTAAGAGCCTTTCTTGATCTCTTTGCAGCCTTCAACATAGTGTGCAACTAAGCAATGTTAAACAACCTAACTCACTGTACATACTTCAACGGAAAAGTCCTGAAGTGGTATTTATCATAATATAGAGCCCAGCTGGTTCCAATGTGAACTTACAGATCCAAGCCAGTTCCCAGTGACCTACAGCTTTTCCTGAGACGCCATCCCCTCACCTGTGATTTTGAACCTTTACACCCTTCAAAAGTGACACCCAGATTTCCTTGAAGGCAATATCTGGTCAAGATATCAGCCAACTAAAGTCCTGCCTTGTGACCATCTAAGTATAGATGAACATAAGTTGCTTCAAATCATGAGTTGTCAACAGTGCCCACTCATTCCACCTTCTTGACCTACTGTATTGCCTATAAATCACTAACCAATGGCAGTGTACCCTACTTTGCATCCAACATCAAAACAAAAAGAATTATGAAAAACTTGCGGCAGCAAGATTGCCCGACTAGAGAGTCAGACCTGGTTCCTGCTCTCTCTTCCATTTCATGACGGAAAAAAGACCCTGCTCTTGAAACAACACCATGCTGGCAGATGTCCATTTGGATATCCTAACATGGCAGAGTGTTTTCTGTTGTGAAGAACATTCATCTGCCCTCGCAACCCACAACCTGAACCCCCTCCCTTGTGCCCCCGTTCCCACTTACTCTGCCTTCCTTTTCAACATAGGATATAATGATCCATCACCTACGTAACACATCCCACCTTGTGTTACCCTTCTCTACTCTCTTTTTGCGCTGCCCATACTCTGGCTACACTTTGTGGCCAGCAGCACTAGGTCTCACTCTGGCCCCTACCCAGTATTGAGATGCCAAGCTGCTGCCCATGCCACCCACTCATCTCAGGTCTAGAAGCACTTAGGGGGTCAATAACATTACAGCAGGAAGTCTGCCAGGTCAGCGGAGAACATGCCCCTGCCTTCTCGGCGACAGATCACCCACTATACTTGGAGAGTCTCCCCACAGCAGATTAAATGAAGACAGTGAGGCTTTGTGAGTGTGTCATGTTTGATGTACCCGCTCTCTGCAGATTTTTTGTTGTTCAAGACAAAATTCCAAAGCAGGACCTTGTTCTGGAAAATAAAAAATCAGGCATCCTAATACACAGAGTTAGCTTCCTATTTATGAGGAGACAAATTCCCTGAATGATTTCCCTACCCAGGACCACCATGACTTCACATGGCGGTCCAATGCATGGAAACCTAGAGACATTTGCCCTGTCCTAAGCAGGACGGGACCACAGTCGCTATCACCAGATGACCCCGTGGTTTCTGAAAGCAGGGGCTCCATTGTCCGAAACTCACTGCTTCCCTGAGTCTAAATACAGGGAAACCGTAAGTTCGGTGGGGGGGGGAAATAGTCAGTTTACATCAGTCCTGCTCTGCCAAATTTAAATGACCCCCACCCTTCCTCTAACTGTGACCAGTTCAAAGGTAGACTGCATTATTGCACATGGAGCAGGACTTATCTTCTTCAACTCAAACATTACACCTGATGCCAAAGAAGAACAATCTGGTTGGATTGGCCACACGCCTGACCTGGCTTTCTTGAGGAAATCTCACAATAGGGGTTCTTCTTGCTCTGTATTGATGGTCATGATCTGGCAGAGGCGTAGATATCAATAGTGCAGGAGGTGCAGTGGCACATGGGTTCAAGAGTGTTAGGTCCCAGTGTACCTGAACTATGGATGTCTTGCTACTCAAGCGTGGAGCACAGTGCCCATGTTCATTGCTTGAGCTAGGGCCCAGGACAGCTTTGCTACACCACAGAGTTCTGGAATGCAATCCAGGCAGAATAAAGATCCTCCGCAGTCACCTGGAATTGCAGAGAGGTTTAGAGAAGTTTTTTCCCAAACACAGAACCACTCCGGCATAGGTCAGGGAGAGGAAGATAAGTAACTGCTGGTGCGACACCATTTGTCCTTTCAACATCAGCTCATGCTTAAGCACAACTAGAAGTTCTCCCATTGGAGCACCTCTCTGAACCTCTTGTAGGACATGCGAGAGTGCCAGGAGCAACCACACTCTAACCCACATTCTTCCAACCATGCACAACAAATGGACAATTCCCCTGCCCACCCAGAGAGCGCATAGGAGCCTTGACAACAGGACACAAATGCCACAAAACAATATATAACATGTGTTGGTCCTTAGTTGAACTCCCCAGGCATGCATCTAGTACACATTGTCATCATCAGTGTAAGTGGTGGCTGTTACTGAAGCGGATGGCCATCGGCCATGGGATGCCCCTGGAGGCAGACGCCGTCAAAGCTTGTTTTTTAACTCGGTTCATTTGAGAGACCAGCACGAGGCAGACGAATGCATGGTGCCCAGAGCTCATTTGTTGAATGTCTGTAACCACACAAGGGATTCTGCTGCCTGCTGCAGGCAATAAAAGCAACCATTAGCTGTCAGGCTCTGTTTCTTGATTTCTATAAGACATACTCTGGCTGAACCACTGACAACGTGTTCTCTCTATGTGCCTGAAACACTGGAAGCGCGCGGAGTTCAACAGGGGGCAGTCCCTTGGGCTGGCCTTAAAGAAGCAGGGCCAATAACACAACATGTCCTGCTCTCTCGGTTCCCTATTACTCAACTTCCTGTTTCCATCAGTTTCCTGTTTTTCTGTCCCAGAGTAGCTCTAATTTGCTCAGTCCAGTACTTCTCATGCATGTCTGAAGTCTGGGTTATCGAGTACAAGAAAATTGTGACTCACTCATGTCATAGATAAAATACTGAAACGTAAGTGCATATAGGGAAGCGAAGATTTACTACTCAGAACTCTACATCTAGATACTATGAGGTCAGATATTTAGACATGTATCTATATTCAAGGTACACTTATGTGCAGTTAGGTATAGAAAATCTATACATACTTACCTTTCAATATTTTGTCTATGGTGTTAGTCTGTCACAATATTTCCTATTCCCTCTTCAGTTTCCACACCACTGTGCAATGGTTTGGCTTCTTGCCATGGTAAGTGTTTTGTAAAAGGAGCACTGTGTGTGTCAGGGACATCTCCTCCTAAAGAGCGAAGGAGAATTGCCCACCTCCTGCGAGCGCCACAGGCAAACACAAATAAATAAAATGGCATATTAATGCCATTTTATTTAGCCACCAGCTCCTGCTGTGTTCAGCGCAAGTGTGAGGGCAGGAAGAGGAGCTGAATTCTGTGTCTGCAGGAAGACTGCTGCCCCTTTCAGTGTGCATGTCGGGTTGGTTGTCTTGGTATCAGCAGCCCGACATGCGCACTGTAGACCCAACAATACTAGAGCTGTCAAACAGCCGGGGGATTGCTGGCACAAGCTCACAGCCTCAAAATGAGCACTGGGTTAGCCTGCTCCCACCAATCGTGGAGCTGCTCTCATGCGCAGCTCCACCACTAGTTGGATTTGTGTTCCACTGTGCAGGAAGTAAGTCCTTCCATTCCTGCTTGTAGACGCTGGGGGAGCAGCATAAATGGTGAGTTTGGCGCCATTGTGCCCCACCATATTTTACTCCTACTAGCCACCATTGGTGTGTGTGTTGCCCCAAGCAGTTCTAGAATGAAAATCCCATAATGAAGCATCATCTTGCGCTAAAACAATATTAAAGACAGGAGTAATGCCTCTTTACTGTACAGACTGCATTAACAGAGGACAGTAGTCAGGAAATTAAATGAAGTTTGCTTTGTAAGTGATGAACTTAAAAGACATGCACTGCAAAATACTACACAGTAGATGCTTTTGAAAAAAATCCAATATTTCCATTCCTTGGGTGCGAGCGTCGGCCAGTGGCTGACGCCCGCACTACCTCCCTGGTGCGGGTCACGACCAGTGACCGACACCAGGGAGGGGGTTAATAAATCCTCGGGTGCGTCGCACCCAAGGATTTTTTTTTTTTTTCTCCCCGGGAGACACGGAAGCTTTTCCGTGTCTCCCGCCACCCACCACCCGCCCCTTTGTGACGTCACTTTGTTGATTTCCCCATCGGAGCAGGAAGCGGCCTCGCGGCCGCTTCCTACTCCAATGGGGAAAACGGCCCCAAACGCCCTTCCCCATGTTCGGGAAGGCCTCATAAGAAAGGGGAGACTCTCCCCTTTCTTACGAGGCCTTCCTGAAAGTGTTTACACTAGACACCAGGGATTTCACTTGGGGGGTGTGGCCCCCTCGGAAAACGGGCCACCCCCCCACCGGGGGAATATTATTTTTTTAAAAGGTACGTGCCCCCTGGGGAGGCGCGATCTCTTTCGATCGCACCCCCCCCAGGGCTAAATTTTATAAAAAAAGAATTTTTTTATAAAAAAAAAGAAATGGACAGGGGGTCGCCTTTGACAGGGCGACCCCCTGTGGGGGCAACATTCTTTTTTAGTAGTTGTAGGGTTTCCCTGGGGGGCATTTTGGCCCCCAAGGAAACCATACAACTACTAAAAAAAAATAAAGATCTATATATATATATATATATAAAAATCTATCTATAGATATCTATGTAGACAGATATATCTATATAGAGATAGATCTATATATATATATATATGTATATATATATATATATATATATATATATATATATATATATATATATAGATCACTTTTGTCAATACATGTGTGGTTTCCCTGGGGGCTGCGATCGGCCCCCAGGAAAATCAGACCCACATATAAAAGTGATATATATATATATATGTATATATATATATATATATATATATATATATATATTTGCCACCAGTTGTCTTGCAGTTGCAGCTTGCGTCTTCAAAGCAATGCACATACTTCAACTGACGCATTTCACCTGTACCTTTTAGGCAGCAATAAAAAAGTCAAGTAAGTATTGTGATTATGTTTCTGCTACAAAAGGATCAGACTTTTGTCTAGTGGCAGTTTTAGTGCCATAAAGAAGCGCAGAAGGTTTATATGCCTGCTGCAAAGAGCAAATCTGTATTTTATGTCAATAGCTGAGTACATTAGTCAAGTCAGCCATTACCTGCGCTATAATACAAATGAAATGTATGTGCAGGGTGGGGGGCGGCTATGGAGAGATGAAGGGCACTTTTGCTGGGTGGTAATGAGGGAATCCGAGGAGGAGGGAGTGGGAGCACCAATATTGATTGTTGGACTGGGCGCAGGAGGTGCTAAAGACTGTGACGAATGGTATGTGACAAGGTGTTTTTTGAGTGTCTTGAAAGAACGTGCTGATTGAGGGAAGAAGCGCAGGTAAGGTGGCTTCTACTGTTGCATGTATCTCACACACACCATCGATTTTGTGACTGTCTACGTAGGCTAGTGTTTTAGAGCAACAGTTTAGCCAATAGCAGAGATGGCATCTTGATGGATGACTGCTGCCGTCACTCGGGTTATAGAGGACAACTCTGATATAGGATCAGAGACTGCGACAGCAGGTACTGAGACAGCATCTGTGGGATAGGACAATGGCGCAGACTCTGGGAGTGATTTTTCAGTCGGAGGAGTCCCATTCGATAACTCCTCTTCCAGTAAATTATGAGGGAGGTGAAGAGGACAGTCCTGCTGTCCCTTCGCAAGCACAGTCTGTGCAACAGGGTAATAGTGGGTTAGCCCAACCCAGAGAGCAAGTGAATGCGGCGGCAAGCAGAGAGAGAGAGTGCTCTCTTGGGAGCTCCCCAATTTAGTTCAGCCCCAAATTTCACCGCCCAAATCGTATTGTGGTGACATCAAAATTATCTATCACAAAACAAACTGGTTTTGTAAGGCAGGCACCTGTGTTTTTGGTCCTGGGTTCGGCGGCCATATAAAGAAACATACTAAACCCAAACATTTCTGGAAACTAGACATTCGGGGGAGTCCAGAGAGGTGTGACTTGTGTGGATTCCCCAAAGTTTTCTTACCCAGAATACCCTGCAAAGCTGAAATGTTGAATAAAAACTCTATTTTTCTCGCATTTCTGTCACACAAACTACAGAAATATGCTGGGATCCACAAAATTCCTATCACCCAGTGATTCCTCACCTGTCCTGATAAAAACACTACCCCACTTGAGTGCCTACACCTAGTGCCTGCGTCAGGAATGGATCACCCCAGGTTCAACAGCTGCCTCATGTAAGGACCAACATTGACCCTTGTGTGATCTATTCCTGTCGCGGGCACCAGGCCTACCCACACAAGTGAGGTACCATTTTTATTGGGAGACTTGGAGGAACGCTGGGTGGAAGGAAATTTGTGGCACCTCTCAGATTCCAGAACTTTCTGTCACCGAAATGTGAGGAAAAAGTGTTTTTTAGCCACATTTTGAGGTTTGCAAAGGATTCTGGGTATCAGAACCTGGTCAGAGCCCCACAAGTCACCCCATCCTGGATTCACCTAGGTCTCTAGTTTTCAAATATGCAAAGGTTTGGTAGGTTTCCCTAGGTGCCGGCTGAGCTAGAGGCCAAAATCTACAGGTAGGCACTTTGCAAAAAACACCTCTGTTTTCTGTCAAAAAATGGGATGTGCCCACGTTGTGTTTTGGGCATTTCCTGTTGCGGGCGCTAGGCCTACCCACACAAGTGAGGAATCAATTTTATCGGGAGACTTGGCGGAACGCTGGGTGGAAGGAAATGTGTGGCTCCTCTCAGATTCCAGAACTTTCTGTCACCGAAATGTGAGGAAAATTTGTTTTTTAAGCCAAATTTTGAGGTTTGCAAAGGATTCTGGGTAACAGAACCTGGTCAGAGCCCCACAAGTCACCCCATCCTAGATTCCCCTAGGTCTCTAGTTTTCAAAAATGCACAGGTTTGGTAGGTTTCCCTAGGTGCCGGCTGAGCTAGAGGCCAAATACTACAGGTAGACACCTTGCAAAAAACACCTCTGTTTTCTGTCAAAAAATGGGATGTGTCCACGTTGTGTTTTGGGCCTTTTCCTGTCACGGGCTCTAGGCCTACCCACACAAGTGAGGTATCAATTTTATCGGGAGACTTGGGGGACCGCTGCGTGGAAGGAAATTTGTGGCTCCTCTAAGATTCCAGAACTTTCTGTCACCGAAATGTGAAGAAAATTTGTTTTTTTAGCCAAAGTTTGAGGTTTGCAAAGGATTCTGGGTAACAGAACCTAGTCAGAGCCCCACAAGTCACCCCATCTTGGATTCCCCTAGGTGTCTAGTTTTCAAAAATGCCAAGGTTTGCTAGGTTTCCCTACGTGCCCGCTGAGCTAGAGGCCAAAATCCACAGCTGGGCACTTTGCAAAAAACAGGTCCGTTTTCTTTGGGAAAATGTGATGTGTCCACGTTGTGTTTTGGGGCATAACCTGTCGCGGCCGCTAGACCTACCCACACAAGTGAGGTACCATTTTTATCAGGAGACGTGGGGGAACGCTGGGTAGAAGGTCATTTGTGGCTCCTCTGAGATTCCAGAACTTTCCGTCACCGAAATGTGAGGAAAAAGTGTTTTTTGGGCCAAATTTTGAGGTTTGCAAAGGATTCTGGGTAACAGAACCTGGTGAGAGCCCCACAAGTCACCCCATCCTGGATTCCCCTAGGTGTCTAGTTTTCAAAAGTGCACAGGTTTGGTAGGCTTTCGTAGGTGCCGGGTGAGCTAGAGACCAAAATCTACAGCTAGGCACTTTGCAAAAAACACGTCAGATTTCAATGTAAAAATGTGATATGTCCATGTTGCGTTTCCTGTCGCGAGCATTAGCCCTACCCATGCAAGTGAGGTACCATTTTTATCGGGAGACTTGGGGGAACACAGAATAGCAAAACAAGTGTTATTGCCCCTTGTCTTTCTCTACATTTTTGCCTTCCAGATGTAAGACAGTGTGTAAAAAAGACGTCTATTTGAGAAATGGCCTGTAATTCACATGCTAGTATGGGCACCCCGGAATTCAGAGATGTGCAAATAACCACTGCTTCTCAACACCTTATCTTATGCCCATTTTGGAAATACAAGGGTTTTCTTGATACCTATTTTTCACTCTTTATATTTCAGCAAATGAATTGCTGTATACCCGGTATAGAATGAAAACCCACTGCAGGGTGCACCTCATTTATTTGCTCTGGGTACCTAGGGATCTTGATGAACCTACAAGCCCTATATATCCTCGCAACCAGAAGAGTCCAGCACACGTAACGGTATATTGTTTTAAAAAATCTGACATTGCAGGAAAAAGTTACAGAGTAAAACGTGGAGAAAAATTGCTGTTTTTTTCAGCTCACTTTCAATATGTTTTTGAGTTCAGCTGTTATTTTCTGTAGGAAAACCTTGTAGGATCTACACAAATGACCCCTTGCTGAATTCAGAATTTTGTCTACATTTTTTAGAAATGTTTAGCTTTCCGGGATCCAGCATTGGTTTCACACCCATTCCTGTCACTAACTGGAAGGAGGCTGAAAGCACCAAAAATAGTAAAAATGGGGTATGTCCCAGTAAAATGCCAAAATTGTGTTGAAAAATGTGGTTTTCTGATTCAAGTCTGCCCGTTCCTGAAAGGTGGGAAGATGGTGATTTTAGCACCAGAAACCCTTTCAGGGAAAAAAACACAAGCCTTCTTCGGCAGCCCTTTTTTCCCATTTTTTTTTTAAAAACTACATTTTCACTGTATTTTGGCTAATTTCTTGGTCTCCTCCAGGGGAAACCACAAACTCTGGGTACCATTAGAATCCCTAGGATGTTGGAAAAAAAGGACGCAAATTTGGCGTGGATAGTTTATGTGGACAAAAAGTTATGAAGGCCTAAGCGCGAACTACCCAAAATAGCCAAAAAAGGGCTCATCACTGGGGGGGGAAAGGCCCAGCAGCTAAGAGGTTAAGAAAGCTTGTGTGCAGGTACGTCCTTGTGATCATTAAAACAGCTGTAAATGCATTAACATGCTGTCATAACAGTAAAGTAAAATGAACACACAAGGGCGTAAAGTGAATGCCACTGTAGCTTTATAGCAGGCTAAGGTACGCAAACAGCAGTTACTTCCTAAATAAATAAACAGGCAATTAGAACGTTGTTGTATCAACAAAGTAAATACATAAATAAGTAAATGCTGGCATTGGTCTATTTGAAAAGGCTACGTGAGTCGTATGCTTAAAACTAATGTAAATGGAATTAGGACAATATAAACTTCCAAGATAGCCTTGATGGAAAACTAGTAGAAGCAATAGCAAACCATGAAATAACTCCTGTAACCAATGGCTGCAGTGAGCTAACCTAAACATGCAACCAGATCTAAAAACATGCTTCTCTGAGCTCTTAACCCATTCAAACATCCCCTGTGGGACCCATAGGAATCTCTCTAGAGGAGGGCGATAATATTACTATTGTGACTCCCCAATAACTTCTATTGCTTCCCCAAAATCTATAAAACAGCCCCAAATCTCCACGCACCGAATGCCGATGTTTACAGTGACAGTACAGATATATTATTGTGAATGCAGCAACGCCCTGATGCATTCTGGGAAGGCTGCACTATGCATATTAAGTAGTGTTCGATCCTACCGTAGCCCGATTTCAGACCTGGGCTTGGCAGGGGTGTCTTTGAGCGGTTATGGCCAGTCCGCACTGTAATGTTCACACAAAGAATGGCCGGCCAAGGGGTGCACCATTCGGATCTGTAGGATGTAAGAACATGCAATGAAATGTTGAGGTTGTGCTTGCCAATATGCCTGCTAAGAAAAAGGACATTAACTGTCAATAAAGACCTACTCCTCACAACCTTGGGTCATGTGGTGTAAAAATGCTTTGCCAGCCAATCACAATCTGGCTCTGACAAGCTTTTGTGCTGCTGCTTAGCTAATCTGATGTGGCCCACTTTGATGTTTGTCAATCAACAGAACTTGCCAAATACCTTATGCAAGAATGCACGGTTTCTGCTACCTTGATTTAAACTCAAGCCTCAGAAAGATGTTTCTAAGTGCCAACTGTTCCCAACAAACATATTATAATAGCATTAATGAGTGGTCTATAAAGCAGGTCCCAGATGTTTTGAAAGAGCCTCATAGAAGGTGTGTCAACCAACTCCAGCCAAAATGTATCCACATACAGGAACATCAGACAGATAATTGTAGCGTGGTGTAGGGACCATGGGCATGATGGGTCGAGCAGGGAAGTGACAATGGGGAATAACAGAGCTTTCATATGTTCCAGTTCCATGTATGACTAGCTTATTGCGTCCAGGATTTTTTGCATTTAGGGATTTGTAGTCCTTTTACTTCATTTATAAATTCAGGACTACAAACCCACAATGCAAAGAAAAACGTGGCTAGCCTGAGTTTCTTGCACACTGATTTGAGACCTTAATAAGTAAACATACCAGGGGACGTGAATAGGTCGATGAACCTTTTGACTCGCAATTAAGATGATCCCATCATAACTCCAGTACAGGCAGATCAATAATCAATAATCAATCAATAACATCAATAATCAACAACATTAATAATCAGCAGAAGTCAGAAATTGTCACACACCATGACCTTTCAGCCATGAATAACCACACCTTGTAGTAAAAGTTAGAATGTTTATTTCCCTATAATAACAATGCTAATGTCACGTAAATTAATCTCAAATTCAAATGATAAACATACAGAAACAACACTGGCTGTCCAAAGCGATGGAAGAAACACATTCTAATTAAAGCTTGAACTACCACACATTCTAAGGTTACAATGGAAATTAATAACAAGAACAATTGCGCAAACGATATCACATACAGTTAGATTCAGCAGAGAAATTCATCAAACGTTATTCCCTATTGGCAGATTTTTATTAGTGAGAATCCTTATATAACATCAGATTAGCATCAGCATGTTGGGCTTAATGCAAACAATTTAGTAACACAAATTTGGAAAACATCTAACTATGCCTCTATCAAAACAGTGCAGTTGGTACCTAGAAAGAAAAACAAATAGGCATACCAAACGCATGGGTACAAGAATACCTCTCCTCATTGGATAGGCAAGCTAAAATAGTCTTCGTCATCAGGATATCAGTTCGGTTAGCAAGACATCAGGATTCAGCATCAAAGTTCAGAAAACGCAAAGTCCTTAAGCATTAAAGTTAAGCACGTTTCTTGTCAAGATGCACAAGAAAATATTGACCTTTCGGCCAGCAAGAAAATGGGCAAATGGGCTGTCTCCCTCAGTGCAGTCCTGTTAAGTTAAATTCCCTAAAACTACTTCCAGAGTGCCTATTTGTCAAGGGATCGCATGTTCATACTTTGTCCAATAAAACGAAAACTTCAAATCTATAAATTCTACCACTACTCCGTTCACATGTGGCTGATTAGTTTCTCCTGCAATGTCCTCATCATCCGGCTCGTAAGGTAACAATATTGTTGCAGCTTATACTTCAGTCAGTGTCTCCATTGTTCTCCTCTTGAGAAAGTCAGTCGTACACACATTACACTCATAATGTTGCATTCTAGCAAGAACAGCATCTTCTTACAATCGGTTCTCATGAGAAAGACTTTTAGCTACGAGCATATTTACACAATACAATGGAAAATCACAGTTTAACTCTCTAGGACAGCCATTTTATTAAACGTTAAGAAATACAGCTTGGCATGAGGCCAGGCAACTAGGCCAAGACCTCCGCTAAGTTAAGACCTACACTTAATAAAGCTTATACATGAAGCATAACTCTTAATATAACATATTACTACATTAGTCAAACATATACCCAACATTTCATATTAATAAACTATTAATAAGTACACTTCGTGAACATTGACGGCCACTCATCGTGATCACATTTTCAAATGTGTGCATTATTTTCTGTGTTATTACATTTTCAACACAAATCCATTACTCAGAATACATGAACACTCATTATTAATTTTTATTAAAATACCTGCGCTAGCAATCCCTCCTCTGATGACTAAATGTGTCATCACACTAGATTATCACCCACAAATTTCTGCATCAGCTAAAAGTCTGTCAATTCAATCCCTTCATACCTTTGTTCCCGTCTCGAATTTTCCCTAAACAATTTTTCCCTTTTCTTTTCTTTCCTCCTCTGATCATTCTTTGACTTTTTCAATCTAATCTTTTTACACAATTTACATATTCCCCATATTTCAATTGAGCAAACCATAATAATTAATATCCCCTGTATAATTTTCATCAAAATCCCTTTTCCAAGGTTGCTGAGCCAATTTCCCACTGAAGCAAAATCCTAGCCTGCCTTTTCCCAAACACCTGGGGCCAGATGTAGCAAATAACCAATTTGCGACTTGCAAATTGCGAGTCCCTGCGACTCGCAATTTGCAACTCGCAAATTGGTATGCAGTACGGTGTCTCAGACACCGTACTGCGAGTCGCTATGGGGTCGCAATGACCCACCTCATGAATATTCATGAGGTGGGTCGCAAATTGCGGCCCCATAGCGAGTCTAGGCACTCGCAAACATGGAGGCCTGCTGTAGTCAGCAGACCTCCATGTTCGTGACTGCTTTCAATAAAGCAGTTTTTTTTTTTTTAAGTGTAGCCCGTTTTCCTTAAAGGAAAACGAGCTGCACTTAAAAAAAATACCGAAACCTTTAGTTTCGTTTTTTTTTGAGGGCAGGTAGTGGTCCCTTGGACCACTACCTACCCTGAAAAAATATTTGTGGGTCCATTCACAAAGTGGAAGGGTTCCCATGGGGACCCCTTCCAATTTGCGAGTGGGTTACCATCCACTTGAAGTGGATGGTAACTGCGACACCATTTGCGACCGCATATGCGGTCGCAAATGGTATTGCATACCACTCAGAATCGCAAATAGGAAGGGAACACCCCTTCCTATTGGCGATTCGGAAATGCATATTGCGAGTCGGTCCCGACTCGCAATATGCATTTCTGCATAGCAAAGAGGCATTTGCGCCTCGCAAACGGCGATTTTCGCCGTTTGCGAGGCGCAAATCCTTTGCTACATCTGGCCCTTGGTTCTTTCAATTCCTTCAAATCAGCACTTTCATTAGTCAGATTAGTAATTAAGGGCCTGATTCTAACTTTGGAGGACGGTGTTAAACCGTCCCAAAAGTGGCGGATATACCACCTACCGTATTACGAGTTCCATAGGATATAATGGACTTGTAATACGGTAGGTGGTATATCCGCCACTTTTGGGACGGTTTAACACCGTCCTCCAAAGTTAGAATCAGGCCCTAAGTCTCTAATTTATTTACTATTATTAGGAATATATGAGCAACAATGCCTAGAATTAATCCTTCTACAAACTACGCCATCCTTTGCTAAAAGAATGTCTAAAGCAAGGCGAGTCTGAATAGTCATAGCTCTTTCAGCAGCTAATTCAGTATCTATCAGGAGTATGGCCCCTGAAAAAAAATTGGCAGCATGTTATCCACAATAGTAGACAACTTTCGAATCTTTATCGAATTCAGAACAACTCCCACTGAAGGAATCATTGCTCCAAATATATCTCCCACTATACCAGAAGGAGGCTCCCTCCTCTGTCTCAAATGATGTAATTCAGTCACTTTCGGAAACTTCTTTAAATCATTCATTTGAAAAACCTTCGGGAAAACTATTCCCAAATAACATGTCCCATACCATCCTCTTAGAAGACGGTAATAAGCATTTGGACCACAGACGTAATAAATCCCGGGAATAGCTGGGTCCTGTCCATTCAACATAAATGTCCAATTACTCTGAAACAAAAACACATGTCTACATTCACTTGTTCCCACAAACAAAGTATCAACACGTGATTTAGGCCTATATATACAAAGTTTCCCTATGCGTTGCGCATCTAGAGATAATTTCCCTTGTGTTTTAATTGCACTATAAGCATGATCATTCTTGTAAGACCTTTTCTCTGAACCTTTTTCTAACTTCTCTTTAAATGCCTTTCTCCTGTCATCTGTGTGATCTAAGAAGCTGTTCTCTAAAGGTGTAATCAAGCATGTCAGATTATTGCTATGTGCATAAGCTGTGCCAAATTTCAATGTAGGTTCAAAGAAACCTCTAACTAATACTATGTCATTATCCTTAGCTACCCTACTCAAATACCTAATTATAGGAACAAATGAAAACACCATATCATAAATGGAGTAGAAATACTGAATGTACTCCTGGTTATAAAATCGTAACCGTTCCCTGCAAATCGGGATGAAGCTCCTTCACTGTGAACATTGGGAAAAATTCAATCAGAGGATATTCCTCATTTGTAGTTTCACATTCGGTCTCTGGGGTTTGATCATCTTCATCATCACCATTCGTCTGACTCTCAATTCCATCATTTGAACAAGTAATCAAGCATTTTGTTTTAAACAGCAAGTCTCTTCCCAGTAGGGATACTGGGCTTGAATCACAGACCACGAACTTGTGCAGTCCCTGAAAGTTGCCAATTTTAACCTGAACCGGTTCTGTAATCGGGTTATTCAAATACTGATTTGCTACTCCTACAATCTGAACTGTTTTATCTGAAAGGGGCAAGTTTGGAGCTTCTGCACTTCTCACTGTAGAGCGTGTAGCTTCTGTGTCAACCAAGAAAGAAACTCTGTGACCCATGACTTTTCCTTTCACATAGGGACCTCTCTGATCTACTTGTAAGAAGGTTGCAAGCTCACATGGATCCTCATCTGAACTTTCGCTCATCCAATCATCATTTATTCCATTCTCACTGTGTAATGGGAATTGGTGTACTGTGTTATTACTTTGGTTAAGCCTCTGACCTGTAACCTGTTGAGAAAGCATCGTTAGCTGCTGTTCCATCGGGGCTTGAGGTATCTGATTTGCTGTCTAGGTACCATGGGAACCTGCTGCTGCATTGGTTGCAAGTGTGTCATTTGTACACGTGGCATTTGCACCTGCTGCATGGGTTGAAAATTCTGCATTTGATTCACATTATTTTGAAAGTTTAGGTTAGGACCTCTCCCTTTCGGTCCTCTGATTTTCTGGAACGAATTGATGTCATTAATTTGCTGAACAACACCTTCCTGCACCATCATTGGACACTCCCTCTTTCCACTGTCCGACGGCTCCGCAAACGTGACAAGACAATCACTTCTTCATTCCCTGCACATCATTCTGAACCATTACAGTACCCGAATCTGGACCGTGATTCACATTACCTCTGCGACCTCTACCTCTCATCTGGGGCTGAAACATCATGTTTCCCTGCTGCAGCTGTGGTAACTCTTATGGAAAATTCCCTTGCATGCCTGTTTGAGCAGCTTTAATCTGCATCACCATCGCCTTCTCTTTCAGCTTCCTTTGCTTCAACTCAATTTCATCACTACAGTACTTTGCATACTGCAACACCTCATCAATCAGCTTTGCTCGCCAGCAAATCAAATGACTTTTAATCATCTGGCTAATTTCAGGTCTCAACCCTTCCACAAATCTGAACACAAAATGAATCACGTCCTTCACCTCAATTGTCTCTGTACCACTGTAATGCTTGAACGCTTGTAACAATCTCTCATAATAATACACATGTATCGACTCCTTTGCTTCCTGAGCTGTCCTGTCAATCCTCTGCCAATCAATATTCTTGGGCGAAATTCTCGTTTTCAAAAATTCAATCACCTTATAGTAATATTTCATTACCTCGGGAGACGGGGCACCTGTATTTTTATCTCTCTCTGGTTCGCTTGTTGGCCAATCTATACTCTTCTTACACTCTATCCACAGATCAGCTGGGACTACCATCTCTTATAAAGTGTTCAAGTCCTCCCACAGGCACTTTGCAAGTTTCACAAACCTGTCTGTCTGCTGGTACCACTCCACTGGCTTCTCTCTCAATTTCGGATAATCATTCGTAAATGATAGAATATCATGTCTGCCCCAAGGGACAGGAACTAAATTCCATCCTGGAATCTCTCTCATTAGTAAAATATTTACTGGATCTTGGCCTTGCTGCACATTTGCAGTCAGTTCCACAGAATCCCTTTTCCTCTTGTCTCTTTTTTTTATCCATCTGCCTTCCCATTTGTCTAATGCTCCCCAGGTCTGGGCACTTTGAAGCAATTCCTTAAGGTGTGCCTTCATTCCGGCAGATCTCATTTGTTCAAAATCTTTAGTCTCAAAATCTAATCTGTAACTCCTTTTCAGATGCTTCGTTTTCTCTATTTCTATGCTGTACTTCTCAGCCAGGTCTGCTAGCTTTTGGTGCACATTACTCACTTCCCTCATAATCTTCGGGCACAAATATCTCAATTCTGCTTCTGTGCAGGATTCTAACCTATTCACTCACACAATTCCTTCTATGAGCTCACCCACTTCCATGGTTAGCTTAGCATAATTCAAACACTCCTCTCCCTTAGGAGCACTCTGCGGGGTATTCAGCTTTTCTAACCACTCAGTCAACTGCTGAGCTGTCAATCCTTGCAACGAAATGTTACTGGCTTGAACTGGTGGTACCTGCTGTGCAACTGCATATGGGGACTGCGGTGTCAACAGTTTCAAACTCTGGATAATGTTTGACCCTACCATAGTATCTGGAAGCACTCCGAATGGACTAAGGTCCAACAATGATCTTGATCCGTCAAAAGTCTGTCCCACAGGAGAGACTACTTGAGCATTTTCGTTATGTCCTCCCCTCATTGCGTTTTGTGTCCTGACACCCTGTTCACTTACACTAGGTTTCTTTTGTGCAAATAGGGTACGGCTGGACCAACAGTAATATGTAAAGATATAGCATCTGGGGTTGGTCTGGTGCTTAAATTCTGGGGAAGAGTAACTCCCATGATTCATCATTGGAGACATATCTGACTGTGTCCCTGTTACTGGAGTGAATCTCGGCATCACTTGTGGCTGCACTTGGGGCAGTAAAAGAGGAGTTAGGTCCGTCTGAACCAACATTGGTCTCGGGAAAACCTGTTCCGTAGGCACCATCAAATTTGAAGTTGTTTCCATAATGGGCACATCAGGGTAAATTCCCTGAACCTATGGCAGTTGCACCTGATTTTGCACTACCATATGAGTAGGCGCATTAAGACTACCCCTTATCGGACTCTGTGTCAGGCTAGTATTAACCTGCACCGGACTTGCTATCCCATTAACCTGTGTTGGAGCTGAAGTATCAGCACTGGTGCTCGGATCACTTTCGTGTGCTGTGTATGGTGGTGGACGATTTCTTAATAACTGTAAAATAAACTCATCATCATCTGATTCCTCCT
The DNA here is from genome assembly GCF_031143425.1 of Pleurodeles waltl. Lineage (NCBI taxonomy): Eukaryota > Metazoa > Chordata > Amphibia > Caudata > Salamandridae > Pleurodeles > Pleurodeles waltl. The sequence goes on along the minus strand of NC_090447.1, from coordinate 1,483,647,930 downwards.
CCACTGTTGAAGACTTTCTAGCCTCCCTATTTTCAGACGGGCTTCTGTTAGTTTTTCTAGTGGCTTTCCTTCCTTCCTTCTCATTGTCCTGCGTAATCGCTGGAAACAACTTAATTCCATGCAAAGTCTCCATCCTCCAAACTCTGTGAGCACTGTCTTACCTACCCTCTGCTAGTGTCTTTTCTGTCTTTCTCATTCTCCTCTCGAACTTCTGTTGCTGTTGCTGTCTGGCTACTAGCTCCCAGCTCGTTAATGCCTCAAACTGTGCTAATCTCAGAAGGGGCTTCGATTCATATAGCACCATCCTTAAATGCTCTAAAACCCTCAAATTAATCATCCCTTTTGTAGGAAATGCTAAGTTCCCATCTTTCTCTGTCACTTTGCACCATTGCTTTAGCCAAACACATGGCGCAACACCCTTCTGTTCCATCACAATGTAAGCTGGTGTACCTTCTGGCGGTGTAGCTTCACCTATAATCACTGTAATGTACGTATCCCCCTTTAAAACACTCTTTAAAGCTTTAAATATTTTCATCTTTTTTACTGTTTTGTTATTCGAAATCAAATCAGGAAGTGACTTTTAATCCCAGAATTATCTTTACCCACTTTCTCAACTAATTGCCTCTCACGGACGGCTGCCAATCCATGCGCGACCCTTCTCCCTAACCGACTTATCCCAGCGCGGCTCCAATAACGTCACACTCACACGTACTGCGGCTGACAAGCCTTGCGGCTTGTCCTCCCAAAATCCAATTCACACAAAACTAATGCAAAATTGCGAGCACTAAACCCAAAATCAAAAAAAAAACCTGCTGATTTACTACAGGAAAGGTAAAACAATTGCTTCAGAAACTTTACGGATGTTTTCCTGACTGCTCTTCCCTCACTTATAGCTACTCCTTCTTTCTCAGTCTCCCAGATGCGCAAGCAAAACTTGACCCGCAAATTTTACTCTCAACTGATTAGTGGGTCTGTCCTGGTGCACATAGGACTCGCCAGATCTCAGTCTAAATTTTCTTTCACTCACTTTGACTCACACTCTCACTAGTCAACCACGCCTGATCGACCTACTAAACCAGACAGATTACAACATAAAACCGTGTCTCATACGCTTTTCAATATACTCCAGAGTCTTAGACCACGCAGGGTCCGTACAACAACAACCACATGGACAATTTTTTAGCACAATGCGCCACACACATGTAAAGTTCGACGACTTCCGTACTCTCATACTGCGGAGTACACACACTCCTTCTACAACTTAATTTGGAGTACGCAAACTCCCTAAACCCTCCCAAACATCACAATTCACCTGCGATTTGCATAAGCTGTGGAAGCGCAACCTACTTCATTCACACTGTCACTAAAATGCCGAGAACGTCCTCAAACAACCATTAGCAAGATCCGAGATTCTGGGAACGTCATTTCTGGACCTAAGGGAACATTTTCTCTCCAATAACATCATGAAAAAATAAAATCCAAATCTCAGTAATAATAAACTCTCAAAAGACCAAATCATCAAGCTACCACCATCTCCGCTGATCTTTATGTCTTCCTGCTACCACCTCTGGGACCATCAATCCTACTACTATCTCTGTTAATACCTATTATTCTATTCCTATTCCCGACGTCTATGCTACTATCTCTGGGAACACCTATGATGGGCTCTTAGGGAGATGAACCATCAGTCTCTGCTATCGTCTCTGTTAGTACGTGTTACTCTGTTCCGGACGTCTATGATGGGCTCTTAAGGAGACAAACCATCCGTCTCTGCTACCATCTCTGTTAGCGCGTCTGACCTTAATAAGTAAACTTACAAGGGGACGCAAATAGGTCAATGAACCTTTTGACTCGCAATTAATATGATCCCATCATAACTCCAGTACAGGCAGATCAATAATCAATCACTAACATCAATAATCAATGACATTAATAATCAGTAAAAGTGGAGTGCAGTCAGTTCAGTAAGAATTTGTCACACATCATGACCTTTCAGCCATGAATAACCACACCTTTTAGTAAACGTTAGAATGTTTATTTCCCTATAATAACAATGCTAATGTCACATAAATTAATCTCAAAATCAAATGATAAACATACAAAAACAATACTGGCTGTCCAAAGCGATGGAAGAAACGCAATCTAATTAAAGTTTGAAGTACCACACATTCTAAGGTTACAGTGAAAATTAATAACAAGAACAATTGTGCAAACGATATCACATACATTTAGATTCAGCAGAGAAATTAATCAAACGTTATTCCCTATTGGCAGATTTTCATTAGTGAGAATCCTTATATAACATCAGATTAGCATCAGCTTGTTGGGCTTAATGCAAACAATTTAGTAACACAAATTTGGAAAACACCTAACTATGGCTGTAGCAAAACACTGCGGTTGGTACCTAGAAAGAAAAACAAATAGGCATAACAAACGCATGGGTACAAGAATACCTCTCCTCAATTGGATCGGCAAGCTAAGATAGTCTTTGTCAGCAGGACATCAGTTCGGTCAGCAAGACATCAGGATTCAGCATCAAAGTTCAGAAAACGCAAAGTCCTTAAGCATTAAAGTTAAGCACGTCTCGTGTCAAGATGCACAAGAAAATATTGACCTTTGTTCATACTTTGTCCAATAAAACTAAAACTTCAAATCTATAAATTCTACCACTACTCTGTTCACATGTCGCTGATTGGTTTCTCCTGCAATGTCCTCATCATCCGGCTCGTAAGGTAACAATATTGTTGCAACTTATACTTCAGTCAGTGTCTCCATTGTTCTGAGAAAGTCAGTGGTACACACATTACACTCATAATGTTACATTCTAGCAAGAACAGCATCTTCTTGTAATGGGTTCTCATGAGAAAGACTTTTAGCTACGAGCATATTTACACAATACAATGGAAAATCACAGTTTAACTCTCTAGGACAGCCATATTATTAAACGTTAAGAAATACAGCTTGACATGAGGCCGGGCAACTAGGCCAAGACCTCCGCTAAGTTAAGGCCTACACTTAATAAAGCTAATACATGATGCATAACTCTTAATATGACATATTACTACATTAGTCAAACATATACTCAACATTTCATATTAATAAACTATTAATAAGTACACTTCGTGAACATTGGCGGCCACTCATCGTGATCACATTTTCAAATGTGTGCATTAATTTTCTGTGTTATTACATTTTCAACACAAATCCATTACTCAGAATACATGAACACCCATTAATAATTTTTATTAAAATACCTGAGCTAGCAGTACTCTACTACATGTCCTGCCACTCAGAGGAAGCTGGAGATCAGCCTAAAATGCTCAGAAATCTTGGGAGAAGAGCCACATCTTAACGGACCTTCGGAAGCAGAGAAGATCTACTAACTATGCTGTCTAATGAAAGACTGCTCCGAGGCGGAAGGGGAGGGACCTTCCTTCCATTGTGGATTTTCCAATGTGAGGCAGCTGTACAGATTAAGGGCCAGATTTAAGAAAAGGGGTGCTGCACCCAGAGCAGCACCACTTGGGTGCAGAGCCACTTTTCTCGTGCCCCTTAGTCCCCCCAAAGCCACCATGTGTGCGCTGTATCTAAGATAAGGCGCACCATGGCTGTAGTTAGGGGAACTAGCGTCAAACATTTTGATGCTAGCTCGGAGCTTTGCAGGACTAGCATCAAAAACGTTGTCACTAATCCTGCAAAGCCCACTGAGGCCCATTGTAAGCAACGGTTGCCTCCTTTTAACACCTGCTGTTAGCAGGCGCTAAAAGTGCAGAAATAAATGACACAAAGAAATCTCTTAGATTTCTTTGTGACATTTTTTTGGTCCTCCTAATGGGGGAACGCCCCCTTTGCAAACAGACACAGGCATAATGTAGCACAAAGGGTTACAAAGTGGCGCAATGTTGTAAATTTGGTGCAGTGATTTTGACCTCATTGGGCCACATTAGCGTAAAAAAATGACGCTAGTGTGGCGCAAGGAGGCGTTAGGGGCTCTTAAATCAGCCCCTAAAAGTGGTAGATCTCAGGGGGTCTGCCTTGAATGGCCTAGATGGAGGACGCGTTGTGATAATGCTCCTGGACCTCCTCCACTATCCCTCGTAACCCTGCGGCTGAGCGACCTGTGACACCCCTTAAAACAGCCTGCCACTCCCAGAGAAGCCCCTGTCAATAAATCAAGCCATCCGCAATGTCTGAAAATTCCGACCAACAACAAAACACAATGCTCCCAGCAATGGCCTGACAGGGTTGGCAACTGAGTGTTGAACTAAGTCTGTGATCCTGGGACATGGGACCTACACCAGTGGCAAGCTACTGTACCCTAGCAGACCTCGGCTGTGACAGCCCTATGGGCAGCTGATAATCCGACACAGTGGAGCACCAGAGTGAGAGCGTGGCTGAGGTGAGGAGTCGCAAGCAGGGTGGGATGTCCTTTGCCTATGTGATCCTTCCACCGGTGATCAGAGCTGATGGTGCAGGGGTAGCGATCAGACCCGGGCAGGGTGCTCTTTGGAACACCGCTCTGGGTCCGGCCCAGACTTTGCTCACATCTCTGGGTCTGCCATATCAATCCCCCATAGAACTGTGACTAGCTGGCCCGGGACACAGAATAGATCGGGCGGGCCTGGGCCCCGTGCACAGCTTCCCATGTTGGGGGCCGACAATTGGAATCTGTGGATGGCGGCGTTCCCCACAAGGCTCAAATGCCTCCAAGACTAAAAAACTGCCGCAGTGGGTGGCAGTTGAGATTTCCTTCCCCCCTCTGCCACTTGCTTCATTTGGGCACTACTGCATACAGAGACTGGCCCTGGGGCCCTCCTCAAGTGTCCTCACTCTTGATGTACTCACATTACTGACCCGCGCTTACCCACTGTTGGTGCACCCATAACAGGTTTGTGAGTCTGAGAAGGACTAGGAGGGGGTTCCTCCCCTGGTATCAGAACCCTAGGCCAATTAATGACAAGACTCCCTGCCTGTGTGTACATCCCCATACAGCATCCAGGGCTTGCGATATATAATCCCAGAAATATAGCGAGCCTGACGCTCAAAGAACGGGCCGAAAGCAAACCAGCCAATGTATAGGAATCTGTGAAGGGATGAGTCCCAGGGACTGAGCCACCCACACAAACGGCTGGCAAGCGCAGCCAGATCAGAGTGGTCTCACAATAGACTCATCATCTTTGAAAGAATGTGTGCAGTGACACACAAAAGGATCCCCTTTGTAGTGTTTGTTCTGCTGTCTTGTTTCCCTCTGCCCTATTATTAACAGCTTGCATCGGCTGGGGTCCAACTATTGGGAATGCAAAACTTTTCCCGCTTACACCTAAACAAAGATGGATAAATATACAATATCCCCATCTGATGCCACCAACCCTTCTCAGACCAACACCTGACTGCCCCAATGATATTGCCACTATCCTACAAGCAAGAAGAAGCCTTGAAGGCCACATTCGGGGAACTTGAAACGGACGTAGCCAAAATCTTCACAACATTTCTGCCACTGTATCCAAGGCAGAGTTCAGAGTCTCTGTGTTGGATGATGATGTGGAAGTACTCAAATCCAACCTATCTAGACTTCTATTTACCTCTAAAACTGTTAGAAAAAGAGCAGAAGATACAGAAAACAGATCAAGGTGCAACAATCTCATATATAGGTTTTCTTGAGATAGCTGAGTCAACAAACCCAGAGCAAGTCCTAGAGGCACGGACTAACTCTTGGAATCCAGAAGGGACAATCTCACGGTGGTTCCTGGTTGTAGGAGCCCAAAGACCCTTGGCCCCTCACTGCCCTCCGGGTGCTCCTCCATGACCTATAATCACTTGTTTATTCAATTTTCAAGACAGCGATGTAATCCTCCAGGAAGCATGGAAAACTGGTAGCATACACTTCCAGTCCACCTGTATCATGACTTTCTCAGACTACACCAGAACTGTTCAGAAGAAAAGGAACTCTTCTGATACCATTACATAAAAACTCAATTCTATGAATTTACAATACACATTGATTTCCCCCACAAAACTCAAAGTGATTCATGAATCCCATGCCTACTTCTCTGAAATTCCAGAGCAAGCCTCGAACTTGGCAGATGAAATAAAACAGCTGAAACACAACAGTTCTTCTGTTCAGAGGCCACAAGACAATCATAACCAGCCAAGCCTGAGTGCTGTGTGGCCTATAGGATGAATGAGAACAAGATCCTGTAGGGGCCAGGAGCGGCCTCAGGACTCTGAAACTAACAATAGTCGCACCCCGTATGGACTTGGAAGGTGAAACTCCTCGCTAAATGTCCCCATGAACTTTACAGACTCATGGGGGGGGGGGGCTCGGAGGAAGAGGGGCCTTCCTGATGCCGCTATTCTGATACTTACGAAGAAAGGGGAAACAAAATGCTTTTAGACTTCTACAGGTCTGACCTCTGAGTTAGTTTGTTTGGAACTAGTTTGGCCCTATAGCAACTCTACCTCAATGCCATTCTAAGAGAAAAGCCCTTCACAGGAGGAGGTTCATTACTAATGCCCAGTTTTACTTGATATGCTGTTTTGTTTAGTGGGTGTTTGTTGGCCAACAGATGTTTTTAGGGAGGAAGTGTGGATTGGGGGGGGGGGGTGGCTGTTAGGGCGACTGGGAAGTTTTTGTGTTATGTTTTGATTTCTTGGTTATGTTTGACACTCAATCTATCCACCTACGAACACCTAAAATCACCAAACACTGTAGAAATTTATGATACTCTACAGTATGACAACCAGGGTGCCTGTTTACACCTTACACTGATACCCCATGGCCCAGTACTCCCATGAAAAAATTATCTGTAATGTGTTGGAATGTTTATGGCGTGTTGAGTGCATTCAGAGAAAGACCGTCCTCCAATGCACCAAGAGAACCACACCTACTATCCTCGTGTTACAAGAAACCCACCTACTGGGCTCAAATGGCCTTTCCTGGGTTTTTGTGGCTATGATAGGGCATTCCACAAAGGCTCTAAAGCGGTAGCCATACTCCTACACACAGGAACCTTTCTCTAATATGCTCTGCTACTACCTCTGACCCCTTGGGTAGATAGGTGGGAATAGTAGGACTCCTTGAGGAGAAAAATATGATACCGCATGATATTAAACCACTTGCCAGCTATGTTTTAACATTTTCCCAAATCATCTATTGTATTTGAAAAAGTGATAATTTTGCATGTAAAATAAAAAGTAAACTTTTCTTACATAACTTGTGAGATTTCAGTTTAACATTGACATTGTGCATTAAATCAAGCATTTGTTATGTGAAACAGTTTGTATTTTGTGTAGTGGAAAGTTTTACACCATGCTTCAGAACACAACAAAGGTACAACATCGCATTAGTGCAATTTTCCTTAACAAAAAATAAGTAAAGGACAGGTGGCAGCAGCAGAAACATCACATCCTTCTCTCAGACATACGGGACAGGTACAACAAAGGTATCTAACTCCCTAAAGATGGGGTGAAGGACTGTTAAATGTCCTTTGTAAACAGAAATATGCATATAAGAAGCATGAAACTCCAGGAAAGGAAAGCCAAACATCCTATGAAACTGTGATGCATTCATATACTCGTACAGGATGATGAACCCTCACCTACCTAGTGTGGGGTGCTCCATCAGTGGGTTTCACATCTGGTATAGGGGGGCATCCAAAATTACAACTGTTATTTGGTCATACAATCTCTTAGTTATGGGTTGCCTAATTTGTCTGAGGTTGTGTCCCTTATGTCAACATTTATATACTCACTTTGTTACACTCTCAGACTATTATTTAAACTGTGTATGTGCCTGGCAGTGCCAAAGCAAGATTTCCTCTCAGGAAAGGCAGCAAGAGCAATCTTCCACTCCCTGAAGAACATATTCAGAAGGGCGGACGAGTGCAAGCTTTCATCACTCCCAGAACATTCACAGGTCAGGGACGAATGACATGTAGGTTACAGACAGATCTTTGAAGTGGGTGCTAACTTCACGGGATAGGTGGATGACTGAACAAACATACAAATTCTGACACCATTCGGAATTAGGTGATGTTCCACCTCAGCATCCTAAATGCCATGCCGTTGTCACCCGCAGACGTTTTGCTGGAGTTGATTCTTTGGTTTTCCACATGTTGAGAAGTAGCCTTAACATAGTAGCTTGTTTTTTCTGGAGCGGCCCAACCACAGGCTAAGTAACTATGCTCTAGACAAGCACACAGGAGCCAACCTCTTTGAAAAGTTCTCAAATACCCCCACCCAGAACTGTGCAATCCCACCCTCAGTGGTGCACCTGTTAAAAATAATGAGGGCCACCACGGCACAAAGAATAGCTTGTGCCTTGCAAGGCTACAGACCTTTCGCAGTAATTTAGCCAGTCTTGGCCACCCTCAGGGTCTGCGCATAAAGTCATCACAGCACTGCCTTGTCCATGGTGAAGCATCCAAGAAACTCTTCTTGACTGATGCACCACCTGGCTCAGGATCATCTGGGACATCAACCAATCTCCATTCTGTCTTCCTTCAGGAGCGTTTCTTACAGGATATTGTCCGCCCTGTTCTCTCCACGTGTCCTCTTCCCCTGCACCCTGAGCCAAGGTTGGACTGGCCTATAGGGCAATCAGGTAGTGCCCAACGTGCTGGTCTCACAGGTCAGTGTGTGGGCCTGTTTTTTTGGCTGTCTGTGGTTTTGTTTCATGGTCTACTGTGCTGGTTTTACTGCTGATTTCCATATTATTAAAACAAGCTTTGCCTGCAGCAAGTTCAAGTGCATGCAGCCTTCTAGGCCTTGCGTGTCTTTACACGCGTGTCTTTACAAATTCAGAACTGCCCAAATTTGCAAACATAGGCCACTTTTTTAGCTATCTAACTCACTTTTTTGGCGCCGGACCTATTGTCTGTGCCTGTGCGGCCTTGCCTTGAGCTGCTCTCGCCTATGCCCTGGGCTGCTCACTTCCTGCACCCTCTACTGCATTCTGATTGGTCCATACCCTCGCCTTGTCCCACAACATACAGTCACATCTTACTGCGGCATCACCCCCGGGGATTCCTCTCTGCCTCTCTGGGTTTCTTGCACCTCTGCCTTCCTTGGCGCCCTGGTGTAGCCTAGTGTGCTTTGTAAGTTATCACAGCACTGGCGCAACCATAGTCCCGTTCCAGCCCCCCTCAGCACAGTAAACTGTGCGACAGGCCCCTGAGAGCTCCTGACTAGCGGGGGCAGGGGGCTCGATTTACTTTGCAGTGGGGGGGGGGGGCTCACGTTCCCTTATGCCACTGCATCACAGAGATTGAAACACGATGTGAAGGGTACGAACGAGGGTTCCAGTGTTTTTTATTATTATTTTTTACAAGATTTACTATTTAATGAAAAGCACTTCGAAATACCAATGCTGTGGCTTCAAAGAGGACGGGCCTTCCTCGGGACATGACGCCTCCAGCACTTTAACGCGTGCCTCCTGGTGTGTTCGTTACTGCACGGTGTCGTGTGTGTTTGCTGGCATGGTTTGTCTGGCTGCACTCGGTGCTCCATGAAACTCTGGGTCACCGTGCCCCATTGCTGTACATGGAGCCGCCTTGCCTGCCTGTTCCCAGTTTCTTTGTATGTTTGCTTCGCCATAGCCAGTGCTTAATTTGGGCTTGTTGTTTTCGGTGCTGAGCACCGGCACTTACTTGTGAGGGCCGGGGCTTATTCTTCTGCCTCAAACATTTGCTGCGAGCAAAAGACACATATGGGAAACACGGAGGAAGGGAAAAATGAAAAAGCGTCCAAAGGGAGAAAGTTGAAAGCTGCAAGAGCGAACTGAAGGGTCAGGGGTGTCCGTAAATGGATTGAAGAGGCCCGAGATAGCTTCAGGAATACTCTTCCTCTATTCAGTGCTGGCAGATTTAATTACAACAGTCTCGTGTTTAAGAGAAGGGCTTTGAGCACCGGCACCTCTTTATTTACAAATTAAGCACTGGCCATAGCATTTCTTGGTATTTTTATCACATTATCAATACTGTTGTCCGAGGCATCACCCTGCAGAACTGGTAGAACCTGTCTGCATCATTGCAATCCCTCACACATTCACCAAGCCATTCACCCATAGATCCAATCACTTACCCATTAAGTGTCCACGAGCTCAGTCCCATACTCATACATCCATGCATTCATCCACCCATTGATGTATTCTGACACTCATCCACTAACCAGTGCACACATCAAGACATACATACTCGCCAAACAACGAGAAGCACTTTCACTTATGAAATGTTCACATCTATAGGTGTTGCCACTCCTTGTTTATATATGTGTTTTTCAGAGGAGGACATGCCCAAATGTTTTGGTTTATCAGCCCATCATTTTGATACCTTAATGACCCCTAGTCTCCTATGTGATCAACAGAAGAACCACCCCTGGCCCACCTTGCTCCTAAGCCCCCAGCCCCTTGTCTCGGCACAGTCAGATGACGTTATCTGCTCTCAGGAACTCGGCTTCTGGTGACCCTCCCTCCAGCTACTGCCAGTGGAGCGAGTAATGGCGACCCTCTGCTATGTGCAGGGTATGCCAGCCCAAGGTTCAGCACTAAGGGCCTCATTCACAAAGGTGGACTTACACTTCTGTCTAACTTTACATTTGTTTGCTATTCGCAAAGGGTGTTACAAGAGGTATATTTATGAGTGTGGAGTCTCCGCACATAAAAAGGTACGTCTTTCGCACTCTAGGATGCCTGACTCCAGCACGGCCAATGCTGTAAAATATGAGAAAAGTAAATAAATATTGTGCAAAAAAATTGAAAAAATGTTTACATGGCCCATAATATTTTGGTGGCCTGGCCAGGTAAGTACACGTGATGCATGATAACACTAAGGGCCATATGTACGAAAGCTTTTTCCCGTAGACACAGAGTGTAAAATCCTTTCGTACATCTGGCCCTAAATCTCTACTCGTGCTTCTGGGTTACTGGTTGCTACCACCTATTGTATAATGAGTCAGGTGTTCCAGACATCATTTTGCCAAGTTCCCTTCCTCTATCGGTCTTCTCTGTCTTGTCTTTCGCTCTAGTCCCTCTCAACCTGAACTGCGTGGCTGTGTTCTATGGCTTGTGTTGTTACGTAGGATAGCCATGGCTGGGAGCCTGATTGATGCAGTCATGAGGCGAACTAAGGCAGCAGTCTCATGGCGCAAGGTTTACGTTATTACCCCTGGGCAACATCTCTGACTTAGGTGGATTCATTTTATAAAATTCATGTTTATCTATTCAGAGATGGATGTAAGATAGGTGATGTGGGATGTGAGAAGATGTAGGGCTTTCCTCTCATACACTGATAGTTGTCTGCGTATCATGAGCGTAAAGAGGTAGGTAACAGCATTCAGACTGACGTTTAGTTAAATGTGAAACATATATATATTTAATAAAAGTGGTGCGACAGTGAGAAATACTCAGGGACTCCCCATAGTAAAGGTGTGGCCAGAGATTTAACAGAGCCTATTTGGACTCGCGAAAAAAGGTCTTAAACCAAGAGAGCCTGATTTTTTTCCTGGCTACTGGTGAGCCACCCTAGTAACACCTCATGATGAACCTTGGTCTGTGGTGCCAAAGGCAGCAAAGAGACCTAAGAAAATGATTTTTCCTGACCCTCCACTGTCCACGATTGAGCTCAGCTCATCAGTTGTGAGGTATTATCTTGCTCTGTTCTGCATCATGTGCGGGAGCCAGCCTGGGTGAATTCAACAGGTTGTGCTCTTCAATGGAGGTTTGCTGTTGCTGAGTAATTTCTTCCTCCATAAGTGCGGAGAGGTGGGACAGAAGTGAAATTGGCCTGAATTTAGAGGAATCGTTGGGGCCAAAGTTGTTTTTCTTCAAAATTGGTTGAACATTTACTTTCATACTAAGACCCTCACAAGTGATTTGCAGCACCTTATAAATCCTGATTGATTGATTGATTGGGTGTTCTTGGAACTAGAGTTCTAGAAAGGAAGCATTAGTCATGCGACTAAGGCAATATAAGGCCCAGGCCATTTAAGGTGGCAGCTAGTCAGGTGTCTAAGGGAGATCCAGAAGGGTGCTGGACAAGATGGACCTCAGATGCTCTCCTTCTGAGATGCAACCAAAAGTTGATAAACCAGGGTTTGTTATGTGACATATGACAAGTTGGGTTGAGGTATAGTTTTAGGAGGTGGAATAGAGTCTAATTATGTCCTAATAGTAAGGATTTGATCATGATGATTGGTCCTCTAGAATTTGCGTTGGGGCCATTCAGAATTGATGGCTAAGGGGTTAAAGAGGAATTCCACAGTTTTGAATATTTTTAAAGAATTGTTAGTGATTAAAAGGATTGTATAGGAATAATAGTTTTTTTGTCCTTCCTGATTAGATAACCATATTTGCGAAAATGTTTTAAATAGTTGGACTTTGCTGGCTTGATAGAGGTTTTGCACCACCTTTTTTCTAATAATGTTAGGGTGTCTGTCTCCTGTTTATGAATGTTGTTGAACCAAGGTTTTAACCAATTTGGGGTTTTAGTCATTTTCTATGGAGGCTAGTGTAATCAGGGTTGGTGGAAGTCTATGGTTGGTTGCTTCAAACAAGCTGAGTACAAGCTGTATCTTCTCATACTGCTGTAGTTCAAGGAAAGAATTACCTTTGGTGTACCCCAACATAGGGGTGTTATAACTTTCCAGTTTCTATTTGGGGGTTTTCTGCGCTGATTAGAAACTCTTTGGCTTTGATATCTGTAAAATAGAATTTTATAAGGTGTTGATCTGAGCAAACCAAACTCATGGCAGAGTCAAACATTATATTGTGAGAAGGCAGTGAATAGGAGGTCTGCAGTATGACCTGCTTTGTGAGTGGATGTATTCACAGTTTGTTTAAGCCCTAACGAGATTAGGCTATTTCAGCCCTGCCACATATCAAGCACCTCATGTTAAAGTCACACTTTTTAGGTCAAGTCCCCTCATCACCACAAGGACAGAGATTGTCACCAAAGGTGAACATGCAGTGGTTAATTTGTAAATAAAAACGTGCCGGTGCCCAAAGCTCTCCTCTGAAACACACGGCTTATGCATTTAAATGTGGGAGCACAGAATGCTGAGGCAGCGTAATCCTGAAGCCATCTGGGGCCTCCTTAGTCCATTTTACAGCCACTCCCTGCCCCTTCAACTCACTCTTGCAGCTTTCTGCTTTCTCACTTTGTGATGCTTTTTCGTTTTTCTCTTCCTCCGACTTTCTCTTTCTTTCCTCATATGTATCTTTTGCTTACAGTAATTGCCTAATGCAGAAAAATAAGTTTTGCTTCGAGCCCAAGGAGCAGTTTACAGAAATAATAAAGTTGTATGTGTTTGTTTTTCTCTTTACAAGATCAGCAAACACCAGCGTGACCGCACAGATGTTAGAGCAGTGGTTCCCAACCTTTTGAATTCTGTGGACACCCACTTTATCATTACTGGAGCCGGGGACCCCCAATGAAACTTTATTGGAATCCAGGGACCCCCCACTGAGTGTTTACTGATAGCAGGGAACCTAATCTGTTAATATTATTTAATTTTCTAAGAAGTCGCGGACCCCCTAAGGAGGATTTGCGGACCCCCAGGGGTCCCCGGACCACAGGTTGGGAACCACTGTGTTAGAGTTTTAAAAAGCGCGTAAACAGTATAGACATTGAAGCAAGGGTACTAATGCAGAAATGACATAGGGTTACTTTTGAAAGACGTTTTGCAGCTCTTGCAGTCCCTTCTGATGCCCAGTCAAGTTCTTCTACACATTACATTTCAGTAACACATTCTATTATAAAGGCTAGCAGACCATTCAGAAAAAGTAAAACTGCAAGTTCCAGAATGCAATGTGCTTTTGGAGATATTGTACATGATGAGGAGGAAATGGTTACTTTTGGCAGTTATGCATGCAGGAACCATGGCAGCAGCTCACCAGAGTCCTGACTTGTCATGACATAACGCTGCTGCAATGTCAGAGAGAAATAGGTTCAACTCTTTGTGGTGGCAGAAGTGGGTTTTGACCGATGCTGTGACCTGAATCTAAAACTGATTTCACACATGGGGTATGGAACATTTTTGCTTGTAGCTCCAAATGTTTTTTTTTTCAATACAACTTCAGCAAATTCATAAATATACATATTGAATGTAATTTGTCTGAGGGTGAGAACGTCATGCCGACTAAATCTTTCTTCATAATATAGTAATCTATGGTCCCCATATAGCTGTCAGGTGCCCTTGTCTTGTATGACCACACCCCCGGGCAGTCATACATTTACAACTGAGAGTGCTTTACATTCCAGGGCTCAGTTGGCCCTTTTCCCATTGGGGTTGTGACTTTTAAACAGCTCATGCTCAGGACAACTTAGAACACCTCCATGTGCATGTACTCACAGGCCTTGTCAGCATCACTAAAACAAGTATTTGCAAAGCAACGGGTCTCGTATTTGCTTGAGTTAGAGCTATTAGAGTTGTAAACTCCTAACTGGACTTTTCTTGCCACACAGATTACAAGAAAAAAAACACAGCGCGATTGCGCTATGTAAAATGCAGCGCGATCGCGCTGAAATTGAAAACAGAAAAACAGAGCGCGATTGCACTATGTAAACCCCAGCGCGATCGCGCTGCGTGGAAAATAAAAAGGTAAAGTAGTCCGGAAACCATGCTGAAAACATGGAGTCTCGTATGTTTTTAGTAGTTTACCGGTGCTGTGTAGGTGGGCTAAACACCGGAAAAGGCATGACATATGCATGCCTTTCACAAATGAAAGCAAGCGGATTTTAAAAGGCAAGCCTACGAACCAATGAAAGTGTCTAAGGTGACATGGGCGTGGTTAGAAGCCCAAAGAGAGATTACTGCAGGGGACGGAGCGCTTTGCGCTTGCCCATAATAAATAGCTTTCTAAAGCAGCACAACTCCTTCTAGGCCACGGGTCCTGACTCCCAGGTAAAGGAATGCCAGCGCTCACAGCCACATCTACACAGCTCATGCCTGGTGTGTGCGTGAGGCGTTTACAGGCCTGGGCAAAGTAGGCAATTGCCCAGGGCCCCCACCTTCCAAGGGGCCCCTGGGAAAGTTAACTCTCTTTCTCTCCATCTCACCTTTTTTGGGGTTCCCGGAAGACATATTTCAACTGCTGTGAACCCCGTTTCTGAACGTTTATTTCACAGGCATCACGCTGACTTGAATTAGCATAACCTGGGTGATAAAGTTCAAAGTTGTACTGATTAAGGGGACCCCAAAATACGTCTTGCATGGGGCTCAAAATAGCCTTAAGTTGACAGTACATAGGTACAGGAGTTAACTCTAGCTCAGGGGTCTTCAAACGGGGGAGGGGCTCAAACCGGAAATGGCGGGGGGGGGGGGGGCGTTTAAGGGGAGTGGGTGGCTGGGGGCCAGGCTCCGGCCAAAAGAAACATTATGCCTATAACAAGGCTTTGTTTCACGCTGAAAAAATGAGCAGTAGTAAACCGCTTGGCAATGGGCCATCGCTAACGTGTTTTTTACATTTAGATCCAAGCTTTGAGTCTGTGTCACGAGGGAAGGGACTCCAAATACTCTTCAAAGCCCCCACTTCCAATGAACACACTGTGGATACCTCTACACCTCAGTGAGGCCTGCCTGACCAGAATAGTGCGTTTGGCATCATGTATTTGATTGCATGTTTAACACAGTTACATAACTTTACTGAAATGTTTAAATGTCTGGACATATTAAATAATGGCCTATTTTATAGAATAATTGTGAAACATTTGGAGGGGGGGACCCAATGATGTTTTTTCACGGGGGGGGGCAGCATTAAAAAGTTTGGCGACCACTGCAGCTTCTGCCTGCTGTTGAGTCACACAAAGTGTCACACAAAAAGCAATGCAATGTCGCACAAAAGGACACACAAATGTCACACAAAACTAATCTGAAAAAGTGGGAGCTATGACATTTAGAATGTGTATAAATGTCATTTTAGGAGACTTTTTGTACTGTAAGAGCTGCGGCTCCCCCGAGTTTCATGCCGACCAACTCTCTCCTATTAAAATGCGGATGAGCTGATATTTCGCCACCCAGAGCCTGTTCGTAGGTCACGCGTCACTTCCGCCGCTCGCCTCAACGCGCCTATTTTTTTTTTTGCATTCATCGCCCTTTCAGTGGCAGAGCATCGATCATTACCCCGCGCCCCTGAATCGTGTCCTGAACAAGGCAGGTTCATTTGTGCGGAAGATTTGGCTGGATGCGATCCCGCCTCTGAGCACACCTGAAGACAGTGCTTTAATATGCAGGTTACACATCACCTGCCTCGACCGACGTTTGTCTGAGAAGCATCACTGCCTTCAATGTGCAAGGCAGTGCCTGGAATAGAAAAATAGAATTCTTTATACTATATGAGATCACGTTTGCTCCTGAGAAGTTGAGGTGCACTCCCATTAGGGGCATTGCACCCCTGCTGAAAAGGGACACCTTCCTGCGCAAAAGCAATCCTTTGAGACAAATAGATTTCTCCTCCTTCAGCGGACAATTTTGAAGCCATCCCAGGTTTACCAACCTTAGTAAATCTGGGTTGCGTCAAAATCCATGGGTCTCATATTAAGAAAGTCAGGTTCTCAGTACCTGTGAGTACCTGTCCATTTAAAGCACTGGTCAAAGGATGTGCTTCACCAGTCATGATTCTTCCTGCTTGTGTCTACTTTGTTTATAGCGCACTGCACAATTTAATGGCATCTAAGCGCTTTTGAGAATGGCAGCGTTTTTAAAAGAGCAGGCCGAGCACATATGTCCAAGGTAGAGTTTCATGTTTTCATACCATGCATGTGGTCTAAGTGACCTTGACCTTCCCCAGGGCTGATGCAAGTTAATCCGTCCTCCTTGAAGGACAGTAAAAGTCCTTTTCTAAGTACACGGGGAGCACCTCGACAGGCACAATTCAAGTTTACCTTGTGAGCTGAAAATCCTTGGACTGATAGTGAATGTTTCTTCCAAGCTTCGAAGATAGATGAATTATGACATTTATTCGGAGATGCCAGGTGACAGTTTCATTGGTATCTCATGTCCTTGATTTGCAGTAATTGAACCTACGAGAAACGCTTATCATCTACATTGTGAGAAAGCAGCCTTGTCAGACCGTTGTTCCAACTTTTTTTTTCCACAGACAGATTTATCAGCCTTCAAAGCGACATAACCACCCAGCTACCGCCACCCTTATTTACTTTCATCCCCCTGAGTCATTCCACCTCCTGCCATCCCTGATGAGACGGCTGCGGTGTCACCCCTGCAAGGTCTGGGGCCCTCTCATGTCCCAGCTATCCCATTCCCTCACTCTTAGCCAGAGGGGGTCCTCACATTCTTGCTTCCTTCTAGGCTCATCATTGAATCTTTACTGCCCACTGCTCTAGTACTGAAAGCCTTTCAATGATCGAGGCTCACAAATATACTAAACTTAAAGTGGTGGCCTGAGAGGCCAAGATGGCGGCCGCTCTGTAATTGAGCTCTGTGTTGAATCCCCTATAATCTGAAACTTATCTTATTACTCGCCGAATGCTGACCCAGCCCAGGAATATGCAGCACCCTACAACCCAGCTGAAACAGTGACTATGTTTCCGGGTGTTGAACTGTAGCGGGACCTGAGGTACTCGTGCCCCAGCTGCTGCTATGCCGTGGTGAGGGCCTAGAGGGAAGGCGGGTGTCGGAGGCTGCTGGGATTGCGGGCCTAGTCGCGGCCTGGGACTTTACTGTGCTGGGCCTGCCCACTGACGGCGAAGGCCCAAGAGAAGGCCGCTGGTGTGCTGCGGTGAGGTGGGCAGTGGCGGCCCGTCCTTTAGGGTGGAGGGGCCACGCCCCCCCATCTTTTGCCCCTTATGAAGAGTGTCATGAACAAAGGTCAGCCTGACAGACACTCTCCATGTTCAGCTCAGGCAGCCAGGAGTAGACATCTGCGATTTGCGCACACTCCTGGCTGCCTGAGCTAAACTTTGCTGGGCTGAGGAGGTCACAGCTCCTATGTGCCTTGAGGCCCTCCCCTGGGTGACGAGGAAAGCGTCACCAATTGACACTCTCCCTGGGCGCTTCAGGTTTAAGCCCTGAAGTGCCCACGGCGAGTGTCAATCAGTGACACTTCGTCACAGAGTGGGATGGGATCAGCAGTCTCACTGACCCCACCCCACTCTGTGACGAGGCTGGGACTGCTGCCTTCCCTCACTGGCTGACCTAAGGTCAGCCAATGAGGGAAGGCAGCAGTCCCAACCCTCCTGGGACCTGGAGGCTGAAGGTAAGTGTGTGTGTGTATGTGTGTGATGTTTTAAATTGAATGTTTGGTGCGCGCGTGCATTATTGAGTGTTATGAGTGTTGTTAATGGATGTGCGTGTGTGTGTGAAAGAATGAGTGTGTGCGATCTTTTAAAATGAATGTTTGGTGCCTGCGTGCATGTTTGAAAGGTATGAGTGTTGTTAAGGGATGTGCATGCGTGCATGTCTGTGTGTGAAAGAATGAGTGTGTGTGTGTGTGTGTATCCCGCCCGCCCCCCTCCCTCCTAAAGCTGCCGGCCGCCACTGGAGGTGGGACTTAGCCGTGGCCCTGATTTAACGTGGGACGGGTGCGAGCCAGCGCAGCATACCCCACGCTGGGGGTCCAGAGACACATCTCCAGCTTCCATTGCCGCAAGGACCGACGGTGAAACTTCGCAGCTTGGCCGCGGCTTTCCCCGCCTGGACCTGAGGTGGCTCAAAGGTACTAGGCACTCTCTCTCCCCCCTCCAGGGAATAAGGTGGACACACTGTGGTGGAGACAGAGGCCTGCACTCAAAGGGGCCGTGCACAGGGTCAAAGCCAAATTGAGAGCCCTTTGACTAAACTTTATGTTGCTGTTTCCAGAGAACCTCTAGGTCATGTTTGAAGGGAAAACATTATTCTTCCAGTCCCTGGAGGAAGTGTGGAGCTGGTTGGAGGAGAGGTCGTCCCTGAGAAAGGCCGGGGGAACACCCTTGTGGCAGGGCTCCAATTTCAGACAAAACCGGATGGTGGACTCCAACACGGCGGGACCCAGTGGGCTGGGCAGTGAGGAGATGGGGAACCGGAGCTGTCTTCAGGTGCCAAGGGAGAAACACCTTTACTCATCAAAAAGTCTAAAACTACCCGAAGACAAAGGAGCCAAACTTTGTAAATTGTAGCGGGAGACCTTTCCTCAGATTCAGGTGATCCACATCCGTTGGCCAAAGAGATTGCACTCCTGGAACAGGAACAAGCGAACAACGCATCCTCCACGAGGGATGCCGTAATAGAACAAGATGGGCCTGATGGCTGAATGGTGATACTGATTACTAAGTGAAACTCAGGAGGATGTCTAGCACCTCTCTGCCACCCTTCCTAAGCATTAAGGGTTTTCTGTGAAAGTGTTTTGTACTTTGTTCTTCTATTTTCCTTTTTCTCTCATCCCTTTCCTTCTCCTGTAGGTTTTGAATCAATGATTATCATTCTCAACATTGGGAAGCTGTGAGTAATTGTTAGGTAGAGGGCCACAGACCTCTCAAACTGTCTCCATGCATGCCTTGAAAAGTAGGTTGTGGTTTAGTGCTGGGGAGGGTCATTGGCGGGTGGAGGGGTTGATCGTTGGGAGGGGTTTTATTAAGTTTCAGTTTAATTTGTTTGAATGTTTTTGAAGGTGCGTGGTCACAACTTTGCTCCATTAGGGACACACACAAGCACTGTCTAATCCATTAGAGGACCCGCCACTGGTGCTGCTGACTTGGAATGTCAATGGTCTAGAGCAGTGGTTCCCAACCTGTGGGCCGGGGACCCCTGGGGGTCCGCGAATCCTCCTCAGGGGGGCCGCGGCTGCTTAAAAAATTTAATAATATTAGGTCCCAGCTATTAGTAATGACTCCTTGGGGGTCCCCGTGTTCCAATAATGATTCAGTGGGGGTCCCCGGGCTCCAGTATTGATAAAATGGGGGTCCACGGAAGTCAAAAGGTTGGGAACCACTGGTCTAGAAAACAAAATGAAAAGGAAGTTGGTGGTGTAATATATCAAGTGCGTACAGCCAGATAGAGGTTTTTTTTTAAAAAGAAACTCATTTACAAAGGTCGTACTGCAGGTTTTTGGGTCGGTGATCCTATACTACCCTTGGACATGTAGGATTCGCCAAGGGGGCTTGATGGGTAGCCATTTTGATGAAGAAAAATGCCCTCTTCAAGGTAACACGAATGGCAGATATGCAGGAGTGCAGGGTCACAAGGGATGGACCGAGATGACCTTACTGAGTGTATATGCCCCTCTGTGACTTCAGGCATCCACTCTGGCCAAAGTGACAGATATCCTCCTAGATTCTACCTGTGAGCTGCACATAGTAGCTGGAGACTTTAGTGATGTCATGGCTCCCAAACTCGACGCTCGAAGGTAATGTACTGGCACAGTTTGCAAACAGAATGGGACGGACTGGCCTATGGCGAAACATATATCAGGAAGACATAAAGGGGCATATTTATACTTTTTGATGCAAAACTGCACTGAAGCAGTTTTGCATCAAAAGGTTTAGCACCGGCTTGCACCATTCCTGAGCGCCAGCCGAGTGCCATATTTATGGAATGGCGCAAGCTGGTGCAAAGGGAGGGCTAACGTAAAAATAAATGACACTAGCCAGATGGGGTTATGGGAGAAGGGGGTTTTGCACCAAAAAATGACATTAAGGGGCATATTTATACTTTTTGACGCAAAACTGCGCTGATGCAGTTTTGCGTCAAAAAGTTTAATGCCGGCTAATGGCATTTCTTTGCGCCATTTGTGCGTCAAATTTATACTTTGACGCTCTGCGGCGCCAAACACTGGTTAAAGTCATTTTATTTTATTCAAACCAATGCGCCACATCGTAAAGAAAAACGATGTTAATGTGGCGAAAATTACTTTAATCCGGTTTACGACGTCGCAAACCGGATACGCGCCTTTTTTGACGCAATAGCGTCAAAAAGCGGTGCAAACACAACAAAATGTGCAAAGGAGACCCAAAATGGATCCCAGAAGCTATGAGAGACCCCAGGAAGATGACAACCGTCCAGGAACCAGCCAAGAGGACCCACACAAGACCCAGGAGAGGGAGAAGAATAAAATGAAGTGTCGGTTCAGTGAAGAGGAGCATGAAATACTCGTGAAAGAGGTGACAGAACACCAGCACCTCTAAATTGCCAATTGGTAGGAGAGAGGCAATTTGGCAACAAATTGTCGATAAGATCAACAGTGTGGCAGAAGTACGGAGAACAGTCACTGAGTGCGAGAAGCACTGGCATGACTGCAAGCGCAGGACCAAGGAAAAAATGGCAAGGAACAGGAAGGCAGCACTGCAGACTGGAGGTGGGAGTCCAGCACCGCAGGAGGCCCTGGACCACATGGAGGAGATGGTGGCAGCCGTCATCCCTGAGGAGATCGTCACAGGGATTCAAGGACAGGACAGTGCAGACTACCAGGATACAACACAGATGCAGGGTAAGTGGCATGGGGAACTAAAATGCCTAATTGTTAACTGCAAGCGGGGGGGCATACCTACTACACAATGCATGCAAGCCATGATAATCAGGTAGTGGAAAGGGCAAAGGGGCACGGCCCGGGGGCATGGGCTGTGCAGGGCAAACCTGGGGCACAGCACAACACTACACCAACAACCTTTGCATCGGGGTATGCTGCCATGCCAAGGATGTTGGAAAAGCAAAGCCAGTCCAGGAGGGTAGGGTACAACGTAAAACTGGCATGCTGTCACACAACAGCTGGTATTGTCGCTACAGGAACTAAGGCTCAATTAACAGTCTCAGGCCATATCCGCAAGTGGTATTTAACATTGACAACAGTTGCCACTACCACCTCTGCTGTGTGTGCAGGTCAAATAGCTAATGGCAGTTACATGTGCATGAATCAAACACACCCAAATAAGAGGGTTCAGGATGACAACGTTATCAATCCCCTGTAAATAATAAAAATGTGCTAATCCTGTCAAATGCTAATGTCCATAGTCGCTACAAGCATCAGGTATTGTTATAAACATTATGAGGTACACAGCAGTAATGTCATACCCATGCTGCACATGTCAGGATCTACCCTGTGCCTGGGTCACAATAGCTGCAAAGCCACCATGCAACATCTCAAGTGTCATAGTGCTAAGACAACAGCATTGAGGGGGAGGACTTATGTGTCTAGCTAGTGAAACACACCCGCACAGTCATAAGAGGAAATGGAACACTGCTAGGACCATCAGTGCAATCCAATGTAGCACACATTCCCCAACATCAGCAGTACACAAGATCACAATGTGCAAATAATAGGAAGTCAGGGACGTCACATTACAAATGCCACAACACAGACACACTAATTGTACAATATTTCATTGCAGAGGACGATGGCTCTCCTGGGGATTTTCCTGTCCTGGAATTCCCTGATGACATGGATGACGAGCTGACAAACATCAGCCAGCAGACCCTCTAAGATGTCCTTGGAACCCTCCAGACCCCACCTTCAGTCACAAGGAGGAGCACAGAAGTAGCAGCCATCACAGAGGAACCACCCACCACCCCAATTGTACAACCTGCCAGCTCCAACCCAGCTGAGGACTCTGACGACACTGGTACCAGCATTGAGAGGACTGTAGTTGGAGTACAGCGGGAGCTGGCCAAGGAGGAGCGGGTGGGGATTCAAAATATGGCAGCCAGCTTTGAGGGAGGGTGTTTGTGCATGATGTCATCTGCAGAACAGGCAGCAGCCATGCAAGCGCGAGCATCTATCCTGCAAGAACTTCAACAAAGTGTAAAGGAAATCAGCACTGCAGTAAGGGAGTTGCCACAACACCTCGCACACCAAACCTTTCACTGCATGCACGAATGCAATAATGACACCCTCAGGGCCGAACTGGCTGCCTACCACAGTGATGTAGCTGCTATACTTAAGAACCAGCAGCTCCTCCTTGCTGCAGTACTGCCCTTAATAGCCCCACTGTTGGCAGCTACCGGAATTTCTAACTCCACTTCTTCAACACTGAAGTGTGTGTTGCCCCTTCAAACCCACCACCACCAAGGGCAGAGGAGACGACACACACATCAGAAGAAGAAGATGTGGAACACATCACCTTCACCCTTAAGAGTACCCAGTAGCAGAAGTCCATGCCAAATGGGCAATTTTATCCTAGGTCGCTGCATCCATTTTACCTTCAACACACCCACCATCCACAGACCCCCAACACCAGGCATCTCGTAGAAGCTGGGCAAGAATCACCGACGACCAGCTCACCGCCACCCTCATCAACTCTGCCCCCCCCATCGCACACAACAACGACCCGAACATCGTAGCCCGCAGCTTTCACAAATGGATCGCCGACTGCGTCAACACCATAGCCCCCCTCAAAAAGAACAACAGCACCCACGCCAAGAAAGCCATCTGGTCCACCGCAGAACTCTGAGAATCCAGACACACTTGTCGACGCTGCGAGAAAATTAAGACCATCTACGACCACTTCAGCAAGGACAACCTACATGCAGAACCCCCTCCACTGGAACCCGACACCAAAAACCACGATCACCAAATGAACCCCCTCACCACTGAAGATACACTGAAGACAATGAGGACCATACACTCCGGGGCCCCCACGGACCCATGCCCCAACCACATCTTCAGCAGAGCCGCTGAAACCATCGCCCCCAAACTCTGCCTCACCATCAACTGCTCCCTATCAGAAGCCTCCTTCGCCAATGACTGGAAACATGCCGAGATCAACCCTCTCCTCAAAAAACCCTTGGCGGACCCCACCAACCTCAAGAACTACAGGCCCATCTCCCTGCTCCCTTTTCTAGCGAAAGTCATTGAGAAAGCCATCAACAGCCAACTCGCCATTTTCATCAAAGACCACAACGATCCTCAACGCCTCCCAATCTGGCTTCAGAAAAAAAACACAGCACCGAAACAGCCCTCCTAGCCGCAACGGACGACATCCGCTCCCTGCTGGACAAGGGAGAGACTGCGGCCCTCATCCTGCTCGACCTCTTGGAGGCCTTCGACACAGGCCTTCGACACAGTCTCCCACCACACCCTGATACACAGACTTCTCAAGGCTGGCATCAGAGACAAGGCCCTCGACTGGATCCGATCTTTCCTCTCTGTCAGAACTCAACTAGTAAGACTTCCCCCTTCTTCTTGGACCCCACACTTACCACCCGCGGAGTTCCCCAGGGATCCTCCCTCAGCCCCATGCTGTTTACCATCTACATGGCCCTGCTAGCTGCCATCATCAGAAACTACGGACTCACCATTGTCTCCTACGTTGTCGACACCCAGCTCATCCTTCCCTATCCAACAAACCCAACACAGCCAGACACGACGTCCACAAAGGCATGGGAGCAGTCGCCAACTGGATGAAAAGTAGCTACAACTCAACGCAGACAAAACTGAAGTACTCATCAGGGGTCCTCAACCCGACGCATGGAACAACTCCTGGTGGTCCCCCACCCTTGGAAGCCCGCCCACCCCCACGATCCAAGCCCGCAACCTTGGAATCATCCTGGACACCAAACTCATCATGGACCTCCAAATCAACTCATTCGCATCCACCTGCTTCTGCACCCTCCGCCTCCTACGCAAGACATTCAAATGGATCCCCCTCTAACACAGAAAGACCATCACACACACCCTCATTACCAGCAGACTGGACTACGGCAACGCACTCTACTCCAGAATCAAAAAGAAACTCATCCGCAAACTACAGAACATCCAGAACGCCTCCGCCAGACTGGTCCTCGACCTACCTTAACACTGTCACATCTCCCAGCACCTGCGCACACTACACTGGCTCCCCATAGAGAAAAGAATTACCTTCAAGATCCTCACCCACGCACACAAAGCTCTCCACGACACCGGATCAGCCTACCTGAACAGATGACTCAATTTCCACGCATCCCACAGGACCATAC
This sequence comes from Pleurodeles waltl, assembly GCF_031143425.1. Lineage (NCBI taxonomy): Eukaryota > Metazoa > Chordata > Amphibia > Caudata > Salamandridae > Pleurodeles > Pleurodeles waltl. Next base: position 1,483,623,057 of record NC_090447.1, on the reverse strand, counting down.
GCTCAGCCCAGCTCTCTCTCGCCGGAGTTCCCCGCATCAGAAAAACAAGAACAGGGGACGCTCATTCTCCTACCTCGCCACCACAGCCTGAAACGCCCTACCGCCCAACCTCAGACAGGGTACACCCCTCCTCAACTTCATGAAAGAGCTGAAGACATGGCTATTCAAAGACATGGCTGTTTGAAGAACCACCGCACTGATGGACACTCCACGCCACCTCTCCCCCCCAGGCTTGAGACCCTCACGGGTGAGTAGTTGTACTTAACAAACACTGATTGATTGATTGATTGATTGACTAATAAAATTGCATTACTTGGATAAATTGGACTCTTGGTTCTTAAAACTAAATAGGACCATATACGTCTTTCCAAAAGTCAGTCACACCCTGAGCTTCAGTTGGTTGTGGTTCTACTGAATTCACAATGCTGAAACGTCCTTACTCCCTAGCCTCCTTACTGGTGAGGAACAAGGAAAAGCATCAGTTGGATAAATAGAACAGATGGCAGACTAAATGGATGGCTGGATTGGAGTGAATATTTAGATGGATGGACAGAGGAAATTGTGGCAGAGTAAAGGGATGGGTGGGTTGGTGAACAGACAGGTGAAAAATGGCAGAGTAAAGGGATGGATGTGTGGGTGAAAAGATGAGTGACTGTAGATTGGATTGATGGATGGCAGAGTGGATGAATGGATAGATGAGTGGCAGGATGGATGGCTGGTAGAGTGAATGGGTAGACAAATAGAGTGGATGGATGGCAGAGTGTATGAATGGATGGATGCATAGACAAGGGAACAGCATAGTGGAGGGCAGTGTGAATTGGTGAATGGCAGAAATGATGGATGTATGGTAGAGTGAATTGATGGATGGCAGAATGGATGGATGGATGGCAAAGTGGGTGGGTTGATGGATGAATGGCAGAGTGGATGGATGGCACAGGGAACAGATGGGTGGATGGTAGAATGGATGGATGGCAGAGTGGATGGATAGGTAGCAGAGTGGATAGATGGATGGATAGCAAAATGGATAGATGGCGGAGTAGATTGGTGGATTGATGGGTGGATGGCAGAGTGGATTGAATGATGGCAAAGTGAATTGATGGATGGTAGTGTTGATGGATGAATGGCAGAGGGAATGTACGGATGGCAGAGTGGGTGGGTGGATGAATGGCAGACCGGATGAATGCCACAGTGGATGGATGGGAGAATGGTTGTATGGATGAATGGCAAAGTGAATTTATGGAGGAAGAGTGGATGAATTAATAAATGAACAGACGAGTGGAATGCAGAGTGGGTGGATGGACGGATGGTAGCACATATGAATGGATGGCAGAATTGATGGATGTATAGCAAAGGGGATGGATGGATGCAGAGCGTAAGGATGGCAGAATGGATGAGTGGATGGCAGAGTAGATGAGTGGATGGATGGAAGGCAGAGTGGATGAGTGGATGCAGAGTGGATGGGTAGATGGCAGAGTGGATAGATGAATGGATGATGGCTGGATGGCAGAGTGTTTTGATGGATAGCAGAGCGGATGAATGGATGGCAGAGTAGATGAATAGATGGCAGAGTTGATAGATGAATGGCAGAGTAGATTGATGGATTGCAGAGCGGATGAATGGATAGCAGAGTGGATTAATGGATGGTAGAGTTGATGGATGGATGGCAGAGGGGATGGATGGCAGAGTGGATGGATGAATGGCAGTGGTTGGATGGATGGCAGAGTTGATGGCTAGATAGCAGTGGGTGGATGGTAAAGTGGATGGGTGGATTGCTCGCTGGCACAGTTGATTGATTGATGACAAAGTGGATGAATGGATGTAGGGCAGACTCCATGGATGAATGGCAGAGGAGATGGATGAGTGGATGGATGGCAGATTTGATGAATGGATGGCAAAGTGGATGGATGAATGGCAGACTAGATGGATGAATGGCTTAGTGTAGAGAAGGGTGCCAGTGTCTAAGTGGATGGATCACAGATTCAATGGATGGATTGCAAAATGGATGGATGGCAGAGTGGATGCATGGATAGCAAAGTGGATGGATGAATGGCAGAATAAATGGATGAATGGCTTAGTGTAGAGAAGGATGCCAGTGTCTAAGTGGATGGGTCACAGATTCAAGGATGGATTGCAAAATGGATGGATGGCAGAGTGGATGCATGGATAGCAAAGTGGATTGATGACAGGGTAGATGGATGAAGGAACAGCTAGAATGGATGGATGGCAGAGTGGATGGATGAATGGATGGAATGGGGAAAGACTGAAAGTTAGATGAGAGAATGATGGATGACAAAATGTAAAGGTGAAATAGTGGATCTCAGCAGGTGGAATAGTGGATCTCAGCAGGTGGACCGAAGGGTGAAAGAATGAATGGATAGATGCATAGATGGAAGAGACAAGGAAGCTGTTCTAGGGAGAGTTTGCTGACTTGCTTCGCTTGGTGGCATGTGCGCTTTAGTGCATTGTGGGGGCTATTTTACATTTCTGGCTGCTCACTTGTGTGCTTTTACACAAGACTCCGTGTTTTTCGTGTGTAAAACAACCCAGAGGTTAAGTTGTTGGGCAAGGAACGAGGAGACGCATACTCCAGTCACAGCTCTTCTTCTTGAGACGCAACGTGTGATCCTGGGCAAGGCACTTTATGCCCAGCTGCCTAAGCTTAAACATCATTGTTAAACTCCATACAAAGACTGGGCAATGCTACGTACGTCTGGTGATTTGCAGCAGAAAAGTCATTTGTGGTTTGTGTGTGTACGGGGTTTCGCATGCCCTCCGTCTGTTGGAAAAACAGAATACAGTCCATTGGCCCTGCACAGAGCATTTCCATTTATCGAGTACTTTGAAATCCCGCCTCAGGAAATGGCAAAGCCAATAATCTAACATTCTTCCTGCTAGTTTAGGCGGAAGGATGCATTACTGGGTCAGTTATCGTGACACATCATGAACTATTTTTGCTCCAACTCTAATAATGTACAAACAGTAGTTCAACATTAGACGAAAACCACACACCTGACGAGCAATATGCAGACACCTAGGCCCCTGGCGCCTTAGTTATAAATAAGAATAGGCCTAGGGATGTTTGTTGCAATGCACTCGGCGCCATTCCAATGCCACATTAGCGTCATTTTTTTACGCGAATGTGGCATTGGAAGGGCAAAAACACTGCGCCATATTTACAAAGTGTCACAATGCTTGCACTGCGCCACTTTGTAAACCTCTAGTCTCACATTTTGCCTGCAATAGGCATAATGTATGCAAGGAGGGCGTTCCGGCGCTAGGGGGCTGTAAAAATTACGCAAAGGAATCTATGGGTGTAGGCGTTTAAAAAAAGGCTCCCAAAGGCTTACAGTGGGCCTCTGGGTGCTTTGCAGGATTACCGTCAACATTTTTGACACTTGTCCTGCAAAGCGCCAACTAGAGTCAACAATTTTGACGCTTGTCCTCCTGTCTACCGCCATGGTGGCGCTGTATATTAAAAACGGAGCTACCATGGTGCGCTAAGGGGTGCAAGAAAAGTGGTGCTGTGCTATGTGTAGCACCACTTTTCATAAATCTGCCCCTTGTTCTTTTGGGAATGGAACACAGGCTAAGTCTGTGTTCTGTGAGTCACTTGTCCAAACCGTGTGATCCTGGGTCCATTTCTCTTACCTAAATATTGGCGCTACTCCTGGGGAGACCCCTTTTAATGCCTGCTCTGAGCAGGCGTTAATAGTGCCATAAAAAATGAAGCAAGGAAATCTGTTAGATTTCCTTGCGCCATTTTTTCAGCCTCCCCTAACGGAGGAACACCCCTTTGCATACATTATGCCTGACACAGGCATAATGTAGCACAAAGGGTTACAAAGTGGCTCAATGCATGCATTGCACCATTTTGTAAATATGGCACGAAAATGTTGGCCTCGTTGGACCACATTTGCATAAAAAAATGACGCTACTGTGGTGCAAGGTGGCGCTAGGGACTTATAAATATACCCCTCACTGTGCATTTTATCTGGGCAGCCCATTACCAAACTGCAGCAACCTGATACACCGAAAAAGTTAAAAAATATATAAACAGGATGGACCGCGGGCACAGGAGAAATGGAGGGTGGGGGGAAAAGTAACAATGACAGTTTTGAACCCCAACTTTCACTGAATGTCAAGTCAGTTAGATTCACTCTGGACAACAACCTCACCCTCAAGGAACACACAGCCAAAAAAAAGGAACCAGCTGTCTCTTCTAAAGAAAATGAAGTTGTCTCTTCCAGGAAATGTCTTCAGAACTGCTGTTCAAGACCTCGTACTCTTGCGTTTGGATGGTAGTAGCACCCTGCTCCGTGGCCTTCCACACTCCACACTGGAACCCCTTAATGGCATCCTGCACACCTAAGAAATATAGTCACATCCCCTCCATGCTGATGGAATGCTATTTGCTCTCCTTGCCCATCCTCACCATCTTCAAAACCAGCTGCATCATTTACAAAGCCATCACGACCAGCAGCAGTGCTTACCTTGCAGAAAAGCTCACCACCCCTGGTGGATCTTGGCACTCCTGCGGCCAAGACACCGTCAGACTGCAGACTCAGAAATTTAAAAATGAAAAAATAAGACATCAGGCCTTTTCTATCTATGCACTGAGCATCTGGAACAATAGCCCCACACCCATCAGGACCACCCCAATGGTGCTCCAATTTAGGAAAGAGTTGAAGGTGCACATCTTTAAAGAACACAATTTCACAATCCATTAACAGTCCACAAACCAGCTGCTTCTCCTACCACTCACTTGACTTTATGCTTGTCTTTAACCCTTTTTACAGCGCTCTGCTGCCTGTTACCTAGGTTCAGACTCTACATACAAACATAGAGACATACATACAAGTAACCCATGCATACTGGAGCCGAGAAGAGAAGGGTAAGGTAGCCATGGGGTCAGGGGATAGTTGTACAAATGAGCGGGTCAGCGAGGGGTGGGGAAACTATGACAAGCTGAGGATGGGACATCAGCACAGACAGCATGAGGGGATGTGAAGACAAGCAGCTCACAAAGAAGAGAGAAGTAATCAAGAAAACAAATGGATTCCTTTTAAGTGCTAAAAGCAGAAGAAAAAAAAGTAGTTCCGCGAGCACGGAAGCATGAAGGTCATTTAGTTATTAAAAGGATGGTAAAGAAGTTATGCTCCAGGGAAGGACCAAACACAAAAAGAGAAAAGAAAGCCATTGAATAAAAAGCAAGGAAATGAGGTTGATGAGAAAGCCAACCAATTATAAGCAACTGGCTGAGCCAAAAGCCACAGTAAGTATTGTTCACAGTAGGTATTTTGGCTGTCTGTAGGCGAGACCAAAATATTCACCTTTCAGCTTCAACGTGACCATAGGCTTCTCTGTGTGGGAGAACCAATGAGAGGTAAAAGAGGAGAAAAAGTGATGTTTGTCTGATTAGTGACTTGAATCAGAGCTTCAGGCATGACACCAGTGCTGTCCTGGCAAACCCAGAAACAGTGGTAATTTCACCACTTTGGGGGGCCCCTTTTACACTCCCCCTCCCAATGGGTGATTCCTTTATTCCCACCTCACCATGTGGGCTTCCTCTATACCCACACCACCCACTGGGGGCCACCTTTAAACCCCGCCCAATTGGAGCCCTGTTTAAATTCCCAGTTCCACTGAGTGGTGCCTTTGTGCCCCACGCACACTCCCTGGATGCTAACTTTACATCCCCCATCTTTATATGTTTCCTGTACACTCCTCCTCACACTGGATCCTCTTGTACACTACTCCTCCCACTGGATCCACTTGTACTCTACTACTAACACTGGCTCCTCTTGTAAACTATTCCTCCCACTGGATCCTCTTGTACACTCCTCCTTCCACTGGATTCGCTTGTACACTACTCCTCCCACAGGATCCTCTTGTACACATACTCTCCCACTGCATCCTCTTGTACACTCCTCCCACTGGATCCACTTGTACTCTACTCCTCCTACAGGACCCTCTTGCACAGTACTCCTCCCACTAGCTCCCCTTGTGCACTAATCCTCCCACTGGATCCTCCTGGGCACTCTTCCTCACATTGACTCCTCCTGTGCACTCCTCCTCTGAGTGGACCCTCTTGTACACTCCTTTTCCAACAGGATCCTCTTGTAAACAGCTCTCCACACTAGATCCTCTTGTACACTCCTCCTCCCACAAGATTCTCTTGTAAACTACTACTCCCACTTGATCCTCTAGTACACTACTCCTCAAACTGGATCCTCTTGTACACTCCTCCTCCAACATGATCTTCTTGTAAACTACTACTCCCACTGGATCCTCTCATACACTACTTCTCCCACTGGATCCACTTGTACTCTATTACTCACACTGGAACCTCTTGTACACTACTCCTCCCACTGGATCCTCTTCTACAGTATTCATCCAACTGGCTCCTCTTCTGCACAACCCCTCCCACTGGATCTTCTTGTGCGCTACCCTCCCACTGGATCCACTTGTAGTCTACTCCTCCCACTGCATACTATTGTACAGTACTCCTCCCACTGGCTCCGCTTGTGCACTAATCTTTCCACTGGATCTTCTTGTACACTACTCCTCTCATTGGCTCCTCTTGTATCCTTTTGTACTCTACCCCTGCCACTGGATTCTCTTGTGCACTACTCCTCCCACTGGCTCCTCTTGTATACCTCTTGTATGTCCCACTGGACATTCTTGTACACCACTCCTTCCTCTGGCTCCTCTTTTATGCTACTCCTCCCATTGGATCCTCTTGTACACTACTCCTCCCACTGGCTCCTCTTTTAAACTACTCCTGCCACGGGATCCTCTTGTACACTACTCCTCACACTGGATCTTCTTGTACACTACTCCTCCCACTGGAGCCTCTTGTACTCTACTACTCCCACTGACTCCTCTTGTACACTACTCCTCCCACTGGATCCTCTTGTGCACTGCTCCTGCCATTGGATCCTCTTCTTCACTACTTTTCCACCCACTGGCTACTCTTGTACACTACTACTACTCCCACTGGATCCTCTTGCACACTCCTCCTCTCACAGTATCCCTTTGTAAACTACTCCTCCCACTGTACACTCTTGTACACTCCTCCTCCCACTAGATCCCCTTGTACTGTGATCCTCCAACTGGATCCTCTTGTACAGTATTCCTCCCACTGGCTCCACTTTTGCACTACTCCTCCCACTGGATCCTTTTATACTCTACTCCTCCCACTGGATCCACTTGAACTCTACTCCTCCACTGGATCCTCTTGTACAGTACTCCTCCCACTGGCTCCTCTTGTGCACTACTACTCCCACTGGATCCACTTGTACTCTACTACTCCCACTGGCTCCTCTTGTGCACTGCTCCTCCCACTGGATCCTCTTCTGCATTACTCCCCCCACTGGATCATCTTGTGCACTGCTCCTGCCACTGGATCCTCTTGTAACTACTCCTCCCACTGGATACTCTTGTACACTAGTTCTCACCACTGGAGCTCTTGTACACTACTACTCCCACTGTCTCCTCTTGCACACTACTCCTCCCACTGGATCCTCTTGTGCACTGCTCCTCCCATTGGATCCCCTTGTACACTACTTCTCCTCCCACTGGCAACTCTTGTACGCTACTACTACTCCCACTGGCTCCTCTTGTGCACTAACCGCACATTGGCTCCTCTTATGTACTCCCACTGGATCCTTTTGTACACCACTACTTCCACTGGATTATCTTGTACACAACTCCTCCCACTGGAACCACTTGTACCCTACTCCTTCCACTGGATCCTCTTGTGCACTACACACTACTCCTCCCACTGGATCCTTTTATAGACTACTACTTCCACTGGATCTTCCTGTACACCACTCCTCCCACTGGATCTTTTTGTACACTACTACTTCCACTGGATCCTCTTGTACACTAGTCCTCCCACTGGAACCGCTTCTACACTACTACTCCCACTGGATCCTTTTGTAGACTACTACTTCCACTGGATCCTCCTGTAAACCACTCCGTCCACTTGATCCTCTTGTACACTACTCCTCCCACTGGATCCTCTTGTACACTCCTCCTCCCACAGGATCCACTTGCACAGTGCTCCTCACACTGGACTCCAGTACATTCATACTCCCACTGGCTTCTGTTGTACACTTCTCCTCCCACTGGATCCTCTTGCACACTACTCCTCCCACTGGGCCTCCAGTACATTAATCCTCCCACTGGCTTCTCTTGTACACTACCACTTCCACTGGATCTTCATGTACAGTACACACTACTCCTCCCACTGGATCATCTTGTGCACCACTACTTCCACTAGCTCTTTTTGTACGGTACACACTACTCCTCCCACGGGATCATCTTGTGCACCACTACTTCCAGTGGATCTTCTTGTACACTACACACTGCTCCTCCTACTGGATCCTCTTGTACACTACTACTTCTACTGGATCTTCTTGTACAGTACACACTACTCCTCCCACTGGATCCTCTTGTGACCTACTACTTCCACTGGATTATCTTGAACACTACACACTGCTCCTCACATTAGATCCTCTTGTGACCTACTACATCCACTGTATCTTCTTGTACACTACACACTGCTCCTCACATTAGATTCTCTTGTTTACCACTACTTTAATTGTATCCTCTTGTCCACTACTTCTTCTGCTAGAGTCTCTTGTACACTACTCCTCCCACTGGATACTCTTGTACACTCCTCCCCTACAAGTCTTTTCCCTCACACTCCCCTTTGCACTGGGTGTGATGCAGCAGAGATGTGGCTGCTACTTTGACGTCACAATGTTGCTCTAGACGTGACCATATTTTCATTATATTGTGTGAAATTCTAACAAGCTAGCTGGAAAGTGTTTGATCATGTCATGTGCGTCACTGCGCCAATAGATGGTGTATTCTGGGACATGTATTTTTAAAATGGGAATTATGAACTCAAAAAATCACAGCATGGAATGTGTCATTGGCTGTAAAGCCAGGACTGGCTGATGGTGGCACGCGTGACATGGGGGCACTGTCCAGCTAGAGTGTTAATGGCTCCTCTACCATGTTTCCAGGCCCAGAGTTTTCAAGGCTGGCTCGAACCTTCTCATTGGCACTGGTGGGGCAAGGAAAGTCCGCATGATCTCAGAAGGTTGGGCTGGTTCACTCAGGTGCTTTACTGTTGAAAAGATGGTGACATGGTGTGCGTGCATTGGGAAGTGCGAATGAGGGTAATATTCTGAAAAGTAAACAACCTCTGTTTGTTATAAATAAATCTCTATCAAGTGAATCTCTGTGTATTTATAAATACAGCCGTCTGGCACAATATAGGTAGATAGAGAACTCAGCCTGATCGTAACATTAATGTCTGCACAGCCAACCAATGGCACTTCATACACCACACCCACGGTATGGGCACAGGGCACAGCCAAGGGCGCATAAGGAGGGGAAAGCACATTAATTGACATTAGTGATTGGCTCCAAGGTCACCAGTGTGCCATCTCTGTCACTGTCCCCGTGAAAAACCTGCCACCAGTATGCCAGCTCCGTCACTGTCCCCGCGCTCCAGTCCCCTGGAAGAGTGGGTCACCAGTGTGCCAGCTCCGTCACTGTCCCGCGCTCCAGTCCTCGGGAAGAGTGGGTCACCAGTGTGCCAGCTCCGTCTCTGTCCCAATTCTCCAGTCCCCGGGCAGAGTCAGGCATTAGTTTGCCAGCTGTATCAAGAGTGGGTTACCAGTGTGCCAGCTTCATCACTGTCCCCATGCTCCAGTCCTCGGGAAGAGTGGGTCACCAGTGTGCAAACTTCATCACTGTCCCACGCTCCAGTCCTCGGGAAGAGTCAGGCATTAGTTTGCCAGCTCTATCATGAGTCGGTCACCTGTGTTCCAGCTCCATCACCATTCCTGTGCTCCAGTCCCCGGGAAGAGTTGGTGACTAGTGTGCCTTCTCTGCCACTGGCCTCACACCCTAGTCCCCAGGATGAGTCAGTGGCCAGTGTGCCAGCTTCATCACTGTCCTCACACTCCAGTCCCCTTGAAGAGTGGGTCACTAGTGTGCCTGCTCTATCACTGCCCCAGCTCTCCAGTTCCCATGAAGAGTCAGGCACTAGTTTGCTAGCTCCGTAAAGAGTCGGTCACTAGCGTGCCAGCTCCTTCACTGGCCCGCGCTCCTGTCCCCCGGAAAGAGTGGGCCACCAGTGTGCTAGCTCCATCACTGTCCCTGTGCTCCAGCCACCAGGAAGAGTGGGTCACCAGTGTGCCAACTCCATCACTGTCCCCGCGCTCCAGTCCCCAGGAAGAGTCAGTAACCAGTGTACCAGCTCATCACTGACCCTGCGCTCCAGTCCCCGGCAAGAGTCGGTCACCAGTGTACCAGCTCATCACTGTCCCCGTGCTCCAGTCCCCGGCAAGAGTGGGTCACCAGTGTGCCAGCTCCGTTACTGTCTCCGCGCTGCTGTTCCTGAGAAGAGTGGGTCACCAGTGTGCCAGCTCCGTTACTGTCCCTGGGCTCCAGTTCCCAGGAAGAGTCGGTCACCAGTGTGCCAGCTCCATTACTGTCCCCATGCTCCAGTTCCCTAGAAGAGTCGGTCACCAGTGTACCAGCTCATCACTGACCCTGGTGTCCAGTCCCCGGCAAGAGTCGGTCATCAGTGTACCAGCTCATCACTGACCCTGCGCTCCAGTCCCCGGGAAGAGTGGGTCACCAGTATGCCAGCTCCATCACTGTCCCCATGCTCCAGTTCCCTAGAAGAGTCAGTCACCAGTGTACCAGCTCATCACTGACCCTGCGCTCCAGTCCCCGGCAAGAGTCGGTCACCAGTGTACCAGCTCATCACTGTCCCCGTGCTCCAGTCCCCGGCAAGAGTGGGTCACCAGTGTGCCATCTCCGTTACTGTCTCCGCGCTGCTGTTCCCGAGAAGAGTGGGTCACCAGTGTGCCAGCTCCATTACTGTCCCCATGCTCCAGTTCCCTAGAAGAGTCGGTCACCAGTGTACCAGCTCATCACTGACCCTGCGGTCCAGTCCCCAGAAAGAGTCGGTCATCAGTGTACCAGCTCATCACTGACCCTGCGCTCCAGTCCCCGGGAAGAGTGGGTCACCAGTATGCCAGCTCTATCACTGTCCCCATGCTCCAGTTCCCTAGAAGAGTCAGCCACCAGTGTACCAGCTCATCACTGACCCTGAGCTCCAATCCCCGGCAAGAGTCGGTCACCAGTGTACCAGCTCATCACTGTCCCCGTGCTCCAGTCCCCGGCAAGAGTGGGTCACCAGTGTGCCTGCTCCGTTACTGTCCCTGGGCTCCAGTCCCCAGGAAGAGTCGGTCACCAGTGTGCCAGCTCCGTTACTGTCCCCATGCTCCAGTTCCCTAGAAGAGTCGGTCACCAGTGTACCAGCTCATCACTGACCCTGCGGTCCAGTCCCCGGCAAGAGTCGGTCATCAGTGTACCAGCTCATCACTGACCCTGCGCTCCAGTCCCCGGGAAGAGTCAGTCACCAGTGTGCCAGCTCCATCACTGTCCCCATGCTCCAGTTCCCTAGAAGAGTCAGTCACCAGTGTACCAGCTCATCACTGACCCTGCGCTCCAGTCCCCGGCAAGAGTCGGTCACCAGTGTACCAGCTCATCACTGTCCCCGTGCTCCAGTCCCCGGCAAGAGTGGGTCACCAGTGTGCCAGCTCCGTTACTGTCTCTGCGCTGCTGTTCCTGAGAAGAGTGGGTCACCAGTGTGCCAGCTCCGTTCCTGTCCCTGGGCTCCAGTCCCCAGGAAGAGTTGGTCACCAGTGTGCCAGCTCCGTTACTGTCCCCATGCTCCAGTTCCCTAGAAGAGTCGGTCACCAGTGTACCAGCTCATCACTGACCCTGCGGTCCAGTCCCCGGCAAGAGTCGGTCACCAGTGTACCAGCTCATCACTGACCCTGCGGTCCAGTCCCCGGCAAGAGTCGGTCATCAGTGTACCAGCTCATCACTGACCCTGCGCTCCAGTCCCCGGGAAGAGTGGGTCACCAGTGTGCCATCTCCGTTACTGTCTCCGCGCTGCTGTTCCCGAGAAGAGTGGGTCACCAGTGTGCCAGCTCATCACTGACCCTGCGCTCCAGTCCCCGGCAAGAGTCGGTCACCAGTGTACCAGCTCATCACTGTCCCCGTGCTCCAGCCCCCGGCAAGAGTGGGTCACCAGTGTGCCAGCTCCGTTACTGTCTCCGTGCTGCTTTTCCCGAGAAGATTGGATCACCAGTGTGCCAGCTCCGTCACTGTCCCTGGGCTCCAGTCCCCAGGAAGAGTCGGTCACCAGTGTGCTAGCTCCATCACTGTCCCCATGCTCCAGTTCCCTAGAAGAGTGGGTCACCAGTGTGCCAGCTTCATCACTGTCCCCGCTCTCCGGTCCCCGGGAAGAGTGGGCCACCAGTGTGCCAGCTCCGTTACTGTCTCCGCACTGAAGTCCTTGGGAAGAGTCGGTCACCAGTGTACCAGCACATCACTGACCCTGCGCTCCAGTACCTGGCAAGAGTCGGTCACCAGTGTACCAGCACATCACTGACCCTGCGCTCCAGTCCCCGGGAAGAGTGGGTCACCAGTGTGCCAGCTCCGTTACTGTCTCTGCACTGCTGTTCCCGAGAAGAGTGGGCCACCAGTGTGCCAGCTCTGTTACTGTCTCCGCACTGAAGTCCCTGGGAAGAGTCAGTCACCCGTGTACCAGCTCATCACTGACCCTGCGCTCCAGCCCCCAGGAAGAGTGGATCACCAGTGTACCAACTCCATCACTGTCCCCGCGCTCGAGTCCCCGGGAAGAGTCGGTCACTAGTGTACCAGCTCATCACTGACCCTGCGGTCCAGTCCCCGGCAAGAATCGGTCACCAGTGTACCAGCTCATCACTGACCCTGCGCTCCAGCCCCTGGGAAGAGTGGGTCACCAGTGTGCCATCTCCGTTACTGTCTCCGCGCTGCTGTTCCCGAGAAGAGTGGGTCACCAGCGTGCCAGCTCCGTCACTGTCCCTGGGCTCCAGTCCCCAGGAAGAGTCGGTCACCAGTGTACCAGCACATCACTGTCCCGCTCTCCGGTCCCCGGGAAGAGTGTGCCACCAGTGTGCCAGCTCCATCACTGTCCCCGGGAAGAGTGGGTCACCAGCGTGCCAGCTCCGTCACTGTCCCTGGGCTCCAGTCCCCAGGAAGAGTGGGTCACAAGTGTGCCAGCTCCGTCACTGTCCCGCTCTCCGGTCCCCGGGAAGAGTGTGCCACCAGTGTGCCAGCTCCATCACTGTCCCCGGGAAGAGTGGGCCACCAGTGTGCCAGCTCCGTTACTGTCTCCGCACTGAAGTCCCTGGGAAGAGTCGGTCACCAGTGTACCAGCACATCACTGACCCTGCGCTGCAGTCCCCGGGAAGAGTGGGTCACCAGTGTGCCAGCTCCGTCACTGTCCCTGGGCTCCAGTCCCCGGGAAGAGTGGGTCACAAGTGTGCCAGCTCCGTCACTGTCCCTGGGCTCCAGTCCCCGGGAAGAGTGGGTCACCAGTGTGCCAGCTCCGTCACTGTCCCTGGGCTCCAGTCCCCGGGACGAGTCGGTCACCAGTGTGTTAGCTCCATCACTGTCCCCATGCTCCAGTTCCCTAGAAGAGTGGGTCACCAGTGTGCTAGCTCCATCACTGTCCCCGCGCTCCAATCCCCGGTAAGAGTGGGTCACCAGTGTGCCAGCTCATCACTGTCCCCGCGCTCCAGTCCCCGGGAAGAGTGGGTCACCAGTGTGCCAGCTCCGTCACTGTCCCTGGGCTCCAGTCCCCGGGAAGAGTGGGTCACCAGTGTGCCAGCTTCATCACTGTCCCCGCGCTACAATCTCTATGGAGTCGGTCACTAGTACCTTAATGATTAAGATAACTCTTCATTTTAATTTTCTCCTATTTCAAAGCATCACATTTACAGACAGCAGGTCTCTTGCTCCCAGGTGCCTGTAGACACTGCCATATTTATAACTAAAACATACAGCCATTATTTTAAGTGGGAGAAATTTTGTGCAGAAAAAAGTTCTATATTATTAACATTTTTGCAGAACATTTTTCTGCACTTATAATTTTCCTATTTAAAAAATGGTTGTATGTTTGTGTTATGCATGTAACGGTCCCACACATGGCGAAAGGTAAGTCCTGTGCCACAAATATATATGACACAGGATTTCAGTCACCCATACACATAAATCCCATTCATACACACACGTGTTAATACACCCCCCAAAGAGCACACACTCTGTGATGCATATGGCTGCCCTGTCGTAGTGGTCCTCTCAAAGCAGTTTGTTCAGCCCATAGTATCTGGCTCTATTAGGCTTAATGTGTATGAAGCTGGGTGTGGGGGTGTCTGATAACAATGGGCACGTCGCTTAGCCTACAGTAGCTCACAATGATATTCACTGATCAGAAGTAGCTCTCACTACAGAAAAAGTTGGAGACTCCTGCACTAGATTCACACCTGGAAAATTGCACTCAGGAGTAGGGCAGGGGTTTTGGGTAAAGGCTCGGGCCCTGCCACAGTTGCCCTCCATGCCCCCTTCCAACCCCTTCACCCACACAAGCCCCTACAACAGCGGTGGCGCCACATAACTCAAAGGGGGGGTTTGGGGGTCATGGGAGGACAGAGACAAGGTCAAAATAATTAAAAAAGCACTTACCCAGCCTACGTCTCTGCTGCCTCCTGCCGCCTTGCGCTCCTTTTCTTACGGTGTCCCAGCATTCTCTGTTGCCTGAGAGCGTGGGCCAAACACACATGCGCACTTAGGTGCACTCTCCCCTCCTCCCCCCTCCTGTGGCCCACTCCGGCCCCTCCATGCACTGCTGGCTGTGCCAGAAGCAGAAAAATAAAACAATAGTAAACTGTTGTTTGATTTTTCTGCTTCTGGCACAGCCTGTGGGGCGACGCTCCTTCGCCATCGCGAAGGAGCCGTCCCTGCCCTACAAATATTTAATACTTGCTCTCAGCAGATTAATGTCCCCTGACCAGGGGAAAACCTGCCTTAGAGGGCGCGTTACTTCATAGTCCAGCAGGTTATTCCCCATTCCACTCATGAGCATCTTTAGTACCGGAGAGATTCCTGCTAGAATAATTTATTCTGGCAATAGAGTCTCCCCACAGAGCTAACTGGAATCTCAGAATGGGTCTAAACGAGTACATTGGAGCTCGGCAATTACACATCCTATTAAGATACAAAAGTGAGGGATGTACACTTGTTATCAGTTTCACCTGCGCCAACTAACTCACACTTTTATAAATCATTGTTTACAGGGATCAATGAAGTCCTAAAAACCTGTCTGAGCATCTGAGGCCCGTGTGTGTTGTATAAAGATAGCACCAGGAAGAACTGGCAACAAATCAATGAGCTGAGCGCATGCCACAGAAACTGCAAAGCGCTGGATACAGGAGCCAATCAAAGTGAGATAACAGATTAAGGGGGTGATTCTAACATTGGCGAGCGGCGGAGGCCGCCCGCCAATGTTCCCCCTCCAAAATACCGCTCCGCGGTCACAAGACCGCTGAGGGTATTTTGGGATTTGCCCTGGGCTGACGGGCGGCCGCCAAAAGGCCGCCCGCCAGCCCAGGGCAAATCGACCTTCCCACGAGGACGCCGGCTCCGAATGGAGCCGGCGTAGTGGGAAGGTGCGACGGGTGCAGTTGCACCCGTCGTGTATTTCAGTGTCTGCTTTGCAGACACTGAAATACTTTGTGGGGCCCTCTTACGGGGGCCCCTGCAGTGCCCATGCCATTGGCATGGGCACTGCAGGGGCCCCCAGGGGCCCCGCGGCACCCCCTTCCGCCATCCTGTTCCTGGCGGGAGACCCGCCAGGAACAGGATGATGGTAGGGGGTGTCAGAATCCCCATGGCGGCGGAGCGCGCTCCGCCGCCATGGAGGATTCACAAGGGCAGTGGTAAACCGGCGGGAGACCGCCGGTTTACCCTTTCTGGCCGCGGCTGAACCGCCGCGGTCAGAATGCCCTTGGGAGCACCGCCAGCCTGTTGGCGGTGCTCCCGTGGTCGGTGACCCTGGCGGTCACCGGCCGCCAGGGTCAGAATGACCCCCTAAATGTCTGCTACAAGGACGTGTGTGTAACGTGCAGGTCACAGGCTCCAGTGCTAGTGAGACTGGATAAAAGTACCTGCTGGGGGTGGGCCACTGGGCAGGTCGCTGCCCTGCGGCATGGCTTAAAAAAACAAGTATTTGGAATGCAACGGGTCTCACATTTGCTCAAGTTAGAGCTATTAGCATTGTCAACTCCTAACCGGACTTTTCTTACCACATAAACTGGAAATGAAAAGTAAAACAGATTCACATAAGCAACCCAATGTCCACCATAAGCGTGAAGGAGACATACAAAAGGAAACAGAAGTTCGAGCGCAGTCAAACATATCAGCAAAAGTGCAATTATCCATGTAACTGGCAAAAGTGCAATTATCCATGTAACAGGGTCAAAGTCATGCAAAGCGCTTGACTACTGCCCAACAAAATTGCGCTGGTAGGAAATAAAATGAAAAAAAGTACTCCAGAAGCCATGCAGAAAACATGCAGCCTTGTATGTTTTCAGTAGTTTACCAGTGTGCTCGAAGAGGGTTAAACACTGGAAAAGGCATGACGTATGCATGCCTTTCACTAATGAAATCAAGTGAATTTTAAAAGGAAAGCCCACGACATGGGCGTGGTTAAACGCCCACAGAGAGATTACAACAGGGACCAGAGGGCTTGCGCGCTTGACCCTAAACAGAAAGGCGATATGACAGTAGCTACTCCCTGCAGTACTGTGGATGTTCCATTTAGTTCCATTTAGTCACTCGGATTTCCCTTCCATGGGTACTACGGCTATCCCCCCCCCCCACTAAGCCCTGAGATTGTAGTGATTCCTAATATCCCATGCACTAACTGATTTGGGCCATTAGAGGAAGAGGGAGATTTGCCTACCAGTGTAACACACACTCTGCATGGAGATGCTACCGAGAATATTAGTCACCAATATAAAGTGCTCGCTTCTGACGGTGCGCAAACTTTGCATGAGAATGTCAATCTAGCCCTCGTTTTACGAAAGGTGGACGAAGTAAAGACTTTGGTTGTATCTTTACTGGGGTTGATGAGAGAGAACATGGTCCCAAAAAATGGTTGCAGCTGCCAGATAACCAAAAAGAAGGTGGGGTTGGATATGGGTGGGGGAAAAACTGTACCTAAGTTATGATCAAAACCAGTTATTTCTCCTCCTAGGATAGTGACTAACCCCCTCCCATTAGATTTGTTCCCGCCCTATGCAGAGAGTAATCAGACTGAATCTGTAAGGTCTTGCCAGAAGTGTACTGGAGCTTCTAATACTAGGGGTGCCCGGGGGGATGTTTACACTGCAACACGACCCAGCCCTGTGGAAGATGCACTTGAGGGGGCAGTTACATCTTGGGGGTTAGGTGGAGCAGCTGGCTCCCATGGGACCCCCATTGGCTCAGGTCTCTTACCAACGGGTATTCCACGGCAGGCAAGACAGGTACAACACCTGGGCCAAACAAGTAAAGCAGTATTATTTTTTTGACTAATGTTCCCAAATTGTCACCTGGTTCCTTCAAAGATCATGAATCCTTGACCAATAAGGTTATCCACTGGTTGCGCTTTAGATGTGATTGTATCTCGGTTATTCGTTCGGATATCCGTGAGGTAGGAAGATATAGTCAACCAGGGCTAAATCATGATTATATCTCTGTCTGCTTTATTAAAAAAGCTATGGTGGATCATCTCATGGAATTTATAACCCGAACACGTGATCTGTGGGTCATGAAAAGGGTTGGCATTAACCTTTCTTTAAAACCACCCTGCATTCGTATAGAAAGGATTACTAGTGTGCTAGTCCCGGCCCTGGAATGTGAATCCCCTGTGGACCATAAGTCCTTCCATTCTTTGAACGCAATTGACTGACTAACTAGCAATCTGGATATGCAGACAGGTGTTATCACTGGGGACAATTCTTTGGAAGAGGGACCCAGCCCCGTTAACGGCAATGACCTAGCCAACCCCAAGCTTTTAATCTTAACATGGAATGTAACCGGTCTTCGTAAGAAGTTGGGGGACTCGGAGTGGGCTACTTTTATTAATAATTTCCACATTTGCTTGTTCTAAGAGACCTGGGCTGATGAGCAAATTTTTATTGATGGGTTTCTTTCATATAATATTCCTGCCCAGCTATCGGAGAAGGGTCAAGGCCGTCTTAAAGGGGGCTTACTAATGCTTACAAACCAGGACTTGCAATGTGAACATTGTTGGTTAAAAATTGATTCTGTGGATCTTATGGGAGTTCAATTTACCTTGCATCGGGAATTCAAAATTATTGTTATTAATGTATATGCGAGATCTGCTCCTAGGGGGCTTGAGTCTCAAACTCTGGTACAGTTGACAGAATTTCTTGACTCCCTAAATCCCCCATTTTATTTAATATTAGCAGGAGATTTTAACTGTACTTTTGAACCCTCCCATATGGTCACTGGTTTAACAGATGAGGAAGACGAGATGTGGGGAATCCCACAGCTAACGAATAACCACCCGTGCACTCGTTCTTGTGTAGCCCTCCAGCTAGCTATGTTATATTTAAAGTATGGTCTCGGGGCTTGCAATGGACATACACCCTCAGATTTAAATTTGGCACCTACCTTCAAACGAGGGACGTCCTCAAGCGTAATAGATTATTTCTTACTTGACATTAGGTTATGGCCTTTACTAAAGGATATGAAAGTAGAATTCCAATGTGAAAGTGACCATAACCCTTTGTTATTATCTATGGATGGGGATGTTTTTAGGAGAACCTCAAATACACAACGCACAGTGGTTCCCTCTCCACTGTTGAATAATAACTACACTAAGGTCTCATGGCCAAAGGTTTTGTCTAGCTCTCACTCGATGGCTGGGATTTATAAATTGTTTGTAGATGAGCTGGCAATCTATGAGGAACATGAAACTGATAACATCCCTATCCTAGACATTCATCAAGGAATGCTCAAGGGATTGCAGAGGTTCCTCTATAAAAAGATTAGAGCCAAAGTGGGTGATGTTCCTCCCGAGGGTGACAGAGGATGGTACAATGAGGACTGCAGTAGGGCCAAATCTGAATTAAAAGGTGCTACTAAGATAGGCTCCACTGTAGAGATTCAATCAGCTAGGCGATCATATAAGAAGGCTCAAATATTAGCAAAAAAGCTATGGGAAGATTCGATTTGGCAGGGTTTGATTCTTGCCTCGGAAAACAATAATAATGTGATGTTTTGGGAACTATTGTCTAGAGGTCAAGGAGGGGGCAGGAGGTGCATAAAGACGGCCTGAGGCAGTGTTTTATAGCTATTAGGATTTTAAAGAGCGACACTTCTAAAAATGTTATCCATGCGATCAGCAAGTTCCTTGCGACAGCTTGGCGTATACAACATCACTCAGTGAAATCATTTTTTTACGCCATGTTATTATTTATTTAGGATGTAGGAATTTAGAAGGTACGAAGAAAAGGGATGTATTCCTTCTGCTATGTTTTAATCCATGTATATGTACATCAAGTTATTAAGTTAGTTTCCATCTTTTATTGTATGTTTTTAAATTTTGCTATTTATGTATTTTTATGCTTTCATGGCCTCAATGACCGAATAAAGCTATTATTATTATTATTAAGAAGGGCGATTATGCGGCTGCCACATCATTTTGTAGGCCTGCATCAGCGTTCAACACGCTTTTGTATGCATGCAGGAGTGTAGCTTCGAGGGTGGAGGGTGTTTGGGGTGTTACCCCCCCAATGAACCCTCAAGTAAATAGTTTGGCATAGGGGCTTTCAGTCGAGTATGGTGAGGTGCCTGTCAGATTTCACCTGGATGTTTTGCATACACACTGACAAAACCACACACACTCTAATCTCTGTTTTGATAGTCTTAAAACATGTTGATTATTTTATAAAATTATTTGTTTTAAGTACCACTAATAAGCCACACTCCTCTCCCATTCCCCTGCCCCTTAACCCCTGTCTTGTCCTGCTTCTCAGATAATGTATGGTAACATGATATACCAGTGTGATTGTTGGAAAATCTGAAGCTCAACAACCCCCACCTCAACCCCACCCCATCATACTGACCAAGCTACGCCCCTTATGCACCTGAAAACAAAAGGAATCCTTTTTTATTTATAGATCCCCCATGGATTGGTAAATGGAAATAAAAATGTGCATGAAATCTCTCTTTTAAACCATAGGCCCAGATTTAAGAAAAGTGGTGCTTCATTACATGAAGTGCCACTTTTCTTGCGTCCCATTGAGCACCCCTTACGCCACCATGTGGGTGCCGTATTAATAATACGCCGCACCATGGCTCACGTTAGAATCAATAGCTCCATAATTTCTGACGCTATTGTGGTACTTTGCAGGATTAGTGTCAAAAATGTTGCTGCTAATCATGCAAAGTACAAAGAGGCCCATTATGAACAATGGCGTGCCTTAATTTAACGCCTGCAATGAGCAGGCATTAAAAATGACCAGAAAAATGTTGCAGTAGAATTTCAGAGACTCCACTGCGCCATTTTTCTAATTCCTAATGGAGGAAAACCCTCCTATGCACACATTCTACCTGGTGCAGGCATAATGTGGCCCAAGGGTTCTCAAAGTTGAGCAACGTGCATTGCACCACTTTGTAAATTTGGCGCTACGTTTTTGCCAAACAAACGCCACAGTAGGATAAAAAAAATGATGGTAATGTGGCGCTAGTTGGAGCTAGGCCCTTCTTAAATTTGAGCCATAGTGCGAAAGTTGAGTGATGGCATTTTAAAAGACAATGGCTCTACTTGACAGGGGAGAGGGAGTGTATGATTCACTGAGACTGAAAAACAGGCCGAGTGCCACCCACTAAAGGTGGCATGCTTCATCATGAAGGCCACATGTAATGCAGGACTCCTCCAGAGAGCTCACTGATTGAAGTTCCTGATTGTAATATAGGGCCAACACAGTTTTAAAGCGTATAGTTTGTTCATAAGTTTGTTACACTATTTAAGCAGAGAGTCCGCCTCCCCTCATTCCGCTTGGAGGCCACCAAAATCATCTGCGGCGTACCCCAGGGTTCGTCCCTCAGCCCGACCCTCTTCAACGTCTACATGGCCCTGCTCGCTAACATCGCCCGATCCCACAACCTCAACATCATCTCATACGCCAACGACACCCAGCTGATCCTCTCTCTCTCACGAAGGACTCCGCCAAGACCTGCCTCCACGAAGGAATGAAGGTCATCACCGAATGGATGAAGAGCAGCTGCCTCAAACTCAATTCCAACAAGACGGAAGTCCTCTTCTTCGGCTCCACCCCCTCCACAGGGGATGACTCCTGGTGGCCTGCCACTCTTGGAACCGTTCCTACTCCCACTGACCATGCACGCAACCTAGGATTCATCCTGGACCCCTCACTATCCATGACCCAGCAAGTCAATGCCATCTCCTCCTCCTGCTTCAACACCCTCCTCATGATCCAAAAGATCTACAAATGGATAACCACCAAAACCAGAAGAACAGTCACCCAAGCCCTCGTAGGCAGCAAACTGGACTACGGCAATGCCCTCTACGCAGGAACCACAGCCAAACTCCAGAAGAGGCTGCAACATCACAGACCACCTGAAAAACCTACACTGGCTCCCAGTCAACAAGAGAATCACCTTCAAACTCCTCACCCACGCTCACAAAGCACTGCACAACATCGGAACCGAATCCTTCAACAGACGATGCTCCTTCTACATCCCGACCCGGCATCTCCACTTGGCCGCCCTCACCCTCGCAACCGTCCCACATGTCTGCAGAACTACAACCGGCAGTAGATCATTCTCGCACCTCGCCGCCAAAACGTGGAACTCTCTTCCCACCCACCTGCGCCAGACCAAAGACCTCCTTACCTTCAGGAAACTTCTCAAGACCTGGCTGCTCGAGCAGTAGCAGCACCTCCCCTCCCCAAACACATGGCGCCTCCCTCCCCTCCGCAGCGCCTTAAGACCCTCACAGGTGAGTAGTGCACTTTACAAATCCACTGATTGTTTGATTGAATCGTGGCGCCACAGCCGGGGTCTTGTAGTGATTAAAATTACTTCGATCTAGGCTAATCCTAACTTTATTGATACCTTCCTTTATCAAATTTAAAACAGGAGGGTTTCTTAGGACTCTTCATGTCATGATAGTCAACATGTTTCTGCCATTTATTGCCAGTACGAGTTGTGGGCGTTTTTCAGGACTGGAGGCAGAGCAACCGATTTGGCCTTTGCTACCTTATCTTTTCTGGTGTCTAAGTTACTAAGATTGTTGTGACATATGTGGATTTTAACACAAGCATTTCTTGTGAAAACTGCTATTTCACTTGTGGCAGGTCTCGGGGATGCAGGCTTCAGTTTGTGGAGACTGATCCCATACTAAAGTTAGGGTAGGAATAATTTCTTGGAGGTTGAAAAAGACTTGATGGGCTGAGGTCACCCCTAGGTACTCAGTCGCAGCCATTTTGCTTGTTTAAAGGATGAAACTCACAAAGCGCAACGTTGCATGTGTGGGTGTGACAGATCTTATTTTATTTTATATTATTGTGATAAGGTGTCATGTATAGGATAAGTCATCTATTACCCTCTGAGGTCGATTCGGATCCTTGGACTTAGACAGGAATGAGAAAACATCCAATGAGACAATATGATCCAGTAAGCATCAAATATATCATCACATAATCAAAATAATCAATTTAGAGTCATTAATTTAAACACACCATGACGTATGTGGCCATAAATCACCACACAGGTCTAGTAAAGTTCTAATGTTTATTGCCCTTTAGATTAACAATGCTAACACCACATACATCATATGCAAGACCAAATCATAGAACTACAGAAACATTACAGGCTGTCCAAAATGCCTAACAGATCTCAATCTGGCTAAAGCATTTATTGTTAGGCACTCCAAGAAAACAATGGAGAATAACAACAAAATCAAGGGAAAAATAGAAGCAGCATACATTTTGTTTGCGCGGTTGAATTAATCACAATTATTTAATAAACATTTAAAATCAAATATTAGGGCAGGCATCCCAAGATATTATTCACATTGGAAAGCATTTGTAGGCTTCGTGCAAAAATAAAACTAAGACAAAAATGAATTTGGAAAACATCTGCAAGACACCAGGTAGCTGTCTACGGCGCTAACAAAAACATGCGGTTAGATTCTCTAAGGGAGAAAAACTTGCAAGAAAGACAAATGCACATTGGTTACACTTCTCCTAAATGGATCAGCAATCAGTTGTGTCTTCATCAGCAGAGCGCAGGAACATCAGGTCTTCAGATAGCAGCATCAGGGCATGAAGGGGAACAGTTCAGTAATGATGGGGCCTAATGAATCTGAACTGATAGAATCATAGGCAAAGATAGAAACATATCTAAACAGAACTGAAACTAAATGGAATCTGACTAACATCACCTAAAACATTGCTATATTAAAGTCCCAAAAGTTACTAACTAAGCTTCTATTGGACAAGACTATGAGGTGGTTTAGTGTGCAGCCAATAAAACATCATCTGCGCTTCAGTTTTATCTTTTCTCATTCTTTGCACCCGGATTGGCTTATGCTGTCACTCATCTCTCGCCTCCGATCATCAGCTCCTGGGTTTGAATACATTTTAAGAAACGTAAAAATATGACTTATGCTTCCTGCCAAAGACTAGGGCCTATTATTTAATGTAACAACTATTAGCTTGAGCAAGAGCAAAATATGCAACATGAGCAAGACAGAATTTTCCAAAGTGCAAGTCACACAGGATGTTTGAAGAAACATTATTTTGCAAAGTTAGTACAACATTTAAACATCGTGTTTCTGTAAAATTACTAAAATGTGAGGCCTTGTAACTAGTGCTAAACATGAAGAATAAAATATTTCATATTAACTTTCAAACATTAACCTTTTAGTACATTTTAATAATCATGCTTTGTCAGTACATTTAATTATAATTAAACAAAATACATTTTCATTAGACCTTATTTTTTTGATGTCAAACGTCATTGTGGCTGACACCAGGGTAATCAAATTTCAGAGCACACGCTTATTTTTCTAAGACGCGTTTTTCAATTAGGCCTTAAAATGCACGTTATTACACATTGGCCCTCATTACAACCCTGGTGGTAAATGCCGCCTACCGCCGCACTGACGGCTGCCAACATACTGTGACAGCGGCGGTATACCGCTACGGGTATTATGACCCACACAGGGAAATCCGCCACTATATAGACACCCACACAAGTCCGCCAGACCAAAGGTCAGTGATAAATTGGCGGTACCAAAACCCACACCGTTACGTCAACAGTAATACGCCCACAGTATCAGGACCCAGGAATCACCGTGGCGGTCTTTCAACCGCGGTAAACCATTGGCGGTACACACCGCCGCGCTCAAAATACACACACACTAACAAAAATACACCATATTGGACAATTCAAACTACACACACCTGACACACATACACACACCACACCCACACATGCACATGCAGTACATAACTCCGGCCGGTTCTCACACTGACCGGCTTCGCATCGGACAGACACGCTCCACACTCCGTGCCTTTTGGTAAGTCTGACTTTACTCGTCTCGTAACGTAATTGTACTCCCCAGAGGCGTGCCATCTCTGCAGCATGTTATTGTTACTATTTAACTGTTTGGGAGATTACTAGCTCTCATTTCGACCTATTGTTTTCTTACCACACCATGTTATTTAACTCCGCTTTCCCTGCCCTGACCGGCTTCCCCGTTAACATGAACATCAGCCGGGCTTGATACTCTTTGCTAGTACCGGATGCCTTTACACTTGTGCACCCATGCCGGGCCGTCTAATAAGACCTACCCTCACATTAGCTCTCACATCTGATTCCTTTTAATTTCAGGGACGGCCAAACTAATGCTAGTCTACCCCCATTACTCACATTTCGGCTCACCTTTTTTCACCTCCTTACTTTCTTCAACCACTTCCCAGACGTTGGCACTCACAATATATTCTATAGGCTTTATTAACATTACTACCCACCTAGCCATCCACCTTCCACGCCTTTACGGCAACGTTCTTGTTCCCTTACCTTGTTAGTCTTCTTATACCCTTAGTTCACTGCCACCAGGATCAGCCTTCACACTGGCCTATTCATTGTCACTTTTCTATCATGTTCTTGTAGTACCCACCGTGTCCTGTTTCTCCAGCGCGCACATTGACCTACTTCTAACTCGTTCTACCTTCACTTGTGCTTGTACTTGTTTAATAACTTATCACCATACTCACCTGTGAATGGCTATCCTGCCCCTTCACTGTTACTGTTAATTTTCTCTTGCTGTGGCTTCGTTTACCCAGTTTTCCACCATTTGTCCACTTCCACTGCTTTACATTCGTACCTTTCACCTTCTTAGGACTTACCAAGGTCCACGTTCTCTTCCTTTACTGGGGCTGTACACAGATTACTGCCTGTCCCACCCCCTTGAACACCTTCCCGGTCAACCATATACCTTCAGATGATTTGGACGTCTTCTTGACCTCATTGACCACATTACAGGTATTTTTCTAACCCCCCTGTTTACTATATGGCTCTACTTGGTTTGCCATCTACCTCGTGGCGTCCATCACTCCTCATATCTATTCTTTATCTTTTCTCATACCTTAGCCTTGCCCGGATACAATATACACTTATTCCTGTTTTTTTTTCGATCACTCTACAGCTTCCATAGGTAGGCATTTCTATTTCTTTCCCTTATACACTTACCTTTATTTTTGTTCACCGGTGTCTACTTAGGGTACACACTACTTCACTCGGTCCTGGCTACAACCATGCACATTGTGAGTGCTTATATCTTTATTCTGTTTGGCACCGTTTGGTTCACTTTGGTCTCCACATGCTACTTTTCATTTCTATTTGGTACTTACACACAAATTGGGTGTCACCTTTCACATGTGTGGATTTTGCCGTGTCTCTTTACACCAACACACGTATATGCCATTCTCTATCACCTATGTTCCAGTATACATGTACATCTTACAATAGCCATTACTATATGTATTTTTCAGCCTTGATAAAGTCACAGGTGTGACGAAACACGTGGCTGCTGTATCTGTTGAGATTTCACTGGCTGTACCTGTCTGGATGTAACTATGAAGTGACGACTACAGTTCGATTAAAGACCTACTGGAACTTAATGTAGGACTTTGCATTATCTGTTCTTGACTTAATATATGCAACATGCATTGTACTATAACTGAGCAATACGATACATGAGTGCGTTGGTCATCTCTGTTCATTCCATGTTGTGTACCTGATACACTTTACAGTGCCTTTTTGGTAGTAGGGCACCAGACCACACGCACCAACCATTTCTCACCTCTATACATTTTTGCCACTGCGGACACCGTTCTTGATGTGCGATCAATACCATTCACAACCTCCTTGCTGTCCTTTTCACATATGGGATGCTGCTATTCCTCAAGATAAAAGCGTCATGCACAGAGCCAGGATACTTGGCATTCACATGGGAGATGTGCAGGTCAGGCAAACACACCATCTGCACATTCATAGAGTGATAGCTTTTTCTATTCCTAAACACCTGTTCATTTCTCCGTGGGGGGACAAATGCTACATGTGTACCATCAATTGCACTAATGATGTTGGGGATATGTCCCAGGGCATAAAAATCAGCTTTCACTGTGACCAAATGCTCCACCTGGGGGAATACGATGTACCTGCGCATGTATTTCAGCAGGGCAGACAACACTCTGGTCAACATGTTTGAGAACATTGGCTGAGACATCCCTGATGCCATGTTGGAAGGAACCACTTGCCAGGAAATGGAGCACTGACAGGACCTGCACTAGAGGGGGGATACCTGTGGGCTGGTGGATAGCTGACATCAGGTCTGGCTCCAATTGGGCACACAGTTCTTGGGCATCCAATCTTGGATTGTGGCCCGATCAAGTCTGTAGGTTATGATAATGTGTCTGTCCTCCATTGTCGCAAGGTCCACCAGGGGTCTGTACACTGGGGGATGTCTCCATCTCATATTCATCCTCAGCGGTCGAAGCCTAGGGAGGAAAACGGTAAGCAGAAGGTCATAATCACACATCTACTGCAATAATGATGCATCTCTTCATTTACAGTACCAGTATGTGAATCCGAGAGTCAGTTGATGTGCCAATGTCTGCTGTGGCGCAGTTAGGTGCCATCGCATGTGCCCCCCAGAAATGGCGGCTGCCTGACCTGTGTGGAGGACAAGTGGAAATGAGGTAAGTCCGCTGGCATTGTGCGCCGTTGTGGTAGGCAGTCGACGACCGCCGCGCAACTTCGCATTGGTTATCATTGGGCCCTGTGGGTTCCAGGAGCCAATGGCAATATACGCCGGTGGTGACGGTACACACCGCCGCGGACGTCACCGCCATTTTCTATCTGTTCACTCACTTGCTACCTGACCTTCAACAGGAGAGGTCCTACACTGCAAGGGCTGCTGTGACCTGTGTCTGGAAGCGACAATGGCTCATGTGTCTGGGGAACGGGCCCCTGCCTTCACTGCGGAGGAGTAGGAGAGACTTGTGGATGGGGTCCTACCCCAGTACACTTTACTCTATGGTCCTCCAGACATACAGGTGAGACAATGTGAGCATGATGCATAGGCCATGAATGTATGAATTGCTGTGTGTGTAAAACCTGTGTAGGGGTGGGACTGAGGGGTCCTGGGCAGAGTGCTGCATGTATGATAGTCAATGTATGTGCGTTAGTGGATGGGAGGGATATGGTGGGCCATGAGAGTGACAGTCCGGATGGTATTACTAATCCCTTCCCTGCTTTATTTTTCCAGCAGGTCAGCGCCCATCAGAAAAAGGGTATTTGGCATTCCATCGCCAAGGAGGTGCGGACCCTGGGGGCCTTGACAGGCAGAGCAATCACTGCCGCAAACGGTGGGAGGACCTGCGCTGCTGAGCAAGGAAGACGGCGGAGGCCCAGCTGGGGCTGGCCTCCCAACGAGGAAGGGGTGCCCGCCGTAACCTGACCCCCCTGATGTTCTGCATCCTGGCGGTGGCCTATCCGGAGTTTGGTGGGTGCTTAAAGGCATCACAGCAGCCACAAGGGGGTGAGTACAAATTCAGATTCATGATTTGGCGTGCGTTAAGGTTTTACCTGGGTGGGGGATTTGGACTGTGGGTATCTCTAGGCCAGGGCGAACTTGGCAGGGTAGGTCCCTTGTTGGGCAGGCTCTGAAGCACACCAAACCCAATGGTGTTAGTGGGCATCTACTACTGGGCAGGGTCCTGTGGGTTTCAGGTGTGCAGCTGATGGCGTTATGCCATGTCCCCCATGGGCTGGTGACTAGCATTGTAACTGGTAGTGCATGGCCTAGTGCATAGGGCAGCTCCCTGTGTGTTGTGTATGCCAACGGTAGGGGTGTTGCTTGCATTGACCAAGTGTATCCTTGTCTTCCCCCCCTTTTTGTTTTGTCACCCTGTCCTTGTGTGCATTAGCATCAACTGGCGGGAAGCAGAGGCACCGGTGGCGGAGGAAGCTGTATCCCACATGGGCCTGGAAGCGGAATCCACAGAGGGTGAGGGCACCAGTGGGACGGAGGGCAAGGGGAGCACCACGACGGAGACAGGAGGGGACACTACAGACAGCGACTCCTCCTCCAATGGAAGCTCCCTGGCGGTGGTGGACACCTCTGTGCCCAACAACAGGTACAGCTGCCACCCCCCTACCAGCACCGCCCTCCCAGCAGCCCCTCAGCGTGTTTCCCGTGCCCACTCAGCCAGGAGGGTGGGCATCTCCTTCGCCCCAGGCACCTCAGGCCCTGCCCCAGTCATCCCTGCTGCCCTCAGTGAGGAGGCTATCGACCTCCTGAGATCCCTCACTGTTGGGCAGTCAACCATACTGAATGCCATCCAGGGTGTTGAGAGGCATTTGTAACAAACAAATGCATACCTGGAGGGCATTCACTCTGGCATGGCGGCCCAACAGAGAGCATTTCAGGCTATGGCCTCCGCACTGATGGCAGCCTCCCCCCTCCAACTTCCTCTACCCAGTCCCAATCCCCTTAACCCCAACCTATCCCAAGCACACCTTCACACCAGCATTCAACCAAATCAACACACAAAAGTGGCTCAGGCAAACACAAGCACCACATCCCCAAGCAGACACACCAACATCCACTGCCTCCACTGTGTCCCCCTCCTCCTCCTCGTCCACCTCCCTCTCAGTAGCATCACCACTCACACCTGCATACACTACATCCTCATTCACTACTTCCATCACCAGCAGGCCCATCACTACACACCCCTCACTGGCAGTCACAACCCCCACATCCATGCAAACGTCCCCTGTGTCCTCACATATTGTGTCTGTAACCCCTCCTCCCAAAGTACACAAACGCAAGCACACACCCACCCAACAGCCATCCACCTCACAACAGCATCCAGCTCATGCACCTGCACCCAAACACAGCAGACTGACACCTCCTAAAAACACTCCCTCTCCCTCCACTCCCAAACCCTCCCCCTCTTCCTGCCCCAATGTCCCTAAGAAGCTTTTCCTAGCCAACATTGACCTGTTCCCTACCCCTCCCCCGTCCTTCCCCTGGGGCCAGGGTGGTCAGATACCAGCCCAGCACTTCAGCCACCAAGTCCACATCTGCTGTGGTTCCTGCAGCTGTCATAGGCTCAAAGGGGGCACCCGTCAGGCCAGCCAGTGTGCCACCAACCCCTGCCAAGGCAAAGAACATTCCGCCACCTGGCAAGGTGAAGAAGGGGACGGCATCCAGTAAGGAGAAGGAGCCACAACCACCCAGCAAGACCACGTCAAAGACTCCAGCTGCCAGACTCAAGGTGACACCACCATCTGCCAAGGGCAGGAAAGGGCAGAAAACACCAGCCAAAGCACTTCAGCCATCCGAGGCTGCAGGTGAAGGCCTGGTGGCTATTAGCACAATAGGCAGCACCACCACCTGCACCGTGGGCAGCACCGCCACCAGCACCGCCGCAAGCACCACCACAAGCACCGCCAGCTGCACCGCTGCAAGCACCACTACTGTCAGCAGCAGCATCCCCAGTAGGCAGCCGCCCGAGGTTGCAGGGGAAGGGCTCGAACCTCCCCCCACCACTGGCAGCACCGGCACCTCCACAGCGGCCAGCACCGCTACCTGCACCGCCAGGTGCACTGCTGCAAGCACCGCCACCTGCACCGCTGACAGTAGCACCACTGGCAGCACCAGTAGCCCCAGTGGGCAGCCGTCTGAGGCTGCAGGAGATGGGCTGGAGCCTCCCCCCACCACTGGCAGCACCAGCACCGGCACTACCACCACTGTGCAGCCGTAGCCACCAGCGGATGAACTGTAGCCCTGCCTCCATGGACTATCATGTATCCTGATCACTGCAAATCTCGTGGCTCTGACACACAGGTGAGGGACTGTGACCAGCCACCCCCAAATTGCTACATCACTGGGCACAAAGCCCCCTCCATAACCAGTGGAGAAAGGCATCCACTCACCCTATCCTTGGCAGGACGAAGCAGACTGGGCATAAATCCCCCTCCAGAACCAGTGGAGAAAGGCACCCACTCACCCTATCCTTGGCAGGATGAAGCAGACTGAGCACACAGCGCCCTCCAGAACCAGTGCAGAAAGCCGTCCATTCACCCTATCCTTGGCAGGATGAAGAAGACTGGGCACAAAGCCCCCTCCCGGACCAGTGGAAGAAGCCATCCACTTGAGAAACTGTGGCTTTGCACTCCCCAGGACCAAGCAGTGGGCAACCCAACCACTTGAGAGACTGTGGCTTTGCACTCCCCAGGACCAAGCAGTGGGCAACCCACCCACTTGAGAGACTGTGGCTTTGCACTTCCCAGGACCAAGCAGTGGGCAAACCACCCACTTGAGAGACTGTGGCCTTGCACTCCCCTGGACCAAGCAGTGGGCAAACCACCCACTTGAGAGACTGTGGCCTTGCACTCCCCAGGACCAAGCAGTGGGCAAACCACCCACTTGAGAGACTGTGGCTTTGCACTCCCCAGGGAGTGTTGCATGTGTGTCACTCTCTTTTTTCTCCCCCTCCCCTGTCTACTAGGTGCTGTACTCACTGTGGTCGTCGCCGCCACC
Organism: Pleurodeles waltl; assembly: GCF_031143425.1. Taxonomy (NCBI): domain Eukaryota; kingdom Metazoa; phylum Chordata; class Amphibia; order Caudata; family Salamandridae; genus Pleurodeles; species Pleurodeles waltl. Next base: position 1,483,591,973 of record NC_090447.1, on the reverse strand, counting down.
ATTGGTACTCCTGATGTATGAGAAGGTAGACCAGCATGGGCAGGACCTGCAGCTCGGGCTCCATGGCGTCCTCGTTCTTCGTTGAGTGTCGAGAGGAGAGTGGTTTCCCTTCCAAGTACTGTTTCCGCTGTGCTTTTGATGGCGTTGGTACCGCCCCAGAAAAGCTGGCGGATTGGCGGGTTGTAATGGGGTGGGCGGTGCATTGTCTTCTGCCTGTCTGTTGGCGGTTACCGCCGCGGTGTTTGTTGCTACCGCCGTGGCGGTCAGAGTGTTAAAGTGGCTGTATGTGTTGGCAGTTTCCGCCGTGGTTGTGATTCCATTTTTTTTACCGCCGGCCTGTTGCCGGTATTACCGCCGCTTTAACACCGACTGCCAGGGTTGTAATGAGGGCCATTATGTTTTAGTGACACAATTTTTATTAATAATGTCTGCTCTCTAACAATCCCTCCTCTGACAACTATATGTGTTGTCGCAAAAGAAATACTTATTAATACTTGTATTAACACTAATGAGATAACTTAAAATTTTGTTTGTTTGAACTGTCTATTATTTTTTGGTTTTCTACAGGTTTCAGGATTTTTCAAATCATTAAATTATTTGCTTCTCATCTTTTCCATTTTTATTTCTTCCCTTCTCTGTTAATTTTTCATCTTATGTATTTTTGATTATAAAACATTGTTAAAAGAACACTACAACAATTCCTTATGTTAGTGGTAAACTATGATATGTAATTCCTTCTTGTGCTGATGAAGGAATTTGTGTATATACATAACATTCTCTCACATCCATTGTCTGAACATATTCATACAATAAGCAATAGAAAACATTAGACGAAAGATCTCCTTGTGAGCTGTCTAAGTGTAATTATTTCTCATCTCTATTAAACTTCTCTAATTTAGAAAGTGTAGTAGTCTCTGCTCTGTAGGAGATGTATAATTAGTTTTAGCTTTATCAAAAACACTCATACTTACTATCGACAGCAAACTTATCAACACACATATTACTGCCAATCCAACACACACACACACTTGCAACACCTATTGTTTCCATTGTGATTGCTATCCATGGCCTGTAAAGAATCAGTTTAACATTGTCCAACCATCTGGGTACTTCCTGAAGACGTGGGTCCAGATTGGGTGACTAGAGCTGGGGTCAGGGGAGATTGAGATCACCATCTGCGTGTCATCGGCAGAAGAAACCAATGACAACCCATAGGAATGCACAATTTCAGCTAGGGGGAACATATAAAGATTAAAGGGGTGAGGCACCCCACAACTCAGAGGGAGATTGAGTAGCAGGAACAATCTAACACCTGGAATGTTCTATTCTCCAAAAAAGAGAAGGTGTTACCTCCTCCAGGCAGGAAGCCACATGGGTGCCAAATGTGCCTTTGAAGGGCAAATAGGGAACAATTGGGAGAGGGGCTGCTCTATTGTTCAGGTATAGGTAGACAGGCTGGTACTAGTGGCAGAGAAGGAGAAGCCAGATGTCAAACTGGTTTTCCAGGGGTGTGTAGCCCTTTTGGTAGCTACACCTCTATGTTGGGCTAGGAAGATCTGGATGTCCAGAGAGGGGTTCTGCATTTTGGAGGTGAGCAGAATGGTGCTTCTTGGGATAGCCTGTTGCCACACTTCCCAGGATGTGGTCATCAGGAAGAAGGGAACCTGGCGGCCCATTGTCTGCCAACCGCATCCTACCCTGAGGGTGTTTTCTGTACATAAATGGAGCAACCCTGGCACCCAGCACTTAGATCTCGACTGGAATGGAAGAAGGCTCCAAGAAGGGCTGCCCTGCTGCACCTGGTGGCTAGCAAAGAGGGACTGTGCCTGCTGTGTCATGCTCAAGGAGAACTAGTACCTAGAGCCTAGCCAAAGAAGGAGACTCCAAGGGTCGGTTGACTGACCTCCTGTTTGCAGCACAGGGACACAATAACTGAAGAAGCCCGCTAAGGGAAAGTGGTAGCCCAGATCTCCTGATCGCTGCTCCCTACTGTGGTGCAGCACCAGGGACTAGGACTTGATGTTCAGAACTTCCAACCAAGTCAGCTGGACCTTGGCAAGCCATCAGAATGTAGCTTGGTCGGCCAGAAGGCAAGCCACAGTCTGGAGAAGGACTTGACTGTGACCGCTTGACCGGGCGACTGGCAGTCCAGTGGCAACTGAACTTTGGCCAGACCGGAGGACCTCGTGGGACATCAAACCCTGTGTAGAGGATTCCCACATCACCTTTGTGGACCGAGGAATCTCTGCAGGAAGCTTCTTGTCAGCAGCATCTGAGTCACAGCATCCTTGAGCATCTGTCAACATCCTGTATCCTGAGCATCAGGACCACTCAATTGGAATCCATGGGATTGGAGATAAAGCACCTGGAACTGTTTGAAGACAGATTCTACAGTGGAGGTAACTCTTTTTGAGGGCCTTGCTGGTCTCCCTAATTGGTTCCCTAGTAGAGCTAGTCGCCCCAAATGACTCTAATCAACCACATTACAACGTGCCCAACTTTTTGCTCAGAACGTTTCTAAGTGTCAAATTTGTTGACTTTGCCAATGTTTGTTCGTGATTGAGTGAAATGTTTTGATCTACTATACCTTGTAAATTCTATATCTTTGAACCCTGCAGTGGATCTTTTTAGTTGTGGTGTCTAAAAATACAGTCTTTTTTTTATAAATTGGTGTCAGATTTCTTTGGTGTCTTGTCGATTTATTCTTCAATTATTTTGGTGCTGTTTAAATACTTTTACACTTGTTCCTTTGTGTAAGCCTTGCTGCTCAGAGGTACAACTAACTAACGTTGAGCTGAAGGTTTGACAAATGAAACCTAAGGGTCCTAAAGTTGTTGGTGAGTGTATTACATGGTGAGGTTGCACAACCTCACCATATAGAACACCCCATTTCCTCGCAACTGTCACCCTCAACAGCAGGAAGGGGAGGTCATAGATGTCTTCTTGTGAGTCTTTGGGAGCTTGCAAGCACCAGCACTGAGAAGGACATCCAGAAAGAGATGTGGGTGCTTGTATCCTGTACAAATTGATGAAGGGGCAACCCTACATTAAAAGGTCTTTGAAACTACCTCAACAGAGACTCATCTGACGTTCCTGGTCTTTCTATAGCAGGAAAGTTCACATTATCCTTAATAAAATCATTCACCATGTCCTTAGCAATATATTTTCCCTTTAAATAAGAGGATGATGGAGCATCATCAAGTGAATCAGAGTCATATGTATCAGGCACTGCCCTTGATGACTTTTTCTCTAGCACTGGTGAGGAAGCATCCTTTTTAAAGGCTACAAGAGTCTGGACACCAGCCTACTTGATTTGTTCCTCTTCGTCCCCGCTGGAATGGCTTCTGACCTTTGAAGAAGGGGAATGATGAGGAAGGCGAAGGAGAGCTGTGGCTTCTCTTGCCTATAATCACCAGTGGATGGAAATGGACTGCTGCCAAAACTCAATAATCCAGAAATTATAATTAACAAACATCAAAGTAATGCTTGCCTGTGAGCATCTGCATGTAGTAAGAAAAGGGTTCACTGCTCCTGGGCATCTGAAATGAAAGTGTGCAGTTGTACCATGCCATGTACTATAATGTAAGCTCCAGTTTACGTATAATTTGATGTATTGTAAGTTAATGAGTTTGGTTTGTATGGAGCGAGCTCCTACTTCAAGGCTAACTGCATTCTCATTTGGCATGTTGTTTTGTTTGTGTTGTTTGCAGCCCGTGCTGCCATCCCTCTTCGAGTGGTCAGACTTCAATAGGTGCTTGATGACTGAGGACAGGCTGCATGTGGATTTCTTCCATGTTATTTCTCATTTTCAGAAATAAAACCAGAAACTTATCTCAGTTTGCTGCAAGGATTATACTTTCTAACATGCATGCATGCGTGGACCATACCAGCCCTTCTGCACATGTGTGAGGCAGATCAGCACATCCTCGAAGAGACAGAAAACCACTTCCACCCACAGAGAGATGTGGAGACCAGATGTATCTCCAGTGGCAATGGTAATTTTACTGTAGGTGGCATGGGGGAACCACACACGCACACATACACACTCACACACACCCATGCAGGAGCACAACCAGACCTGAACTTCGGGTGGTGGGACTAGTCTTTCAAGCCAGAGTAGCAGAGCTACCATTTCACGTGATGGGGTTGAGACATCCTCAGAGCCAATATGAAAACACACATTGCCAATATGTCTGCTTTTGATGTGCTAACACATTCAACCAGCATTCCTGCATGCCTGCATTTTGATGCCTTAGCACAATAAAGCCTGATCTATTGTCTTTGCCAGTGTATTCATCTGAGACACTAAGCACTGATGGAGCTTTAAGAGTATCCAACAAACCTGCGAGCATCAGATGGCTGCAAGATGTGTGGTACTTAGAGCTTTGGGCTTGTGTGCATGTTTGACATACAGAACAGAATGCACTTACGTCTTATTGGAAGGGTGCCTTTTCTTACTAAAAGCAACATAAGCTACATCATACAGCAATGGAGCATTGCACATTATGAGGAGTGCTGGAAGACAAAACAAGACTGTATACATCAAGTGTTGGAATCTTTGAAGAATACACAATAACACACAATAACACAATCATGACACATTAAGGGGCATATTTACCAGCCACTAGCGCCCTAGAGTAATTTTTTTTACACTAAGGTCGCGCTAAGAAGGCCCTTACCATGCGCCATATTTACAAAGTGGTGCAATGCCAGCATTGCGCAACTTTGTAACCCCTTGAACCACATAATACCTGTGCCCAGCCAAGTATAATGTATGCAAGGGGGGGGGGAGTACCCCCGCAGAAAAATGGTGCAGTGAAATGTACAAGATTTCACTGCGCCATTTTTTGCATCTTTTTTTAAAGTGTCGCCTCCTAATGCATTGCTGGACTAGCGCCATCATTTTTGTGCTAATCCAGCAAAGTGCCACTATGGTGTCAAACGTTTTGACGCTATTGTGGTAGCGTGAGCCATGGCGCACTGTATCATAAATAAGGCGCTACCATGGTGACGTTAGGGGGCGCAGGGTGAAGCAAGAAAAGTGGCACATCAGAGCCGATGCACCACTTTCTTGTAAATATGCCCCCACGTGATTTGCCTTGAACTACACAATATTCATTCACACTTGATTCAAAACCAGGTAACCAGGTTGACTTAGTCACTATACTACATCTTCCTGAGCTGATGTAAAAAAAGTTTTTTAAAAAGGTTACAACTTCAGAATGTAGTCAAAAATGCTCCAAAAGTTCACCTTCACCATTCCTTATGAACCCTCATATCCTTTTGATATTTCCCCATAAGCATTACTGTGTTCTTCTTGCTTTCTAATGAGTTGATCAAATGCAAATTATTGTGCTATGTAGGTATTATATAGGGGTTGGACCTTGATTACGATGCCGTTCATTTAAAGTTTAGTTTTGTCTATCTGCTTATAAAGGATAACATGACATATAACAATTGTTTATAGATATATAGGCCCCTCATTATGACATTGGAGGGCGGCGGAGGCCACCCACCCATGTCACATAGGAGGGCGGCGGAGGCCGCCCGCCCATGTCATTCCGCCAACAGGCCACACGGGTGGCCTGAACCCCGCCGGCCCTAATTTGAGTTCCCCGCTGGACGGAAACAGTGTTTCCACCCGCCAGCCCAGCAGGGAACCGGGCCTTAACATTGCAGCCTGCGGCAATGTGGTGGTGCAGCGGGTGCAGCAGCACCCATCACCCATTCGACTGCCCGTAATTCAGGCAGTCAAATGCGCCAAGGGGTTATGCATGGGGTCCCCTGCACTGCCCATGCCAAGTGCATAGACAGTGCAGGGGCCCCCAGGGGTCACCAGAGTCCCCGATTCCACCAGCCTTTACAAGGTGGTGCAAATGGCCGTTGACAGGATGGCGGATGGGGACTCCTAATTCCCAGGGCATCGCTGCTTGCAGCACTGCCCTGGCAGATTACAACCGCCGGGACCACCAGGCTGCAGGCTGGCAGTTGCCTGGCAGTGTCGGCGCTTGGACCGTGGTGGCTCCGCCAAGGTCATAATGACCCCCATAGTCTTTTACAAAGACAGGGACTGCATAGTTTGTGAAGTTTTTGAAAGGGTCTCTATGAGAAAATATTCCTATACTTTATCCACTTGCATAAATGGACATTATGATGCTGTCTTTCTCTAACTAAAACAGCATGATATGATGAAGTGTCATCTGGTGGGCAAGCTCTGATGGGGTATTGCTTCACAGACTGGTCATCCTGTGGGGTCTGCCTTGTAATCTTGCCAAAGTTCATCGTTTTGTTTATGGACCCTGGGTCGTAGTACAAGGGCAAAGAGTCAGTAAAAATGTTGTGGCCGGGAGTCGGAAACAACAGAATGTGTCAAACATCTTCAGTGGTGGTTGAGTAGTGTCTACCTTTTTTATGAATGGGGTGGGCTCTAGGCTCCTCTAATATAGCTTCCCCCAGAGTGAGCAACTGTGTTTCATGAGGAGGGTGTGTGATGCCATGCGACAATTTGACTAGTGTTCAGCTTGATAAATATTGTTTATGGCAGAGGACGGGCACCAAAATGTAAGGAATGTATGCACGACCTAACGTATTGTCAGGACCAGCTCACCACATATGCAGAACCTTTGCCCCCCTTCTCTAGACCCTGGGATATCTCGGAACCTCTGAAAACACACATGTAACCATTTTTGTTTTGTTTACCTAAGGTTAGAGGCCCCCATTATGAACCTGGCGGTAAACACCGCCGACCGCCGTGCTGCCAGCCAACAAAAGACCGCCAGTGGCGGTGGAATGCACACCGCCATATAACAATGCCAAAAGAACAAGCCTCCAAACATTTTGCAACCTCCACCCGCCGTCAGGGCCAACGATGGCAGAAACGCTGTACACCTCACCCCGCCACTGCCATGCAGACAAATCCTCCGCCCACCAAATAATGATGCACAAATCAGCTCGGCAGACAGTGAACGTTGAACGATCATTGGCAGTACCAACCACCACGGCCAGCAATGGGACCCGCCTACAACAAATGCACACATTGGCAAGTCCGAAAAGCACACACCTGACACACATCCACACCACTATAAAACACACACATACCCACCCCACAATCCTTTGCAAAGCCAATAGCATAACAGATATTGACACCACAACAAGCATACATTGAACTAACCATCACACAAGTCACACACACAAGTCACACACACAACCATACAACAGCACCCTCACCAACACACCTACAACACATCACCCACAACACACACACACAATGGCAACCCCTAAGCATCCCCGCTTCACCCACAGGGAGCTAAGGACCATGGTGGAAAAAAAAACTCAGGGTCGAGTCACACCTATTCGGGGTACAGGTGCAGCAGACACCCTTGGCCAGGAAGATGGAGATATGGCAGAGGATAGTCAACAAGGTCAATGCTGTGGGAAACCAACGCACAAGGGATGACATCAGGAAGAGATGGAATGACCTGCGCGGGAAGGTGCCTTCCATGGCATCTAGTCACAACATCGCCATACAGAAGACTGGTGGTGGTCCCCTGCCTCCTCGCCCGAATACACCGACTGGGAGGAGAAGGTCTTGGCTATCCTGCACCCGGAGGGCCTCACTGGAATCACTGGAGGACTGGACTCTGGTAAGTCAACTACAATACCTTGACAGTCACCACACCTGTAACGCATGTATCACCCCATCCATCTCACAACCACCATGCCACCATCCCCTACCCAGGCCACAAGACCCACACACTCATATCCATGTCACGTGCATGCCCACAAAGCCCCATACAAATCACCATCCAGCCCCCTGTGCACAGTAACCAACCCATGCATGTAATATTAGGAGCACTACAACACCCACAATGCACCACCCCCCTCAAATGCATCAAAATGAACACGAAGGGACCCTGCATGGCACTACATGGGAATTCAACCACCAATTACTGCTGACCAGTGCTGCAATTGACAAGAAAGTGCAGGACACCAACATCTCTATTCTCTCACACACAGGCACCACTACCCATGCCATCCGGACAAAGATGTCAAAGAGTGCCAGTCCTCTATCTGAAGATGAAGGCTCCACTCAGGAGAGTGCAGAGGTATGTCTGGACACAGAGGAAATCCATGGCCCATCCCACACCCCTGGACAGTCACCCTCCAGAAGCCCCACCCAGGACACCACTGACACCCCTACCACTCAGCCACCACCATCATCTCTGGCCCAACGCCACCACACCAGTGTCTTTAGGCCATGGACTGGATGCCCACATGTACAGAGGTCTAAACCCACCACCAGGTAGGATGATGAAGGGCCCAGTGCAAGTGGGACTGCCAGACCTGAGCAGGGGACACAGGCACAGGGGGCTAGCGTCAGTAGGAGGGTATCAGTGGCCCAGGGGGGTGGCCCAAGGAGGGATGCTGCTGCCCAGGACATCATTGCTGAGGTCCTGGGAGCATACCACCATTCCCAGGATGGGCCAGATCCTGGCCACATTGCAGCAGAATCAGAGGCTGCAGATAGCACACCACAAGGAGACCATGAAGCAATGGAAACAGCTCAATGCTACCATGGCCTCCATTGCAGGGGTGCTGTAGTGCATACAAACATCCAGCCTGAGTCCTCCACTCACCTGCAGGCCCCTTCCACTAGCCAGGACACTGCCTTGCCACCTACATCTGCTGGACTGGTGGCACTGCCAGAGGACTCACAGGACACCAGCACCCTTTCCCCTGCAGCCCAGCTTCCCCCTCGCAAATGTGGCCTCAGACCCAGACATCCCACTGAAACACCAGCCAAGACCAAGCCCACCACCAGGAAGTGACTCTGCCCTGAACTGTCTCCCTTGGTTGCCACTGAGCTACCTTGTTGAAATGCCACTGCCATCTCATCATCTTCCAATGGCCCAATGGATTATACCTCTGTGCGATCAACAGCTGCGCAAATGTACCTGAGTATGTTGTTCACCATGTGCCCACTCCCTTCCACTGTCCCATCACTCATTGATGTTTTGATTTTGAATAAATACACTTGTGCACTCAAAATATCTGTCCTTAATCAATATGAGCAATCAATTGTGAATGTGAATGCATTAGCCAGTTAACATCATAATGCCACTTTTATTGCCGGAAGGGGTCTAACAGACTGTAGTGTCTGAAGTATGTCACACTGTACATTCCATTGCTTTAGCACACATCTGTTTCTTCAATCATAAAGTTGCCACATCACTGGTAAGGGACACCGCAGCACATAGTACCTAAGTCACCCTGAAGCAATGCGGTAAAGCTATTAGCATAATAGCAAATGTAGCTGAGAGTCATTGGAAGTATAGCCGGATTAGCTGGGTTCTGAGTTGATGTCTTCCCCCTCCTCTTCTCCATCACTCTCATCCATCCTCTGAGGTGGCAGGGGTGGTTGGGCAGCATCCTCCTCTTCCAGAAGTGGGGTAGCTTTCCTCATAGCCAAGTTGTGCAGCATGCTGCATGCCACCACTATCTGACACACCTTGCCAGGGACATAGAACAGGGTTCTCCCAGAGAGATGCAGGCAACACAATCTTGCCTTCAGGAGTCCTATGGTCCGCTCTATCACCCTCCTAGTGCGACCATGTGCCTCATTATAATGCCTTTCTGCATCTGTCCTGTGATTCCTCACAGGTGTCAGGAGCCATTGCATGTTTGGGTAGCCAGAATCCCCTGGAAAGGTGTGTGAAAAAGAATTAGAAGACACACTTTGTACTTGCATACAGCCTGCCTGGCAAGAATGTCACTAATACAGTGTCATCCACACTCACCTATGAGCCAAGCTAGGTCCCCCTGTAGTTGTCCCATCATGTGTGTCACACTGCTGTTTCTCAGGACAAATGAATCATGGACTGATCCTGGGAACCTTGCATTGACATGTGATTTATACTGATCAGCAGTACACACCAATTGCACGTTCATGGAGTGAAAGTTTTTACGATTCCTGAACACCTGTTCATTTACTCTTGGGGGTGTGAGGGCTATGTGGGTACCATCAATGGCACCTATCACATGGGGGATATTTGCAAAAGCATAGAATCCAGGTTTGATGGCAGTGAGAGCAGCCCTTTGGGGAAACTGGACATAACTTTGCAGGTTTTGCACGAATGCATTCAGGAAATTAGACAGGATGTGGCTGAACATTGGCTGAGATACCCTGGCTGCCATGTCCACTGTCACTTGGAATGAGACTGTAGCCAAAAAATGTAGCACAGATAGTACCTGCACAGTTGTAGGTATGGCATGGGTATTCCTATTAGCTGGCCCCAGAACAGGCTCCATTTCTACACAGATTTCAAGGATTGTAGCTTGATTCAGACAGTAATTTATGATGATGTGATGCTCCTCTATGGTGGCCAGATCTACCAGGGGTCTGTAAACAGATAGGGCCCTCCCTTGCCACCTGGGTCTGTACCTATGTTGGAGGAAGAGAGACACATTGAGTTGGGACATACACTTGCATAACATGGTAACACAATTCAAGTTTTACATGCAACACAATTGCACCTCACACAGACCCAAAGAATGAGGTAATCCTGTCAGACTAATGTGTGGTGAGGTGTCTTTGTTTTTATGGCCTCACAGTGTAGACACACGTCCCACCATGATCCCATGAGGAGGACCACTAATCATTACAGTACTCAACGAAAGGGGAGAGGGAATGGAGCCATGGATGAGGCCCCCGGCCAGGCTATGGAGGCGTGGTGGATGCAAAATGGCAGCCCCCTACCATAAATGTAGTGTAGAGTGGAAGTGACTTCATTCCGCTGGCGTAAGTCATTATGGCGGTAGGCGGTGTTCACCGCTGTGCACCTGATCATTGGATAACATGGTTGGCCATGGGGAAGCAGGGCCAATCATGATCACTGCCAGCTGTGACGGTGCACACTGCAACGGTATCTACTGCCATTTTGCCATGCCCTTGTCACTTGACTCCTGCACCTCAAGTGGGGAAGAACTCCACTGCGTGTGCTGCTGTGTCCTGACTCTGGTCCCTGAGATGGCACGCCGGCAGCGCCCTGCCCTCAGGACACCGCCAGGCTGTATTATTGCTCATAATACGGCTGGTGGAGTCCTTTTGGCGGGGCCGGTGGTGGAAGTGCCCATACCCCTCTGCCCGCCAGCACGACTACTGCTGGATTTCTGCCAAAAGTGTGGCGGAAATCCAGCAGTACTCATAATATGGTGGGGGGAAGACCACCAGCACTGGTGGTCTTCTGGTGCCCGCGGCTTTGGTGGTCTTGTAAAAAGACCACCAAAGTCATAATGGTGGCCATAGGGTCAAATTCTACTATGCTCTGCTCCTCGTTAAAAGGTGAATGAAATTGGGCTGCGTGCAGCTGTATAATATGGGTATTGCACCTGGCCCACTGGTGATTGCTTTTGTGTTTCACCTCCAGGTCTTTTAGCCATTCACCTCCACATGTGTCCTTGCTGAAAAGGACATCTTTTATAGGCAACACCTGCCAGCCCACCCTGGCTGCTGTGGAATTACCAGTGCCAGGGCTACAAATGTACATTTGGGTTACTCATTCTAACAGCAGGGACTTTCCTTGTATAGTGTGAGGTAACGTGGCAGTCTTAGATTATTGCCAGTATCTGGCACCATATCACAGTTAAAACTTGAGAACTGACCTTCTTTTTAGGTCTGGCATTAGCTAAGACTTTTGGATTTTTCAAAATTATATGTAAAATATACTTACTTAAAGGGACTTCCAGCCTTCTCTCTTCATCTATTAGTCTGTTGTTGTGTCATTCACATTTTGCTTACGCCCACTACTGCATACTACAAGGGGCATTGAGTTAGCCTACTTCAGTCACTGGGTAACTTCACTTTGAGTGACAGCATTTTTCCTTTCACAAGGAGCACATCCGCACCAATGGTAGATGCCTAATTATTGTTTTAGTGTTGCCTTTGTGATAGCAAGTACTGCTTTCTGCCGTCTCTTCACAGCACTGGACACATTGCAGCTTTATCAGTTAATCCTTCTGCTAATTATCGTGTCTTTTCTTTTGGAGCTGGCGTTATTATCTGATTGCTGCGGTCTCATGGTATACCAGATTGTGCCCATTTGAATCTGTTCCTTATGAAGTATTTCACTCTTTAGAATGCACACAATGAAATGCATTTATACCTGCACTACTATATGTATTTTAATCGAGGACTACCTCTATACTTGTAAACCAATGTATTCTGTTTGTGCTGCTTGTATTTATTTCTAGTTTGCTTTCAGTGCTCTTGTTTATCTTGCTTATATTGATATTTACCTATAATACTAATTGAACTGTGCTGTGTCATCTATCTACCTGTCTGTCTATCTTTGCATCTTTGCAACCCTATCTATCTATCTCTGTTTGTGTCTATCTATCTTTCTACCTGTCCGTATTTGTCTCTTTATTGTTGTCTGTCTACCCGTCTATCTATCTATCTATCTATCTATCTATCTATCTATCTATCTATCTATTTATCTGTCCCTCTGTCTATCTTCTTTCATCTATCTGTCTGCCTCTGCCTGTCTGTATGTCTCTCTGTCTGTCTGTCTGTCTGTCTGTCTGTCTGTCTGTCTACCTAACTGTTTGACTACCTGTCTGTATATCTCTACCTATCTTTACAAATAAATCTATCTATCTATCTATCTATCTATCTATCTATCTATCTATCTGCCTGTCTGTCTCTATCTTTTTAAATCTGTCTTTTCAGGTCTATCTTTTCAAGTCTATTTATCTGGTTATCTATCTGTAAAGTTATCTATGTATATCTGAAAGGTTAACCATCTATCTATGTCTGCAAAGTTAACCATCTATATCTGGAAGGTTATCTATCTATCTATCTATCTATCTATCTATCTATCTATCTATCTATCATTGCAAGTCTATCGGTGTATCCATCTATCTATAAAATCATCTCTGTCTATCTCTGTGAGCCTGTCTATCTGTTTTGCAAGCCACTCTATCTGTCTTATCAACATTCTATTCCTCCATTACTCTATTCAATCCAACTAACAAACTCACATATCCTCTGCTCAAATTAACTCATAATAATACTAATACTGTATTCATATTTCCCTTTACTAAACCAGCACTAATTCCTCTTGGGTTCCGGAGTAGCGTGCTACTCACCAAAAAGCGATTCAACGCCTTGTCAGGGGTAGTAAGCGCTATATAAATACAATTACAATTACAATATTTCTCAATGGTTTAATGAGTTATTAACAGTGATGTATCTCAGAGATCATGGTCCAGATCACAAGTACCTTTATTTTTTTACTGTGGTATTTTCTATCTTTTGAGGCAGTTTACAAAGGGCTGGTGATTTTTTTACAGCCCAAGGCACTGCTGCAGAATTAGACTAGAGCACATGAGAATAGGTATGTGTAGAACTGGGCATAGACGCATGCATGTGGGAAGGTGTGAGCCTGCCAATGTCCCTGCTGTACACATCACACTGGCCTCATGTGAGTGCAGCTGGTGGACATCTGTACCATCAGCAAGTGAGGGGGGTAATGTTCCGCCTATTTAAATGCCTGATGATCCTTCGCAGAACGTTCGAGGAATAGCTAGCAGTTCTGGGGAGTACTCAGACCTTTTGTCTGCTGAGAGAACAATGTCTGGAGCCTGAGGCTGCTGCAGGAAATCCCTCTCACCACCCTTGAAGTTGAGCTGCTCTTACAGGCTTTATGCCCCACTTATCCATCCCTCACCTTTGGGCTTGCCTGATCCAGCCAAGCCTGGAGAGGCGACAGCCGCAGGACTGACAGCTGGCTCAGCAGCGGGTGACAGCATTGTGCGTAGTGTGCCAAAGAAGCAGTGCAACTGGCATGAGTTGTATCCAGTGACAGCAGTCCTTAGTGTGGCAGCAGCAGGAACTGACAGTACATGATAGCAGCAATCAGTCGTTAGCAGTGACAGGAGCACGAGTTACACGGCTCGGCAGCGTTAAGACCTGAAAGCGCTGAAAATAAAACAAGGCCCCAAGATATGACAGACGTAGGAGTTGTGGTAACAGCAGGACTCAGAGTGACAGCTTCAGAAGTTTCAGAATACGACAGAAGCATCTCTAACAACATCTTAAGTAAACAAGTGTAACTACACACGTGCTGTAAGAATGCCACTTCAGTGAGAGTGGCAGACGCCTCCAAACCTTCACACATATACCCATTTCAGTGGACTTAACACCTGCTCCAGAGAACTGCATATAACCTACGACCTATGCCATACATGTTCCATCAGTAATAAAAAATCTGCACCTCATCTGCCATGTTGTGTCTGTTCTAAATGGAGGTTGAGCTTAAACTTTTGCTACCGACTGCGAGCCAAGGATGCTTGTGTCTTGTGTACCTGCTCGGTGAGAAAAGGAAGCTTGTGTTGTAGGGGATATATGTAGTGAAGCTTACACTGCCACTGTCAGGATATACATGTTCTGTAGGAAAGGGAGGCATGCACTGCCACCATCGGTTGCACCTGTTCTATAACGTACACTGCCGTACCTGTGGTATGAGAGAGAAACGCACCTCTACTGCTGCTCGACTTCTACCTCTTCTGCAGGGAAGTTTGCAATTGATGTCCTTTTTGTACCTCCTCTGTTAGACAGCGCCTTGTGCTGCTCCCACGTCTGCTGCCGCGTGCCCAGTACCTAGTCCTCGTGCGAGGGACGCTGCTAATGTCATAATGTGCCTGTGGTACCTTCTAGTGAAGCTTCTAATGAAACTTATAACTTTACAGAAACCGACAAAATGACTTGTCAATTCTAATCCTTATATCCGATCCTAACAAAAGACCAAACTCAGCAACGCATGCAAAAGGTTAATATTTGATCTCCTTTGAGAAACATATGTTTCAAAACTTACTATGCCACATTTCAAGTCTAAAACATGGCAGCCAAGTAGCTATGTCATGTATGTAACACATATCCCCTGCCCACTGCTTAATTTGAATAAAAAAAGAAATCAATAAAAATAAATGTTAGTATCCAAATGTTTCTTTGGAGATTGGCACCTGAATCATCCACGCTCAGATGTGGCATCGCCCACTGACGAGGTGGCAGCCAGACTTCTGGTGAAGAAGGGATCGAAGGGAATGAGTGAAATGCACAGTAAAGTTTGCTTTAACATCCTTGTCGTGCAGTTTGTTCACACATCACTCTTCCTCACTTTCTTCCCTCAACCTCTTCCCTCTCATCCTCCCTCCCACTTTTTACTTCTGTGTCCCTATAAGAGACAGACCATGTCAGAGGCTACCCTGGATGAGAGACCTGTGGTACTCCCACAGATTGTAAACTGGTCTCCAGAATCTCAGAGCACACACAAGCTAGGAATGAACACTAAAGGAGCTCAGTTCAGCCTGTGAACTGGCTCACCACAATCCATGAATCAACATAACCCTTGTGCATGAGCTCGGCTCTATCTGTGCAGGGACTTTGCTCGGATTCAGTGCAAGAAACTCAACAGTATATCTGGAGGAGCCCTTCTCCTCGCTCTACCTGTGCATGAGCTCTACTTTATTTGTGCAGGGGATCCGCAGTATCTGTGCAGGGACTCATCTGTATTAGTGCTAGACGTCTGATACTAGAGCTCCACCTGGAACTGAGCTCCACTCTAGAAGAGGACAGGCCTGCTTGTGAGAGAGCTCCACTCTGTATGTGCAGGAACTAATTTCAACCGTGCAGGAACTCATTTATGTCTTCTAGGTATTCAGGGCCTTATTTATACTTTTTGCTGCAAAACTGCACTAACGCAGTTTTGCACCAAAAATGTTTTGCACCGGCTTGCACCATTTTTTAGCACCAGCTGGGCACCATATTTATGAAATGGTGCAAGCCGTTGCAAAGGGTAGGCTAGCTTAAAAAAAAATGACGTTAGGCAGGTTTGAGTCAAAATAAATGATTCTGACCAGATTAGCATCATTTTTTGACGCTAAGGGGCATATTTATACTCTGTTTGCACTGAATTAGAGTCATTTATTTTTTACTCTAATTCAGTGCAAAACTAACTCCATATTTATACTTTGGTGCTAGACCCGTCTAGTGCCAAATTTATGGAGTTAAAGTCATTTTTTGGAAGTGGAAACCTACCTTGCCTTAATGAGATGCAAAGAAGGCGTTCCCGTGCAAAAAATGACTCTATGGCCTTAACGCCATATTTATACTCCCATGCAAAAATGGTGCATGGGAGGGAGGAGGGGTCAAAAAATGGGGCAAAGCTTGCTTTGCCCCATTTTTTAAGACCTGGGTCAGGGCAGGCGTTAGGGGACCTGTGGGCCTATTTCCATGGTGGAACACCATGGAATAAGCCCACAGGTGCCCTCCCCAGGCCCCAGGGGCACCCCCACACACACTAGAGGGACTGCGAGGATGGGGGAGCCCATCCCAGGTAAGTACAGGTAAGATTGCATTTTATTTTTGAAAGTGCCATGGGGGGCCCTGAAATGGGCCCCCATACATGGCACAGGGTGCACTGGCCATGCCCAGGGGACCCCTGTCTTCTGTGCTGGCCATTGGGGTGGTGGGCATGACTCCTGCCTTTTCTAAGGCAGGAGTCATGTGGCATGATAGGTTAGCACCATAAAATGACGCTAATCTGGTTAGTGTCATTTGTTTTTACTCTAACCTGCCTAAAGCCATTTTTTGGTGCTAAACCCCATTCTTCTTCTATACTGCCAGCCCCACCCGACTAAAGTCAAATTTTTTTAACTCTAGCCTACCCTTTGCACCGGCTTGCACCATTCCATAAATATGGTGCCCGGCTGGTGCACAGAAATGGTGCAAGCCAGTGCTAAACTTTTTGGTGCAAAACTGAGTTAGTGCAGTTTTGCAGCAAAAAGTATAAATAAGGGCCAATATCTTGTAAGTTTGCGCCACTTTTGTGTCAAAAAATGACGTTAATGCGGTGCAAAAAAAGTATAAATCAGGGCCTTGGTGCTAGATGGGTCTAGCACCAAAGTATAAATATGGAGTTAGATTTGCACTGAATTAGAGTCCAAAAAAATGATGCTAATTCGGTGCAAACAGAGTATAAATATGCCGCAGAGTATAAGTATGTCCCTAAATATGGCGTTAAGGCCATAGAGTCATTTTTTGCACGGGAACGCCTACCTTGCATCTCATTAAGGCAAGGTAGGTCTCCACTTTCAAAAAATGACTTTAACTCCATAAATTTGGTGCTAGAGGGGTCTAGCACCAAAGTATAAATATGGAGTTAGTTTTGCACCGAATTAGCGTTAAACAAAAATGACACTAATTCGGTGCAAACAGAGTATAAATATGCCCCTCAGTCTTATCTCTAGAAGTGCAACTAACTTCAAGTTTGGGTTTCGCTGTTTAATCAAACAAGCACTGAAATGTGCTTCTAGATCACCCACCAGGCAGTCTTGACCCTTCGATTCGTATTTTGCCCATCTCATCTCTGTTGACATTGTCTTCTCACCCCCTCCAACTCGGACGCCCTCTTCCCTCCCCGTCTGCCTCACTCTCTGCACTTTTTTGTGAACTTCTTTACAGTGATTGCTTTTACCTCATTTTAGCATGTTCCTTTGGTCTACATTTGTAGGGAGTAAATTTAGAAAGAGGTGGGAAGCACAGGCAGATGGAAGGTCACAATGGTAATTAAAAAAGGAGACAAAAGAGTGAAATGAAATAAGTGAGAAGCGACAGGTGGAGAAAAGCAAAAAGGGAAGATGAGAGGGAGAAGGAAAGGAGGACGTGGCAGGTGGAGAGGAACGACAAGGACCGAGGGTAGTAGGAACGGTGCCGAAGCCCAGGTGACTGCCTACTGGCGATGTGATAGAGGTCAAAGTGAGCTGCAGCACTTGGGAGGCAAAAGCGGGCCTGGACTCAAAAGAAAAACACAAACATGAATAAAGTGGGCTCCATGTTGGAGCCGCTGACATTTCAGCAGGGATCAGCGGACAGAGGGAGGTGGAATCCAATGGCAATTCTTCCCATTGGCTGCGAAAATTCAAACTTTTGGAAGAGCCGGGAAGCAGACGGTGAAGACTGGGAAACCCAACCCCGCCTAAGACAACCAGCGTTCAAGCTGGGAGCATTCAGAGTCACATTTTCTGGCTGCTGGTAAACTGCTGTCACCTGGACCCCTTTTGCTCACCTTCCACTTTCCTGTGTGGATCCTTGGCCAGACAAAGGCCTCTCTGTTGTACCTGTCTACCCATCTCCTTAGCTACGTTTTTCTTGCAGGAGTGTGATGTAAAGTGTGTGTATTGGGGGTTTTCTGCTCTGTTTTGTTGTATTTGGGGGTAAATATCTTGGCATCAAACCCTAAAAGGTCAGGAGGTACTAGTGAAAGGGGACTAAGATATGGCCTGGATGTGCAGGTCCATCTTCCAAAGGGTGCCGGGAGGATCCAGTTTTAGCGTTCTCTGGCGTGGTTTGGGGTCCATATTACTGGAAGGCCTAAAGGGTCTCCCCTGGTATGGAGGAGTGGCTGTGATTGCTTTGTCTAGTACTAAGTGGGGGCACTAAAGAGAATCTAGGGGGCCCAAGTCAGTTTTTCCTGGGGTTGGTGCTTGAAGGGCCAGCATGGTGGTTAACTATGATTTTAAGAAATTTCAGACAGGAGATTTTATGCCCAGCCTTGTCTTAATATGGATTTTCAATGTATGAAATATCAGTATTTTAAAGTGTGTCTGTATCAAGGACTTTTGGTTGTGTGTCTTTTTGAAAAATAAATATGGCCTGAGAATGTTTAATTCTCAAAAACAGGTTCAGGGGTTTCAATCTACTTCCTTGCTTTCATGATGGGGTGGGTTTAATGTAATCACCCAAATGGCATCCCGACTCATCGACGGTGGGTTCCTCACCTGTGTAAAATGTGACCTCCTGGCCGTGGCTGCACTTCCAGCGGACATTGAAAAGAGTGGAAGCATCTGGACTATGTCTAAGCAGCAGGTGCATAAACCCACAGGCCTACACTGCCAGTTTGAAGTTGGCATGAGGTAGTAATAGGCAGAGTGGGCACCATGTTAGTGCAAACGAGGATCATCTCAAGGGACAGAAATGGCAGATGTTGCACAGCCAGGATGCATTCAAGCTAGGAGCATTCAGCATTCAGTCTCACATTTTCTGGCCGCTGGTATGGGACTAACACACATGTGAAGTCACTAGTCATATGTAGAGTCTGGGGGTGGCCTTTGCTGCCCTCACATTGAAACTGACGTTGAAAAATGCTGAGAGTTTGCAGGACACCTAGATGATGCTCACGTCATCCACTGATGGATGGATCACTGCATTGCCCCAAATGCAAGAGACAGGAGTAAATTGAGACCAACAATCATAGACGGTGAGAACTTTCTTACTGAACCTATGAGAGAGTGTTGGGGTTACGCAGGGTATATGGCAATAGCAGAGAAAGGGACAAACAGATGGAGAACTTGGGAAGACAGTGGAGACAGGACAAAGACAGTGAGAGTGGACTCAGCTGGCCCAAGGGTCGGGGGTAAGCAGGGCCGGCTTTAGGGCGGTGCGAGCGGTGCTAGCGGTGCGGCTGCACCTGGTGCTGACCTCAGGGGGGCGCTGTGTAACTTTCGAAACTTGCGATTTAAGAACACCTGCTGAAAAGTTTCTTTTGTGTCCAGCATACCTCTTGTGATTAATGTTCCTGCTAGAGAGAGATGGGAGGTTTGTCTAGCAGCAGCTTTGACTCGCCATCAAGTGTTGTAGAGGGTTAATGTGCCTGCTGCAAAGAACAGAATGATATTTTGTGTGGATCGCTGAGTGGATTAGTAAAGCAGCCTTTAGAAGCGCTTTAAAACAAATGAATGTATGTGAAAAGGGGGCTATGGAGAGATGAGGGGCACATTTGACAGGTGGTAGTGAGGGAATCCAGGAGGTGGTCATGGGGTGGGGGGGTTGCCACAAAAAGGCTGTCGCACAGGGCGCCACTGGTGTGAAAGCCGGCCCTGGGAGTAAGTGCTGGAACGGGAGAGCCGTACTCCTGTGGTTACTGGAACAGTCTCTGCAGGTAGGCGCACCTGCGCCTCCACTGATGGGTGGGACATGGGGCTCCGAGTAAGGAAGGAGAACAGAGCGACCACTGACCACACGGTTTGATTATTTTACTTCTCCTGTGGAATACACAGGGCTCACATGAAGACACCGTTCAGATCATGGCAGCAGAGACAAGAACAACAGGCAGGAGACGGACTACGAGTGGCAGGAGCAGAGGGGGGACTGTGTAGTTCATGGTGGCCCCCATTGGTGGAGGTGGCCTGGGGCTCAGTGTTTTTTTGCACATCAACATCTCTATCCTAAACTTAGCGGCTTATCAAGTAGCATACAGCAGGGGCAAAGTCACATGATACATACGCAAACACAGGGAAGCCAGGGGGAGGGGGGCACAGGGAGGCAGAGTAGATGTGGGGGTTCTATCATGGGAGATGGGAGCAAGGGATACAGGATGAGCAGCAGAGAGAAGGGGAGGAAAATATGTGGGGGCACAGAAGACAGAAGGAGATGAGAGGAAGAGGAGGCAAGGGAAGAATATATGAGATCAGGGCCAGCATGTTTGCTGTGGTACTGACCCAGCCAACTGAAGGCGGCCTCCAGGATGGACCGGCCATCCAGCATTTGTGGGGGTTGAACCATGAGAACCATTACTGCTCCATGTGGATGAGTCACAGACATGCTCCAGGTTCCCCTGCAGACAATGCAACCTTCGTGGCATTTCCCACAGTGCATTGCTCTCCTCCCATGCCCTTCACCTGATTGGTGCGTTGTTGTCACGTGGTCTGCTTCTCTGTAGCACAGACAGTATATGGAGTAAAATTAGATACAACTCACAACGATGGGCCACATCATGGCAAACAAAATACTGATATGTGTCTGTGGGTGGGCTAGCGAACTCACTAAAAGAGATAGAAAGTTAGAACCCCTCCCCCTTTACCTGTGGTAGAGCACAAATTAATGATTCAGGAGATTGCTTTAAGGAGTTATGCAGTCAATTTTTGTTAAACAAACTTTATTAACTTTTTATCATGGCAGAGAAGAAATGGAGCTACGTTGGTTACGTATCGAAGTACATAAACAGGAGAGGATTTGTAGCAATCAATTTGTGCATTTCTATACATCTGCGGTTGTAGTAACATTGGCAAGAATAAATTGAGTCATTAGGAAACTTTGTGCCCAAAAGAATAAAAGGATTGAGATCGTAACTCGTAAAAACATCCCCAATACCCACTCTAGCCCCAACTAGTTGTCTGCCGTGCGTGGAAGGACAGGAAGTGGTGACACAGGAAAGTATTGGGGGTGGGCAAGGGCTGAAAGCCAGTGGCAGCGACTATCAGTAGGCATGTGCCTATACTGAGGGAGAGGTTGGTCATAGTCGCTGAAAGATGATTGTAGGGGATGCCGGGGAGGAACGCTCCAAGGTTACCTCTAGGGGGTCTATATGTCGCTACGAAGGAGAAGGTTACACCTCATACCATCATCTCGAGTTTCACCATGGATTGCTCCATTGCTTATCATGAACATACATAAAAGACAGCAGGTCTCTTCCTTTTTAAGGGTTATGTGGGTTTTGTTTTCTCATATTTTGCGCCAGGGTGCCCTGTCTTCCATATCCATCTGTTCTTGCCAACCTTCCCTTTTTGCCGGTATTCCTATTACCCCAACATTGCAGGCTCCTCACCTTTTTAGGTTGAGCGCACAAGCGCTTTGACCTGTTGTAAGTACTGTGGGCTTTTAACCACGCCCACCGCACGCCCATCACTATCACTCGTTCGTGGGCTTGTCTTTCAAAAATCCCTTGATGTCATAGGTAAATGCTTTACGTTTGCTCCGCCTAGAGGCTGTTTTTGTCACGTCTTGCAAACTGCCCCTGTTGCATGGATTATTGCACGATTGTCAATATACTTCAGCGTGGTGAACTATTTCTTTTGTCCCTCCTCTTCGTGCTCAATGGCAGCCATAGCGCGAACAGTGCAGAACACCGCAAACTCCATCTGCGGTATTGGAGCACTGGTCACATTGTTCACTGTTACCTAACCAGAGTCATTTCTTGTGGCTCTCTCCTTAAAACACTTGAAATTGGTGAATGCTTTACATAAAACTGAATTCCTCAAAGTGAAAGCAGTAAACGTACAAACAGGAAAAACAAGTAGAAATAAACATATTTCCCCTTGTTACGCCTTACCTGGGAAGGTTTAGCATTTTGACGCATTCACAGGTTTACTAGTCTTAGCAAATCTAGGAATACAACAAAAACATGGCTGGATACATGGTAAAACCTGTGCTCCACCCATGGAATGCCTTCCCAATGCAAAGTAGTGCAAGGCAGTGACTTGCGCTGCCTTGCGTTACTCCAGATTTACTAAGCCAAGCAGAGCCACGCAAGGTGGATCTGCGTGGCTTGCTAAATCTGACTTAAGGGCTTGCGTCGCTTTGAGTGACGCATGGACAATGCAAGCTCATGATAAATCTGGGCCTTAATGTGGCTCTCCGTTGAGCATACACTTCTCTTGTTTAACTTTTTCTACTCCAGACCAGTGGCCATCTTTCCAAAGCACTCTGGTTGACACCAAGTATCACCACAGCAAGCCCCTTACCCCATAAGTGGATACAAGCTCTTCTTGATTCGTCATCTGCCTGCATGGATGCTGTTTCACCAAAATTCCATGGACAGCAATGGCTGCATCACCCACCCTTTGACTCTTAATGATATCACCTTGTTGATGCTTCGACACACCCCTCATCTCCTCCTATTGGCTACTGAGGTGCCAGGGCAGTACACATCTATCTGATGAGAGTTATATGGTTTCTTGGGTTCTGCCACCTGAGGATGTGCTTTTTTATGGCTTGGATAGTTTAAAAATATATAATTTCACTTTATTTTTCAACAGAGAGAAGGCATACTTGGGGAGCACATACTCTCTGCTTAGTGGTGGGGCACATCACAAAACAAGAATTGGCAATGGCAAAAGGTCTGACTCATGAGCACACTGTCAAGCGAGACCTAAAACTCAATGTATGTTATTGACTGCCCTTCTCCCATATGTGCTATGTAATATTATAATGATTACTATCTAGTTATCTAAGACACTTTCATAGCATTGCAGTGTCATGTGTGCGCCCCTGAAAGATCAATTTCAGACAGCTGATAAACGAACAAAATGGTCACATAAACGAACAAAATGGTCACAGCTGTGTGTTGGGCACGCACTTTTTTGTGGAAGCTCACAACTTCCACCCAATCAAAACATGAACGCCTGATTCCACACATATGGGCGGAGCCAACGCCCCTCTCCTGGTGATGCTCACATAATTGTCTGGCTAAAGCAGCGCTGCCAAGCCTAGGGTGACCACCCGTCCGTAAATTTCACGGACTGTCCGTAATTTCGCCCTGCTGTCCGTTGTCCGTGATGAAAGCTTTAACGGACTGCATTTGTCCGTAATTTTAGACTTTCACCTAAAGGGCAACGGAGGCAGGGCGAAATTAGGGGCAGAGGAGTTTCCCCAGCCGGGCTGGAAGGCAGGGGGTCTCCTGTGCTCTGAGGGAGGGAGGGGCAGACAGATAAGAAAAGGCCTTCTTGCCAGGGGGTCTCCTTCCCTAAAGATATGCAAATGTGGGCAACTGGTAAATCTGCAAATACAAAGGGGCTTGAAAACCTGCATTGACTTTACTAAAAGGACTCACTTGAAGTTTTCTGGTGGCAAAGATATTTCTTTCAGAGAGGTATTGTAATGGTGTTCCAAGGTGAGCTGTGGAGTGTGTGGTTTTAATGGAGTGTTATAAATTTTTTATCACTAGGTATAAACTGTATATTATTCAAATCTGTATTTGAGAAGCACTTTTTTTTAATTTAACCGAAATGTATTTGCGCATTTTGTAGCAGCCTTTATTATGATGTAATTGTATTTTTCTCAGTTCTTTCAGGTACCTCGGTACCTCATAGTACTAACAAACATTGGCAAAGCCAATAGGTCTCATCTACGAAAGAATTATTGGCTTTGCTAATGTGTTTTAGCCATTAGCCATGTTATACACCAGAGTAGCTGCTGTTCAGCATGGCTTAAAGCTAGTGGCATAGTGGTGTGGAGTGGAGTAGAGAAGCATAGGAGCAGTGGTGTAGAGCCCAGTGGTGCAAAGTACAGTGCAGTGGGGTACCGTGCAGTTGTTTTGAGTGCATTAGCGTAGAGTGCAGTGGTTTAGAGTGCAGTGGCATGGGACAGAGTAGAGTGGCATAGAGTGCAGTGGAGTAGAGTGGCATGCAATAGAGTAGCAGAGAGAGCAGTAGTGTAGAGTGGTGCAGTGGCACAGATTGCAGAGTAGACTCACATTGCAGGGAGTGCAGTGGTGTAGTGTAGAGTGGTGCAGAGTAGGGCAAAGTGCTGTAGAGTGGAGTGATGCAGAGTAGAGTGGCATAGAGTTCAGTGGCATAGAATGCAGTAGTACATAGTACATTGGTGTATAGTACAGTGGTGGAGAGTGCAACACTGCAGAGTAGAGTGTCAGTGCAGTGATGTAGAGTGGAGTAGAGTGGCACAGAGCAGTGGCGTAGAGTACAGTGGTACAGAGTAGAGGGCAGTGCCGTACAGTGCAGTTGTTTAGAGTGCCATTGGCGCAGAGTGCAGTGAGACTACAGACAAGTTATGGGTACATCACATCCTGTCATTAGGTGTGAGACTGTCACCCACACCATCTGCCCTGCCTCTTTAAAAAAAATAGGTTGAAAGTCCATGGGCGGTTGGGGTAAGCCAGATGTTTTTGTTCAATTAGTTTAAAATTGCATAAGGTTAATTACCTTAATGTTTCCCAAACTGTTTGCCAGGGGTTTTGAAATGTTCAGAAACATAATCAAAATTTTGCTGTTACTTTCTCTTCAGGAAATATCGAGTAGATTTGGGTAGGGGTGATGGCCTTGCCGTGAAGGGCATTAATTTACTACTGGACGTAATGTGACACCTGAATGTAGCACACCAGGAGGCAATCACAAAAGGTCCACAGTGAATAAATAGTGCTATGTTAAAAAAGACTACATAAATGCACTGACAACATTCTGAGGCATGGCCTCTCTTGCGTGTGTCTGTAAAACTGACGTTTGTTCTTGAATTTTTGTCCTGAATTTTGACCCTTTGTCCTGAATTTTTGTCCTGAATTTTGACCCTTTGTCCTGCCTTTTTTACAGCCCTGTCCAGAATTTGCCTCAATGCCAGGTGGTCACCCTAGCCAAGCCAGACCATCATATATAATTTATAAGGAATATTTTTTATTTCTAGTAGCAGCAATATTTTAGTATCCTCTCTTTTTCACATTTATGAAATATTTTTCAATATAGTTCACACAAGAAGTCGTAATGACGTATTGGATTCATAATCCATTTACGAATGGCTGATCGGCGCCTTGGGGGTAACACGGCTGCTGTCATCGGCCTCAAGACCGCAGCTGTCCTGTGGTGATGCGTTAGGAAAGATAATGTTTCAACTACTGTGTATTCATTTGACGTCATGTATAATACATGTACTATGTTTAGAGTGTCAGCTAATACCGAGCATAGCGCCTCTTGTCAGTTGAAGGGTATTGTGGGGCAGAAGCGAGGACACCTCCGCCTGCTTAGCCAGTGGTGTTGCAAGTCTTCCATGGGCCCTACAGGAAGCAAGAGAAATGGGGCCCCCGACTGGTGGTTGGTGGGAAAATACAGCAACGAGCACTGCTTAATGGCCCTTCAAGGCTCCCGGCCCGGTGCCACTGCACCTGCTGCATCATTGAGAGACCCTTCAGACACAGAATGTCTCCACCAAGATCTGCAGCTTGTTCGTGCCCACTCGGCCCACAGATGGCCCAGTTGGCACACTCTTCCGCCATATGGCGAGCACTGCACACATTCTCGGCCTCTTGGCCTGCAGAAATCTACTTCCTGTTCATACCCACAGATGGCGCGCGCCAAACACATGCGGCGAGTTTTTCAACAGCTCCACAGCCGTATTTAATAAAATAAAAATTAAAGCAAATGCAGCGGGGTGCGCGGATGCCCGAAGCATTCGCTTGTCTGGGGATGAACCAACAACGAAGAGTTTGCATTCTACCGATCAAAATAACACACGAAGACCAGCAACGCAAGCAGGACCTAGCCATGCTCAAAACTGCTGGTCACCGAGCCGCCTGGGCAGCGTGGCTGGTGGGACGTCCACGTCAGGTCCACTCAGCCTCTGTGCCGTCCATCACCCGTCAGCATTGGGAAATCCAGCTGCCAGGGGCGTGGCTTGTTCTGTAAGATTGGGGGAGGAGCTTCAGATTTCTCAACAATCAGGCTGGCATATATTGTTAAAATATGTTAGACACAAGCAGGAGAGAGGGCCTAAAGGGGCAGTGGAGAGGGAGTGGAATGCAGATTGGTGGGGGCGCTAAGTGAGAGAAAGCACATTATTTTGTGAAATAACCAACATTTTTGAAGTCTTTCCAAACAGACTGTGTGTGCATTTTTGTGACTGGGTGTGTGTAAACAATCCAGGGGAAATCCGGCAGACTCAGCACCACACCCGACTGAAAGCACCTGCACCCAACTATTATAGAAAAATACATTTATTTGGGGGAAGGGGGTTCACACCCTACACACCCTCTTGAGCTACGCCTCTGCCAAGGGCAATAGAGAGGTAGCTAAGGCCTGCACCCAGGCAGCTGACATCCCATCCAGCTCTCAGAAGGTGATATTGTTTGTGCAACCAACAGAAATCAAACATCTCAAAAGAATACCAATTAGTGCAGTTGGAGCTAATCCTTTCTGTGGAGCAAACAAATCCACTTAATCTGAGTAACTGAACACTCAACAGCATTGTGAGGTGGTTGGCGAACAAAAAGTCTTTCAGAATTGGTTTCACTCACAAGAGATTGTGATGCAGCCCAAGGACATAAGAAAGAGTCCATGGAATCTAGACTCATGTCTTTCTTGGATGCAATAATGCCAAGAAACGGCCAGATGGAGGGGACGGGCAGTACAGGGTAGACACACATGAATGAGGATGGACGGAAGGACTGGAAGGCAGGAGGTCCAGGAGAAGCCAGGGATGGGAGAAGAGAAAATATGCTTCCCCTGGTGGAACTTCTTGTTTCAATAGTGGTCAACTGGAGCATTGGAAAATAGATTGTCTGACCTTGCCCCAGGGTTCACATGAGCAGAATGGACCATATGTACATTGTGTCATCACCGGGAAGCCCACCTCATGCCTTATTGATACTGCTGCTACTATACAAGTTCTATAAACCTCAGAGTTTCCTGCTCTACCTCTCTTGGGCAAAACGATGGATGCAGTTTGAATTTGTAACACGCTATTCATTATGTTACCGACCCTGTGTCTATTTCCTTTCATTTCCAAAGGATGCATAAGATCTGGGCATTGCTTGGACAGAAGCCCGGAGTAGTAGAAAGATTAGTTTCATGAAATGCCTGAGTAAAGACAAGAAGGACTACACATCCCAGGGGGCAACAGAACTCTCTCAAGACTTGCTGAAGGTGGCGGCCATCTTGAGCCCAAAGTATGAGTTCCTGATGGTCTATGGCGTCCTCAGTAGACAATCGTGATTCTTGGTTCCTGCAGGCAGGACGTGTTGTTGGAATCCTAATATCTGTTCTTCCATGAATTCAACGAAGACATCAGAAACCAGAGAAGTATCTTAAAGAGTAGCCTTGCACTTGTTCCTTTCACGAGGAGTCCTCAGTAGGGAAGGAAAACAAACTACTTGTTCTGGGTCATACAAGCATTGTGTGGCATGTGAACGTGGTGGGCATGCATTAGTGAGTCCTGTAACCCACCCTCACTCTTGAAACCTGCTATATGTAAAAGGATGATCTGGTGCCTGGCATATGGGGGGTTCTTTGGTACAGACATGTTTTAACTTGAATGTAGAAGCTTATCAAACCCCTTCTCGTTATTCCCATAAGTGGACCACACTCAGGTGAGTGTCCTGGAGGAAGAAGGTTAGCCAATGGAAGCATTGACTTCATGGTACTTTATTCACATTACATTATTTATTTAGGAGTTTTATAAAGTGACTCTGTCAACTAGGCGCTCTGACAACACTGACAGTGTCACCGATGTTCATCTTCCTAGTTACAATGCTGAGCCTAGCTGAAGAATGCAGATGTGCATGTAGTCTGCTAATATATTTCTATTTTTTTGTGGGGTGGGGGTGAAGAGTCCACAGGGCCAGAGTGGCCATTTTTTCCATCAGGTCTTTTCCTGGGGGTCTGAAGCCATTAGAGCCCAGTTTCTAAAGCTGTATGGGCACTGTATGTGTCTCCAGCTCCATGTGGTGTGTGGTAGCAGGCAAAGAGAGCAAGAAAGAAAGAGATACAGGTAAGAAAGAGAGAAGAAGGGAGCACAGCCTGGTCTCACCACTTTAGCCTGGGCTGAGGTGAAATTTTTTTAGGGTTGAGCGCAAAGCGCTCCTATCTTGCTGTAATCTCTCTTTGGGCTTCTAACCACACCCATGTCACGTCAACCACTTTCATTGGTTCATGGGCTTGCCTTTTAAAATCTGCTCGCTTTCATTAGTGAAAGGCATGCATATATCATGCCTTTTCCAGTGTTTAGCCCTCCCTGAGCGCACCGGCCAACTACTGAAAACATATGATGCTCTGTGTTTTCCATGTGGATTCTGGACTACTTTTTCTCTTTATTTCGCCGGGGGGATCGCGCTGGATTTTACACAGCGCAATTGTGCTCGTTTTTTTTCTCCAATTAATATGGCAAGAAAAGTCCGGTTAGGAGTTTACAACGCTAATTGCTCTAACTCAATAAAACACGAGACCCATTGCATTGTAAATGCTTGTTATTTGTTGGTAAAACTGATACATAGTTTAGTCTTTGTTCGGAAAGAGAAAACATGGATTTGTAAATTTAAAAAAAACATCCTGGTTGATCCGGTGCCTGTGCGGTGACATTATTTTGAAACATGCTACTCCCTGGCGCAGCTTTATAACAGCCTCCTCATATGGTTGTTTAAAGATATGTTTAATCAGTCCATATGTTTATTATTTATAGAGCGCGTAACTATCAGCACTCTACAATAAATTTCAATTTCAGCTACTTAAGTACTCACATTAAGGCCCCGTATCTGTGTGCAGCATTATGCAATGTATACAAAGCGACAACACGTGTACCTGCACAGCACTGTATGTGCACATGCAGCACCACACGTACCTGCACAGCCCCGCCTATATTCATAGTCCATGGCACCTCATTCACACAAGTGCCTCACTGAGTAATAGGACTAAACACATGTTTTATTTAGCACTTCATACCACACTTCTGCCACTTCTAGCTGCTGTGAATAGCTGCTGCTGCTAATACCCAGTTAAACAGTACTTAATGTATAGACCTTGGAAGGATCGAAGACTGTGTTGGTCTTGCCGGGATTCATACTCATGATATGCAGATCACAACAGTGATCTGCACTCAGTGTCTTGCTCTTTGACCTCTCAAAAGGAGTTAAACTCTCGCCACTGACGCATTCTGTGATCTACAAGTAGTAAGCAATTTCTTTGACATGCAGTTTGCTCATCTACATAATTTCACAAAAATTGCAGAGGTGGGGGAAACGACATCACGCCCTCAAAGATATCATAGGATTGACCTCTTGCCCCACTCTTAGTGCATGAAAATCACAGGGAGGGCCTAGGGAAAGAGGGGGAAGCACAGAAAGTAAATCTGGTGGTCGAAGCCCTGCAGATGTACTGTTCCTGTTGTTGCCTTCATTACTCCTAGAGGCAGAGGGACCAGGGCCAGTGACAGGGCAGCTCCCAAGAACAAGAGAGCTCCTGCCTATTTAAAGCACGGATTACAGCCAGGATCAACTCTCAACTCTTTGTAGTGGCGTAATATAGCCTTACAGCCAGCTGCTGAGGACTATACCAAATGTTAAGAGCCCTGAACCCCAAAGGCCCAGGCTGCAGACAAAGAGGGATAGGGCCTTTAACAACTGGTGTAGCCTGAAGCACAAGGGCTACAAGGCTATTAGAACATTCCACACACTGATAAGTTAAATAGAAGCACAAGCTTAAACATAAGATAAAAAGAAGCACAAGGACTAACACAAGTTAAAAAAAAGCACTAGGTTAAATATAAGTTAAAAAGAAGCACAAGGCCTAACACAAGTTAAAAAGAAGCACTAGGTTAAATATAAGTTAAAAAGAAGCACAAGGCTTAACACAAGTTAAAAAGAAACACTAGGTTAAACATAAGTTAAAAAGAAACACTAGGTTAAACATAAGTTAAAAAGGAACACTAGGTTAAGCATGGCAGTGTCGGAGCAGAAGGTCTATGCCAGCCATTATTGGCCCTCGGCCGCTCCAGTGTCTTCGCTAGAGCTGTGAACATTGCAATGTTCTTCTAATGGTTATTCTCCTGTGCTAAGGGCATTAACAGCTGTCCATACATGTGGCTGGTCAGAAAGAGAGGAAGGGGAATTGACAGCTGTCAGTGCCTGAGACCATGACACTTATATATGGAATGATGATAAAAATGCTCATCCCAACAGATCTCCACTTTTCTCTCCCTTCAACCGTGCCAGCTCATGGCCACAACTATGGATAAATTCTCAGATTGGACATCCCAGTGCAGTAACCAGCTAAGAAGACTATATCATATGAAATACCATAAAGGGGCCTGCAGAGCTGTCGAAAGCTGCCAGCATAGTGAAACCATAAAACTGCGTCTGCCTCTGACACTGCATCATCCAACACACCGCTGCGTCCCATAACACGCACGACATGGAAACACTTCCCACATAGGATCAAAACTAAAACAACGTCCTTCCAACCACACACCCTACACGTTTGTAGCGTGCTACTCATGTAGGTGTGCACTTCATCATCCCACATTGGGGTAGTAAGCGCTATATAAATGCTACAGTACAATAAAATGCATGTGAGCAGCAAGCTATTAGCACCAGCCCCTCTAATGTCACCTAGCACATCAAAAAGCCCAGCTGTAACTGTCCCCTTCCCAGCCCTGCTTCACACTGTCATTGCAGGCGCACAATAGCATCGAGCGTTTTCATTGGCTGAGCCAATCTCAGCATTCCATGCAGTATGCAAACAAAGGAAATTACAGCACTGAAATTCAACATTCTGTTTCTCTTGCCATAATCACAAGGATGCCTGTCAAGCTTAACCTGGTGGCTCCTGTAAACCAACAGGGGCGCACATGTAGCAGGAATAATGTAGCTTAAAGCGGTCGCTGAACCCCAGCGTGAGAAATGAACACTATCTGCTCCATCGGTTCCCCACTGAGCACAATTCATGACCCGTTGCTGTGTTTCTTATGCTGATCCGCAGACAGGGCTGGTGCTGGTCTTGCCTGGCTGCTTCCCAATGAACTCACGCCTGTCCTTGCAGTGTTGTTTTGACTGCGCTCTGCTTTCATTAGTTTCCAGGCGTGATAGGGATCTGATTGTCAGTAGAATGAATGTACCAAGCTTATCGGTCCAAACCTGCATCACATCCGCCGTAAATGACTACAGAACCGGGATTATTTGCAGACAAAAAAGCCAGATATCGTCTGCCCTCCAGATGACCGAAATCAATTTGGGGGATCCTTAAATCCCCCCTGACTGGATCAGGTAAGCACTTTCTGGATGTTCCAAAATCCAGAAAATGACAAATAATTATGAGTCAGGATGTTAAAGGCCTTCGTAGACTGCAGTGTGTTTAAAATATCCCTTCGTGGTCTCGAGCCTCAGCAGTACTGTAACTCCTCAGACCATTGCTGCCAAATGATTCGAAGTCACGTGTGACTCTGCGTTAGTCACTTCTAGAGATTTTCAGCAACTTCAGTTTGAATTCTGCAACTTTGAGTTTTATTTTTGCATTTTGATTACGGGCTTGGAACTGTCAGCACACAGACACCTAGAGTCATAGTGTCTCCTAAGGCATAGGGCCACTTGGCAGCCATGTTACTGTCCAGTTATCTTTACCTTCAGCATCTCTTGAGACCCACCCTCCATTCCATGGCTCAGTTTGCCACTTGGACCCATTCCATTGCCCGCGAGGCCCCCTCCAAGAGCCATTATAGGCCCCAGGGAACCCACCCCGAGGCCGAAAATTCCAAAGAAAAAAAAAGGGGAGAGAGACTGCACAGCCTTCAGAAGCCCTGGTGGACCCCCATCCCCCAAGGCTCCTACTTTTTTCCCATTGATGAACAACAAGACAGAAAGATTACCCGAACAAATATTGACTCATGTTTTTGCCATAGAATTAACTTACATCTTAGGCATTTAAATATGGCGTCCACAAAGGATGAATAGCATCCACAGTTTTAGGAAGGGGGTTTCATGTCTTGCTGCCCCAAGAGATTAAATGGATGAATCTCTGCCCCTCATGGATGCCAAGCGATTGCACATTTACAGCTCCTCTCTTCCTGGGCACATCTGAGCTGCAGTGCCCAGCAGACTCTATCAACACACTTTGCAGGCTGAAGATAACCCAGAGAGCCTGATTCAGAGTTGTCTAGAGCAGGAAATAACACTTGTTTGGCTATTGTTGTTTCAATCAAAGGTTAGAAGTGAGAGCAGAATTAATGAGTGAAGGAAAAGGGGCCAGGCAGAGGAGATAAGAATGAATGTTAACTTTTGTAGACATTTTATAAATGAGATTTTTGCAAGCCTCAGAGAAGAGCTGGGCTTAGATTGAATAGCATGGGCCCTGCTGGTTTACTAGCTTAAACAATGCGAGCAGGGTAGGTCACAGTTCACCCCACATCTTTGTTGTACAATGTCATTTGCTGCTAATAATAAAAGTAAAATGTCTAAGAGGAAATGTTAGCAGGAGACGAGGATGCACAATAGGAACTGTAAAGGTATCTGAGATCTAAAAGAAAGCATTGGGTTGGCATGGAGGGTGAAGACAGAAGGGTAAACAGCCTTACTCTTCAGGGCAGCTGCCTATCAAGCCTGTATGTTTCTCCCTCATGTGCAGAGTGCCCGTTTGAGAGGGCTCGAGCCACGGGTCCACTAAGGCTTTCTCGTAATTGGGAGTCTGTGGGACCATGTGAGGGGCTTGGGTGGTATCCTTTGTTCAAAATTTGTCTTCCTTCTGCAGATAACATCTGGGGGCCATATTTATGAATCTGTCATGTAGTGCCGCGTAGCAAGCCTCCTTGCTACGCGGCATTGCGTGACAAGGTAAGGACAGAAATCAGCCATATTTAAAAGAATACAGCGCTTTCCTGCCTTATCCCCTGCGCCGCCGCTGTTTTGGCTTTCTATGTGTTTTTCTCTTTCCATGTGTGCTGCAGAAAAATGCCTCTACGGGGTGAGGCGTATCTTTTTGGCACATCCCTAGGTTCACCAGTTCTGGTAAATCTGGGACTGTGTCAAAAACCATGGGAGTTGCATGGGAATACCCGCGCAACACCAATGGAACGCCTCTCTATTGCAGAAAAAGGCAACATAGCGATTTGTGTTGCATTGCTCTACTCCATATTTATGGAGCCACTCAGGGCAACGCAAAGTGGCCTTGCGTGGTTTCATAAATCTCATTTAAGGTTTGAGCCGCGCATGTACCATGTTGGGTGGGCAAACACAATGCAAACTGGGTTATAAATATGCCTTTGGATCTTTAAAAGTTATGTAATGTCTGCTTAGATTGCCTCCTTTGGGAGCTCTTCCATTCCTTACCTAGCTCCTGGGATGTATATGCAGAGCTGTAGGCACTATGCCTGCCTTTAAAAAACTCATGTGATCAACCTGTACATGCGCACCCGTGCTACTCCTGACCTGAAAATGCGTCCCCTCGCTACTCCAGTGCTCCTCCTGACCTGCACATGTGCACCCCTGCTACTCCAGTGCTCCTCCTGACCTGCACATGCGCACCCCTGCTACTCCAGTGCTCCTCCTGACCTGGACATGCGGCCTCCTGCTACTCCAGTGCTCCTCTTGACCTGTACATGCGCCCCCTGCTACTCCAGTGCTCCTCCTGACCTGTACATGCGGCCCCCTGCTACTCCAGTGCTCCTCCTGACCTGTACATGCGGCCCAGTGCTACTCCTGACCTGCACATGCGCACTCCTGCTACTCCAGTGCTCCTCCTGACCTGTACATGCAGCCCCCGCTACTCTAGTGCTCCTCCTGACCTGTACATGCGCACCCCTGCTACTCCAGTGCTCCTCCTGACCTGTACATGCGGCCCCCGCTACTCCAGTGCTCCTCCTGACCTGTACATGCGGCCCCCTGCTACTCCAGTGCTCCTCCTGACCTGTACATGCGGCACCCTGCTACTCCAGTGCTCCTCCTGACCTGTACATGCGGCCCCCTGCTACTCCTGACCAGGACATGCGCACCCCTGCTACTCCAGTGCTCCTCCTGACACTGGCGGTCGGCAGCTTTGGGAGGGGGGCAGGCGGGGCACACACACACACACACACACACACACACAAACACACTCATTCGGCCCCCTGCTACTCCAGTGCTCCTCCTGACCTGTACATGTGGCCCCCTGCTACTCCTGACCTGCACATGCGCACTCCTGCTACTCCAGTGCTCCTCCTGACCTGTACATGCAGCCCCCGCTACTCTAGTGCTCCTCCTGACCTGTACATGCGCACCCCTGCTACTCCAGTGCTCCTCCTGACCTGTACATGCGGCCCCCGCTACTCCAGTGCTCCTCCTGACCTGTACATGCGGCCCCCTGCTACTCCAGTGCTCCTCCTGACCTGTACATGCACCCCCCTGCTACTCCAGTGCTCCTCCTGACCTGTACATGTGGCCCCCTGCTACTCCAGTGCTCCTCCTGACCTGTACATGCAGCCCCCTGCTACTCCTGACCTGGACATGCGCACCCCTGCTACTCCAGTGCTCCTCCTTACACTGGCGGTCGGCAGCTTTGGGAGGGGGGCGGGCGGGGCACACACACACACACACACACACACACAAACACACTCATTCTTTCACACACAGACACGCACGCACGCTCATCCATTAACAACACTCATTCCATTCAAACATGCACGCACGCACGCACCAAACATTCATTTTACAAGATCACACACATTCATTCATTCACACATGCACGCACGCACATCCATTAACAACACTCATTCCATTCAAACATGCACGCACGCACCAAACATTCATTTTACAAGATCACACACATTCATTCTTTCACACACACACGCACGCACATCCATTAACAACACTCATAACACTCAAACATGCATGCGTGCACCAAACATTCAATGTAAAACATAACACACATACACACACACACACACACACACACACACACACACACACACACACTTACCTTTAGCCTCCAGGTCCCAGGAGGGTTGGGACTGCTGCCTTCCCTCATTGGCTGACATGAGGTCAGCCAATGAGGGAAGGCAGCAGTCCCAGCCTCGTCACAGAGTGGGATGGGGTCAGTGAGACTGCTGACCCCACCCTACTCTGTGACGAAGTGTCACTGATGGACACTCGCCCTGGGCGCTTCAAGGCTTAAACTGAAGCGCCCAGGGAGAGTGTCAATTGGTGACGCTTTCCTCGTCACCTAGGGGAGGGCCTCGAGGCACCTTTGCTTGCACCATAGGAACTGTGATCTCCTCAGCCCAGCAAAGTTCAGCTCAGGCAGCCAGGAGTCTGCGCAAATCACGCATGTCTGCTCCTGGCTGCCTGACCTGAGCATGAAGAGTGTCTGCCAGGCTTACCTTTGTTCAGCCTGACAGACACTCTTCATGGGGTGGGGGGGTGTGGCCCCTCCGCCCTAAAGGACGGGCCGCCACTGCCTCCTGACCTGTACATGCGGCCCCCTGCTACTCCAGTGCTCCTCCTGACCTGTACATGCGGCCCCCTGCTACTCCAGTGCTACTCCTGACCTGTACATGCGGCCCCCTGCTACTCCAGTGCTCCTCCTGACCTGTACATGCGCACCCCTGCTACTTCAGTGCTCCTCCTGACCTGTACATGAGCACCCCTGCTACTTCAGTGCTCCTCCTGACCTGTACATGCACACCCCTGCTACTCCTGACCTGTACATGCGCACCCCTGCTACTTCAGTGCTCCTCCTGACCTGCCTTTGCAAGAGTTCGAAAATTTGATGTAGTGGTTTGTGCCACGCATGTACCACGTTGCGTGGTGCAAGCATGGTGCAACCCCCTCATAAATATGCCCCTGACTTTATAATGCCTGTGGTGACACGTTTTCCACCGCCTGCAGAATAGACCCATGAAAATTTGTGAGGAACTTAAGGGATGTTATCTCACATTGCAAAGTGATTAACATCCGGGGTGGAGGCATGCGTGGCACAGTAGCCCCCATCTGTGGAAGTCGAAGAGTCTCTGAAGTGGAGAGACCTCGGTTTTGATTCCTTGGATCGGGGGATGTTGTGTTAATCATCCCCTAGCTTTGGAAAACCAAGGAAGATGTTACCTGGATGTAAATGTAGGTTCTAGCCTAGAAATGTAATTTTGGGGATCCATATTCAAGCGTAGTTCTGAGGGTGCAGATGGGCTAGGCACACCTGGACCCCACAAGGGCCACTCACAAGTGGAAGAGCATCTGTTCTATTTAGTATTTAAGGCGGACCTTGATAAGGATGTTGTTTTCCTCGGAAAAGTAAATATTAACCAGGCAATTAGCACACATATCATACTGTTTTATTTTTTTCTAACTGAGAGGTAACTTTTAACTTGCATCACTACCTGGAAATATAAACGAAAACTGAACAAAAGACAAGTTGTATCTTGAACATGTGATTCAGGATGCACTTTTTCCATGGAACAGTCTATAGATTGTTCTATGCATTGCCATTACATTCATGGGTATGTAGATGATTACACCTGCCAATAGTTTTCTAAGTCCCTGGATTATGTGTATCTTGCAGGAAACTGATTTTACCCCCCAGCCTTGGCATCTCAGCTTTTCATCTTCTGAAACTGATAACATGGGTATCACTGAATTGTCTAAGAAGAGCACTTGTTATTTACATTGTTACCAAGTGGCACAAAGTACTGTGGAAAGTGCCACATAAATCACCTTAGTCTGTATTTGTTCTAAACAGCAAAGTTTGCAACACAAGTTAACCCCTTGACTGCCCGCGTGTCTGCATCCTCCTGTGCCAGGCATTTATTCCAGTGTCTACCCATATCTTGCATGAGCTTGTGCGCAGGACTTGACTTTGGTGCTTATATCAGGAGGTATATAGGTATCTTAAACCATTAGGTATGAAGGCTCCTCCAAACCCCAATGCTGAGCTGTTTGTTGATGTCTGGAGTGGTCTGTGCTAAAGTCTTCTTAACACTTTTTTTACAAACAGTATCCAGGTCAAATGTATGTCTTTATTTTCTCATATGGTGGAATTTACAAATGTACCCAGGTTTTGTGGATTATCATGGAGGGGACTGAGAAAATAGCCAAAACACAGCAAAATGTTGTGGGCTTTTTTGGAAAATTAGAAAAAAGTTCTCCACAAGAAATTAGTTTTTTTTTTTTGTTTACCCCAAAAATGACTTAGAAAAAGAATTAGTGCGCTACGATTGCCCTTCCCCAGCTTTCAGGAACAGGCAGAGTTACAAAAAAAATTGTTGGCATCAAAAGATAATAAAAATAAGTAGGGAAAAAAAAGAGGTGACAACGTTTTAATCTGTAATTTATTCCCCCAATGGCTGGTTTACAACAGTAATACACTGTTACATCTGTCAGACCCTTTTGGTCACAGGATAATACAGTGTTTATTGGTTATCCAAAAACATGCAGTACCCAGAGCCAACAACTGAAATGCACATTACAATAATTTTTCATTACGCATCAACCATGATTCAGTCCATGTGGTTAGTTCTAAGGAAGAAAAATGTTTTTTTTAAATGTGCCTAGGATGAGTCTAGGAATAGTGCTTTTGTATAACTCTAAATTTGGGGTTACGCATACCATCATGTAATTCATACGGCATTCTGAAAAATGTGTTCTTTCCTGCATCCCCCCTTTTAGAGGCCAAAAAGGAGAGAAATTCAAGGGCTAAAACCGTATTTTACTCGTGTGCTTTGAACTATTTCCTGTGACAGGAAAAGCCCCAAAACACAAAAAGGAAACATTAAGGCCCATATTTATACTTTTTTAGCACTCCATTTGCGTTGTTTTGTTACACAGAATCGCCGAAAACTTACAAAATACAATTGTATTTTGTAAGTTTGTGCTGATTTTGCGTAAAAAAACGACGCAAATCCGGCACTAAAAAAGTATAAATATGTGCGTAAGATTTCACATTTCAAAGGGACCCATTCTGAGGATCTAAGGTAACTATAGAATTTTATCTCGGACTCAGCCGCCACGAAGGGAAACCTACTAAACTCAGACATTCCTGAAAACGAGACACCCAGGAAACACCAGAGTGATGTGACTTATGTGGCTCCCACTACATTTTCATAACCAGAATGTCAAACTTTAGCTAAAGTTATAGATTTTCTTCTTATTTCTGTGAGGGAAAGATCCAGAATCTGTGGAAATGCATGAAATTCCTTGCACCCAAAGTTCCTTTCTTCACCTGATAAAAATGGTACTCCCATTGTGTGTCTAGGCCAATCACCTGCCACAGGGAAGGCCCAAAACACAACAAGGAAAGATCAAGATTTCACCTTTCAAATTGACCCATTCTGACAATATGGAACCAATATTAGGGCTCAGTCCTGCCCGTCACCCAAGAACACACAGCAAACCCAAATATGTCTGTGAACTATGCAACCAGGGGAGTTCAGGGTGGTGTCAGTTGCTTGGGTTACACTACATTTTCTTAAACAGAACACACTGGAAACATCAAACATTAGCTGAAATCCCAGCTTTTCCTCATATTTCGGTGAGGGAAAAGTTTAAGAATCGGCCAGGAGCCACAAAATTCCTTTCACAAAGTGTTTCCCCACTTCTCTTGGCAAAAGAGGTACCACACTTGTGGTTGGACCTAGCATCAGCAACAGGAACCGGTCAAAACGTGGACCATATGAAGTAAATGTGGTGTTACTAAAGACTTCACTGGCCTACAGTTTTGGTCCATTTCCATGACATGCATTGGGTCCACTGATGGCACATTTTAGGTGCGGGGAAGTGTGGGAACGCGGGGTGTTAAGACTTTGGCCACTGCCTTGAATGGTGTCATTTTCTGCCACATATACATGTGACAAATATCCTTTTCTGGTCCCTTCTTTGATGTTCGCAGGGCATTCTGGGCACAAAATTGTGTTGGGATACATGCAAGTCACACAATCTTGTATTCCCCTGGGTCCCCAGGTTTTAGAAATGGCCATAGGTGGTAAGGTTTCCTGGTTGCTGACTGCCTGTAGGGGAATCTGCCTGCACAATGGAAGGCAGACCGATGGCTTCCAGCAGCCGGCCCAGCTTTCACTAATGCACTGTCCTCGGTGTAAAAGAGTTCCCTGTCTCAGTCTGTGGCAGTCTGAAGGAGCTCTTCTTTTCAGACAGTTATATGATTTATGGTTGTAATAACTAAGGGTCTGATGCATGAAAGGGTTTTACCTATTCATTACAACTTAATGAATTGCAAAGTTGTCATTTTTCCACTACTCTACCAACAAAATGTGAGTTTCATGCCGGGCCGGCTTTCGCGCTGTGGACACCCAGTGTGAAAAATCTGTTTTGGCGCCAACCTCAACCACCCCCCCAGACATAACCTCCTTCTCGGATTCCCTCACTCCCACCTGGCAAAACTGCTCCTCCTCTCTCCATAGCCCCTTTCTCACATACATTTCATTTATAATGAAGTACTTGTAAAGGCTGGTTTTACTAAACCACTCAGCAATTCACATAAAATATAGTTCTGTTCTTTGCAACAGGCATATTACTTTCAGCGCTACTTTATGGCGAGCCAAAGATGCCGCTAGACAAAACGCCCACCTCTCTCTCTCTAGCAGGAACATTAACCACAGAAGGTATCTTGGCATTTTTAGTGCTACCTGAAAGCTCGCCGCACAAGGAACTCTGCAGCGGGTGTATTTTTTAAAATCGTAAGTTATTGCTTAACATAGAGCCCCCCCCGAGGTCAGTGGCCCCTCCAGGTCAGCATGCGGTGCACCCGCACCGGTCGCACCACCCTAAAGCCAGCCCGGGTTTCATGCACCTGTAGTCTCCAGGGTCAGTGGCCTAATGTAGAGTCTTCTTACGCAGTATGTGAAACTCATTTGAGTTGACCTTTTCTAGTTTAATTAAAATCTTGAAGACTTGTGATGTCCTCTATTCATCCGCGTGTGTGAATTCTTGATGCTCGCGGTGAAGGGTGGGTGCCAAATGAAGCGTGAGGACGTGGGAAGCTGGAGTGCCTGATTTAGAGTTTGGCAGCCAAGTTACTCCATCACAAACGTAACGGATATCCCGCCCGCCGCATTCTGTACATATAGCGTACTGGATATCTGTCACGTTTGTGACGGAGTAACCCTATCCGACAAACTCTAAATCAGGCACTTAGGGGCATATTTACAAGCCCCTAGCACCTCCTTGTGCCACATTAGTGTCTTTTTTTCTACGCTGTGGCGTTAGGAAGGCTTTTTCTCAGCACCAGATTTACAAAGTGGCGCAATGCATGCATTGCGCCACTTGGTACCCCCTTGGGCCACATGATGCTGCGCCAGGCATAATGTGTGAAAGGTGGGCATTCTGGCACAGGGAGAACCAAAAAAATGGTGTACTGAAATTTACAAGCTTTCAATGCACCATTTTTTACGCCATTTTTAATGCCTGCTCAGAGCAGGTGTTAAAATTACGCACACATTGAGGTCAATTTGCTGCACTAGTGTCAAAATTAATAGCATCAAAAATGTTGACGCTATTGTCCTAACGACTGCCATGGTGTACCGTATTGTACATATGGCACACCCATGGTGTCAGTAGGTGGGGCAGGGGCGACTCAACAAAACTGGTGGATCAGTGCTGATGTGTCAGTTTCTTGTAAATCTGTCCCCTAGTGTCCATGAAAAGACACAAAAACGATGAAACCAACATCACACAAAAGAGGTGAATTTGGTGACGGTAAGGCACAAATTCCACACAAGGATACAATGAGAAAATGAAAGTATAGAGCAATTTGTGACTGTGTTGAAAGAACCTTCTGCAACATGTGATTTCAGAACTATGGGTGATAACTGGTGTTTGACCAACTAACAGTGCAATGCAATAGCATAAAGGTGCATGAACAGCTGCTATTCCTGAGCAGGAATCCAAGGCTTATTTAAGCAAACACCAAAGGCAAAAGGCAGAAACAATCTTTGAGATGCATAGAAAAAAGAAGTTATAGCTGAGATCAACATGACAAAAATGTGGAACAGATTTTTCCAGGAAGGACATTTTCAAAGAAAGAAAAATATTGTTTAGCAAACAAAGAATAAACGAAAGACGAGAACACAAATGCAATTGTAGATATGGAAGTACTAGAAAGTAAGAAATGCTCTGTGAAAGACAAAAGATGTGACAAATATAATGGCAAAGGCCACTTTGCACATATGTGTAGGTTTTCCCTCAGATCATGCAGGAAAGTAAATTACAGAGAAGAAACTGAAGGGGATCAGATGGACCAGAGATTCAAACATAGTCCTGGGCGTCATACAAGAGGCTGATTCAGAAAGAAACATCAGTAACAGATTCAAGAAACCTAGTTGTGAAATAAAAATAGGTAACACACCAGTGATTCTGGTTTGTTACAAACCATGTTACCCAAATAAACATGGAGGTCATTGTGGTCTGAGAAGTAATTAAAAATATGTGATAGCAGATTGGATGGTTACAATGGTGGATGCATAGACCTATTGGGTTTTGGGAAGGTATAAATAAGTCCAAGCACTTATTTTGTGGTTCTGAAGTGTATGTTGTAGAAAGAGTGGCTTTCACCAGTAGTTACATCTAAAATAAGAGATAGGAACTTGTGTATCTGTTTCGACTTGCACACAGAAGACAACAATATCATTTTGGGCAGTTCCACACTCCCAGACATCAACAAGCTGTTAACCAGTCTTGAAGGAACAACTGTTCAGTAATCTAGACCTGAAATCAGCCTATGCCCAACACACAATCACAAATCACCAAATGTAACTTCATCCAGACTCAAAAGGCATCACGCCTTTGTGACATATTTCAGGTTAAGAGGCTTCTTTTTAGTTCAGCAGATGCTGCATCCGTATTCCAAAGACTTGTGCACAATTAAACAAAAGTGTACAGTATTTCTAAGGTGATATACCGGTTTGTGGAAGAAACAAGCAAGAACACATCACAGCATTGGAACATGTGCTTAAACATAATGGAAACGTTTGGCTTCACACTCAAAAAGGAAAAATGCCACACTAGAATGTGCAAGGTGGAATATTTGGGACCAGTGCTTTCTGGGCAAGGCATAAAGCCAAAAACATACTTACTAAAAACAATCAAAATGGCACCTGAACAGGAAAAAAGAGCTATTAATGTCCTATCCATGGTTAACAGAACACTATGGTAACTCATTATTCACTATCCCAGCAAAACACAGACATTATGGAAACGCCTGACAAAAGGAAAAATATTTGAATTTGTGAAAGAACAAAAGGATGCCTTTCCAGATGTGAAGAAATATACAACAATTAAATATCCTGAGACCATTTAACCCAAACAAAACTACAGTATTGCTCAAAGACGCCAGCAACTATATTTGGGTGACGCACTTTCCCAATTGGGGAATTGGAGAAGAAGAAATAGCATTTGTTGAAGGACATTGACACCAACAAAAAGAAAGTATGCAATAAAGAAAAAGAGATTAGCATGCATGTGGGTGCAGGGGCAGAAAATGCAACCTTTGTAGCAACCACAAACCATTACAGTGGGTGCTGAAAACTGAAGGATCAGAAAAAATATCACTCAGACTGGCTAGGTTGGTATAAAGAATGCAGAATTCATATACCACACAGAATATTCACCAGGTTGGAAAACCAAGTTAGCAGGTTGCCTATCACACTTGCCAGACTCAATTGAAAGGGAAGACAGAGAAAATGAAAGAGACTATGAGACAGCTGTAATGTGTCTGGAGGAAATTGCAAAGGCAAACAACCAAGAAGCGACTGGGGAAACAGATGTGGTAAAAGAACAGGTGATGAAAGTCCTAACAGACAGGATAATACATGATTGGTCTATGGAAAGAAGCACAGACTTCAGTATGCAGCTATATTGGAAAGTATAAGCTATCAGTGAAGGATTGCTTCCTCTTAAAGGGCAACAAATTAGTCTCTCCAACATCTCTAAGATGAAAAACCTGATACAATTGGCACAGGAAGGGCACCTTTGGAAACCATTTAACCAAATGTACACTGAACAAGAACTATTGGTGGCCTGGAAATGACAGAGAAGTGGAGGAATGGATGGATTGGTGTGTAGCGTGCATTCAAGGTGAGAAGTGGTTGTTTACACATAAAGCACTGTGCAAAGCAGCAGAAGTCCCAAAAGAGGTATGGCAAATGTTGAGCTTGGACTTCATAGGGCCAATGTATGTTTTGCTCACGAGTCAAAGATACGCAACAGCCATTGTGTATTACAAAAGCAAATGGATTGAAATAAAGTTTAGGAAAAAGATAACACCTGCAAGCACAATTGTTTTCATGGAGGAAATATTACACAGGGGCCGGCTGCCTGAAGCAATAATAATCATCAATGGAGTTTAATAGACGGCACCCAAAATGAGGGAATATATTAAAATGAATAGTATAAATATTTAAAATCCACTTCTTACCATCCACAGAGCAAGGGAATGGTGGAAAGGATGAATCACACAGTAAAAGGAACCATACAGAAGACAGTGTCCAATGATATGAATGCAGAAAAACAGTCTTGGAAATGTTAAAAACACCATAGAACAACATCAAAAGAGAGCTCAGATTCTTGAGCTTATACAGCCACATTTCCCATTGACGACATGGTAGACAAACAACAAAGTGAGAGGACAAACTGGGAAGAAAATGACCAGAATTAATTAATTGAGAAAACAGGGACAATATAAAGAAGTATAATTACTGCCAGAGAACCAGATATGTACAT
This sequence comes from Pleurodeles waltl, assembly GCF_031143425.1. Lineage (NCBI taxonomy): Eukaryota > Metazoa > Chordata > Amphibia > Caudata > Salamandridae > Pleurodeles > Pleurodeles waltl. Next base: position 1,483,547,964 of record NC_090447.1, on the reverse strand, counting down.
TTCCAAGAAGGCAACATAGTGAGGGTTAAATTACAAGGTTTAAACAAGCATGGTCTGAATAGCTACAGCTCACCACCAAGGGTCAAAAAACACCATGGGCTGGAAGATGGGAGCTATTCGAATTTGCAGCCTTGTGTAAAAGGTAAGTTCAGGGTGCAGAAGAAGGAATTACGGAGGAAGGCTATGTAGCAATGTATTCTTGGGATGTTTATATTTCATGTAGAACCAGCAGCAGACAGAGGAGTGAAAAGGAAACCATACATGCTTTAGAAAACCATGAACAGAGTAGGGACGGAGGTAGATCACAGAGACTCAGAAAGACATGTGGACATTTGGTTTAGTGCATTGTAATGTGTGATAATAATAATGTACTTAAGTGCAACTTTAAGTGCATTTGTAAGTAAAAAGGTTTAAAGTCTGTGTTTTATGTATTTATATAATTTTGTAGGCCATGATGAGGGTCCTGAATTTGGTACGTAATGTGTTGGCTGGATCCTTCTGTGTACGGAAAATTGTTGCCCAATAAAGAAATATGAAATGCCTGGAAGTGTGACGACTGGACTTTTACAAGACTTTGTATTCACACCATCAATGTGGATCAGTCGATTGTCCTTACCTCTTGGATTGACATTGAATTAAAAAGATACATTTTTGCCCTCCCATCCTATTGGTTTATGCTAAATTATTCTTAGGTTGCCTTGTTGTCTCTTGTATTTATGCATGATGCCAATTTATTGTTTATTCTTATTTTAATTGTATCATTGGATTAGATAGTGTAATGCCTGAGTTCTGAAGTGTTCTAATCATTGTAACTTATTGTTGTTATATAATTTTTAACTGCGCCCTTTTTAAGTTGACGTACATAACTTATTTAACTTGTAATTTCTTGCACAGAGGACGCTTTTTTGGTGTTTCTTGCATTTATAACTATGGGTGTTACTAATTCATAGTTTATATTTATTTCTACTGCATTTATGCCTATCACAAGAACTTTATTTTGAGGGAATCCAGTAGCCCATTGGCTACCAACTGCATCTTGCCATTTTATGAGCATCTGTAGCGCACCCTTGGCATACCAAACTCCGATCTCGATTTCACAGAAAGAGGGACCGAAGGAGGACTGCCCTGCTGCAGTGTAGAACCAGCAAAGAGGTGGCACTGTCATGGAATACATCTGCTGCACCTGGTGGCTAGCTAAGGAAAGGGACTGTGTCTGCAGTGTCCTGCTCAAGGAGAAACTGTCTCCAGAGCCCAGCCACAGCCAAGAGTCTACAAGGGCCAGCAGACTGACCTCCTTTTCGCAGTACAGGGACACAACTGAAGAAGCCTGCTGACGCACGTTCATAGCCCAAAGTCTTTAACCCACCACCGTCCACTGCCATGCAGCACAAGGGACTGGAACCCCATGCACAAAGTTGCACCTGAGTTTGCTGAACCTGGTAGTGCTGTCACAGTGAAGTTGGGACCTCCAGAGGACGAGCTATTGACCCAGGAAGGATTGACCTTTGACCACCATACTGGGTGGCTGGTAGCCCAATGGCAGCTCGACTTCTTTAAGCACCGAGAGGACTTCAAAGAATGTAACCGTGTGAGCAGGATCATCCCACCCCCTAAGTGGACTGAGGGGTAGTTGCAGCAAGACCCCCATCAACTCCATCGCATTCACAGCATCCTTGAGTATCTTCAGCTTCCTACATCCCTTGCATCAGGACCAGTTCTAGAGGATAGCCGTGCAAGGGATGAGAGTGCCTGGAACGGACATAAAACTGCTTCATGTACTGAGGTAACCTTTTCTGAAGACCTTGCTTGTCTCCCTGACTGGCTTCTTATTGGAGTTGGTCAACTAAAGTGGCTCCAAGTGTCTGCAGTACAATTAGTAAAGATTTTTAGTGAAAACGTTTTGTGTCAAATTTGTTGAATTTGCCCATGCTTGTTCACAGTTGAGTGAAATATTTTGATTGACTATACCATGTAAATTCTATGGCCTTCATTACGACCCTAGCGGTCAGTGGAGAAGTGGCAGTAATACTGCAAACAGGCCGGCGGTAAAAAAAATGGAATTACAAGCATGGCGGTGACCGCCATGAAAAACCGCCACTTCTCCACTCCGACCGCCAGGGTGGTAAAGACCGCTGGGCTGGAGACTTCGGTCTCAAGCAGGGCAGCCGTCACTACACCACCGGCGGTATCACGACCCCGCATACCGCCATGGATTTTGTGGGGTACTGTACCGCCACGCAATCCATGGCGGTAGGCACTATCAGTGCCAGGGAATACGTTCCCTGGCACTGATAGGGGTCTCCCCCACCCCCTCCCCCGAGTCCTCCCCCCAAACCTACGACTCCCCTACCTCGCCCCCAAAGGTGGTAGGACCTCTCTCCCCACCCCCCCACATTGACACACACACCCCCCTACACGCACACACACAAACACCTCAACATACAGGCACACATACACACAGACATTTTCCATACACACAACACCCCCCTGCATGCATACACGCACTCACACACCCCCTCTACACACTCACACGCACACCCCCATGCACGCACACAACACACAACACACAACACCCCCCTCTCCCCCCTTCCCTAACGGACGATCACCTTACCTGGTCCGGTGATCCTCCGGGAGGGAACTGGATCCATGGGGGCTGCTCCGCCGCCAGCTCCCCGCCACCAGAACACCACCACACTGAATCACGGGACGTGATTCGGTGGGCGGTGTTCTGATAACGTGGCGGTGGAGCAGCTTCCACTTCACTGCCGACCGCCAGTATGGCTGCTGGCCACTCTCCGTCCGAAAAAGGGCGGAGGGCTGCCAGCAGTCATAATACGCTGTGTGGAAAAGCACCTACACTGGTGGCCTTCAGCACGGCGGTACCTCGGCAGTCTTGTAAAAAGACCGCCGAGGTCGAAATGAGGCACTATATCTCCGGAATCCTCTGGTGGATCTTTTTTTTTTGTGATGTCTAAAAATTCCTAAAATACAGACTAAAATTGGAGTTGGAATTATTTGGTGTCTTGCTGATTTCTCCTTCAATTGTTTTGATGCTGTTTAAATGCTTTATACTTGTTCCTTTGTGTAAGCCGGACTGCTTGGAGCCACAGCTACCCAGGATTGAGCTGAAGATCTGACAGAAAATACACAGTGTTTTAAAGGGGTTGGTAAGTGTATTACACGGTGAGGTTGCACAACCACACCATGTAGTAAACCCAATTTCCTGACCCAGTGACTGCTCACCCTAGCTACCACTGAGTTTCAAGTGCAGAAAGGGCTGTACTTGGCCTAGTTTGCAAAGCCATAGTAAGCTTGGCCCCAGAAAAGAAGCAGCAAAAGGCCTTAACCCATACAGTTATGGCCCATTAGCCCCTGCGTTGCACTTGGTTACATGGCCTACTGAATGGGGTCTGACATTGAACGAATACTTGGTATTTTGCAAACCCATTCGATATGTGGTGGGAGACACAGATCAATACTTGACTTGTACTATATTGTGCATAAACATATAGAAAACATATCAAAGCATGTATGCAGCTGTCACACATGAGCATCACTTAGGTATCCGTTAATACGGCGAAAGCAATCTTCTAGGAGAACATCAATCCTAGTAAGTTCATTTCTTCAGAGACTCATATCTTATGATCCAGCCACTGTTGTGGTCTGAAAGGCCTATAAATTGATTTGTTGTAAGAACCTGGTGTTGCTTGTCCAGCCTTCAATCGAATATAGGTCTGTCGTGCAGTATGCTAACTGGGCCAGAGATGCACTGGTGTAAGGCCTGTGAGGAACCTGCAGAGCAACCACAGTTGATGGGTACCAAAGGTATAAACAGATGTGTTTAATTTATCATTATCCAAACAAGAGCCGGTCTTCTCTGGTGGTCATAGCCCGGTTTTCCTACATAATAGACAGAGGCAGGCCACTCAAGAGAGGAATGAGCCAGCTGTCTGAGATAGGAAGTGTTGGACAAACCCATAAACAGGCTGGATTATTTTACTAGGCTTAAACTGCAGGACTTTTACATCTAAAATAGCCACGATATACTTTAAAAGACAGTCACTAGCTCTTGTGCTAAATGTCCTTTTTGTTTTGTCTCAGATCCTATTGACAGTCATAGATGGTGCCTACAGAGTCAACTGCAGCCTTTTCAGTGTAACGTCCCCAACATTGTGAAGTCTGTAAAGTTTTGTTCTGTCTTGTTTAGAGTTTGTGGGGAGCACCTGCCCTCCTTTGCATTTTTTTTAGATAAAGAATATTTTGAAAGAAATGATTCAGAACTTTTTCACAAACTGGCTATTTTACTCCTTTGCATTGGAAAGTTTTTGTAGGACAATTCCTCCATTTATAAATACTGTATAAAGTTAGAATGAAACAGAGCAGTCGGAAAATTGTGCTAGAGAATGGTGGGAAAATGTAAGTTGGCTGGAGGCAGAAATTCCTTGCTGCAGGTGCAGTGACACCAGGGCAAAGAGCCCTTAACCCTGATTAATGCTGTATTTCACAGTTCAAACAGTGGCCATGGGACCATCTACTTCCTTGCACTAGGGCTCGTGACACAGAGTGGGCGCGCCAAGGACCCTCTGATGCGTAAACTTTTCTTCCAGCGAGGGTCAAGCATGGCCCGCTGTCTGAAATAGTCGCTGAGCTAAATTATTGTAACGATTTTCAGGAACAGGAGTAGATTGAAGCGTGTGGTTCAGTTAGCCGTACAACGACCAGATTAGACAGATCACAGTTGACAAGCGCTCCCCAAGGTGGGCAGCTCGGAAGGTCACTCTTTCCTCAGTACGCGGGAAACTGGCGCGCCCTCCTCCCAAGATCCTTCACTCCAGCAGTTACCAGGGAAAGGGATGGAGTTATTTACTCTGGTACTGAAAGCTGCGGAGAGTTTCTGCTGTGTGCAGGGGCAGGGACCTTTAAAGGCAGTGATCTTGAATGTGCGGCCTCCAGTTGAACAGCAGCACTAGGCTGTTTTATTTTTCAAAGCACTAGGATTCGTAAAGATATTAAACACATGGCATGCATATATTTTCAGGGAAACTGAAGTAAAAAAAAAAAACACAGAAGATGTCCTTAACTTTAAAAATACCTTAATTTTAAAGCCATCTTTCAACAAACGTGTAAAACTATAATTAAGTCCATTTGAAGTTCAAAAAAGTGTATTTCATCAACATGCAAAAGCGTTTCACCTTAGCACATCAGATATAAATCACAGGTTTGCAAAATGTTTTTTTTTTTTTAAAGTGAGTCTTCAAACCTGAATTTAGAAAGATTCATGCCCTCTCCCATCCTGACAACAATGCCAATAGCGAACTATGAGGCAAGTCAGTTGTTATGTGCACCCTCTGGCTTGCCTGGGTTGCTATTATATATGGGCAAGATTATGGTTTATTACATCAAACACAAGAGAAGGTTTTATACAAGGGACATCCTGAAGTCATTATTTTGAGGTCCTCTTATATGTGATAATGAAGAAAAGAGAAGCAAAGTGAAATAAATCAGTTGCCTAGGATCACACAATTTAGTCAAATGGGGATACCAGGACTGAGCCCAGGTGCAACTCAACCACAAGATGTACGCGAGTCGCTGCCCTACACCCACCTTACACCTCCTATCCTGCTGGCATCAGTGCGCCCCTCAGTCACACATAGACTGAAGCTTTTGGCCCCCCTGCAAATGTTTGTGAGTACCCATGTTTTAATGCATGGCCAAAGTGGACAATTGCCCTGCGCCCCCACCCTCCTCGGAGCCCCCCCCCCCCCCCCCCCCAGGAAAGTGAACTCCTTGACCTCTGGTCATTACATTTCCCTACCTAAACCTCTCTCCCTATCTGTACCTTTGATTGTCTCTCTTCACCGTCACCCTCGGGTAGGTCATATTTCAACAGTTTTTTGTTCCTTAAAGGGAGCCCTAGCATGTGTCTTGCCCTGGGTCCCCCAAACCTTAAGCATGACACTGTGCAGGAGGTGTGAGTAGGAACCTGCTCTCCTTTGGTTGGTTAGGGGTGTCTCGTAGTTCTGAAGTTTAACTTTACTTACCTCTCACTTACACCTAAAAATGGTTTCTTAGCAGCATGTAACACTATACAAATAAATAAGCACATTTAGGAACTATTATTTTTTCTATTCTCATTTTCTTCTTTGTCCAGTTTATCAATAGGAACCGTGTTGTTGGCTTGGGTACGGTATTGAAGGGGTCCAACAAAGGTCCTGCACGGCCATCCCATGCCAGATTTTCAAACTAACTACCAATTCAGTCAATGAGTTGATCTTAACCTGTGGTCTGTGGACACCTAGGAGTCTGTAATGCCTAATCAGGGAGTTTGTGACAATCTAGAAAATTAAATAATATTAGCAGATTAATAAACTACATATACATAAAAAAAGCTTGCAAATTAAATGTTTTTAAATTCTCTATAAATGTGAAAAAATATGGAACTGGAAGGAAAAAAGTTAAGTTGGTGTCCTTATCTCGATTTGTGGGAGCAGTACAAGCACAGTAAACAGAATCTAGTACGGATGATTGGTGGCCTCAATTGAAGCATCACTGGTATGCACTGACAAAACAAGAGCATGCACTAGGAGCAAACAAGACAAAGTGACACGCTAGAGTCTAGCACACAGCTTCGAGCTACCGGCCGGCACACCACCTCTCCCACACGAGGGTGTGAGCCAGCGCTTAATTTGTTAAATAAAAAGGTGCCGGTGCCCAAAGCCCTCCTCTTAAACACGCAGCTGCTGCAATTAAATGTGGGAGCACGGAATACTGAGACGGCGTAATCCTGAAGCCATCTCGGGCCTCTGCAATCCATATAAAGCCACTCCCTGCCCCTTCAGCTCACTCTAGCAGCTTTCTACTTTCTCCTTTTGTGACGCTTTTTCGTTTTTCTCTTCCTCCGCCTTTCTCATATATGTTTTTTGCTTGCAGTAAATGCTTGAGACAGAAGACTAAGCGGCGGCCCTCAAAAATAAGTGCCGGTGCGCCGCACCAGAAACAACAAGCACAAATTAAGCACTGGTATGAGCACACTTGGAACCCGGACAGCAGAGCCCATATAATGAGACTATTCCTGTGCTTTGTGTTAAGACTGTGAACCTTGACAATGAGTGCACAGAGTGACAAAGACTACAACTGAGCTGAGGGAGAAACCAGAGAGAGGTGCACCCCTACATGAATAGCATCCACAGACACTAGGGCCCACATATACTGAATTGTCACGCAGCGCAGTGCGGCAGCGGAAAATGCTTCGTTCCGTGAGGAGAGAGCAGGAGCGTGCCATATTCACACTAATATGACTCTCCTCCCCTCTCCCTAGTGCCGGAGGTGATTTTAGCTGCTGAGTGCCACACACACACACATACACACACACACACACACAAAGGGTGTGTACGAGTCTAGCTTAGGTTTTGTACTGGAAGGGCACCCTTCGGGTACAAATTACCAAGCTCAGACTAACTTTAAAGCTTTTCCCACTTTGTATGTGTGTTGCACAGTGCAGCACACATGCAAAGTCAGAAAAGAAAGGAAAAATAAAATAATTTCTCCGTGATTGTGCCTGTTAAAATGGGCGCTATTTTTTTTTAATGCAAAACCCTATTTCCTTTTTTTTAGTAAATAAGATTTTGCATGAAAAGCTTTGGGTGGTTGTTTGGGAAAGCCCATGCACCACCCATGGAGCACCCCCTTGGCGCTAAGTAATGCAAAGAAGAGCTGTGCGCTGCTTAGTATTACTTTTAAGTGATTTTCCAGCACGAAACAGGTTTTGTGCTGGAAAGTAAATTGATCTGAAAAGATTTTGCATCAATTTGTGTCACTTTTGTGACACAAACATGGCACAAAATCGTAGTAAATATACCCCTAAATTTCATTGTTTAAGTAGCGTGTAGTATTACATTCTAGTGTGTATTAAAGTTTTTTTTCTATAAAGCTAAGCCTAGACATTCTTTTTCTGAGTTGAGTTCTGTGCTCGAGCACTCCCACAATACTTCCCAGAGAAGCCTGGGTCTGCTTGGCTTCACTACCACCGAAAGTCAGTGGAGGGGGATGTATTTGGCTCAGTTTTCAGAGCCATACTAGGATGCACCCTGGGAGAGTGCCAAACATCCTTCAACCCCCAGTGTTGAGGCCTTATAGCTCCTGCGTGCCCTACACCCTCTAAAAAAGATTCCGTAAGAAATGTGGTACGCCACGTACTCAGGGGCATCAACATCTTCTACCTGCCCAGAGCACGAAGAGGCTTTTAATGAAGTTTTAATGCGTTGTTATTTCACACCATTAATGCTACGCGACTCTTTAGATGAGCATTGGAAAGGCTGTGGAGGGCAGGGCACTAGGTCGCATATGTGGTGGCTTTGCCCCACGACTTCTGGGTTTAGAACTCGGTTATTGAGAATTATACCAGATATCAGTGGCCTCTCTTTGGACCTTGATCCACTCTTGTTGTTCTTTGGGTGACCCAGGGAGGTCCTGCAATATCCTCTGACACCTTCAATAGGTAAATTAATAACCTGTATACTCTTAGCTGCCAGGCTGTCTGCAACCCAATTCTGGTAGTTGCCTGGTTCTCCTCCTATAAATATATGATGGACTAAGATGTAGTCAGGTTACACCATGAATAAACTGACAGCTGTTGTTTATGGTAGAATGGTGACATTTGATAAAGTCAGGCTCCCCTTTAAGTCATATGTCAATGGACAAATATCGGCCAACAAATGTATGCCAAACTTTATAAACAAATTTAGTTTGTGCCAAATGTCTTAATGGCACACAACTACGAGCTAAATACTACTATACCTATAGACACTAAAGTTTGGAAGTCTAAGGGGATTGTTTATTCATTTTGCTGATGGTCTGAATGATGTCCTATAGCGTGCTGACAAAGATTTTTATCTTCCTGTGTTATTTTATGATTTTACCTATGCAATTTACTGCAATGTACTTCTCTTTGTAGCATGAATTAATCATTTAAATAAAGTTGTTTAAAAAGCATCTGAAGATAACCAAGGTACTGTACTCACCAATTGGAAAGAATCTACCCATAGTCTAGGTTGTGTATAAAGAAATGCATTTCTTCCACCTGGGGCCTCTATTTTGTTATTGGAAAGATCACTAACCTTTGAAATAAATCTTCTCCAGTAAAGGCTTAGATGCCATCTCTTTCAGAGTGTGTCACCAGATGAATCATCTAGAGGTGCTTTAATTTGAGACTGAGCATGCATCTACAACTCTTAATCTGATAGTTATCTTCCTTTCGCTCCTACCTATCTAAAGGCTAGTGACCTAGTGAGACTGAAGAAACACAGGAAGAGGTTTCCTTGGTTCAAAATGTTAGTATGAGGAAATGCGGAAGTAGCATTGGGAGGATCTGCCTATGCACGTGTTTTTAAGCTTGTCGAAAAAGATTATTAAAAAAAAGAAATACTTCAGATGGTGTGCTGAATGTTCGTCAATGAAAGGGGAGCCCAGATTTGTTGGGGTTTGTGGAGGGGACAGATGTGCGCCACCTAAAGGTGTTCAAGAGTAGTTAGTATCTTTGGCCTCTAAACGGATGAACCAATGGGTATGAGGGATCAGTAAAGTTGTCTGTTTCAGAAAATGTTCAACAGGTTGGTGAGGTTTTGCTTTAAGAATATGGAAAGGGATAAAGGGCTGACAGCAGCGTTTGTTACATTATTGGGTCTGCCTTCCAAAGGTGCCTTAATTTATTTTTCATGTGTGCACTTGTTGACAGTGAGTATACTTTTTTCTCAAGTAAATATAAAGACTGTGGTGGGGTGATGGGGACATCTTTCAGAGGGAAGGGTACCCCTAATGATCTGCTTAGTAACAGAGGAGGTGCACTTGAGACCCAAGGAAATGAAAAATTACATGAATAGGAATCAGAACGATGGTGCATAAAACAGCTTCTTTGTATCATCCTGAGATTAATAGAATTGTGGAACGTTTCAATTCCACTGTTATGGAAAGCATAAAAGTAGTGATTCGGGCAGGTCAAAATTGTGAGGCAGAGGCATTAAAGTGTATTAATGAGAACTATGGCCCTCATTACAACCCTGGCGGTCGGTAGTAAAGCGGTCTTAACACCGCCAACAGGCCGGCGGTAAAAAAAATGGAATCATGACCACAGCGGAAACCGCCAACACAGACAGCCACTTTAACACTCCGACCGCCACGGCGGTAGCAACAAGCACCGCACCCGTAACCGCCGACAGCCAGGCGGAAGACAATGTACCGCCCACTGTATTATGAAAGGCCAATCCGCCACCTTTTTCGGGGCGGTACCAATGCCATCAAAAGCACAGCACCTCTCGACACTCAAGGAAGAACCAGGACGCAATGCAGCCCGAGCTGCACGTCTTTCCCATGCTGGTGTATCTGCTCATATACCAGGAGTACCAATGCCAGCGGAGACGACCACAGTGAGTACTGCACCTCGCACACAGGGGAAAGGGGGGGAGGAAAAAGAGTGACACACACACGCAACACCCCCACCACCCAACACCATACAAACAAACAGATGCAATAACATTACATATACACCCCGTAACCCTCAGGAATAACGCAAGGACAAAAGGAATTGATTCAAATAAGTGTTATATTAGAAATAGTTATAAATACGTTTAGAACCCCAAAACAGTATTTACAAAATATACAATATTTACGAAAGGCGGGACAATGTCCACTCAAAATGTCCGTGGCCCACTGGGCCAAAACACATAAGCCAAGCCAACTCTTGACTCCTGCCTCAATATGGAGAGAATGTTGCAGGTGCATCAGGTTGAAAACACACAGGCACCTCAGGGGGGACACAGAATGGGGGGGGCACCTCAGCCGGAAGATGGGACAACACCACTGCTCCTGGAGGGGGCTACATGCCCACTGCTTAGTCCTAGGGAGTGCAAGGCCACAGTCTCTCAAGTGGGTGGTTTGCCCACTGCTTGGTCCTGGGGAGTGAAAGGCCACAGTCTCTCAAGTGGGTGGTTTGCCCACTACTTGGTCCTGGGGAGTGCAAAGCCACAGTCTCTCTAGTGGGTGGCTCCTACACTGGTTCTGGAGGGGGCTTGGTGCCCAGTGTGCTTCATCCTGCCAAGGATAGGGTGAGTGGATGCCTTCTTCCACTGTTTCTGGAGGAGGCTTGGTGCCCAGTGTGCTTCATTCTGCCAAGGATAGGGTAAGTGGGTGCCTTCTTCCACTGGTTCTGGCGGGGGCTTGGGGCCCAGTGTGCTTCATCCTGGGGTGCTGTCCCACGGCATTGACCCTGTCCACGACTCTCCGCCACAGCTCCATCTTCCTTTCAATGGACGTCTGCTGCACTTGTGACCCGAATAGCTGTGGCTCTACCCAGATGATTTCCTCCACCATGACCCTTAGTTCCTCCTCTGAAAACCTGGGGTGTCTTTGGGGTGCCATGGATGTGGTGTGAGTGGTATGTGTGAGGTGCTGTGTTGGGGTATGTGCTGTGAGGTGCGTGGCTGGTGTATGGCTGATGGTGTTCTGTGGCTCAGATTGAGTGGATGCTCCTGGCTTGCCTCTCTCTCAGTTGGCAATCTTTTTTCGTTGAAAGGGTTGTGGGTAATGTGGGTGGGTGTTTTATAGTGTTGTGAGTGTGGTGTGTGTATGTGTGTCAGGTGTGTATAGTTAGAATTGTCCAATGTGGTGTAGTTTTGTTAGTGTGTGTGTATTTTGAGCGCGGCGGTGTGTACCGCCATTGGTTTACCGCGGTTGAAAGACTGCTGCGTTGGTACGTGGGTCCTGATACTGTGGGCGTATTTCTGTTGGCGTAATGGTGAGGGTTGTGGTACCGCCAATTTATCACTGACCTTTGGTCTGGTGGACTTTTGGGTGTGTCTGTAAAGTGGCGGATTTCTATGTGTGGGTCATAATACCCGTAGCGGTATACCGCCGCGGTCACGGTATGTTGGCGGCCGTCAGCACGGCGGTAGGCGGCATTTACCGCCAATGTTGTAATGAGGGCCTATGTGTTGACTCCATATGTGGCTACTAAATGAATGCCATCTGAGATTCTGCTAGGGTGCCAAGCCAATACCTTTATATCCTGCTTGTTTGAAACATGCTACAATACTTGAGACTGAAAAAAGTGTGAAAGAGCATGATATTGTTTTCAAAGAAAACCAAAATGTATCTTACTCTTAAAAGGCCTGCTGAATATTTTTGTGAAAGTGTGGCATTAATGAGAGAGAAAATTGCTGAAAGGGTCAGGAACGTTCAATCTTTGCAAATCGTTAGCATTATTAAATGTCATAAAGCGTGTGGTAAGGATGTCAGGTGGTAAAACATGGAACCATGACATTGCTCCCCTCGCCTGGGAAGGACCTTTTGAAAAAGGGAAGGTGGAGGGCAATGTGTGAGGGAACCAGTGCTCTCAAAGGACCCAATTTAGGTGGAAAATATAAGATGCCACTTGTGCCTGGCTGGTGACAGCTGAAAAAGGTGCAGTCAAATAGGCAGTTTTTCTTCTTCTCCATCATGAGGGATGGGGAGGTCTTTCATCTTTACTCCAGATAAACACATCTACCAACCCTACTTCATTACCAGTGCTGATGCTTCAGATCCAGAACCACCATTTTAACCTTAGCTAGCTGGTGTAACCCAAATCTCTGCCAGCCATAGGGCTAACAGGCATTTCAGAAAGCAGTCACCGTACAAACTCAGGCCCACCTGTTAACTGGCACAACACATGTACACTATGATTCCTCATTGTAACATAATTCATTCCCGTGACACACAAATGTATTTTCATGACGGCACAAAAGGAGGAAAGGTGAGATCTGACTCAAGTGGTTTTTACAGGTTTGCAATTGTTTCCATGAGCAGATGAGCTCCAAGCAAGCACACTTCCACGTTATCTGAATTGAGCTAGCACCACAAGTTAACTGTTGGAAATTGCCCATGCAATACTGAGAGCCCATTAGGTCCAATTTTTTTTTTAAAGAAATAAAGCGGGTACAAAAGCACACCAATGGCAAAGGGACACATTCTTTGCATCATTTATAGTGGTATCTTACCTGTTATTATCGTCCACCTATAAATGAGAGCTTTAGCACAATAAGGTCTTAGTGCTTCTCATGCGCTGTAGCTCTTGTTATCCATTCCTGCCATTCTCTTAATCCTCGATCATAGCACCATCTTTTACACATTATTACATGAAATTCTTTGCAATCGCTTGCATCAGCTAGGCATCTATGACAGAACTCTGGCTTAGTTCAAATCCTTCCTAGCCAGGTGGTACATCACCCCATTAACCCTCTTCCTTTTAAACCACTGACCCAGAGAGTCATATTCTTTGCATGCTTCCTTTAATTATCTTAACCAGATCCTTTGGCCTCTCCTTCATGGCCTACATCAATGACTCCAGCATTGTGGGCACAATCAATTGCAATCTGCAGGCCACAAAAGGCCAGGTTTCACAACTGCATAAGTGTAGGTTCTAGCTGGAAGAGCATCATCTCACTGAAAGTCAATAGTGATAAGAATGAAGTGCTTGTCTTTAACAACTGTACAGTTATCTGGAACTCATCCTGCAGCCCACCCTCTTTTCCAAGGTCCTACCATGACACCAGCATCATCAGTTGCACACTGGGCTGTATCTTAAACACTGGTTTCGCTTTTATAAACAACATCAATGAAGTTCCTTCTATATGCTTTGTCATCTCTGGGGACCTTCAAAAAAATGGTGTAATATAGGGGTCTCCAACCTTTTCACTAATGAGAGCTAATTTTGTTCCATGAAACTCATCCCGAGCTACCAAAATTATTGGTGTCGTACACTTAAGACAAGAGTACATTAGTGCCCACGATATGCAAGAGTATCAGCTATGATCTTCTTAGTTTGGGATTGCTAGCAGTAATGTAAAAAAGCTTAGTCATTTTGGAACACCTTGACAAGGGTAATACACAACAGTTATGGCTGCAATGCCCCCTAATGCAAAGCGAATAATGTTAGTAAGAAGTCTCCCAATGCTGCATGATTTATCATTCAAATATCAGTTTTAAATATATGTTTTGAAATGATGGGTTCTGAAAATACACATATTTTCACCTCAGATACACACTGTTCAATTTTGGTATATAAATATTAATTCAACCAAGCAAAAATGTCTAATTTGGTATGCTGGGCTGCATGCAGGAGAGCTACTCACAGTTAGATGGAGAGCTACTAGTAGCTCTCGAGCTACTGGTTGGAGAAGCCTGGTCTAATACCTTCCGCAAAATCTTTGCCAAACAGTCATTCAGGCACTTCTTTCGCAGCTAGACTAATACAACACTCTCTATCAAGGATTTCCCTCCTATCTTCTCCAATGTTTGCAGCTGGTCCAGAATTTCACTGCACAACTCATCATAGGTCTTCTCACTTGCTCATCTATTACACATCATCTGTTCCCCTTCACTGGCTACCAATCAGCAAACAGATTCTTCTCATAACCCAATTTATCTGTCATATTTGCACAAAAAACACCCACTTTATGCCAAAAACACCTTCTTGCCTACCTCTGTCAGACTCTTTGGCCTCGCAACGCATTTCTGCTCCATTTCTGTTACTTTGATCTTCGCCACCTCAGTAGACGCCACTCTTTGTGTTTATCCCTGAAATATTGGCACACTCTTCCTTCATAGATGCAGGAAATAAGGGTACTGGGGCGGTATAGGTAAGTCACCCCTCTAGCAGGCCTTACAGCCCTAAGGCAGGGTTCACTATACCACAGGTGAGGGCATAACTGCATGAGCAATATGCCCCCACAGTGTCTTAGACATTGTAAGTGCAGTGTAACCATATTAAGCATATGGTCTGGGAGTTTCTCATTACGAACTCCAAAGCACCATAATGGCTTCACTGAATACTGGGAAGTTTGGTATCAAACTTATCAGCACAATAAACCCACAGTGATGTCAGTGTGGGATTTATTGAAAAACGCACACAGAGGGCATCTTAGAGATGCCCCCTGTATGTTAGCCCAACTGCTAGTGTAGGACGGACCAGTCTGTGCCAGCCTGCCACTTTCAGACGAGTTTCTGACCACATGGGGTGAGCGCCTTTGTGCACTCTGTGGTCAGAAACAAAGCCTGTCCTGGGTGGAGGTGCTTCACACCTCCCCCTGCAGGACTGTAACACCTGGCAGTGAGCCTCAAAGGCTCAAGCCTCGGGTTACAGTGCCGCAGGGCACTCCAGTTAGTGGAGATGCCTGCTCCCCGGACAAAGCCCCACTTTTGGCGGCAAGTCTGGCGGGAAAATTAGGAAAAACAGGGAGACGTGACCACCCCAGCAAGGACCACCCTAAGGTGTCCAGAGCCGAGCTGACCCCCTCCCTGCAGAATCCTGCATCTTGGTTTGGAGGACAGGGACCAACAGGGATAGGAATGTGCCCCCCTCCCCAAAGGGAGTGGGCACAAGGCGGGTGTAGCCACCCTCAGGGACAGTAGCCATTAGCTACTGCCCTCGGACCCCTAACATGCCCCTGAATCTAGGATTTAAGGGCGTTTCTGAACCCAACTCACCAGATTCCCGACGATGTTACAAGAAGGACTGCTTAGCTGAAACCCCAGCAGAGAAGGAAAGGAGGCAACAACTGACTTGGCCCCAGCCCTACCGGCCTTTCTCCTGCTTCAAAGAACCTGCAGAAGAAAGGCAACGTGCCTGAAGGTCCAGCGAACTCTGAAAAACCTCTAGAGGATTGCCTGCATCACAGAGGATCAAGAACTCCTGTGGACAGCGGCCCTGTCCAAAGAAGAAACCTCTTTTCCTAAAGGACTCCCACCTCACTCCATATTATGTGAGTCCTGACCCCTATGCACCCGATGCCCATGTCCAGGTGGTCCAGCCAGCCAGAGAGGGTCCCCAGGCGATTGTGAGCAAGTGCCCACCCTGGCTTGACCTCTCCACGATGACGCCTGCAGGGGGAATCCAAAGGACCCCCTTGACTGCGAGCTCCGGACGACGATAACTGACACTTTAAGAACCACTGCACCCGGAGCCCCCAGGCCTTTGAGAAATTGACCCCTGGTGCAGCATTGACCAGCAGGCAGCCCTCTTCCCTGTCCGACCAGTGGTGTGCCCAAGACACCTCCCCCCAGACCTCGCCTGCAACCTCTGGGTAACCCCGGCATCCCCCCATAGACCTGCAGTGGAAACCCAACATCCTGTTTGCACTCTGCACACGGCCACCCCTGTGCCGCTTAGGCTGCATGTTTGGTGCCTACTTGTGGCCCCTTCCAGTGCTCTTCTAATCCCCCCTGGTATGCCGTCCGAGTTGGGGGGACTTACCTGCTGGCTGACCAGATTCTGAGTACCCCCTATCTCCATAGGACCCCATGTTAACTTGGCTCTCCTTTGACCTCTGCACTCGAACTGCCCCGTGTTGCTGGTGGTGGGTGTTTGGGGTAAACTTGAACCCCCAACGACAGACTACCTAAAACCCGGAGATAGGAACTGTAAGTTGAATACTTAACCTGTAAAACTGTAGAATCTTTTCTCCACCCAGGAACTGTTGAAAATTGCAGTGTATACTTTTAAAATAGTTTTTCCCCTTTTAAAGAAAACTCAGTCAATCAATCAATGTTTATAAAACGCAGCTACTCACCCGTTAGAGTCTCAAGTCGCTGGGGGAGGGTAGGGGAGTGTAGTGTGTACCGGTGAGGTGGATTAAAAAAGCCATGTTTTCAGTTCCTTTGTGAAGCTGGGGAGGAAGGTAGTTTGTCTAAGGTGGATGGGTAAGGCGTTCCAGGAGGTGGCTGCGAGGTAGGAGAAGGAGCGTACTCCTGTTCTGGTTTTCCTGATGTGGGTTACTTCTACGAGAGAGAGCTGGGCTGAGCGTAGTGTAGTGAATCCTAGTTTGTTTTAACGGGATAACAGGAGTTAGCTTAGCCGTAGGCTTGTAAACTCGTGCCCCCGTCACCCAGTGACTTTTAACCTACTTAGCTTGCTCTGTCTTAGTCCATTTAATTATTTATTTCCTTTAAGATGGCAGCCTTGTTTATAGTTAGGCCACTTGTTATGGGTTCTATTATCAGTGTCACTGCGCCAAGGCGTCAAGATCAAGCACGAAAGACAAACATACAATAGGTATTCACACTTAGGGATTTTCCCTCTCTATACTTTCGAGGGACTGTTGATATTAATTGCCGTCCCAAGCATGCCTGTTATCTATTGTTATGAATAACACTTATGTCAGGGGACCTTGTAGATCTGTATAAATACAATACACTTTAGACAGATAATCAGAGGGATTCCGACCAGAGGGCATCGCCACCATCGCTGATACCGATGCTGCAGTCATCTTGACGCTGACCCAGTCTTCGTGTCCCTGCGGAGTCTGAGATAGAGACCTCATTCCAAGGTAACAAGGGTTGGGGGCTCCTCTCATGGACACGGCTTTGGCAGATTAGGTTTAACAAACCCAGCTCTCCTTTTAGGTAGGAGGTTAGACCTATTCTCCTTAGGGTATTAGGGCATATTCCATCTTATACATATACATATATTTCTTTTATATATTGCACAATGGTGGGGGTCTTTATAACAATGACTCTCTTCTTCACAATACTGTTGCCTGGTATATTCATTATCCTAATCATTGCAGTTCATGCAACTTATCACAAATTGCAGTTATGTTGAATAAAAACTATTATAATTTAACTGCATCTGTGTTATTGCCTTTGTTTGTATGAAACATAATAAATCTGTGAGAAAAGGGTAATTTCCGTTTAACCACGACAACCCTGAGAGATCTTACTCTTGTGACTGCTACAAATCACCTTTTACTATTGTGTTTCTGGTGAGGTACTGCGAGTAAGCCGGTAAGGTTTGGACAACAGTTACAACTAGTTGTAGGAAGAGACTTAGGGGGTTATTACAACTTTGGAGGAGGTGTTAATCCGTCCCAAAAGTGACGGTAAAGTGACGGATATACCACCAGCCGTATTAGGAGTCCATTATATCCTATGGAACTCGTAATACGGCTGGTGGTATATCCGTCACTTTACCGTCACTTTTGGGACGGATTAACACCTCCTCCAAAGTTGTAATAACCCCCTTAGTCACCTACAAATGAAAGTACTGTCATCCTGAGACCAGCAGTCTTGCTCAGAGCAAGAGTCCAAACTACGACAGTAGGGCCCTGTGGGGTACGTAGAAGTTTAGTTGCTGGTTCATGTAGGCTGGTCCGGTGTTGTGGAGGGCTTTGTGTGCGTGGGTGAGGATCTTGAAAGTGATTCTTTTCTCTTTGGGGAGCCAGTGCAGTGTACGTAGGTGTTGTGAGATGTGGCCGTGTCGGGGTAGGTTGAGGATCAGTCTGGCAGCGCTGTTCTGGATGTTTTGCAATTTGCGCATGCATTTTTTTGTTGGTTCCGGCATTGAGTGCGATGCCGTAGTCCAGTCTGCTGGTGATGAGGGCTTGTGTGACGGTCCTTCTATGTTCGAGGGGATTTATTTGAAGGTCTTGCATAGGAGGCGAAGGGTGCGGAAGCAGGTGGAGGTGACTGAGTTGATCTGATTGCTCAAGCTGAGGTCGGTGTTCAGGATGATTCCGAGGTTGCGGGCTTGGCTGGCGGGCGTGGGTGGGTTTCCGAGGGTGGGAGGCCACCTGGAGTTGCTCCATGTGTTGGGTTGAGGGCCCATGATGAGTACTTCTGTCTTGTCTATGTTGAATTGAAGGCAGCAGTCTCTCATCCAGTCCGCGACTGCTTTCATGCCTTCGTGGAAGTTGTGTCTGGCCTTGTCGGGTTCGTGGGAGAGGGAGAGGGAGAGGATGAGTTTAACTGTATACATTGTTGATTCCATTCAAAGTTCTGATTATAGCTATGCAAAGTACCTTACATTTTATGTACTTACCTGCAAACTGAATCTTGTGGTTCTAGAAATAAATTACCAAAAATCTATATAAAAAGCTATTGGTCTGGAGTGAAGTCATTGAGTGTGTGTTTCTTCTATTGCTTCTGTGTGTACAACAAATGCTTAACACTACCCTCTGATAAGCCTAACTGCGCGACCACACTACCACAAATAGAGCATTAGTATTATCTATTTTTGCGTCTGTCAAGCCTCTGGGGGGCCCTGGACTCTGTGCACACTATATCTCATTTTGAGATATTATATACAGAGCCAGCTTCCTACAGTGCCCAAAGCAGAGCCCTGCTGGGCTAAAGAAAGAATGAATAAAAGAAGCTCAGAAAGAGGAGAAGAGAGGGGTTCAACAGTTTTGTTGGTACACCATGCCACAAATTTATGCCGACAGGCATATAATGTTTTGGTGGAGGGACGCCTGGCTGGAAAAATAACATCACAGACTTCAGGTGGACGGTCAAAAGCTGTCAACTGCAGCTGCTCAATCTCCACGCGTGAAGCCGGGGATTGGACAGGTTCCCTCCCGAAGAGGCAGTCTGAGTGGAGGGTCCGTAGCCATGCTCAATAGCTCGGGATACCATACTGTCCGTGTCCACTCCAGAGCCACCAAGATAACTTGGGCCCAGTCGTTCCGGATCTTCTTGAGAACTCTGGGCAGAAGTGGTATAGGTGGAAAGGTGTAATGGAGGCCAGAGTTCCACTCGAGATGAAAAGCGTCTGACATTGCGTCAAAAGGCTCTCCCAACTGCTGAAAGAGACCTTGCACCACCTCCGGATGGCGATGCCGTTCGGGATCAGCTATGCATCGACGGCTGAGTTAGTCTGCTCTGGCGTTCAGAGTGCCTGCCAAATGTTAAATCACCAGGGTAATATCCTGATGTTCCAGCCATGTCCAGAGGTGTAGCGCCTCCTGACAAAGGGTCCAGGACCCTACTCCATCCTGTTTGTTGCTGTACCACATGGGAGTAGTGTTGTCCATTAACACTTGCACTACTTTTCCTTTGCGACAGAGAAGAAATGCTTTCAACGCAAGCCTGATCGCCCGGAGCTCCAGAAGATTGATATGGAGTCCAGACTCCCCCGGAGACAAGAGGCTTCTTATCCCTGCCTCTGCCATGTGTCCACCCCATCCAGAAGTGACGCATCTGTCACTACGGGGAAGGGAGGAGGGGATCTGCCGTGGACCCAATGCAGATTCAAAAGCCACCACTGCAGGTCTTTCAAAGTCCCCTCGCAGATCTGGACCATGTAGGGGAGATTTCCCTGATGCTGCACCCACTGGAACTTCAAGTTCCACTGCAGAGCCTGCATATGCCATCTGACATGTGTCACTAGCAGGATGCAGGAGGCCATGAGACCCAGCAGCTGCAGTCAGTCTCACCGAAACCCAAGACAGAGGCTGAAAGATCAGAATTATAGCTTGAATATCTTGGACTCGCTTTTCGGGAGGATAGGGCTGAAACTACACTGTGTCCAGAGCAACTCCGATAAAATAGAGTGTCTGAGAGGGAGTCAGGTGTGCCTTCGGCACATTCATAGTGAACCCCAGCGTGTGCAAGACATTCACCGTAGTCTGGAGGTGGGAGACGACTTTCTGGGGGGAGTCTGCCTTCAACAGCCAGCCGTCGAGGTAGGGGAAGACTGAAACCCCCAACCTGCGCAGATGAGCTGCAACCACTGCCGTCACTTTCGTGAACACCTGAGGGGCCGAAGCAGAGCAAGGTAAATTGAAAGTGCTTGTGACCTACCAAGAGTCATAGGTAACGTCGATGGGCGGTCAGGATGGGATGAGGAAATAAGCGGCCTGCAAATCCAACGCTACCATCCAGTCCCCTGGGTCCAAGGGAGACAAGACCTGAGCCAGGGTGAGCATTTTGAATTTCTCCTTCTTGAGGTAGAGATTGAGGTCCCGAAGGTCTAGGATTGGACATAAGACCTTGTCCTTTTTGGGCACCAGAAAGTAGCGGGAAAAACAAGCACGACCTACTTCTGGCGCAGGGACCTTCTCTATGGCTCCCTTGACCAAGAGGGACGCAACTTCCTGGCGGAGAAGGGCTAAATGATCCTCCAGAATACGGCTGACTGATGGAGGCATGGCTGGTGAGGCAGATCCGAAGGGGAGGGAGTAGCCCCTTCAAATGATCTGCAAAAACTCCCCTGTCTGTAGTGATGGATTCCCAGCGAGTGGGTGATGGCGAATCCTGCCGCCAACTGGACCAGAATGAGGGGACAGAATAAGAGGGTTTGGAGCCTGCAGTAGGAGCAGGGGTGGACTTGGCAGACCTCTGGTCCCCTGTCCCACACGGGATTTCGCGTCCCCGGCCACACAGCGGCTGAACAGCATGGGTGGCACAGTGGCTTGGATAGGGATGCGACAGGGACCCTCTTTCGTGGCCATGAAAGGGGCTAAAGGCGGACTGTTGGGGACGAGGGGAAATGGGAAGGCCTAGGGACCGAGTCGTAGCCCAGGAGCCCTTGAACCTCTCCAAAGCCAAGTCCGCCTTGTCTCCAAAGAGACGGGAGCTGTTAGAAATGGGGTCTCTAGTTGGCAGAGGTATTCACCTTTGTCCAAATAGGGACCACAATCCTAGTCAGGGTAAGTCACACGCAATCCAAATGATTCTGTTCCCAACCTCTGGTAGCTTGGCACTGAGCAGTCAGGCTTAACTTAGAAGGCAATGCGTAAAGTATTTGTGCAATAAATCATACAGTACCACAGTAAAAAACCACAACAATACACCACACAGGTTTAAAAAAATATAAGATATTTATCTGGTTAAATTAAGGTCAAAATTATGAAAATTCAAGAAGCTCAATTCGAAATATAAATTTTGCAAGATTAAACAGTCTGAAATCTTAGAAATCAACAATGGTCTCTTGGTTTCACAAAGTACCTGGTTTGCATCAAAAATTACATGCACGGAGACTGCAGAGGAGGAGACGTGTGGAAAAATAAGGTGTGCGTCGGAGATTTTCTGACGAGGTACAGATGAAGCGTTGATTCTTTCCACACTGCAAGGGCTTTGTGTTGTTTCTCGGCGCGCAGTCTTGGGTCCTCACTGCGATGCAGAATTCTTTTTGAAGCCTATGGACGATGCGGGGAAATCCTGGGCATGCGGGATGAAGTCACAGGCGTTGTATTGATCCGTTATGGGAACAAGTTGATTTTTCAGTCTCACGGCAAACGCTGCATCTAGTCTTCACTCTGGAAGTTGGGCTGCGTCATTCCAGTTTGGCTGTGCGTCGATCGGGTAGGGCTGTACCGTGAAGCTTCTGCTGCAAGGCAGGCGCTGTGTCGATTCTTCACTCTGGAAGTTGGGCTGCGTCGTTCCGGGTCAGCTGTGCGGCGATTTCTCGATCGCAAAACGGCTGTGCAGCGTTTCCGGTAGGCTGTGCGTCGATTTTCATTGCACAAGGAATTTCCTCAAGAGGTGGAGTCTTTTTGGCCCTGAGACTTCAGGAACGGGAGGCAAGCTCAATCCAAGCCCATGGAGAGCGATTCTCAGAAAAGTCAGAGGGCAGCTGGGCAACATTCCTTCACAAGCCAGGCAGTTCCTCTTGACAGGTTGCAGGTTCAGGTCCAGAAGTGTCTGAGTTGGTGGGGTCAGAGACCCAGTTTATATACTCAAAGATGCCTTTGAAGTGGGGGGGGAGACTTCAAAGAGTGGTTTTGAAGTACACCAGGTCCCCTTTCAGTACAACCCTGTCTGGCAGGGTCCCAGTAGGGGGGCTGGCAGTCCATTGTGTGAGGGCAGGACAATAGCCTTTGAAATGTGTCAGGCCCCTCCACCCTTCCGGCCCAGGAAGACCCATTCAGTATGCAGATGAGTGCAGGTGTGACTGAGTATCCTGTGTTTGTGGTTGTCTGGGTGAAATGCACAAGGGAGCTTTCAACCAGCCGAGCCAGACGTGGATTGGAGAGAGGCTGTAAGGCACAGATGGATTCTAAGTGCAGAAAAATGCTCACTTTCTAAAAGTGGCATTTCTAGGATAGTAATATTAAATCCAACTTCACCAATAAGCAGGATTTTCTATTACCATTCTGGCCATTCTAAATATGACATGTTAACTCCTTTCTGATCAGGATCTACCACTCAAACAGTATAGGAGGATAGCCCTAATACTAGCCTATAAAAGGAGTAGGCCTCACAGTTGTGGAAAACAAATTTAGGAGTTTTGCCCTACCAGGACATATAAAACACACAGGTACCTGTCCTGCCTTTTACCTACATAGCACCCTGCCCTATGGGTTAGCTAGGGCCGACCCTAGGTGTGACATATGTAGAAAAAGGGGGGTTTAAGGCTTGGCAAGTACTTCTAAATGCCAAGTCGAAGTGGCAGTGAAACTGCACACAGAGGCCTTGCAATTGCAGGCCGGAGACATGGTTAAGGGGCTACTTAGGTGGGTGGCACAATCAGTGCTGCAGACCCACTAGTAGCATCTAATTTACAGGCCCTGGGCACATGTAGGTCACTGTACTAGGGACTTACAAGTAAAACAAATATACCAATTGGGAATGAACCAATGTTACCATGTTTAAGGGAGAGAGCATATGCACTTTTGCACTGATTAGCAGTGGTATAGTGCGCAGAGTCCTAAAACCAGCAAAAACAGTGACAGAAAAGTGGAGAGGCAAACAAAAAGTTGGGGGAATGACCACCCTAAGGCTGCCAGGTCTAACAGGAGCCATCGAAGGCCATGTCCATAAGAGTCTGCTGGACATCCCCTGAAAAACTAGATGTACGCAACCAGGCATGGCACCTCAAGGCCACTGTCGTTGCAACCGATCTACCTAGAGAGTCGGTTGTGTCCAGCCCACATCTAATTGTGAACGTTGCTGCATCTCTCCCATCGGTGACAGCTTGGAAGAAGATAGCACGGGCCTCCTCCGGTAAATGTGGCAGAACTTGCGCAACCGTATCCCACACAGAGTGGGTATAGCCGCCCAAAAGGCATGCGGTGTTCACGGACTGCAGCGCGAGACTGGAGGAAGAAAACATCTTCTTCTCAAATTGTTCCAGCCTTTTTGATTCCCTATCTGAGGGTGCGGAAGGGATTGCACCAGAGGAAGAGGATGCCTGGATGACAAGGCTCTCAGGTGTGGTGTGTTGGGACAGGAATTTAGAGTCATTCGGGGGGGGGGTGAGAGGGGCAGGCTGATGGCAGCATGCAATAGTCCTGCTCACAGGAGGCCCTGTGTTGGGTGTAGACCAAGTACCCAAGAGGACATCAGTGAGGGCTTCATTGAATGGCAGAAGTGTCATATGTGGAAGCCCCTGGCTGAAGCACCTCTGTCAGGAAATTAGACCTGACCTGAACAGTAGGCAGCTCAAGGCCGAGGACCTCAGCCGCCCTATGGACCACCATTAAATAAGTCGCTCCCTCCACTGTAGCGATGGTAGGAGACAGCATGCCAGTGTCTGGAGAAGTGTCCAGGCCACGGCCTTGCCCAACTCCTCTGCCCAGTCTAAGTTAGGGTCATCCTGGTATTCAGAAGGGTCCAGGGACCCTTCCAATCCTTCCCTGAATTTGTACCCAAAAGAAAAAGAGTTAGAATCCAACCTGGGGTGAATAGGCCCCATCGAAGAAGGAGGCAGCATTGGCCGACGCCGGTCCGACTCAGTCGTCGGGGATGAGGATCGGAACGACCACCGACGTCGGGAGCGTCGACAATCAAACCGGCGCCGGGGAAGGTCTCAATGGCACGACTGGCCCCGGTGCAGATCCGGAGGGGACCTCAGTGGCCGGAGCCGCAAGCGCAATACCTGAAGGCCCCCTGACCGAACCCCTTGGGCCCAAAGGCGCCGTATCAGGGTCGGCCTGCCCACAAATGGGGCACATGGCCTCATGAAATTCTTAATTGGGCTGGGGAAGCACGGAGCGGACCCAGAAGCAGGCTCGGAAGATGGAGGCCTCGAGGGTCGATGCTCCTCCCTTGTCGCATTAGCCGAGCGACGAGGTGAAAGCGAAGGGTGACGGGATCTCTTCGACTTCTTCATCTGCTTCTTCTTACCTTGACCCAAAGACTTTGAGTAAGAAGAATGGTGGTGGCTCCGCAACCGGTATCGAGACCTTCCCCTCGAGCGAGACCTAGACCTACATGGAGTTGAGCAACAGGCCGCCATAAGCTTGAGGAACCGCTCCCTCAAGGGCTTTGGGTGCATGGCCTGACACTCTGAGCATGACTTGGCGTCGTGGTTGTGCTCCAGGCACCACAAACAGACCTGATGCAGATGTCACCGACATCATGTGGTGACAGTCCTCTCACGGTTTGAAACCGTTCTTCAGGGACATCCCTCGACGCACCAAAAAACTCACTAAAAACTCAACAAAAGGGTCAAAGTCAGTAAAAAAGAGACCAGGGTAACTCCGGATCAGCATGTGGCGCAGAAAGAAAAGAACTAACGTCACTGCGCTGAGGAGGCGTCTATGTACTACTCCTGACGTCATCACGGCGACACCACCACCCACGGAGTCGACCGACGCCACCTACCGATGTGCAAGGGTATTGCTCGAAGAAAAAATCTCCAGATCCAGTCTGACGCCTAGGGAAAAATTCGAAGGTAAGGAATCTGCAACTAGAAGTCTCTATCATATATCCAATTCCACACATTTTTACTTGTGCGCTTTTAGCAATACAAAAAAACTGTATGTCTGAGCAATTTTACTGCTTATTTGAACTGAAAATGTGCTCTCTGTGAATGATACTGCACGGCCACGCAACAGTAATATATGTGCAACAGTGTTCTCCAAAAAGCACTGGAAGCTACATAGCACACTCTTACTACTGTCCTGCTGAATATATTTGCTTTGTGTGGTGCTTGGAACTTTCACAATCCCAATGACTTCAGTGATTTAACATTGATGGCAGCACTTCCACTCAGAATTGTTCCAGCACCACTGCCTTCCTTTCTCTCTGCATCCCACTACCAGTCGTCCTCTGTCTTCCACCACGCTCCATGTTAGATCCACAGATTTACTTCCTTAGATCTCTTGGCGCAAGGCAACCCCTGGGTAACAGGTTTGACAAATACAATTCTAATCCACCTTTAACATGTCTACATTATGGGTCCTTTAAGTAGGTTTCTGAAAAAAAAAAAAAAAAAAGATTAACTTTTCTGAGAGTAGTACAATAACTCACAGTACTTTCTACAGCAGACAAATTTCCCTTGTGGGTGCCTGTCTGCAACTCATGTTAACAAGCAGCGGAAGATAACCCGTAAATTCTGATGTAAAAAAAATAGTTCATTCGCTTAGACTGAGGAAATGTTCTTTCTAACAACCTGTAAAACATGTCACTGGCCGTTAACACCAGCCCTACATCGTGTACCTTGAGTGGTACATGACTGTCGAAGACTTTTAAAACAGGATGTTGGAGATTGGCTCAGGGACTCAGTGGAAGGCGAGCTGAGAAGACCTGTTCCCCAAGGACTGTAGTGTGGTTGTCTCAGATAGTGAGATGGACAAGCTGGTAACCCTGGCTTGCATTAAAAACACATCAGCCAGTGTCCCCAAAGGAACACATCTAAGACAAGCTCTATAACTCACTGCCAAGTAACCACAAAGCTCCCAAAGTTAATGTCTGCTTCAGTAATAAAGGTACCTGCAAAACTAATCAAAGCTGCCAGCATACTGCCTACCAGAAACTGTGAATCTCTCTCTCACACCTCCTAACATATCACATCCATCATCTGGCACACTATCCTACAACAAGACAACCACAAATAACACTTCCCATATCAGATCAAAAAACAAAAACAAAACAAGGACACCCTTCCAATCGATCACTCTACATGGTGTAGTGTGCTATCCGTGCAAGCAAGCATTTCAGCCCCCACAGATGGATAATACATGCTAGGTAAATGTAATTTCCCTTTACTCTCTCTCTCGTATGTTCATGATACCCATTCAATGTTCACAATCCCCATTTGTCATTATAGCTCTAAATCCCTGCATGATATAGGAAATTACCTTTGACTTATTATTTTCTTTAACTCTGCTTTCCTTGTATATCTTTTCATGCATGACCTACCCTCATCTAAATTCCTTTTCTTCAAAATGAATAATCCCTAGACTAAATGCCTCTCCGGTTAAGTACTTAGCTTATAGTTCTATGTCTTAAACCAGATATTGCATGTCTGTATACTGTCTATACACAAAAGGTGATGAAAGGATGCTTGCAATAAGTCTAGTAAGAGGATGTGGGGCCTGAGCTGCCAACTTCAGAGCGGAGAGAACCAGGTTTGAGTCTCAGTGTTGGCTCAACAACCTGTGATTGATTCTAGGCAAATCACTTAGGTGGTCATTCTGACCCCGGCGGTAAAATGCACTTACCGCCGGTCAGAAGACCGCCATAACACCGCCGCGGCCGCGGAAACCCGCCACGGTCATTCTGACCCGCAGAAGGCAAACCTCCGAAAATCCGACAGCCACAACCGACCGCCAGACCAGCGGTCGGCGGAAAGGTGGAGGTGACAAAACCTCCACCGCCACGCCAACAGAAATACGCCCATGCCATTACGACCCACGAATCCACGCGGCGGTCATTCAAACGCGGTATTCCATTGGCGGGACACACCGCCGCGGTCAGAATACACACAAACGAACAAAACTCAGCCACATTGGACGATTTGAATCCCACACACCTGATACACATACACACACCACTCCCACACACACAATACAATATAAAACACCCACCCACATCACCCACAAACCCCTACGCAAAAAAATTCTGAAAGAAGGCCAGAGCGAGACACCAGCATCCACAAACTAACAGCCACAGCCACTCAACACCATCACCCACACACTATCCACACACAAAACAACACACACCACCACACTCAACACACTTAACTACACATACTCCACCCCACACATCATACACACCACCCCATGGCACCCCAAAGACAACCCCGCTTCACAGACGAAGAACTCAGGGTCATGGTGGAGGAAATCGTTCGGGTAGAGCCCCAGCTGTTCGGCACACAGATACAATACACCAGCATTGCCCGGAGGACGGAGCTATGGCAGAGGATTTCGACAGGGTCAACGCTGTGGGACAGCACCCCAGAAATCGGGAAGACATCAGGAAGCGATGGAACGACCTACGGGGGAAGGTGCGTTCCATGGTATCCAGGCACAACATCGCCGTGCAGAAGACTGGCGGAGGACCCCCACCTCAACCCCCACAATTCACATCATGGGAGGAGGAAGTCTTGAACATCCTGCATCCTGACGGCCTCGCAGGAGTCGGCGGAGGAATGGATACTGGTAAGTTGAAGCTTCACTACTGCTTCCCCCCCACCTGCATGCCAAATCATACCCCAACCCTCACCCCCATCCTCGAACCCCACCCTCACCCCCACCCCCACCACCATCCTCACCCCCACCCCCAGCACACCTATTCCCCGCCAATGTCTCACCATCACAACCCACACATCCCAAAACCTAGGCCTGCATGCGTCCACTAAGCATGGACACCCATCACCAAAGCATGCCCAATGCATATACACATCCCCCCCACAAGCCACCCTCACCAAAGCCCCCACACACGAATGCCAGCACTTGGGGACACGAGAACCCATAGATACACCCATATGCCACACATTGAAACTATAACCATACCTCTATACCCCTGCAGGACCCGACCGTCAACACACCGCGGCGGAGGGGCCAGAATTCTCCACACCCCCCACCCAAGAGGCCGTCAGCGATGACAGCAGCTCTGTCGACCTGGACACCGATGACCAGCCCGGACCATCGGGGACCTCTGGACAGTCGGTTCCCCTCACACAGGCCCAGGCCACTACAGACCCAAACCCCTCTGGGAACACCAGCACAGCTCCCACCCAGCGGGCCCATGCCTCTGTCTCCAGGGCGCGTCAATCTGCGGTGTGTCTACCACTACAGGGCACCCAGGATAACCCACCACCCCAACAACAACAGGGACCTGGGGGCAGTGGTAGTGGGCACACCGGCCAGGGGGCAGAGGCCCAGGGAAACAGGGCAACTCGGAGGGCAGCTGTGCGACAGGGGGGGGACGGGCCCAGGGAACCCACTCTCCACGAGGTCCTCACCACCATCATGGGAGCATACAACCGCTCCCAGGAGACGATGGCGACGGTACTGGCCCGGTTCCAGGAGATCCAGGTACTGCAGGAGGAACACTATCGGGGGTACAGGGAGGACATCAGAGCCCTCAACACCACCCTGGTTACCATGGTAGGGCTGCTGCAGGACCTCGTCAACACCAGGGCGGACACTCAACAACACCCAAGGGCCCCTGCCACGAGCCTGGACCAAGAACAGCCAACCACCTCCGCCGGCGCTAGTGGACAGGAGGCCCCCGCACAGCAGCAGCCCACCAGACCCCCACCTCCTGCAGGAGAAGAACCACCCCGCAAGAGGGCCCTGAGATCTCGCAAGAAGACAGAGTAGGATGTCAAGACCCCCGCCAGCAATGGATACCACCTGATGTCATCCCACTGTCCCACATTGTCACCCTGTCCATCCTTGAACTGCCCATGCTCCATCTCTCCACAGGCCTCTGGACAATGCACCTGTGTGACTGTTACTCTGGACTCTGCCATGGACATTCCTTCACCATAGCCCCCACCCACTTGAAACCACCCATCCCATTTTGAGCACTTAAATAAACACCTATTTTGCACAAAACTATCTGGAGTCTGGCTGTGATTTCAATATATTGTAATTGACATGACAGTGCAAATATGTCCTTGTACATGGTGAAGTCAACAAACAGCTGCCACAAAGCTGTAGTCCATGGGGAAACGAAGCACAGGACTCGTAGTGGGGACCCCAGATCTGAAATAGGGAGGGAAAAGCCACAACTCAGTCATCATACACTGGGGCAAATAGACAGGCAGCAGAGATGCAGGAGAGTAGTTCACATTTACTAAATTATCTTTGAAATGTTACCTGTGTCCTATTGGAAGTACTGTTCAATGATTCTGTCCCTGTTGTCTGTTTCAGCCCCGTCGTCTTCCTCCTCGTCACTCTCCTCAGGTTCCACCGCTGCCACAACACCACCGTCTCGACCATCCTCCTGCAGGAAAGGCACCTGGCGGCGCAAAGCCAGGTTGTGAAGCATGCAGCAGGCCACGATGATGTGACACACCTTCTTAGGTGAGTACATTAGGGATCCACCTGTCATATGCAGGCACCTAAACCTGGCCTTTAGGAGGCCAAAGGTGCGTTCGATCACCCTCCTAGTACGCCCATGGGCCTCATTGTACCGTTCCTCTGCCCTGGTCCGGGGATTCCTTACTGGGGTCAGTAGCCACGACAGGTTGGGGTACCCAGAGTCCCCCACTAGCCATACACGGTGTCTCTGTAGCTGTTCCATCACGTAAGGGATGCTGCTATTCCTTAGGATGTAGGCGTCATGCACTGACCCTGGGAATTTGGCATTTACATGCGAGATGTACTGGTCAGCCAAACACACCACCTGGATGTTCATTGAATGGTAACTTTTTCTGTTCCTGTACACCTGCTCCCTGTCTCTTGGGGGAACCAAAGCCACATGGGTCCCATCAATGGCACCAATGACGTTGGGAATATGTCCAAGGGCGTAGAAATCACCCTTCACTGTAGCCAATTCGCCCACCTCAGGGAAAATGATGTAGCTCCTCACGGATTTCATCAGGGCAGACAACACTCTGGATAACACCTTCGAAAACATGGGCTGAGACATCCCAGAAGCAATTCCACTGTTGTCTGAAATGACCCACTTGCCAAGAAATGGAGTACTGACATGACCTGCACCAGAGGGGGAATCCCTGTGGGTTGGCGGATGGGGGACATCAGGTCGGGCTCCAGCTGGGCACACAGTTCATGGATAGTGGCACGGTTAAGACGGTAGGTCAGGATAATGTGGCGTTCTTCCATTGTCGACAGGTCCACCAGCGGTCGGTACACGGGAGGATTCATCCGTCTCCTCGCCCAACCCAGCGGACGGTGCCTAGGAAGGACAACATGGAGCACACAGTCAAGCAACCCACAGGTACGTACTCACAGCTAGCACAGTAAACGATTCTCTATGCAGTGAATGGCGTGTCTGAGTGGCTATGCAAGGCCTAGGCCTGTGTGACGCAGTTGAAATTGAGCCATGTGGGCCCTGGAAATGGCGGCTGCCTGACCTGTGAAGTGTGACAATGGGATGTGAGGTCAATGCGCTGGCGTGGCACACCGCGGCGGGCGAAGACCGCGGCGCGAAGCCACGTTGGTTAACATTGAAGCCTATGGGTTTCAGGAGCCAATGGCGAAGGGCGCCGGCGGTGGCGGGACGCACCGCCGCGGTACGCACCGCCGCGGACGTGACCGCCATTTTCTATCTACTTATCCACTTGCGACTTGAACTTTCACAGGAGAGGACCTATACTGCAAGTGTTGCTGTGACCTCGGTCTGGAAGGGACAATGGCTGCTGCGCCTGGGGAAAGGGCCCCTGCCTTCACTGGAGAGGAGTTGGAGAAACTTGTGGATGGGGTCCTCCCCCAGTATGCGCTACTCTACGGTCCTCCAGACCAACAAGTGAGTTTAATTCAATCTGGATTTGGGGCCACTGGCTGGCTTGGGGGCCTGGCGGGGGGCCTGGCGGGGATGGGGGGCATGTTGGGCCTGGCGGGGGGCATGGCGGGGATGGGGGGCATGTTGGGCCTGGCGGGGGGCATGGCGGGGGGCCTGGCGGGGATGGGGGCATGTTGGGCCTGGCGGGGGGCCTGGCGGGGGGCCTGGCGGGGATGGGGGGCATGTTGGGCCTGGCGGGGGGCATGGCGGGGGGCCTGGCGGGGATGGGGGGCATGTTGGGCCTGGCGGGGGGCCTGGCGGGGATGGGGGGCATGTTGGGCCTGGCGGGGGGCATGGCGGGGGGCCTGGCGGGGATGGGGGGCGTTGGGCCACTGGCAAGGAAAATGCTGACAAACTTGAACGTGGTATTTCTCCCTCCCTGTACGTGTCACATAGGTCCGCGCCCATGAGAAGATCGGGATTTGGCGTGCCATCGCCAAGGAAGTCCGGACCCTGGGGGTCCACCATCGACGGGGCACCCACTGCCGCAAGAGGTGGGAGGACATCCGCCGCGGGACCAAGAAGACCGCCGAGTCTCTGCTGGGGATGGCCTCCCAACGTAGGCGGGGTGCCTGCCGTCAACTGAGCCCCCTGATGTTCCGGATCCTGGCGGTGGCCTACCCTGATTTGGATGGGCGCGTGAGGGCAGCACAGCAGACACAAGGGGGTGAGTACAAGCATTATCTACTCTGTTGTCGCGCAGTGGAGGTGTCTGGGTGGGGGAGGAGGGCTGGGGGTCCCCCTAGGCCAGGGCGATATCTGTAGGCTGGGCACCCCCGTAAGCCCCTGTGTCCCCAGCCACCACCCTCAGTAGTTTGTCAGTACAGCCATCCCTGGGCCGTGTCATCCATGGGTGCAGTTGTCAACTCTAGGCGTGTAGGGCATGTTCCACGGAATGCGTAGCGGACCACAAGTGCGCAACTTAGTGCAGGGGGCATCTGTGTCTGTCATGTCCGCTAACTGTACCGGAGATCCATGTACTCAATATCCCTCTATTTCTCTCTCCCCCCCCCTTTTTGTTTGTCTTTCTGTGCTTGTGTGCATCAGCATCATCAGGCGGAGGAGAAGTGGCATCGGGGCAGGAGGGAGCTGCATCTCACATGGCCCAGGAGGGCCATGCCACAGAGTCAGACTGGACCAGTGAGACGGAGGGCGAGGAGAGCTCCACGACGGGGACGACTGGACCCTGCAGCGACACGGACACGTCCTCGGAAGGGGGCTCCCTTGCGGGGGTGGCACCATCCGTGCCCCCCGCCATTACAGGTACAGCCGCCACCCAGCGCACCATCTCCGCCCTCCCAGCAGCCCCTCAGCGTTCGCCCCGTGCCCGCTCTGCCAGGAAGCCGGGCATCTCCTTCGCCCCAGGCACCTCAGGCCCTGCCCCTGTTACCCCCGCTGCCCTCAGTGAGGAGGTCATTGACCTCCTCCGAACGCTCATTGTTGGGCAGACTACCCTTTTGAATGCCATCCAGGGGGTGGAGAGGGAGGTTCATCGCAGCAATGCGTACCAGGAGGGCATTCATTCGGGTCAGGCTGCCCATCAGCGATCGTTCCAGGCTCTGGCCTCAGCACTGACGGCAGCCATTGTCCCTGTCTCCTGCCTCCCTCTACTAACTCCCTCCTCCCAGTCTCCTGTTCCTCTGCCTGTCCCACCCACACCATCAGACCAGCCTGCACACACCTCAACACCCAAGAGAAGCTCATCCAAACATAAGCACCACAGATCACGCAGACATTCACACACGCAACATTCCGATGCAGACATGCCAACAGTCACTACCACCTCTGTGACCCCCACCTCCTCGTCTCCCTCCTCCCTCCCTGTGACGTCTACACTCACACCTCCATTCACCTCACCATCAGCCAGTGTTTCCATCACCAGCACACCCTCCACTCCAGTCCGCACACGTGCAGTCACCACCCCCACTGCCATTTACACGTCCCGTGTCCTCTCCCACTGTGTCTGTCACCCCCTCTTCCACACCACACAAACGCAGCCACCCACCCACCCAACAGCCATCCACCTCACGACAGCCTATCCCTCCTGCACCTGCACCCAAAGACAGCAAACGTGACTCACCTACAACCACATCCTCTCCCTCCACTCCCATTCCCACTTTACCTACCACTCTCCATTGTCCCAAGAAACTCTTCCTCGCCACTACTAACTTCTTTCCTGACCCTGAGCCCCCCCCTCCTTCTCGTCGGGGTAAGAAGAGCACCTCAGCCACCACCAGCCCTGCAGCCCCCTTGACAAGGGTGCAGGGGTATTGGAGCCCGCCAGCCCGCATGTCTGGATCTTCGCCCAGCAGCAAGGGGACAGCCAGCCCACCCCCTGGGAAGAGGAGCAGAAGGCGGAAGGGGCGCCGCAGGAGCCCGCCTTCTACATCCCCCCCGGACACCACCCAGAGACAGTCACCAGCCACAGCTCCAAAGGGAGGAAAGGGCCACAGGCCCACGACTAAGGAGGGCAAGGGCAGCAAGTCGGAGAGGTCAGGCAGCAGGCCTGCTGCCCAGGAGGAGCCCACAACCCCCATAGCCGCTGCCCCGGGAGGAACCGGCACAGCTGCCCCGGGAGAGCCCACCACCCCCATAGCCGCTGCCCAGGGAGGACCCAGCCCAGCTGGCCAGGAGGGCCCCACCACCCACAGCCCAGGTGGGCATTGAAGGAGCACCATCCCCGCTGCCCAGGAGGGCACCACCAGGCAATGAGCAGTTGGCCATAGACCGGCCGCCGTCTCCAGAACCGCTGAACTGGGCCCCGCCGTCTCAAGCACCGCTCCGCTGGGCCCCGCCGTCTCAAGAACCGCTGAACTGGGCCCTGCCGTCTCAAGCACCGCTCCGCTGGGCCCCGCCGTCTCAAGCACCGCTCCGCTGGGCCCCGCCGTCTCAAGAACCGCTGAACTGGGCCCTTCAAGGCAAGGACCGCTGAACTGGGCCCCGCCGTCTCAAGAACCGCTGAACTGGGCCCCGCCGTCTCAAGCACCGCTCCGCTGGGCCCCGCCGTCTCAAGAACCGCTGAACTGGGCCCCGCCGTCTCAAGCACCGCTCCGCTGGGCCCCGCCGTCTCAAGAACCGCTGAACTGGGCCCTTCAAGGCAAGGACCGCTGAACTGGGCCCCGCCGTCTCAAGAACCGCTGAACTGGGCCCCGCCGTCTCAAGCACCGCTCCGCTGGGCCCCGCCGTCTCAAGAACCGCTGAACTGGGCCCCGCCGTCTCAAGCACCGCTCCGCTGGGCCCCGCCGTCTCAAGAACCGCTGAACTGGGCCCTTCAAGGCAAGGACCGCTGAACTGGGCCCCGCCGTCTCAAGAACCGCTGAACTGGGCCCCGCCGTCTCAAGCACCGCTCCGCTGGGCCCCGCCGTCTCAAGAACCGCTGAACTGGGCCCTTCAAGGCAAGGACCGCTGAACTGGGCCCCGCCGTCTCAAGAACCGCTGAACTGGGCCCCGCCGTCTCAAGCACCGCTCCGCTGGGCCCCGCCGTCTCAAGAACCGCTGAACTGGGCCCTTCAAGGCAAGAACCGCTGGCCCTTTGGCAGACGTGGCAGGGCAGGATCTATCTCGGGCAGGGCTGCAGGATGTCCTCTGGCCAACTTGCCTCCTCCAGTGGCAGTGGGGTCTGTTATGGACTGTATGGACCGTGGCTTTGCACTCCCCAGGATGGCCCAGTGGGCAGGCCACCCACTGTATGGACTGTTTGGACTGTGGCTTTGCACTCCCCAGGATGGCCCAGTGGGCAGGCCACCCACTGTATGGACTGTATGGACAGTGGCTTTGCACTCCCCAGGATGGCCCAGTGGGCAGGCCACCCACTGTATGGACTGAATGGACTGTGGCTTTGCACTCCCCAGGATGGCCCAGTGGGCAGGCCACCCACTGTATGGACTGTTTGGACTGTGGCTTAGCACTCCCCAGGATGGCCCAGTGGGCAGGCCACCCACTGTATGGACTGTATGGACTGTGGCTTTGCACTCCCCAGGATGGCCCAGTGGGCAGGCCACCCACTGTATGGACTGTTTGGACTGTGGCTTAGCACTCCCCAGGATGGCCCAGTGGGCAGGCCACCCACTGTATGGACTGTATGGACTGTGGCTTAGCACTCCCCAGGATGGCCCAGTGGTCATGGAGTCCCCTCGTGGATCTGGCGTCGTGTACTCAAGTGGCTGAGGTGCCCCCCCCTTCCCTTCCCCCTGAGGTGCCTGTCCTATTTTCTTTCTGATGCCCCTGCAGTGTTCTCTCCGTGGAGTTCTTGTCGTGGGACTGGGCCTTGCCCCTTTGCACAGGACCCCTGTGATCCACGGACAGTGGTTGGACTACATTTAGTAGCTGTGTATATTTTGTACATAGTTTATTTATTTAGTGGGATTACTGGTGTACATATTTCAATATATCTGCCCGTTTATGATCTCTTATTTTGGTCTTTGCATTATTTCGGAGGGGGGGGGGTTTGTGGGTTGTGACAGTGATCTGTGGGAATGCATTGATGTGTGTGTTGTAGTGGGTGTGGGTGGGTGGGTGTGTGCCGGTAATCTTTTCCCTCCCCTGTGTCGTAGGTGCAGTACTCACCGATGTCTTCCGCGCCGCCGGGCGTGCTCCTGGTATATGAGCAGGTATAGGAGTGCGGGGATGACCTGCAACTCTGGTTCCATACTGCCGGAATCTCGCGTGGAGTGCGTAGAGGTGAGCGTTTTCCCGTTCGTAGTCTGTTTCCGCCGTGTTCTTATCGGCGGTGCTCCCGCCCCGGAAAAGGTGGCGGATTGGTGGGTCGTGATAGGGTGGGCGGTACATTGTCTGCCGCCTGGCTGTTGGCGGGGACCGCCGCGCTGTTTGTTTGTACCGCCGTGGCGGGCGGAGTGTTAATACGGCGGGCTGTGTTGGCGGTTCCCGCCAGGGTCAGAATTGCATATTTTAGACCGCCGGCCTGTTGGCGGCTTGGCCGCCGCTTTATCACCGACCGCCAGGGTCAGAATGAGGGCCTTAATCTCCCTTTGTCTACAATTCAGCGCCGTGACGCCACCACAGGTTATTTGCTGTGATTTACAAATGCTGGATTTATTTATTTAACCACTGGAACTCACGAGGGATAGCATTCTGCCACCCTAGTTTGGCCTCGTCCATATGCAAAGCAGTCTAGACCCTGCAATTTGGGCTGGACAGTTCCTATAGGAGCAGGGTCAAGACCGAGTTACATGTAGCTGGGTCTAATCTGAGGTGCCATGGTGGCACAAGACTGATTGGTTGGAACGCTACCTGGCGAGATTGCCAGTGGTTAGACTTATTGCAAGCATCCTTCGTTTACCTTCTGAGTGTTTGATGTAACTCCCTAAGGGGCCATGGGACGTAGATCCCTTGCTCACTGTGCCACTAGTACCAAGCTACAGCCGACCGAGCAGCCCCAATCAAGGTGACAGTGCACACCTCTACAGCATCCACATAGCAGTCAGTAAGTAGGGTGGTGAAAGATACATCATATCATCCAACACTACATGATGCACACCTCAACAGCATCCAGATGGCAGCCATTGAGTGTGGTGGTGAGAGATACATCATGCCATGCACTACTACACGGTGCACACCTCTACAGCATCCACATGGCAGTCAGTAAGTGGGGTGGTGAAAGATAGATC
The DNA here is from genome assembly GCF_031143425.1 of Pleurodeles waltl. Lineage (NCBI taxonomy): Eukaryota > Metazoa > Chordata > Amphibia > Caudata > Salamandridae > Pleurodeles > Pleurodeles waltl. The sequence goes on along the minus strand of NC_090447.1, from coordinate 1,483,510,891 downwards.
ATGCCATCCACCACCAAAAAGCGCACACCTCTACAGCATCCACATGGCAGTCAGTAAGAGGGGTGGTGAAAGATACATCAAGTCAACCACCACTACATGATGCACACCTCAACAGCATCATGATGGCAGTCATTGAGTGTGGTGGTGAGAGATACATCATGCCATCCACCACTACAGAGTGCACACCTCTACAGCATACAGATGGCAGTCATTGAGTGTGGTGGTGAGAGATACATCATGCCATCCACCACCACAAAGCCCACACCTCTACAGCATCCACATGGCAGTCAGTAAGTGGGGTGGTGAAAGATACATCATATCATCCAACACTACATGATGCACACCTCAACAGCATCCAGATGGCAGTCATTGAGTGTTGTGCTGAGAGATACATCATGCCATCCACCACTACACGGTGCACACCTCTACAGCATCCACATAGCAGTGAGTAAGTGGAGTGGTGAAAGATACATCATGCCACCCACCACCACAGAGCGCACACCTCTACAGCATCCACACGGCAGTCATTATGCGGGATGGTGAAAGATACATTATGTCAGGCAAAGTGCCGAATCTAATTTACATCCCAATGTGTGATGCTGTGGGCTCTGTAGAACTTCGTAAGCAAGAAACAAAAAAAAATTGCCCTCAAGCCATTGTAATAACCGCTCCGCAATTTCCCCTCAATTATAAGGTCAGTTTCTGTCTCTCAAGATATTGCTCTAAAACGCAAATAAAATGATGTGCAAGAAATGAGAGATACCTGCAATGGGCAAAGCTCAACAGTTAATGCAACCGGTGAGAGTCAGTTTGACATTATACCTAATAAAGTGCACTGCATGACACCCCTAATTACTGAGAGCATCAGAAGCACAGCATCTAATCAAGATGCGTTAGTTGAGCCGGCAGAGAACTAATGGCATTACAAATTGACCAGACTTCCAGCGTCTCCCCAAAAGTTTTGTTTTTATTTCTTGAGAAAGCATGTTCCAGAGTTTAGGCACTAGGTAGTAGAATGACTTTCCTTACAGCCCAAATGTATTAATTTGTGGCACTTCATAAGAGATGATGATATGGAAATCCTTGTCGATTTTACTGCATCCTGGAAAAAACAGAGGACCTTGAGATGTCCAGGAACGGTGGACAATGCATGGTAAGTCAGTGAAGGTTTAGAAGACCTCCCCAGACATGCTGTCTGGCAGGAAGGCGCAAAAGCAGACAGGACACAGCGTCCGCAACAAAATGGAGATGTGGGATTCAATAAGGAGTTACACACAAATAAAGCGAATTGCCATAATCCAGGCAAGAGGAGATACCACCTCTTTGTGGCTATAGTGGAATAAGTTTGTGACAGCGTGGATGGTGAGAAGCATTGCAAGCTGTGGCCTTTATTCGAGGAGCTAAAGTAGGATCTCTAAAACTAAATTGTGGAGTATCTTGACTTGGTCTTTCCTTTACCTAAAGACCAAAAATAAAAAAGACTTTGTGATCTTCTGATTCACCTAGAACATCTCCTTAGATTGTCAGCGCTAAAAAGGTTCTTGCCATGCAATCAGCAATGGTGGTCACACAGGTACTAAACTAGAAAGAATAAATCAATGTCACTCACCCTGTCATGCATTCCCAATTTGATCAGAGTATCACAAACACAGACCACGGGCCCTAACCAGTGAAGTTAAGTGCATTTGATCTCCATTTAAACAGCATAATGCTTGAATCCTGAGAACCGTTCAAGGGAGGGTGAGGACCCTGCAAAGCGCAAAGTAAGAAAATCTGCCGGAGAGGAAAGTGAAGGTATCCATTGGACGTCCCACCCCAACCTGCATGGTCAATGTGAACTGGCAGCACAGGATGATCAACTGTGTTGAACAAAGGACACCGATCCAATAAGAGCAGGCTTGTGATGTCACTGAAATCAGGTATTTGTCCAATGTCATACAATAAAGGCAACAACACTGACCATGACTTGGAAGAGTCTGGAAACCTGCTTGTGCAGGGTCGATAAGATTGCTGCTTCCCAAGGATAGGCCAATTACAAGTTTCAAGCGATATTACTGTTACCGTGTGGTAAATCCACCCCAGTGCAGTGCAAATACAAGATGAACCCTCTGGAAGGGGGGCTGATTATTCTGGTTGTAAACCCACACAGAATCCACATTTAATTGCGGTTTAAGACATTCATTTATTAACAGCTCTAAAGAGGTGGTAGATATATTTAGGGACCTCTGAGTAGAGTCGAGGGTGACCAAAAGGGAGTGCAGATGTTATGGGAAGAAAAGGGAAGATGTTTTTTGTCAGTATGTCCACTACCGGTCTGAAAAAAATGCAGGGAATGAGGTAAAGCCCCATGCAAATTTTTCCAGCCAAAAATTGGGTTAGTTATCCAACACTTTGCAAAAAACATGTGTGTAAAAGACTGACCAACTTGAAATCAGAGGAATTCCATGAGGTAATTCTGACCCGCCTGACTCATAATGAGCCCCAAAGTCAGTTCCGAGTTAAGAGACCTAATTCTCTATGATTTCATCTGCATCACGCAAAACAACCATGCATCTATAATTACAAGATGTTTGGGGATTCAAAATAGTTTTTAAAAAGGTCTCAAGAGGGTGTGTCAAGAGGGGGCAAGGACCAAGCCCTGGTTGTTGGAGGGGTTAAAGATATGACGTGGAGGAAGCAGCACAACCTTAACCACTAAGAGCCCTGCGAACAGTGTACACAGATCCAAACAAACAACAATACATAGCGTAGGTAGACCGCTCTCAACCCCAGGCTCAGCCCACTCCCCAAACTATTGTGTTGTAGGCCATGGACCTCAATGTAATCCAATTACTTCCAGGTTTCCAGGTCCCCATTTCACCAAAGGTCAACATCTGTATTTCCAACTTGTACCCACGGAGGCCAATTTGAATTTTGCTATGTTACGTCTGGCCGCAAGCTTTAGTTCGTCCCTCTACCACACTGTGCAGACGGTAAGGAATTATATCAAAGTGTTCTGGTTAAAAGCCGAAGAATAGTAAAGCAACAACTGGCAAAAAACACAAATACAGTCAATTTAAAATATTCTTTAATAAAAAACACACAGTCCTATGTGTCTATGTCAGAGCTGCTTTAACATGATGCTGTTTTCCTTTCGGGTTTCACAACTGTATGATTTTCTTTAGGAAAAATTAAAACACGTTTTAAAAAAAATTGCAGTAATTGAATAGCCTCTTCACAACTTATCGACAAGCACATAGAATTTAAAATTTTAAAACGTGTCTGTGATCACATAAGATATAAAAAAAAAGTGTGTTTACCAGATTTAGCACAGTATTAAACACAAGTGGTGTCATACAGTTTGACACCATGTCATGAGTAAATGAAGCAACAGTTTGCACATCGATGACAGAGATACAGCAAACGTCTTGACCTTTCTGATATATTAAAAAGATTTGGCTTGCTTGTATGCAGCCCGCCTTAAAACGTGTTTTCTGGTATTGCAGGCTATATGAATAAAAGCAACCAATAGAAGAATGCAATACCGACTGGCCGAGATGTCTTTGGGGTGTGGGTGTGTGTGTGGGGGGGTGGGGGGGGGGGGTGGGGGGGGGGGGGAGGGGGTGAATGAGTACAGACTCAGTCTGCATTTTGCAAATCGCAAGTTTCTATGGGGTCGGTGACTTTTAATGCATGCCAATGGCCATCTTCAATGTGGTTGCCTCCCTGCAAAATGCCCACGATAGAAGACTGCCTTTACAGAACATCCAAAGTACCCTAAAGATGGTCTCTGCAGAACATCCACAGTACCCTAAAGATGGTCTAGGCAGAACATCCACGGTACCCTAAAGATGGTCTCTGCAGAACATCCACGGTACCCTAAAGATGGTCTCTGCAGAACATCCACGGTACCCTAAAGATGGTCTCTGCAGAACATCCAAAGTACCCTAAAGATGGTCTCTGCAGAACATCCACAGCACCCTAAAGATGGTCTCTGCAGAACATCCACGGTACCCTAAAGATGGTCTCTGCAGAACATCCACGGTACCCTGAAGACTGTCTCTGTAGAATGACCACGCAGCTTGAAGACTGGCTCTAAAGAGCACCCATGGTAGTAGCTTGACCACTGTCTCTTCAGAATGTACAGAAGACCCACAAAGCTTCAAGACAGTCTCTACACAACACCCACGCAGCTTGACAACTGTCTTTGCGCAATGGCCATGGCAGCTTTAAAATAGTCTTTGCAGAATGTCCATGGACCCTGCAAACCGTCTCTGTAGAACGTCCATGGTAGGTCCATGGAAGACAGTCTTTGCAGAGTGTCCATGGTAGCTTAAGGACTGTTTTAGCAGAACATCCACAGCAGCTTGGAGACTGTTTCTGCAGACTGTCCGTGGTAACTTGACCACTGTACCTGAAGAAGGGCCATGGTAGTTTGAAGACCAACTTTGCAGAACGTCAATGGGACCTTGAAAACTGCCTCTGTAGGACACCCAAGGGGTACAATGACCACTGTCTCTGTAGAGCGTCCATGGTATCTTGAAGACTTTCTCTACAAAACGCCCATTGTAGGTTGAGCGTTCTCACTGCAGAATGCCCATGGTAGCATGAACACTCTTGAAGGGTGCCTTTTGGAGTGCTACATACAAGATTCTTCAATGGTGCTCTTTGGAGAAGACACAACTGCCCCTTAACTGGTGTGCACAAACCCTAGCACAAATTCAAGACCATCACCTTCTCAGGATTGAAAGAAGTTCATCGTTTGGCCTTGTTACTTGGATCGAATGTATTAGCTTACTCCCTGGTGAGTTTTACTAATGAAAACCTCGTCAAAAGAGAAAAATATCAAGGAATGAAAGACCCAAACACTGTTCAACAGTATTCGTCGATTGCCAAAGCAGTTCTGACCTACGGGCGACAGTGTTCAAGTGCAACAGGAATTAGTGGAACAGAGACTGGATTGATCATGACAGATTGGATTGAACAAGCATATGAGTTACAAAGTTCACAATCCGTAAGCACTGAATGCAAGACATGCTTGAGCACGCCATCAGTGTAATATCCTCAAACAGGATATCACAAGTTCAGTTCATGGGCTGAATTCTTAGCAGTAGCTATTATGAAACAAGTGACTTAAACAGAACATTTCCAGCTGGGAAGCAGGCTTATTTTTTAACAACTTGATCTGGATATGCTCATCAACAAAGATAACCCCTACCCGACTACATTAGTCTTAATGTACATAGAAGGCCCTGAAGGAAAAGGCCAATGTGAGTCACCTGGTGGGTTAGTGCATCCCAACCTGGAGCTACTAATGCAACTAACTTCTCCTTAATAAAAAAAGAAACCAGGAGATCTCTAAAGTGCCTGCTTCCTTATTACCTGAAGCACTACTTTGTGGTCTCTACACCCCAACGTGGTTTATGGCATATGGCCCATGCCAGATACATACTGACTATTCCATGACTAATTAATTTTGAAGAACCAGAAACTTAGCCATGGAGAATTGATGGCTATGTCCTATACTTTGATGGTATGCTTGCGATATCACCACCAAATATGTACCTCCGCATCATCTAGAAGCTTCTCATGGGATCCATACACCCAAAATTATTAAAGTATACACAAATAATGGTTGGAGTTTTAAACGATGCAAAAAGATGAAGGGCCTCGGTCTTGGAATTAAAGGGTAAAGTGGCCACTGTAACATCACATGGGAAAAATGCACTGAAAAGACCAATGACTGCTCCCCTGGACAGGACTTCACCCTCTGGTGGGAGCATGGATTACCTCTGGTATGCACACTTCCAACACAACTCTGCCCCAAAATCGATCTGCATCTAAAAAAGACCCTTTTTCATCCCACCCAGACTGATGGGAAGAGCTGCTGGCACACCAGACAGGAAGACCAAGGATGCTACTGCACCTGAATGAAGGACAGGCCATCACATATGTGAGATTTTCAGGGTTCTCCTGATTACACTTCAGACTGTAACCAAATCCTTAGACCAGTCTGAGCAAAAGGGAGAGGAGGCGGAAGAAAAATATCCCATATTTTAAAAACTAAAAATACCATTCTTACTTAAGTTCACAACGCTTCTCCATATAATGCCAACTGTCGCTTCCAAAACAAGTAAAGGTGGAGGCTGCACCAGGACTGATTGAGCCACTGAGAAGAACAACTAACTTATGGCATAACTTTAAGATATCCCTTCAGAGACTCATTCCTGCAGCTACATTCAATGCATGCTGCTTCCATAACAAAACAGCCCGGAGCTCCCAAAGACCTGAATAGCACAATTCCCCATACAAGTCATCGTTGATCTTGCTGCCTGCACCCCCATCGATTTAGCACAGTCTGAGAAAGGGCACCCTCATCTGGTGTCATTGGGCTTGTCGGAAGACTAGTTCCTTCAGCTTGTGTATCTGCCCATCCTTCAGTGCCTCACGGACAGAGCGGAAGAAGCTGAAGTAGTGATGGAAGTTGTGGATCATGAGCAAAATGCCGGCCAGCAACTCCTTGGACATTAAGAGGTGATGGATGTAGGCACGGCTGTGGTTGTGGCAACAGTAGCACGAGCATCCTGGAACCACAGGGTCAAAGTCATCCCAATACCTGTCAAGAATGTAACAAATATAACACATAATTATGAGAACGTTTCAGATATTATACAGAATTCTTCACATTACTATTATTTTATGTTTTACACTCTCTAACTTCAATCTTTGCTGCTACATAAAACAGTAAAACTAGACACTCAAAGACACAAACCGTCTTCAACTTTGATAGGTAAGAGCAAAGGGATAGAAAAGAACCTAGAGGGTAAGAGTGAAAGAGAAACACAAAGTTCTGCATGTTACAGGTACAACTATAGAAAGGCAAACTTGGCAGAGATCCCAAGGATCAAAATGTCCCGGTGTACGGCGGATCCCTCAACCAATGGACTCAGTACTTCTTCAATGCTGGGCTTGGCGCATTGAATAGAGGGGCTTTCTACAGCATCAAATGTCAGGCTCTTCCAGACGGATATGATGCTTGGAAGCCTTTTCTCTAAAATGTCACGCTTTACCTGTTGTGTGAGCATTTCCTAATATAAGTAAGAACTTTCCTTCATCGTTACTACGATTGTTTGCATATAATAATAAACATTGTTTACATTTAATAGTAGCAAGATAGGTCTCACTTTAAGACTTTCCTTTACATCTATTACTAACAATACATTTAATTTGGGATTCTAGAACAATACCCAACTTAAACAGGAAGAGGAAAACGGGTAATGATTGTTGTAAATTTCATCTAAGTCGGCCACAGAGTTCAACCAACATGACTGTAAACACGTTTGACTAGTATTACACCGAGTTTGATCTTTCAGAAATTCAAACTGGTGTTACTTAATTTAAGATGTTTCAAAACATAAATATAAACATCTGCTTTTCTTTGTCAACTAAAGACTAAACATTTAGATATTCATATAATAATTAGGATATCCAATGGAATGAAGAGGAATTTATTATAACTGTTCACCAAAGCAGGCCTCGAAAAATCATTAAAATGTTACTAGACCTGAAGGTCAAGTAACTTGAATAATTTATACGACTCAAATCTTAACAGGTTTCAAATTGTGTGATCCTAGGCAAATTTTTTATTTTACAGAGTTGGCTTTTCTTCATTCTCACTTGAGTGCACCTTACAATATGTAAGTTCAGCATTTCTGCTGTACAAGAAAAAGCTATTTTGTTTGATTAAATAAACTGTTTATTCCATGTATAATAAGAATCGAGCCCACATATAGCATACACATGATCCATATTTTGCCTCTTAGTTTACTAACGGCACTGCCATCAAGGCAGCAGAGTTTCTCAGTGTATGTGTAAACACTCTCTTTTAATAACTACATTACTAAGGTATGATGTGGTAGCGCACTGTCATTTACAGACAGTGAGTTTCCAAGAAATGTCCAAAAACAATCCCACTAACTTGCAGCTTTACTGATAAAACTATAGTGTTTTAACAACAAACGGTGAAAACTGGGTTTCATAAAACATATTTATCATTTGCCCATCACCAAGTGAAGTGTTCAGATTTGTTTTCGCCCTATTAAAATATTTTTTTCATCACAAAGAAGTTTTAAAAAAGGGCTTTCACAACTACTGAAATATATTTTTATGGGTTTACATAGTTAACTTAGTTATTTAAATGTTGTGTGTTAGGGAAAACCGGACACCATACAGCTTTTCATTTCACACTATCTGTACAGCAGGTCAAACAGTTCACCTTACTAAATCCTGGAACTCTGCAGTCAGAAGGAAATGTAATTGTAAGAAGACAAACTAACTTTTGACCTTTGTCTCTGAATACAGAGAAAATGTGACAAGGACAAGATTTAAAAGCATCTTTATTGCTCATTCACTTTATGACTGACCAAAACAACTGTTCTTTCTCAACTTGCCAGAAGGGGCGAATAGGTCTTAAAAATAGCTCAACCAGATAAAATATGACACGCCATGGTAAGTGAGCGAGTCGATTTTTTGAGCCCTGCACAGGCATCTATCTCCCTCCACAGTGCGCTTCCCAAACTCTTCCAACTGGCACCACGAAATCCTCAATTCCCCAGATGTCAATGCAAAGACAGACGGAGATTCAATCAATCAATCATGGATTTGTAAAGCGTGGCTAATCACCCATAGGGTCTCAAGGCACGGGATGTAGGCTTGCTGCTCAATCGAAGAGCCAGGTCTTGAGGTCCTTCCTGAATTGCTTCAGTGATGCAGTCTGCCTGAGCTTGAGGGGTGGGGTATTCCATGTCCGGGCTGCTAGGTAGGAGGATCTTCCTCCTGCTGTACTTTTTCAGGTCTTAGGGACGGCTGCAAGGGCGAGCTGGGAGGAACAGAGACATTGTTGGGTACGTAGAAGGTGAGGCGGTGGTTGAGGTATGCTGGTCCTATGTTGTGCAGTGCCTTGAAGGTGTGGAACAGGAGTTTGTAAGTGATGAGCTTGTTGACAGGAAGCCAGTGTAGGTCTCTGAGGTGGGAGGAGACTCAGCTGTGTCAGGGGATGTCCAGGATGAATCTGGCTGCTCCATTCTGGACTCTCTGTAGTCTTGATTGAAGTTTCTTGATGATGCCGGCATAGAATGCGTTGCCGTAGTCAAGTTTGCTGGTGATGAGTGCATGGATGCCTGTCATCCTCGTGTCGGGGGGGAATCCATTTGAAGATCTTCCGCATGAGATGTGGGGTGTGTAAGCTTGATGAAGAGACTGTTTTACTTGGTGGGTCGTCGATAGAGAGTAGCCCAGGATGATGCCCAGGTTGTGTGCATGGTCAGTAGGGGCAGAGGCGATACCCAGAGTGGTGGGACACCAGGAGTCAATCCAGGCAGAAGGCGTGGAGCCGACCACAAGGATCTCTGTCTTCTCCGAGTTGAGCTTGAGGCAGCAGGCCTCAATCCAGGCGGCGACCGCTCTCATTCCGTTATTGAAATTCCTCCTCGCTTGAGCAGAGCCTTCGGACAGGGAAAGGATCAATTGGGTGTCGTTGGCCTAGGAGACCATGTTTAGCTCATGTTGTTTGGTGATCTTAGCGAGCGGGCCATGTAGAAGTTGAAAAGCATCAGGCTGATTGAGGATCCTTGGGGCACTCCCCAGCAAGATTCTTTAGGTTCTGCCATTAACGGTGGTAGTCTGACCTCTGTGTTGTTTTGGCGAGGAAGGACCTGATCCAGTTCAGGGCTTTGTCTCAGATGCCGGCGTCATGCAGTCTGTCACAGAGGGTGGAGTGGGAGACAGTGTCAAATGCAGCAGAGAGGTCAAGGAGGATGAGTGCAGCAGTGCCTCCACGGCCCAGGATGATGCATATGTCGTTGGTGGCTGCTAAAAGTGCAGTTTTGGTGCTGTGGTTTCTTTTGAATCCGGGCTATGATGGGTCTAAGATGCGGTGTGCCTAGAGGAAGTCGGAGAATTGCTAGTTGACGGCTTTCTCCGTTACATTGGCTGGGAAAGGGAGCAGAGAGATAGGGCTATAGTTCTTCAGCACCCTAGGGTCAGTAGTGGGTTTCTTGAGTAGCTGGCTTATTTCGGTATGTTTCCAGTCTGAGGGTAATGTGGCGGTCTCGAAGGATAGGTTGATGGTTAGGCAGAGCTCCGGTGCTATGGTGGCATTGGCCAGGTTGAACATGTAATGAGGACATGGATCCGAGGGTGCTCCTGAGTGGATGGAGTTCATCACTCTTTGGGTGTCCTCTATGGTGATGGGGGACCAGGAGTCAGTAACTGGTGTGGAGCTAGGTCAGTGGCAGTGAGCGGTGCTGGCAGGCTTTGGTTCCTGAAGCCTTCATAGATGTCCTGGATCTTATGGTGAAAGAATGTGCCAAGGTCGTTACAGAGGTCTTGGGGGGCAGCGATGGATGAGGTGTCTGCCCCATGGTTCGTGACCTCTTATGACGATGGCAAAGAGCTCTTTGCTGTTTTGAGTGCTGGTGTTGACGCGTGCTTGAAAGGCAGCTTTTTTGGTGGCTCTGAAGTTCTGGTGTTGTGTGGTGACTGCATTTTTGTAGGCTGTGCGATCTGTGGTAGATTTGCTGATCCTCCATTTACGTTCCAATCATCTGCAGGCACTCTTGGATTCCTGTAGGTCTGGCGTAAACCACTTGGGTGTTTTTTACTTCAACCTAGTGAAGAGTAGACATGGGGCTAAATGGAAAAGGAAAGAAGAAATGTACAGGTTTAACAGTAAGTGAGAACAATGAACAGAAGCCTAAGAAGGGACGCTAGAAACCTTCCTATTGTTTAAATGTTTTAAAATGAAAGAAAGCTCATATTGTAGGTCTTATTTGATCTGCAACACTCCCACTGAAGTTGGCAAAAGCTTGATAGAGTAAAAGATGTGGAGCCCCAGAAAAGCTAGCATCATGTGGGAACATTATTCACACCTTTTTCCAACAAAAGTTCAAATACGTTTGAAACTGGCTTGTGAGAGAAAAACAAGCATCACCAAGGTCTACAGGCCAGAATCTATTATACATGAAACCGGTTTTTATGTTGAGCCTGAAGGTGACGTTGCATGTGAGCATCAATGCTGGTGGTGGTTGCAAAGGTGGTTGTAGAACATACAGATTAAAACAAATCAGTTGTAAATGGAGTACATTCCTAGGGTGACTGCACAATGATTTCACAGTGAAGTGGAGGTGGTAAGAAGCTGCTCTAATGAGAGTTGCTGGCAGGGGCTCTATCATACTCACTGGTCACTTTGAACAGGTAGCAGTGGACTCTGTAGTATGATATGAGCTTTTAGAAATGACAGCAGAGTTCCAGTGTTCTAGGGGAGAGGTGTACACGAGCAACAGATTCATACCACCTTTTGAGGACATACATATGCCATACATTTACATAAATCGATCTGCAGAAATCCTGTAAATAAGGCATGAACCAGGCCCTCCTGCACCTACACTACACCGCGTCTGCAGATATTTCCTAGAGCTCTGTTCTTAGCTGCAGAACATATTACTTGGGGCACTGTGCAGAAATGCACTGCTCTGCTGCATCATTGAATTAATCTGTTTGTGAGTGGAACCTACAAGCTGAGAATGATGGTGCTGAGACCATATCACATCTGTTGCTTGACATGAAGTAGAGCACCTTGTGTCTTGATGAGCTAATCAATGACTACCAACTCTTCGGGGCTTAGCCCTCAGACTTTTCACAGAGGATTTGAATGTGCACCAATACATGAATGTGTGTGCAAGATGAGGCCGTCACGAGGTGCTGTATATGGTTTTCCTTTCTTCTCCTCCCTCTCGAGGAATCAGAGGGTTCAGATTCACAAACCCTAATTACAAAAGCCAGAAATATACTTTTGTAGGTATCCTCCTGAATTTAAAGGAAATTTCCACTACACAGAATCCCAGGACTATGCCTGAAAATCGCCAGTGGTAGTACAGTTCCTGAAGCACTCTAACCATCGACTAGTGGGAAGTATACATTATTAAATAATTGGGAAATGTGCAATTAACTGTTTTCTGCACAGGGAATAGAAGCTCATCCTTAGAAGAACTTTCTCTCTTGCATGTGCATTAAATATGGAGGCAGTCACTTCTATTTCACTACCTAGAAAGTCACTTAACCCAGCTATTAACACTTTGCAAGGAACAGGCCCTGCCTTCTGAATCAGGAGTGCACCACTGTTACTTTTGGAAGGAGCCCAATAAACACAATACTGGGATTCCACTGCAAAGCCACAGCAGTAATACCAGAGTTATCCTCCAGAATCTTAGACAGAATTAAGACTAAGGAAAAGCAGGACCAAATCATATGCAACAAGCCTGCTCCCTTTGACCGAAATCTGGGGCTGGTAGGATCAGTTTGAGGGTTAAACTTAGCCAGCACCAGGGAGCAAGATAAATGAGAGTTTAAAAACAACAATATTGTATCAACAATTAGCAACGATTGATAGAAACTCCTCCTGGTTCATTCCGTCACCAGCCATCTTCAACTTGAGCTCCTTGGGTCTCTTTTCACCAATAACAGTATCAAAATTCATCAATATGTCATTGAGAAACAACTAATTTGAATTCCACTCCAGATACCCCAACGCCTCAAACACTGCTTACACTCCCTCCCCCTCTCCCCCAAGACATGGAGGTCCAAGTGGAGATCTACCTAAAGCTTTATCACACCAAGACAGAATTCATGTTATTTGCCTAGAACAAGCAACAACCATCCCAAACATAGCTCACTGATGTTTAACATTGACTGCTTCAGGCACCAACTTTCACCCAAAGCCAGTGCTTTGAACGTCAAGGACACATTTCCAAAGACGGCCTGGTCCCAGCTTTTTCTACTAAAGAAAGTAAAACTGCTCATCCTGGAAAGCAACTTCAGACTTCCTGTTAAACCTCTTGCACATGTGACTTTGGATGGCGGCAACACCTTGCTTCATGGCCTCTCAGACTTCATACTGGCCCCACTTAAAGGCGTCGCGTCTCACACAGGACCTAAAGAAATATAATCACATCACCCCCATGCTGATGGATCTCCTCTGGCTCACCTTGCTGGTCAGCACTATCTTGAAAACCAGCAGCATCATTTACAGCGCCATCATGACCGGAACTCAACATCATCTGACCGACAACCTCACAGCCTCCGATGGCTCTTACCACATCAACAGCCAGGACATCATCAGACTGGAGGCAAATAGGTGTAAAAAAGAAAAAACAATACAACAGGTGTTCTCCATATAGTCACCCATGATCTGGAACAATATCCCTGTATTTGTTTGCACCACCTCAATCTTGCATCAATGTAGGACAGTGGTTCCCAACTTTTTGGCTTCTGTGGACCCCCACTTTATTATTACTGGAACCCAGGGGACCCCCATTGAATCATTATTGGAATCCAGGGACCCCCACTGAGTCAATACTGGAATCCGGGGACGCCGGCCTAAACATTGTTTATGATTTGAAACACAAAACAAAACGCAAAAAAATACAGAAACAAGCATTCATCAAATGCATACACAAATGATAACACATTTGCAAATAAATATACATAAAAAATGAAAATATATATTTTTAATAGGAAGGGTGGAGCTTTTCTAAATTCAATTGAAGCCACACATCATCCATACTGTATTCTGTTTTATGCACCTGCACTGCTCCCACGAATCAATCTGAGGATACTAATTTAATTTTAAGCCTCCAGTTTCAAATGCCTTGACATGTACAGCACATTTAAAGATTTTCAACTGTACATTTAGCCACTTTATTTATGTACACTTTAATACTCTGTTAATATTATATCATTTTCTAAGCAGTCACGGACCCAGTTAGGAGGCCTAGTGGACCTAGTGGACCTCCAGTGGTCCCCATGCCACAGATTGGGAACCACTGATTTAGGAAATAATTCAAGATGCACCTCTCACAATGCATTAACATTACACTTCTGTCCCCTGTTTCATTATTTGTTGGCTATATCTTTGCGTCTGACCATGTGCAGTCCTCCGTTGTCTTTTGGCGTGGTTCGTGTTACACAAAAAACCTTACAATGATCAGAGATTTTCTAGTCTATCAAATGCGGTCCATGCATTCACAGTCTAAGTTTGCAGCCTATTTAGTTTTCAGATTTATAGGACTCTACTGAATATGTGTTTGACAAAGCTTATACATACTTTAATGTGGTGAGGGCCCCTTAAACAACCTCCCTCCCCAAAGTCAAGAAGAACTGCTACAGGAAATCAGTGGGAAGTTGCCAATATGTCTTCATTTTTGCAGACAATGCAAGTTTTGGAGAAAAGAGAAGAATGGTTGCCCTATAATATGTTACAAACTGTTACAAGAACACAAAGCAGATTCCTAAAAAAAAATCCACTATTGTCCTAAGCCTGTCGTCTACACAATTACAGACAACGCCCAGCCAGAGACTACACTACTGCAGACATACCATAAATAAATATGGATAAGGGACTGAAAAACTTTGCATGTCTCATTGAACAGCTGCAAGGAACACCCTCCAGGGGAAGCATAAAGGATATTAGGGAGGAAAGGAGAAGCTTTCAACCTCATCTTAGAGCATTCAGGCTGATCCAAAGGGTCAAACGACTAATTTGCAGGCTTAAGTTACTCGTAGTGCAAAACAGCAGTGTTACTTACTGATAATGACAGTTCTGCATCATAGGAATTTTCAGTAAAATCATTAACAAAATATTTCCACACATTTCTTACAAAACTATAGTGCATGCATTGTTTTGGAGGTAAAAGCGGTAATTATCCAAAAGCACATCTCTGTAGCCTAAACAGGCCATATTTTTATGTTGAGTGTAGACAGCATGCATGCGCTGTCTGCAAGACCGGGTGGAATGAGTAAAGGACTTTGCTCCCACCTGCCACTTACCATGGGCTAAAGGTAGTGTTTCTCTCATTCTGTTGCCTCCTAACTGGTTTGGCAGCCAATACGTCATTTCCTGTTGTTGGCTCAGGAGCACCAGCCAAATACAGTTTAATTATGCCAGGTTTCTTTTTCTGTTGTTTGGATGAACTATTTTCTTTTGTTTCCCCTACCTCTCGTGTTTGTCAATAAGCACTCGTGTTCACACATGCGGTTCGTTTTCCGCATTTGCCTTCACTTGGTCCTTACTTTGCTTTTGGCTCCACAGGGAAATCTAGCCAGGACCAGTGGCACTGCACCTTCTGCTGTCGACTCTACAGGGACATCTAGCCACAGCCGGTGATACTGCACCTCATTGCTGTTGACTCTACAGGACATCTAGCTATGACCAGTGGTACTGCACCTTCTGCTACTGACTCTACAGGGACATCTAGTAATGAACTGTGGCACTGCATCCTTGTGACGCTGACGCCACAGTTAAATAATATTTAAAAGGACTGCAAATGTGTAATACACTATGCCCTCAAGAGGCTGATTATAAGGTTACACTGCAATGTTCTTTGTCATTCTTTTTTTGTGTGATTATACCCTCTATGGGCTGACTATATGGTTACAAGACAATGTTACTTTCAAATGCTATTTTTACTGTGTTGCTCTGTAGGGGCTGTTTGGGCCATTACAGTCTAATGCCAAGTGTATGAAGGAATGCACAAACACAGTTTATTTCTAATAAAGGTTTAATGTGCTGCATGGATAAATATGTATAAGGTCCCAAAGGTGAGATTGTCATTATCATTTACAACACCAAAAGCTCTAACTCTAGCTAATGTGAGACCTATAGCATTGCAAATGCTTGTTTCTATTTTCTTCTTTCCATCAATAATATATAAATACTACATAAGGCAACACTGAAGCATAAAGAATAAACATGCTGCAAATAAAACAATGACAAATCAAACTCTTATGTGGGAGATTAAGACAATTGAAAAATATGTACCGCTCCTTTAAGGAGCCAGCAACTTCCATCTCACAGCATGTTTTGTACTGACAGGCTCATTTGTTTTTGAGGGACCTCTGCAGAGTTTTCAATTTCACTGAATTAAAATTTGCAGTTGTAAATTGAAAGACTGAGGACGTGAGAGAGCTGTTTTTGGCTTCAGTGAAGATTCCTACAAACATTGATTGCAAGTAACATTTCTTTCTGTAGAATACGTTCATTACTGTATAGAATTGCAAGCTTATCCCAAAAAACTGGAGGTACTCAACAATCAAGGGCAAAGACAATCCAGGGAAAACACTCTTATTGGGAACCTTAACTGAACGCATTCTTCAGAGGAGCTCAGCCAACTAACATAGCTCAAGAATCTTCATCTAGACTGTAGTACCTGGTGAATATATGGACAACTTCATGTAGGTACCTTACAAGTCTTCTATTGGGATGTTTCTTAACTAAGGTCAGTACCTTTTCACAGTGTGTCTGTCAGGAAGAGTTTTGCTGGCTAGTTGATAGCACAGCAACTAAACTATCCTTTTAGAAATGGTCTGCCAAGAGGTTGCTATACCATTATGGAGGGGACCATTATTGATAGAGCCAATTAAATTTCTTTGCAACTTTTGTTCTGCCCAAATAAAATGTTAAGACTCATAAAATGTATGGGATCCTTAGGCTGGAGAACAGGGACTACTGAAGAAAAGACAGTGAAAATGTCTGGTTAACGAAAGTCAGAGACTATATCAGTAGGAGTGATGTCTTTGGTCTCAAGACACCCCTTTTTTGGAGAAAATTTACAATGTTCTACTGCAGATACGAGTCTGAAGCTCACTTACCCTGTGGGCCATTGACACAACTACAAGAGGTACCTTCAAAGTAAAAGAATGCAATGACACCTCATGCTGAGGATCAAAGGGAAAAGTTGTCAATTTAGACAAGACCTCACTGAGTTCCCCTAGAGAGAAGGCTGTCGTCTAAGAGAAACATCTTATTTAGTCCCATCCAGAAATTATTTGATCACAGGAAATTAATGAAAAACCTGAAAAGGCGTTCTGTATATGCTGAGATGGCAGCCAAAAGTACTTCGGCGTTAGATGAAGGCGGCAAGGGATGATTACATTTTCCTAACAAGACACTGGATAATGGCTGTTAAGAAGTTATCCCAATAATAATCTCTCCCATTCGGTTTGCTTGGAAGCTTCCTGTAGCATTTTCAACACAGGTGAAGAAGCTCTGGAAACCACCACTTTCTTGGCCACATGGGGCAAAAAGATAATTGTGCGTTTGAATACCTCATCTGCATTAAAACATTTGGAATCGCTGGTGTTGGTGAAAAAGCACAGATACATTTCTCAGTCTCCCCCAGACTGACCCATCCCCTGTATGAGTGCAGCCCCCTCCTTTATCCCCATTACAAGCCTCTTCAGGGCTCTAATCACTCATGATCCTCTCCTAAGGGTGCTCACCCTCTCTCTTCAGGGAGCTGCCCCTTCTCTCTCCTCGGAGTACCATCACTCTCCCGAAGGGTGCTCACCGTCTCTCTCCTCGGAGTACCATCATTCTCCCGAAGGGTGCTCACCGTCTCGCACCTCGGAGTACCATCATTCTCCCGAAGGGTGCTCACCGTCTCTCTCCTCGTAGTACCATCATTCTCCCGAAGGGTGCTCACCGTCTCGCACCTCGGAGTACCATCATTCTCCCGAAGGATGCTCACCGTTTCTCTCCTCGGAGTACCATCATTCTCCCTAAGGGTGCTCACCGTCTCTCTCCTCGGAGTACCATCATTCTCCCTAAGGGTGCTCACCGTCTCTCTCCTCGGAGTACCATCATTCTCCCTAAGGGTGCTCACCGTCTCTCTCCTCGGAGTACCATCATTCTCCCTAAGGGTGCTCACCGTCTCTCTCCTCGGAGTACCATCATTCTCCCTAAGGGAGCTGCCCCGTCTCTCTCCTCGGAGTACCATCACTCTCCCGAAGGGTGCTCACCGTCTCTCTCCTCGGAGTACCATCACTCTCCCGAAGGGTGCTCACCGTCTCTCTCCTCGGAGTACCATCATTCTCCCGAAGGGTGCTCACCGTCTCTCTCCTCGGAGTACCATCATTCTCCCGAAGGGTGCTCACCGTCTCTCTCCTCGTAGTACCATCATTCTCCCGAAGGGTGCTCACCGTTTCTCTCCTCGGAGTACCATCATTCTCCCTAAGGGTGCTCACCGTCTCTCTCCTCGGAGTACCATCATTCTCCCTAAGGGTGCTCACCGTCTCTCTCCTCGGAGTACCATCATTCTCCCTAAGGGTGCTCACCGTCTCTCTCCTCGGAGTACCATCATTCTCCCTAAGGGTGCTCACCGTCTCTCTCCTCGGAGTACCATCATTCTCCCGAAGGGTGCTCACCGTCTCTCTCCTCGGAGTACCATCATTCTCCCGAAGGGAGCTGCCCCGTCTCTCTCCTCGGAGTACCATCACTCTCCCGAAGGGTGCTCACCGTCTCTCTCCTCGGAGTACCATCATTCTCCCGAAGGGTGCTCACCGTCTCTCTCCTCGGAGTACCATCATTCTCCCGAAGGGTGCTCACCGTCTCTCTCCTCGGAGTACCATCACTCTCCCGAAGGATGCTCACCGTCTCTCTCCTCGGAGTACCATCACTCTCCCGAAGGGTGCTCACCGTCTCTCTCCTCGGAGTACCATCATTCTCCCTAAGGGTGCTCACCGTCTCTCTCCTCAGAGTACCATCATTCTCCCTAAGGGTGCTCACCGTCTCTCTCCTCGGAGTACCATCATTCTCCCGAAGGGTGCTCACCGTCTCGCTCCTCGGAGTACCATCATTCTCCCTAAGGGTGCTGACCGTCTCGCACCTCGGAGTACCATCATTCTCCCTAAGGGTGCTCACCGTCTCTCTCCTCGGAGTACCATCATTCTCCCGAAGGGTGCTCACCTTCTCTCTCCTCGGAGTACCATCACTCTCCCGAAGGGTGCTCACCGTCTCTCTCCTCGGAGTACCATCATTCTCCCGAAGGGTGCTCACCGTCTCTCTCCTCGGAGTACCATCATTCTCCCGAAGGGTGCTCACCGTCTCTCTCCTCGGAGTACCATCATTCTCCCTAAGGGAGCTGCCCCGTCTCTCTCCTCGGAGTACCATCATTCTCCCTAAGGGTGCTCACCGTCTCTCTCCTCGGAGTACCATCATTCTCCCTAAGGGAGCTGCCCCGTCTCTCTCCTCGGAGTACCATCATTCTCCCGAAGGGTGCTCACCGTCTCTCTCCTCGGAGTACCATCATTCTCCCGAAGGGTGCTCACCGTCTCTCTCCTCGGAGTACCATCATTCTCCCGAAGGGTGCTCACCGTCTCTCTCCTCGGAGTACCATCATTCTCCCTAAGGGTGCTGACCGTCTCGCACCTCGGAGTACCATCATTCTCCCGAAGGGTGCTCACCGTCTCTCTCCTCGGAGTACCATCACTCTCCCGAAGGATGCTCACCGTCTCTCTCCTCGGAGTACCATCACTCTCCCGAAGGGTGCTCACCGTCTCTCTCCTCGGAGTACCATCATTCTCCCTAAGGGTGCTCACCGTCTCTCTCCTCGGAGTACCATCATTCTCCCGAAGGGTGCTCACCGTCTCTCTCCTCGGAGTACCATCATTCTCCCGAAGGGTGCTCACCGTCTCTCTCCTCGGAGTACCATCATTCTCCCGAAGGGTGCTCACCGTCTCTCTCCTCGGAGTACCATCATTCTCCCGAAGGGTGCTCACCGTCTCTCTCCTCGGAGTACCATCATTCTCCCTAAGGGTGCTGACCGTCTCGCACCTCGGAGTACCATCATTCTCCCGAAGGGTGCTCACCGTCTCTCTCCTCGGAGTACCATCACTCTCCCGAAGGATGCTCACCGTCTCTCTCCTCGGAGTACCATCACTCTCCCGAAGGGTGCTCACCGTCTCTCTCCTCGGAGTACCATCATTCTCCCTAAGGGTGCTCACCGTCTCTCTCCTCAGAGTACCATCATTCTCCCTAAGGGTGCTCACCGTCTCGCTCCTCGGAGTACCATCATTCTCCCGAAGGGTGCTGACCGTCTCGCACCTCGGAGTACCATCATTCTCCCTAAGGGTGCTCACCGTCTCTCTCCTCGGAGTACCATCATTCTCCCGAAGGGTGCTCACCTTCTCTCTCCTCGGAGTACCATCACTCTCCCGAAGGGTGCTCACCGTCTCTCTCCTCGGAGTACCATCATTCTCCCTAAGGGAGCTGCCCCGTCTCTCTCCTCGGAGTACCATCACTCTCCCGAAGGGTGCTCACCGTCTCTCTCCTCGGAGTACCATCATTCTCCCGAAGGGTGCTCACCGTCTCTCTCCTCGGAGTACCATCATTCTCCCGAAGGGTGCTCACCGTCTCTCTCCTCGGAGTACCATCACTCTCCCGAAGGATGCTCACCGTCTCTCTCCTCGGAGTACCATCACTCTCCCGAAGGGTGCTCACCGTCTCTCTCCTCGGAGTACCATCATTCTCCCTAAGGGTGCTCACCGTCTCTCTCCTCGGAGTACCATCATTCTCCCTAAGGGTGCTCACCGTCTCTCTCCTCGGAGTACCATCATTCTCCCGAAGGGTGCTCACCGTCTCGCTCCTCGGAGTACCATCATTCTCCCGAAGGGTGCTGACCGTCTCGCACCTCGGAGTACCATCATTCTCCCTAAGGGTGCTCACCGTCTCTCTCCTCGGAGTACCATCATTCTCCCGAAGGGTGCTCACCTTCTCTCTCCTCGGAGTACCATCACTCTCCCGAAGGGTGCTCACCGTCTCTCTCCTCGGAGTACCATCATTCTCCCGAAGGGTGCTCACCGTCTCTCTCCTCGGAGTACCATCATTCTCCCGAAGGGTGCTCACCGTCTCTCTCCTCGGAGTACCATCATTCTCCCGAAGGGTGCTCACCGTCTCTCTCCTCGGAGTACCATCATTCTCCCGAAGGGTGCTCACCGTCTCTCTCCTCGGAGTACCATCATTCTCCCTAAGGGAGCTGCCCCGTCTCTCTCCTCGGAGTACCATCATTCTCCCTAAGGGTGCTCACCGTCTCTCTCCTTGGAGTACCATCATTCTCCCTAAGGGAGCTGCCCCGTCTCTCTCCTCGGAGTACCATCATTCTCCCGAAGGGTGCTCACCGTCTCTCTCCTCGGAGTACCATCATTCTCCCGAAGGGTGCTCACCGTCTCTCTCCTCGGAGTACCATCATTCTCCCTAAGGGTGCTCACCGTCTCGCTCCTCGGAGTACCATCATTCTCCCGAAGGGTGCTCACAGTCTCTCTCCTCGGAGTACCATCATTCTCCCTAAGGGTGCTCACCGTCTCTCTCCTCAGAGTACCATCAATCTCCCGAAGGATGCTCACCGTTTCTCTCCTCTTCAGGGAGCTGCCCCGTCTCTCTCCTCGGAGTACCATCATTCTCCTGAAGGGTGCTCACCGTCCGTCTCCTCGGAGTACCATCATTGTCCCGAAGGGTGCTCACCGTCTCTCTCCTCGGAGTACCATCATTCTCCCTAAGGGTGCTCACCGTCTCTCTCCTCGGAGTACCATCATTGTCCCGAAGGGTGCTCACCGTCTCTCTCCTCGGAGTACCATCATTCTCCCTAAGGGTGCTCACCGTCTCTCTCCTCAGAGTACCATCACTCTCCCGAAGGATGCTCACCGTTTCTCTCCTCTTCAGGGAGCTGCCCCGTCTCTCTCCTCGGAGTACCATCATTCTCCTGAAGGGTGCTCACCGTCCGTCTCCTCGGAGTACCATCATTGTCCCGAAGGGTGCTCACCGTCTCTCTCCTCGGAGTACCATCATTCTCCCTAAGGGTGCTCACCGTCTCTCTCCTCGGAGTACCATCATTGTCCCGAAGGGTGCTCACCGTCTCTCTCCTCGGAGTACCATCATTCTCCCTAAGGGTGCTCACCGTCTCTCTCCTCAGAGTACCATCACTCTCCCGAAGGATGCTCACCGTTTCTCTCCTCTTCAGGGAGCTGCCCCGTCTCTCTCCTTGGAGTACCATCATTCTCCCGAAGGGTGCTCACCGTCTCTCTCCTCGGAGTACCATCATTCTCCCTAAGGGTGCTCACCGTCTCTCTCCTCAGAGTACCATCATTCTCCCTAAGGGTGCTCACCGTCTCTCTCCTCAGAGTACCATCATTCTTCCGAAGGGTGCTCACCGTCTCTCTCCTCAGAGTACCATCATTCTCCCTAAGGGTGCTCACCGTCTCGCTCCTCGGAGTACCATCATTCTCCCTAAGGGTGCTCACCGTCTCTCTCCTCGGAGTACCATCATTCTCCCGAAGGGTGCTCACCGTCTCTCTCCTCAGAGTACCATCATTCTCCCTAAGGGTGCTCACCGTCTCTCTCCTCGGAGTACCATCACTCTCCCGAAGGGAGCTGCCCCGTCTCTCTCCTCGGAGTACCATCACTCTCCTTAAAGGTGCTGCACTCTCTTTTCAGGTGCTACTTTATTTTTTTCAGAGGGTGTCTTCCTGTCACTCTCGGGGTGCAGCTGCCTCTTGGGGTGTTGCCTGCTATGCTGCGTTACTGCCCGCTTTCAGGGTGCCACTCCGCACCTCCCCTGCAGGGTCGAGCTTCGTCCTTTCAAGATGCTGTGCAGCTATTCGGGGTGCAACTTTGTTGGGGTGCCTCAGTCTCCCAGGCGGTGGTGTCTCTCCTGGAGTCCTCAGTGCAGTCTCACAAACATTCTAGGGGTGCTGCTGTACCGAGTGCTCCCACTGCCAGTGTGGCGCTCTCCACTCCGCTTTAAAATCATATCTGGTGCAGCTCTCTCTGAGAGCTGCCCTCGTTCAGCTTCATGTCCCCTCTCGAGGTAAGCATTCTGTCTCTATGGTGCTGTCTCTCTTTAGGTAGTCTCCTCCCTTTGACATCCCTGTTGAGCACCTCCGGTGCAGCTCTCTGAGATCTGTCCTCTGCCAGCATGCTGGTCTCTCTGATACAATCTCACAGCCTCTCAGATTACTGCCCCCTCCTCCCGTCTCTCTCAGGGTAATTTTCTATCTTTGCCCTCTGACTACTGCCCCTCTCAGTTGCAGCCAGCAGGCGGATCCCATCCAGTCACGCTGCTCTCCCATGTGGCCCTGATCTCGTCTCGCATTAGTGCCTCATTCCACGACTTCCTTTCTCGAGGATTCTGCCCAATTCCGGCCTCTGATTCTGTACTCCTCCCCAGTCCCCTACTACATGACACAATGATACACTAACGATGCAAATAAATGGCTGTAATCAGCCATTTACTGTGTGCCTCAGTGAAATGTGGCTTTTAGCCCCACGGGAGGCCTCTGAGAGCCCACCCTAAGGTTCTCCTCTGACCGGTCTCTGTCACTTAGCCATCTAGTGCTGCCCTAGGGCCCCACCTGTGCTGGGGCCTAGTAGCAGGAAATAGCTACCACTGCTATCACGGGTGTCGATTCTCCAAAAGGCCAGGGGTAGCGGAAGAAACATCATACACCCTTTGACCTTAATGACGTAACATGAACTGACATATGACCTTTGACCCCCGAATCACCCTAGAAAGTGATGTAGCGTAACATTAACCCTGGTGGCATCACAATAATTAACATCGCTAAAGTTCCATAATATCTGCATGTTTAACATAACACAACACAGACAAATGTCTATTTTAGATAGCATGTATTTAAGGTGCGGACATGATATTTCAAGGTAGCAGTTACTTGATTTGTAGCAAGCACGCAAAGTGAGTTAGTCTGACATCTCCTGGGGGGAGGGGCAAATTGGTGGCAGAGGTTTCTCCCCACTGAGAAATGTTTGAAAATAAATAACTCTAATAGTGCATTCTGAAGCACAATTTTGTCATATATGTGCTAAGTAGCCAAAGGCTCTGAAGAAACACTCAAATATTTATGATGTGCAAAATTAATGAAACCTGACAATCCCCACGAGTTTAGCCCATTTTGTTTTTAAATTGTTCTATATGACCCTCTATATGTCTCAGATTACTGCCACTGCTCGGGACAGATTTTTGTGATGCCCCTTCTAGCCAAACATTGCATACAATAAGGCACTATCCGAATTTTTCCATTACTGCTGTCCAAGTACAATGGGTGACCCTTATGTCAAAAGTTATGTTTAGTAAGTGAGGAACAGCATTCCGCCATTTGATGCTCCCCTGACGCATGCCACGCTTGTCCTCCCCTACGCCAAGAATTTCTGCCAGTTTGTCAGTGCCAGCATTTTTGCCACCGGTGCCTTATGCCAAAAGTTATCTTCAGTGTGCCATTGCCAGCAATTTGCCCAGAATGCCTCTATGAATGAAGAAGCATGCTAGGTTCAACAGCAGACTTGCAAGCATTACAACACATTCTCACTCATGCTCACTCACGTTCACTCACACTTACCCTTGGCTCACTCATTCGCTCACATTTATTTTCACTCAGTCTCTTGCACTCATTCTTACCTTGACTCACACATCTGCACACTCTCATGCACTCTTACTGACTCATTTATACTATCTCACAGTCCCACAAATAAGAATGTCTGCTCACACATGCTATCTCATTCAAACTTACTCTCAGCGACATGCGCGCTTGCATCAAACATTTAAAATAATTTTATTTTACTAACCCAGGATGCTAGAGAAGATCATGTTCAAGATCCTGCTGCTCCATTTTTTATTACATCTATAGCGAATGATAAACTATTAGTCACTATTAATGTATTGAAAAATGAGGCGAAAACAAGGAAGCCGGAGCCTTCTGCTCATAATTCAAGCTACCTGTGAACTCCTGGCACAGTGTTTGCTATTTGTGGCATTTGTAAGCGCCATCTCATCCTCCGCACCTGGCTCTGTCCTTCACCGGTGCTGAAGCAGTTACCAGAATGATACAAGAAGCAGCGCTCTCCTCCACCTATGTCCAATCGCAGGAGGGAGGAGGGCAAGCCTAAAGCCTTGTCTCTAGACAGTGAGTACTTCCTCTATCGAGCGGCAGGGGAAGACACTTATCCTCGGGTATAGCTTCTCTCAACAGGAAGGTCGAATTGAAGGCCCTGCCTTTAGACTGTCTCTGCTTCTCCTCTGGTACTAGGATGGAGGAGTGGCTCTGTTACTACTTGTAGGGCCAAGTGTCACTTCTAGTTCCGCCTCTTGGATGTAGCAGTTCTTGATTGGCGGGGATGGTCTACACCAGCAGACTAGTATCAAAACTGCTTAACTTCGAATCTATTCCTGTGTTTCAGGCCTGAAAGTGGTTGCACATATTTGTAGCATTAGTACTCTTATCAGAGAGTAATCCGTTACCAAGATTGAGAATTGAGGATCCTGAGGAATACCTCTTCTGCCCAAGGTATGAACAGGAGTGGTTTTGTAAGCTACGGGGAACTCTGTTGAGGCTTGAGCATGTAATCCAAAGACTAGTTCTTCTGTCTGAACCTAAAAGATGTATAACTGTAGGCGTAGCACTGCCACACTGAGGTACTGAGAGCAGAGGAATCCGACAAACAGATGTGTTGTAGGAGGACCTGGTCTGCAAGAACTGCATAATCTTAGCGGACGATCTGCTAGGTTAGTCCTACTAAACTTTGTGCCTTTTAAACTGAGATATAGCCTCCTTGATCAGAAGGTGTACAGAAATAGATAACACAAGGGACAGGCCACTGAGGAATAAATATGCGAGATTGCAAAAAGAAAAACATAAAAACCAACAACCATCCTTTTTAGGAGGGTTCACATAATTGAGAAAATTGACAAGCACCACAGTACAACAGCTCTTCTCCTCTACTGTAGGATGAGCAGGATCATTCAACCAATCCAGTCTGAGATGCGCCCAAAAAGTGCACCTTTTTCTTTTTTTTAAATGCATTATACAACTGCCTGCGTTGGCTCATCAATGAGTCTCAGGGAGGCTGACATTAGAATGCGCGCTTATCAAACAGTAAAAGGCAGGACCATCCTGGAGTGGGTAAGACTGTTGTATCAAAATTAATAAAAAACATTCACAGGATGGCAACCAAACAGTTCTACAAAGGGAATCTTTAGTCCAAAGATGATCAGCCTTTTAGCAAAGTTCTTCTAATAACTGGATGTATGTCGGAACGACGCCTGCCAGAACAACGAATGCCTGAACAACGAGGTCGGAACAACGACCTCGTTGTTACCACTAATGCCTTTACCACAAATGCCTTAACAATGATTTTTCGTTGTAAAGGCATTCCTGGTAAAGGCATTAGTGATAGGCATCCATTGTTCTTGCATGCGACCCCCCTGGCCCCCCACCCCTACAAATTACCGCAACCCCTCTGCTCCCCCCTAAAACCCCACCCAACCCCCACCCTTGCCCCTAAAACTGACCTCCATCCTACCCCCAAAACCTAAAACAACCCCCCACCACTAAAACTACTCCGAGCCTCCCACCCTGACCCTAAACCTAAACCCCCCCAACCCGCCCCTAAAAGTACCCGACCCCCAACCCACCCCTGAAACCTAAGTACCCCAACCCTACCCCTAAAACTACCCCGAGCCCCCCACCCTGCCCCTAAACCTAAACTCCCCCAACTCCCCACCCCTAAAATTACACGACCCCCCACCCACCCCTAAAACCCCAACCCCGCTCCCAAACCAGAAAATACCCCGACCCCCCACCCCGCCCCCAAACCAGAAAATACCCCGACCCCCTGGCCCTAAACCTTAAACCCCGACCCCCCACCCCCAAATTAGAAAATACCCCGATCCCGACCCTAAACCTTAAACCCCCGCCCCCCAAACCAGAAAAATACCCCGGCCCTAACCCTTAAACTCCGACCCCCCACCCCGAACCAGAAAATACCCTGACCCCCACCCCTAAACCTTAAACCCCAACCCCGCTCCCCGCCCCAAACCAGAAAATACCCCAACCCCCCACCCCACAAACCAGAAAATACCCTGACCCTAAACCTTAAAACCCGACCCCCCACCCCCAAACCAGAAAATACACCGACCCCCCCACCCCGCCCCAAAAGCTAATACCCCAACCCCCCACCCCCACTTACCTGAGTCGTCGCGTCGTCCTCCTCAGCCGACTCCCTTGTTTGTGCATTAACGAAGCATGTGCATTGTTCAGCACATGCGTGGTTAAGGCACAAAACAAGGAAGTCGTGGTTAACAAAAGCGTTGTTCCGCTTTCGTGAACCAGGACTGCGTTGTTTAGGAGTTGCCGCTGAGGGCGTTTTCCCTTTTAACTGTGTTCTCCAAAGTACACTTGCATTTAACCTCCAGAGGACCATGGCAGTGCATACCTAGTGACCCAGCACCTTAGCACAGCCTACAGTGTCAATGGCAGAAGCTATTTTTTTTAATTTTTTTTTTTTTTTACAGAAAAGATTGAGAGAATGTCTAAAGGTTTGTCCATTTAACAAAGGGTCCCACATTGGTGCTAAAGCAGAGGGGTGGGCACCCAGCAGGTGGAGAGTTAAGTAATACCCCACCACTCCTGCTTTATACCACCCATGTTCAAGATTCAAAGACACAGAAACACTGGAACACGACACAAAAATACTTTTATTTACAGTGGTATTAGAGCAGGGAAAGGAGGCTGTGCTGGAATTCTCGCAACAGAACAAAAATTGAAAGTATAGCTAGCCTCTTCCCTGCTCACAACAACCAGCAAGTTCATTTTACTGATCTTTTCGCCTTACTCCATCACTTGTTGTGACATGATCACTGCAGCACCTTCAGGGACGAAGGAGAAGTCGCTACTAATGTGGTTGGACAGAGGACAAACACCTCGTTCTGCTGTCCGGTCCTATTACTGCCTCCTGACCGGTCACCAAACGGCATGATCTCTGCAAAAGAACGCACTGGAACCAAAGGAGACCACTTCTCATCACCGATGGAAGTTTGTTTCTACCTGGTGTGTACATTCATCACTTTCTGCACACCCCATGCTTCCACGGGGCAGGTTTGTCATTCTTTGGTCTGCATGGGGGTACTACCCTTAGGAAGACATTGGGGCTGCTGCACCCCCCCTCTAGCTGTTCCCGCTGCACTGAAGTCTGGACCATAACCTGACATGTCTCGAGAATGCAGCAGCACACACTACTGCCCTGCCTGGAAGGAGAAAATGCACAAAGCAGATCTGGAACTGTTGACTTCCTTGATCTTTCTGTAGTTTTGAAACCTCTCTAATCTGCTGGAAATCCTAAAAGTATAAAAATAGTATCTTTCTGTGCACCTCCTATAAAGCGCATAATACATATTCGACTGCAAATCATGCAAAGCGTAGAAAATGTAAAGCATTGCAAAGTAATTAGGGTTTAGACTTAAGTGTACGATTACAATTAGTATTTAGTTTAAGCTCAGAGTTTGGGAGTACGGTTAGAATTTACCGTGTGGAATCAGAGTGTAGGATCTAAGCCTGTGATTAGAAGTAAGGCCTAGCTGTAGGGCTACTGTTTAGTGTGTGGGAAGCCAGGTTAGGGGTATGGCAAAGGTCTACATGCAGGATAGTATCAGCTTCAGAATTTAAGGTGGCGGGATAGGGTTTACAATGTAAGGTTGCGATTAGGGGAAGGGCTACGCTCCAAGAATAAGAGAAGATCAGGGCTGAAGTTTAGGCTGGAAGGCAAAGGTTAGGGCTAGGGTTACACTAGAGTTCAGAGTCTTGTGATGTAGCCAGGCAGTAAGGTTATAATCATAACTAAGTTTACAATTAGAGTTACGGTTCAGAGAATAGGTTAATGCTGTGGGATGTAAGGTCAAGGTTGTGATTTAAGTTAGGGTTTAGGTTTAGAATGTAAGTAGAGGCAAAAGGGCAAGAGTTGGTTTACAGAGTAATGACCGGGTCAGACCTCGTGCTGGTAATTAGTTTGGAATGAATGTAGGTGCTTTACAAAAGGGGGCATTTTTTATGATTTAAATTAGGTCTGTGTGGCCTGGGTTTGTCATGGAGTGAGATGTGGATTAACTCTTCATCTCGGCTGCCTGCCTGAAGTCCCTAATCCTGTATCATCTAGCCCTTCCCCCGCCTCTGATCTGTTTGAAGGGAGCCCATAAGTGATGTTCATGACGAGGCCACCCTGAAGCAAACTAAAATTAAACGATTACAGTTTGTTGGTGTCCAGCTGCCAAAAGATGGATGCGGACAACGGTTGGCTCCCATCAACACTGCAGGGCGACCACTAGAGGAGCCTGTCCTGTGGGAAGCCTGAAGGATGGAAGCAGCTCCACGAGCGTGGCCCACGGTGGCGTGAAGCCAGGCTCTACACAGACACTTCATGGAGCAAAACTTGTGAAGCAGCAGCAGAACAGCTGAGACAGCCTAGCGAAGCATGCATACTTAGCACGAACCTTAGACAAGAAGCTTACTTGCAGATATGACCTGTCACGGAACGCTCAACAGTACCTCGTCCCCCTAATAAACCACAGAGAGGAGACTCTCCACTCTAGTAAGAGGAGGATGTCTGTTGCTAAACACTATTATGAACAGAACAAACCCTATGGTCTCAGATAAATGCTTGTGCGGAACAAGAGAGGACGTGAAACATTTCATGCTGTGCTGCGAGAAGCTGTGAGATAGTCATGTCTAACAGAAGATATTGAAAACCGAGACAAACAAATGTTCTTCCTCCTAAGTGACCTCCCAGGCCATGCCGAAAGAGACAGGCAGAGGCAAGAAGTGAGGCCCACCAAATTGGCTCAGAGTGTGTTCTGGAAGAAACTGTGGGGAAAATGCTCAGTGACTGGCAGTAGCTCCTCAAGATACCAAAGAGAGACAAACTTAAGGACCTCATTACGAGTCTATCGGTCCGAGGACCACCACACTCATGGTGACTGTTGGGCCGCTGCACTGCAGGTAGTCCGACTTCCACATTACAACCCTGGCGAGCGGACCCACCAGGGGACCGCCATCACCACCAGGAACATTGTTCCTGACAGGCTGACGGCTGTCTGGGCTGTACCCAGCCACAGTGTCGCCGAGCTCAGTGCCGCTGTGCTGATTACAACTCAGCTTCCCACCAGACTTCCTGTGGCGGAAAGTCAGTGTCAGGGGCTAGGGGGCCCCTGCACTGCCCAGGGCACAGCCAAACTCATAATTCGGCCCTAAGACACTGCTGGACATTGACAGGGTAGATGCATTTGCCCTTTGAGGTAATCTAAAAGCAGAAAGAGGTACTTGTGGTGTGCATCCCCTAGGAAGGGGTGAAGCAGTGGAAGATATTGTACAATGACCAATGATCGTTCATTAACAAAAATGTACAAAGGAAAAAATGCAAAGAAATGCAGCAAAGAAACCTAGAAGTAGAGAGTGTGGAAGGGTCTCAGTGAGATGGAAGAGTAAATGAAAGAGAGGAAGAAAGAAAGATGAAAATTGAGTGAACAGGAGGGAGAGAACAAAGAGTAAGGTAAGTGATTTCAACAGAGACAGCGCGAAAGCTAAAGAAAGAACATGCACATATGCAGGAAAAGCAAGAAAAGGAGAAACAAGGAGAAAAGTTAAGGCAGCAGGAAGAAAAACGTGTGTGAAAGAGAGAGAAAGAGGGAACAAAAGTGGAGGCCATGAAGTGCAGATGGAAAGAGGAAGTGCATGCATGAATAAGTGAGGTAGCACAAAAGTACATAAAGATAGAGGGGTGAGAAAAGGGAGATAGAGAGAGTATAAAAGAAAGGAGCTAGCCATTTTAAAGTGTTCAAGACAGCTTTAAAGTAAAACACACCTTTTGTCTTTCAAACACATTTCAAAAGGTGTCTTGTCATCGCTGCTTGAGTCGGGCTCTCCATTCTGGGCTCTCTCTTCACTGGATTTCACAGCATCCTGATTCACATTTTGCTCTAGGACTGAAAGAAGAAAAATAGTACTTTCTGGAAACTCAACACGTCTGTGGAAGGAAGACACACAGGCTCTATCATTTAAATGTTTTACTTTTACTTTTTATTGTTCTGGTAAAGGGCCTTCCACCATTAATCACCAGTATAAACCACTTGAAGCACAAGGGAGAGATGCTCAGCCACACAGACTAGCATTCAAAGAAGAGATGACAAGAGAACATGACGAACTAGGACTTTGGCGATGGATGGGTGCTAAGTAATAGCAAGGAGCACTCCATCGACAAGTCAGAAAGAGAGTACAATCTGAGCAGGGGTTGTTAGAACTGGCTCACACAGGAACAGCATCATAGGATCTGGAACTGCATAGCTCCACACCACCAGGGTGACAGAAATACCATGTTCAGATTGAGCATGTGTAGGAACTTAGAATTGGCCATCATGACTGCAGTTTCTGCACACTGGAGAGGTGGCCCATTAAGGCTCCGCTGGAAGAGAGTGAACTGAACCTGCAGCCCCCCGGCCCTTTGGCATGGCATTTTAAAGGTGTGTACTGTCAGTCATAATATATCTTTACGTAAAGAGGTCATGCCTTGTGAATGAACCCAAGAAACCAGAGAGGATATGTGCTGGAAGGGGAGGAGATTGGTAAGCAAAAAAAAAAACTGGTGTGTGAGTTAATGGTGTGTGAATGTGTGTGCAAAATCCCTAAGCCTGATTTTGTCCCTCCCTAGCAGCAACCTGGTTCCAAGCAGCTTGCGCCATCTATGACATACGGATATATGAGGCTATCTTGGGCACAAGAGGATCCACTCACCTAAGATAATGGTTACTATGGCACAATGAGGGGTATTCCTCTCATCCTCCGGAATCCTTGTCATGATGGTGTAAAACTGCTATGGTTCAACACTAGTCGTACTTGGCATTTTGTTGGAGCCCCTACCTTGAAGTTAAAGCATTGCATGATGGATGCCCTAACATAATGGTGGTTATTGCTTGCATATTGTAGGCATCCTTTGCTTAACAGTCCCGTCTCCATCATAATGCTGACCATCCCTAGCATAGTTTGGGCATTTATGGGTTAAAGATGCCCTTCCCTTGCATACAGGCTGCATTTTCGGTAATTATGTTTTATATTCTGTGGCCTTCCTTGACTTTACTATGACCTCAATGTCAGAATGTCCACAGTTTGGCACATCCATGCCAAACTGTGGACATTTTTGACATGTCAACATGCTTTAAAATGCATGCAGCTGTCCATCGATGACACAGTGGTTGCCCTGGCATAACAGTGGTTGTTCTGTGTATATTGTGGGTATTCATGACATTATAAAGCTTTCCCTGAATAACTGTGGCCCTGGAGTAACTTACAAACCCCTCATATAATGTTGGAAATGCCAAGCATGTAATGGGAAAAGCTTATGTTTTCTAACAGATCACCAATGGCTGAAATTAATTCAAGCACTTCCTCACTTTTGTGCTGTCACAGTCAGAGGAAGAAACTTATGATCTTTGGCCATAAATTCTTAAAGTTGCTGACCTGATCCCATATGATAGAGCTCTCTTTTATTAGGATAAGAAAAATGAGCAAAATGTAAAACTTCTACTGAGTCTCCAACATGGTTAACCCCAGGTTAATTATTCTGAACTTTAGCATTCCTTAAATTAAACAGGTGCAAATGGATTAAATTAGAAGCAATTGTCGGGCGTGGTCAGCATGATGGCCACGCAGACGAGTTCAAGGGCAGCTCTGGCGGTCCAGCCATAATCCGACGATAATCCGGCCATCTGCCTCAAATTTAAAAACTCATTCCACTAGATGTAGAGTGCCAGAGAACCCTACACACATGGAAGCTCCCGGAAAACGTACCCCAGGGCCTGACATACAAAGAATGAGACAGCAGAGAGTGTAGGCCGAGCACGAGAGCAGCCGCAGCCTCTCGAGAGAGAGACACAGAGGTGTGCATACCGGGGGCCATGTGTGGCGACCTGGTGGAGTAGCGAGGTGCCCTGCTTCTTGCTGATGGTGGGCTCTGGGCCGGCCGGGGAGTACTATGCCACGCTGAGGAAGAGGCCATGCCCTGGTGGTGGGGCCTGGATGCAGTAAAGCAGGCGGGGGCCAATGCGCTCGATCAGAAGCACTACCTGGCTTTGGGGCACTGGAGCTCAGTCACTGACGTCTCCGGTGGGATGCTAAAGTGATACCCCCTCCAGAAGAATCCCAAGCAACAACACTACCACCACCAGACAATGCCTCCCTGCGGTCAGCTACTCAATCCTTCACAGAGGCGTTGGAGAAGAAGATAGGCGAGTTGGTAATTGAAGGATCCCTACTCTGCCAGGTTCTCAGACTTGTAATGGCCAGGGTCGCAACAGTGAGGATCAGAACTTCAGAACGAGAAGATGCAACAGTTGGACTGAGCAAAGAAGTAGCGGAACTCCAAGCCACATCAAAAGACCTTCAATGGAAAGTGGATGATGCAGAAAACTGGGCGTGCAGAAATAATCTGCGCTTTGTAGGTTTCCCGGAGGGAGTTGCAGGATCTAACGTGGCCACGTGGCTGCATGAAACTCTTCCAAATGGACAATTTTCGTCATGCTTTGTTCTGGAAAGAGCACACCGCGGCTTGAGCATCAGGCAGCCACAAAGGGCCCGACAGAGTCCAGTGATAGCCCGCTTTCTAAATTTCCTGGACCAAGACATGATCCTGCAAGAAACCTAGGAGAAATCCATCTTGGTCCATCCAAAATCATGATCTTCCCAGACTACTCCAGAGAGGTCCAGAAACAGCACCACACCTTTGATTCTGTAAAGGCAAAGCTCAGGATCCTCCAGCTACAATACATGCTGTTGTACCCAGTGAAACTAAAAGTCATCTTTGAGGGCCGAGCCCACTTCTTTCTCATGCCAGAGGAAGCTTGGACATGGCTGGAGGAGATACCATTGACAAAACCCAAGCATAGAAACAAAATCTCTGGTGGTAATTTTGAGAGGGCGGAAGGTGAAGGGCTTTGGAGTTACAAAGACTGTAAAAGAGGGCGCTAACAATCAACATGGGACATGGAACCCCACGGTGTAACGCACGGCGAACATACAATCCAGACATCTCTGTAGAATCAGGAGGAGAGACTCCTCACTCTGGGGGAAGAATACGGAACAGGGTTCGGGGAAACGCAATCCTGCTTCCGAGAACACCACAGATGCCTCACACTCAGAACCTGAACACATTCATCCTCTACTGACCAGGATAGCCGATTTGGAACAAGATGCACAGGATGCCTCCTCCCCTGGATGACACACTCTGCTGGCCATAGGCGGAATGGACAACTAACAGAAACTGGTCATGCTCCACAGAAATCCCACTCTCCGATGAGTCCCTAAGACTCCTTTGAGAGAGAGAGCAAACCTTTTCTTTTGCACTCTATCTGTGCTGCAAAAAAGTCTGGCTGTTGTTTCGAGGACGGGGAGGAGTTATAAGTGGTTAATGTAGTTATAGACGTATATATGGGGTGACAGACCTCTCGAGCTCTCCTTGGCAATGGACCAGGTTGAAAGATGTGGGCCAACGAGGAGAGCACAAGAAGGGGAGGAGGAGGGGAAAGTGTGGGGCTAGTTTGAAAGAGGGCTGGTAATGCAGTACATCAAGAGACAACAGCCCGACTTGGTCCTTCTCCAGGAGACACACGAATTGGCGCTTTGTGGGGCGTGGAGCATACTGCACACAGGTTTCACTAAGGGGGCTCACAGAGTGGCTATACTGGTGAAAGTAAGCCCTCCATTCCAGGTGGTTAAGACATGGACAGACCCTGGGGGCAGGTTTGTGGGGGTACACAGTCACTATGGTCAAAGGGAGATAACAGTGTGGAGTAAATGCGCTCCGCCAAGGCTCCAAGCCTGCACCCTATCTGAAATTACAGACATACTTGCCACTCTACCCTCCCGACACATATCCTGGGTGGGGATTTCAATGCTGTAATGGACATAAGCCTGGACGATCACATTCACATGCTGCTGCTGTACAACCAACGGCACTAGTAGACTTTGCAGAGGGGCTGGGACTGATAGATCTGTGGAGACCAACACACCGGCAATATTTGTACTTTTCGGGGGCCCACAAGGTATACTCACGCCTTGATTACATACTAGCGCCCACACAAGGGGCAAGAGATTTTCAAAGGGTGAGTTACCAAGCATGAGGTCTATCGGACCACTCACTCTTGCTAGCCATGTTAGGGCCTGCTACAGATACAACAGCAGCAGGTTGGAACTGGAATGCACAGGATTTGGCAGAAAGGGAGGTGGCACGGACACTCCAAAATGAGACAGAATTGTATTTTACTGAAAATCAACACTCTGTTACCTCCATGGTCTTACTATGGGAGGCCTACAAAGCTGTCCTGTGCGACAACGCAAAAAATGCAATAGAAGGCACAAAGTAACAGGACACTAAGGAATTAGAAGACCTTGAGGAAAGGATACTGCAGTTAGAAGGTTCTCCAAGAGAAAGCACTAACCCTCTTTTATTGCGGCAGGTACAGTCCCTGCAAGCAGAATACAAAGACCTGTTGCAGTCCCTGGCTATGAAACACATTCTGGCCACACCCCACAGATTGTACGAAGCAGGGGACAAAGCAGGAATCATACCGGCATGGCTTAGAAAGAAAGAACAAGAGGCCAGGTGGATACAGACAATTAGGTCAGACAAGGAGGACACATACGACACAGATGTCAAATAATGAGGGAGTTTGCACACTACTACGCATGTTTCTATAGCACCCAGCCCCTCGCAGACCCGGAAACTATAATGCGCTACCTAGTGGCAATTCTGGGTCTGACATTAGACAACACAGACTGGGAGGACCTTGAGCAAGATTTGACGCTCACTGATGTACAGGCAGCTATAGTCAAACTCTGCCCTGGGAAAACTCCCAGGCCCAATGGTATACCGGCAGAGTTCTACTAATGGTACTCCAGCCTTTTATGGCCCGACTTGCTACATATGTTTCAGGAAGCAGGAGAGAATGGAAAGCTTTCCCCTGACCATCGTATTGTCTGCTCCTCCTGTATGCCCGATGATTCTCCGCCTTTCACCCTGTTAGCAGTCGTGGCCCTCGTCCTGCATTATCTGTGGCTATCTTCTTTGTTTGCTTAGACCCGGTTTTGAAGAAATTACGCTACACGCAATAATGGACATAATGCCCTGATGAAGGTGGCTGTTAATAAGATGAATACTTTTGGAAGTGTAAGCCCACCGAAACGCGCGTCGGCAGGAATGACGACTCAAACAGATGAAGTAACATTTCTCAAAAAGAACTTCACTTCTAAAACAGACCGGATTAAGTCTCATTAGTGAGAATTCTAACTGAGATTATGAGCATTGATTTCTGAGATACCTACCACTATATTGATTGCACGGACTCTGAGTTTTTCATTGGAGGCGATGTGGAGATTATTCACACATTAATTTGTTTTTTACTATGATCTATACATGAGATTTATATCTGTTTTGAGAGAAGATTTATGATCTATAAATTATGTTTTGGGATATGTAGATATGTGTTATTTTTCGTGATTCCGGTGTCTTGATGTTGCCTATATGTTTGTTACATGTTCTATGTCCTTTCAGTCGTATATGGTCTTTGTATATTTGAATATTTGTTGTGTGTTATGATTTGGTTAAGGGGGAGCTTTATGTATATTTTTGATTCAATATTTTGTATGAATTAGAAGATTTATGCACATTTATTTATGGTTTGATCATTAAAAAAATGATAAAAACACTTTATATATCATTTGAGGTATTTCTGTGTTAGATTAAGTTGTCTCTTCATATTTACAAGAGATAGATATACTTTCTACTTATTAAACTCCCCCCTGACCTCCAGAGAGCCCTAATCATTACAATCTACAAGGAGGGGAAGCCCAGGGATAAATGTACATCATTCTGCCCGATCTCCTTATTAAATACGGAGAGTAAGATACTCGCTCATGTCTCCTACAGGTCATAAACACACTGATACACTGGGACCAATCCGGCCTTATGCCGGAGAGATTGACACAGCAAAATGTTCGAAAGTCACATAATTGCCTTACCATAGTGCATTTCCGGGATACTCTGCAAGTCTTTGTATTGGTTGATGCGGAAAAGGCCTTTGACAAGGTTCACTGGCCCTTCCTAGAGCAGGCGCTGCGTAGATTCAGGTTTGGCCCCAAATTTAGACACTGGGAGGCGCTCCTGTATCGTGATCAGACAGCTTCAATTAAAGTAAAGGGATTGACCTCTAGAGAATTCCTGATAGCAAGAGGCACCGGACAAGGCTGCCCCCATCACTCCTTTTATTTGCCCTTACTATTTTGTCCCTAGCAAACAAGATAAAACATCACCCAGATGTACAGGGATTCCAGACCCTTTGCGGAGACACAAGGAAACAATATCACTTTACGCGAATGACATACTCTTTTATATAACAGATACAGCGAACACTAATCCACTGCTTTTCCACATTAAACATGAGTATGGGGCTCACTCAGGCTACAAAATTAATTGGGACAAGTAGGTGCTATACACCCTTCAAACCCTACAGGCTTCCCTCCCGACGCCACAGGGTCTCCAGCACACCACAAAGGGCTTTAAGTATATAGGAATTTTTATGACAACTGTATCAGACCTATGCCCTACTCACAATGTGGGCAGAGTTATCACAAATTTCCAGGCAGATCTGGTGTGCAGGGAAAGACTGCCTCTGACCCTCATGGCCCGAGCAGCCGTTTTTAAGATGATCACCCTTCCCAAATTACGGTACGTGTTACAAAACACTTACTTCCCAATCCCACAAACCATGTTTCTTACAATAAACATGACCCTGCAAACCCTACTCTGTGGGCTGATGGGCACCTGCGAATAGCCATTAAAATACTCCAATGTAATCCATACAATGAGGGCCTTGCCCTCTCGGACGTAGTGAGCTACTATTGGGCAGCTCATTTGATAGCTATCAATGATTGGATACATGCTCCCCCAGGACCACCTGACCTATCGCCTGGAACAAGACTTTCTGGGCCCCAAAACATACATACACTATCTGTATGGAGGATCGGGGTTATCCACACTCCCTCCAACCACGCAAGTCGCTATCATAGCATGGCGCAAGGCCACCAAAATGATTGGCTGGACACGAAAGGTTATCAGACTGACCCCCCTTTGGAAAGGGACATGGCAAAAAAAAAAAATGGCAAACCTGAGGGGCTTTGACATGTGGGACATGATAGGAATTACCACAATAGGGGATATCCTCTGACAGGTAAACATCATGCCCTTCCCATCCCTATGACAGGAATATAATATGCACCAGTCCCAATTCCTGAAATATGTGCAACTACATCACGCATGGAATGCCCAGTAATTGACAGGCACGGCCATTCCCAAATACGCCCCTCTTGAGGGGGGACTTCTGACGGGGGAACGCGGTAGGGGAGCGATCTCCACACGTACAAAACGGTAAACAACAATGTTCTAAACACCCTGATCATTCTGCGAACGAAACGGGAACAGGACCTGCGAGAACCGGAGGACCTAGACAGGGAGGCAACACTAATGCGTCCCCGAGAGGAAGTTATTAAATCCTTATTCAATTTAATTCAAGATCCTCCATAGAGCCTATTACGACAGACAAAAACTACACCGTATAGGCCAAGCCTCCTCACTCTCTGCTTGAGATGTGGGACTGACAACAGCTTCATACACACCCTATGGGAATTCCCAGATACTCAGGCATACTGGAGGGCGATAACACAGGAACTCATCATAATACAGGAAGTACAGATCCCACTAGAACCAAAATTTGTCCTACTAGGAATCCTGAATGATGTAGACAGCAAATGGTTTAAGCTCATGTTCTGTGTACTGGGACTTGTGGTGGCAAAGTGGGATCTGGCCAGATGCTGGGGCAAGACAGAGGTGGCAAACATACACGAGTGGCAAGCAGGAATGGATATGTATACATCCTCGAAAAAAGTGGTCTATCGCAACAGGAGTTGCCCCAGTGTCAAAGTAAGGGGCTAGTGGAGGACGCACTATGGACTAGGAATACAGACTGATGCCCAAGATATTTCCTAGGGCCAAAATGGTGATGAGGAACTGAAGCAATGTTTTATACACAGTTGTCCAAATGACGAAGTATATTGAAATTGTCTGTTGTAATTGCAATGTAAAATGTCAATCTGACTTGTTAAGCTCTGTTCTTAAGATACCAGATATGTACTTACATTGTAACGAATGCTCAAATGTAATGGCCCCACACGTTGTTTTGTTTCAACAAAGTAAAAATAAAAATATATTTAAAAAAAAATTAGAAGCAATTGTCTGAAAGCTGTGATGAAACATAAGCCATTCTGTAGGGAGACAGGATTTCACTGCTTGAAGAAATCATTCAAGTGGTTGATTGTGAACGATGCTGTACCACTGACAGCCCTACTACAACAGACTTACTACTCCCTTTCAAATAGTATCTCTGTCATGACGACGGCACAGTCTCATTGGCGACAATAGGGTCGCAACGCTGATATTTCAATACCAGCAGATAGTTAAGGTGCACCATTTTCTTTAAACAGTGACTGCTGTGCTTTTGCTACAAATCTTGTGATCTGCTGTGATATAAATATTTTTAGTGTATGTTCCTCTAAAATTAAAATGACCTAGGAACAACGATTCACTGGTGTGTTTTCATACAGAATGACTAAGCTCACTCTAGCTTTTGCCGTCACCGCTATTTATTTACGTGGACACACAGTGCAGAACAGTGTGCAAATTCTAACTAATAGAAAATATCACCATAGGTAACACTGTCTTTTGAATGGGTTAGGTTTGATGCAATATTTGTTACTGTAACTTAAACTCATTCATGCTCACTCTTTTTTTAACCCCTCTTTCAATTTACATCATCAGGAAGCACTTGAGGTGATTAAAACTGCACTGCTACACAAAAGAAAGCACTCTTTCATATACTTGAAATTAATTTGCTCCATGTTATCCCCTGCGAGACATGAGACAGGTACTCAACATAAAGTTAAGCCTCACACCGGTTTAATGGCTAGACTAAATTATTCAACAACATTAGGCTAGAATAGCTGGCAATGGGTAAGTGTTCCTGTCAATGAAGTGCATCATAGGTGGCAGAAGGTGGTACTGGCTGCCCCTTGAGTGGGCTAGAAGGGAGGCAGACCCACTCACTGTAGAGCTTGCTTCTGATAAGGCTATAACATGTAAGTAAAGATGTGGGAGGACAGCAACCACAATGCACCTGGCTGTTCGCCCACAAAATCTGCTGTTTCCAGCACTCTCAACCCATCAATTTACCCATGCATTAAATGGACATGAAAAACAAACCTACCTATACCAGTAATGGAGCTGTCTTTTTACAGCCTATAATGAATTCAGACCCTACCTAAGAGGTGCTGATGTTCGCGTTTAAGTCTGGCTGGCTCAGGGTCCAAAAGTGCTATTTTACACATACTGCATCCGCCTCCATCATGTATTTCCATTTGCAGTACTTTCAGTGCTCTTTGAAGGCGAAACGAGGCGCTGAGATTGTGATTTCCTTTTGGCAGCCTCCAATCACTGGAGGGCGCAGGAAAAGGTGAGAGATGAGAAGCAGCACAGCCCCAGCACATCAAGACGAGC
This sequence comes from Pleurodeles waltl, assembly GCF_031143425.1. Classification (NCBI taxonomy): domain Eukaryota; kingdom Metazoa; phylum Chordata; class Amphibia; order Caudata; family Salamandridae; genus Pleurodeles; species Pleurodeles waltl. The sequence continues at coordinate 1,483,470,594 of NC_090447.1, read as the reverse complement.
TCAAGCTGCCAGCAGGGCAGATCTTGTAGGCTGTCAAGAAAGGACAGCCAGGGAACACTCTGTTCTGCCTCCTGCCCTTTCCTTCTCCGACGCGAGGCTCCCAAAGACAGGTGGAATTAAAGCAGAGATGAGACAAACTTTCAGACCTGGTGCCTCCTAGGCAGTCCAGTTTACACGTTAAATGAGAGCCCTCAAAGAAGTCACACTAAAGCTTTTTGGATTGATGTGTTTGTCTTGTATTGTGTGATTTGGGGTTTTTATTCATATTAAATAAATACCTTTGATTCCTTTGTTTTTAGACTGATCAATAGAGAGATTCATTGATTGTGTGAGTGTGGAGTGACTGGTTTGGTTTTCCCGTGGGGGAATTATATTTTTTCACTATATCACAACAACTGGCCAACAGATCTGGCTTTAATGTGGCAATGCATGTAAACAGGTGCATATAAATTTGGTTCTGCATGTGTTAGCATGCTAAAGCCAAACCTACTGGCATTGCCAAAGCTTGGTTGTTTTGGTGATGATGTGCTAACTCGTGCAGTGTATCTGTTGAAAAACAAATCTTCACATTACACATCTGGCCGCTGAATAAATAACACCTAAACTCTACTATTCCTCTAGCAGTCGGGTCAATAGTGGTGCCTTTCTGATGTTTAGTCAGGAAAAGCAGAAATGATGTACTGTTTGTTCACTTGACCACAGAGAAAGCTGGAATGGATTTCAGTTTAAAATATCATTTACACTCTGAACATTACCATTATATATCCACATACCGTATACAGCTGAACGGTCCACAGTGCTTTTTAGACACTCATTTACTACAATTAACCCAACAGAGACAAACTGTTTCCTCTTGTCAGTTCAGCCTGATGCACGCATAATAAAAAGATTAAATCTAAAGTTTTTTCTTTAATACAGTCCAATGGCCTAGTGTGTGTAAATCTGATGACCTAGGACTGGTCCCTCTTACATTTCCTATCAGTGATTACTACCTTCTGCCTCTTGCCTGCACAGGACTCAGAGATTTAGATCATCAACCTCTCTAGTAGTGTTTGCTTTGCCCTTGCAGAGGTTCCGAACCTGTGGTCCGGGCACACTCGGGGGTCTACAAAACCTAATCAGGGGTTCCGCAACTGCTTAGAAAAGTAAATAAAATTACCAGGTTAATGAAGGGTATATATATTAAAAAAGCAACATGTAAATCTCAACATTTTAAAATGCTCTATAAATGTGAAATAATTTAAAACTGGATGGTAAAAATTAATTTAGTGTCCTCATTTTGAATAGGGGAAGCAGTGCAAATTAAGCAAACAGAATGCAGTATGGACGACTAGTGGCCTTAACTGAATTTAGAAAAGGTCCAACCTTCCCATTAAAATGTAGATTTTTTTTATATTTGAGAATTAAATTAATGTTTAAACATTGTGTGAATCTGTGCAATAAATGTGTGTTTTCGTATTTCTGTGTCTTGTTTTGCGGTTCAAATAATCGAAAATGTTAGGCTGGGTGCTCCTGCTTCAAATAATCACTCATTGGGGTCTCCGGAGTCCAACAGTGATTTATTTGGGAGCCCCTGGGTTCCAGTAATGATTAAGTGGGGGACCACAGGAGTCAAAAGGTTGGAACCACTGCTATAGGTTGCTTCTTGTCGGCAACTGTTCATTGCTAATTGAACATGGCTGAAATGCTGGATCCCTGCGGGGGCACCAGTTCACCCTGGGCAAGGACACGGAATGCCATAGAACCCCTCCTTACCTATAATGTCTATTGTGCTATAACCTGGATGTGGCAGCCTTCTTGGATGAGGGGACTGCCCTCAGACTCTAATCTTAAATGGTGGTTGTGGCAGGTAGGTAGTGGCAGTAGAAACCTTGCCTCTGGAGTGCTGAGTGAGGCATTGTTGAGTACAGCTTGGAGGGAAGACCGTCAAGTAGCAAAACCTGTGGGTGTCACAAGTATGGCACAGACAAAGGGAATCCCACCATGTACAGACAAGGTGAACACCCTCTTATAAAGTGACTACTGCATTATGACTATAAGAGGTAGCCATCTTAGATAAGGGATTTAACCTCAGATCCAATATTAACAGTCAGTCATGAAATCCCCTCATCTAAAATAGTTTTTTGTTCCATGATGTTGACACAGTGGTCATCTCATATGAGGCTGAAAGCATGAGGCACTGAGATGTCTGAGAGAGACTTCTCTGATAGCTAATCACGTGTGCAAAGTGCAACATGAAAAATGTAAACATCGTGAAATGATCAAAACTGTTGACACTTCAAGCATTGGCTGAAGTGGAAGCTCACAAACAAGCCAACAGCTGAGGGGGCTGAGGCAAAGGCCCTTTCTGAACATTTATACTGGTGCTGATCACATAAGCTTTAGCAAACAGCTAAGGATTTCTGTGGCAAGGCCTTAAAAGGGGTAAGTACAAGCAGATACAAACTTAACAAAAACCAGTGGCATTCTATGAGACAGTTCTGCCTCCAAACACCAGGCACTCTGCCTGGAGAGACTAGTGGCATGATCCTCACTATATAAGATGGTCTGTAGTCAAGACACTCTTCCAACGATGGGCACCTGCGTTGCAGAATGTCCAGCGAACCTGCAGAATGATGACTTCATCTGCCACTTTCTCGGACTGTGCTCAAGGACCTCCCAGATCCATGAAGCATAAAGGACAGAAAATGGTGATGTTGCTGTGATTACTTTATCACTTCTCCAACTCGCCGATCGCTATCCCAAAGAGTCTCTTTCGCACCGTAGACACCATGCTATATGACCTAAACTGGAATACCAGAGGGTGCAGAGTCGTGCTATCCACACTGGAACTCCCCACGGAGAAATGAGGCCTAGGCGGCCCAGGCTTTCAACACTGTTATTTAGCGGCACAACTGTGCCGTCTGTCCAATCACTGCTTACTTCGAGTGGGACATGCAGGTGGGCGGACCTCTCGGGACGCTGACCGAGAGCTCTTTACCCCTAACTAGGTCCTGCCTGTAACTTCTAAGAAATTGGTGTGCATCAGCTATAACAGCTCCCACAGGGCCCTGATGCTACTCCTAATCGGACACCATGTGCGCTAGAAATTCCTCTGGAAAGCATACACAGTTTCTGGCTGGTTATAAAACGTGATGCAGCAGTGCCATGGGATAACTCTGGGGTCACTAGTATGGGGGGACTTGGTCTCTGAAGGGGTCCCGATACCCTTCAAATCGCAGTTGGAACCATTTGACCTCTAATCAGGTCACTTTTTGACTTATAAACACCTCACTGCAAAGCTGGAACACATTTGGGGAATTACGAACAGTGAAACATCTCCACACCACCTAACCTGGATACTGTACATGATTGGAGCAGGCAGGAGATTCATCTTTCGCTTTGTTAGGCCGATACCGGGTAAGATTCAACCTTCCCTGACTAACCTCCATCTCCAGTGGGAGTAGGATGTCGGATGCTGCTTATGCTGAAGGAGTAGGTATGATCTATCTTACTTCCACACAAGAATTTCCCGGAATGCTAGATTTAAGTACATTCAACCTAACATACTCCATCGTGCTTACCTGACAGCAAAGTGAGCCCACAGAATCAGCCCGTCAACCTCACCCAACTTCCCATGAAGTTCTAACCCACATGCACGCATCAGACAAGTGTTTTAGGAATGCCCAGCTGCTACTCTTTTGGGACGATGTCTGCACTACACTGTCTATCACCAACAGTTGTTGGAGTTCTGTACACTAGATGCTTTAGTCTAGGGCTCTGTAGGCGCCCAAAGGCTGGAAAAGTAGAGACCAAAATTCTTAGATTTAGCCCTACTCATCACAAGGAGTTTAATCACAATTTAATGGAAGGCAACATGACTGCCCAGACTGGCTCACTGGCATGCCACAATGACCCACGGGGCTGAGGTGGAGTCAGTGGCACCGAGACCTGAGGAGGCGGGGGTCCTCTAAAGACGTGCTCTTGCATCACAATGGGATGAGACACTTTTCTCCGTCAGAGAATGTATCAAAGATGACACCTGCCCACTTTAAACACCCCTATCGGTATCAAGCCACATCAGCCCTCAATTATCACTGTTGTGTTGTTAGCCAGTTGCGTCAGTGGGCCCACCGCTCCCCAGAGCCTTGGATACACACACACACACACACACAATATGCCTTTTTACTAACTGCACCCAATAACTTGCCCTCACTTGCATTCTTTATACTATAGGACCAGGCCTGCCACAGTTTGTTTTGCATGATCTGGTTTGTATGTTCCTTTATTTGTCTTTTTCTATTAATCCACACTTTGCGGACAAATGCATCACTGCATAACACCATGAATCACTATGCTAATGTTATACAGTATCCATCATGCAATGTCAAGATTTTTAAACAAGCATTTGCAATGCAATAGTTCTTGCATATTTAGAACAAATTTATCTTTTGAACAGCGGCCACAAGCAAAAACAAAAGAAAACATGAGAAAGAACTGGGAAAAGGCGACTTGGCAAAATAACAGAAAGTTAGCTTTAAAAAAATAAAACTTTGCAATTTTTTGCCAGTCACAAGCCTTCTGTATGCGGGCATTAGAGGTTAAAAACAACAAATAGTACCTTGATCACGTCGGGTGCAGCGGACAGGCACTAATTAAGTTGCATCAATTAGTGCTGGATTCCTGCTCCACACAGAGAAATGGAAGTGATGCCAGGTGGGCCTTGAGCAATTACAAGGCTGTAAAGACGAATGCCACGCAAACAACAAATGCTGAGCAAGAGGTAGGCTCCAAACCCTTTACTGAATACAACAGAGTCTCGCATGCGAGACGCATGTGCTAACGCATGCATTCGCAGGCTCAACCCTAAAAAGGAAAAATCCATGAAGGATAGAAGAGCAACATGCAAGTACAAATCCACATAACAGAACTACAGACAGTCTAGAACAGTAGTTCTAAACCTTTTGACTTCTGTGGACCCCCACTAAATCATCACTGGAATCACAATCAAATATAGAAAATGTTTTCATATTTTCAATTTTTCCTCTGTTTAGTATATGCTTCATTGACTTTAATGATTCATTTTAATACTTAGTTTGGTAACACTGTCACTGACCCCAAGCGTGGGCCTCGTGGACCACCTCAGGGTTCCACTGGTTTAGATTCCACTACCCTCCATGGAGGCCCCTGCAACGTATGTTCTGCACGGAGAGAATCTCTGATGTGCATGGAGGATGGCAGGCAAACGACGGAATTCTCAATACACATGTACTCCAAAGGTTGACCTCTGTTTCAATGCCCTGCCCTACTTCTGATATGCTTTCTAGATTTTTGTAGAAACACAGCAGTTTGTTTTCTAGAACCCCTGCCGCCAAGGACTGCGCCAATGTGCCAATCCGAATCAGAAAACCCGTTTACTGCAACCATTCTACAACAATATTCAGCAATATTCAATATTCAAGCAACATGTTTTTCAGGTAACAATGAATTCCATAAGACTTTACAAGGAGAGTTGGTGGAATTCACACCCTCTCATTAAAGAATTACAGACTTAAGACTAATAGAACATGAAAGATACTTTTTAAATATTTATTTAACATCATAATCCAAGCGCACACAATATGAATTGTAACTGCAATGAAGACAAATAAAATGGCAGCAGCAACGTAGACCAAAAGTATAAATAAGAGAAACCATTCTAACATGATTGCAATGAGAAATGTATAGCTATCCTACCTTCGATCTGCTACTTCTAAGCACTAATATAACTCTAGCACAGCAGAAACTAAAACATATTTTGAGTGTGAAATGATACACACCCATACACCTTTTCACACAGTAGAGCTTATGCAATACTGTCGCAAGGTCTGTAATTCTTGTCTCACGTGGCCAGCTTCACTGACAACATAAAAAAAGTGATGGTTGGGATGCCTGAATTAATCTTAGCCACTAGCAATTACTCAGGCCACATCCTGATCCAGCTTTTTATGCCCACAATGCCACTCCAGATTAGACCCAGCCATATGCAAAACAGCTTTGACGCTGCTCCAATAGCAACAGCCTTGTCTAAACGGCCAAGCCAGGTCCTCTCTGAATCAGAACACTAGCAACCCAAGATTGGCTTCCCCGTAGTTGGGGTTTATCAGCTTGGTGCAGCTTGGTTCCAGTGTTAAAGTGAGCATGGGGCCTACTTCCAGGCATATCCATCACACTTAGGGCATTGTACTGAAGTATACAAAAAAGTGATGGTGCGGAAACTTGAATTAATCTCAGCTACTAGTAATTACTAACAACCATATGCCAGGCCATCATTTTTTCCCCACAATGCCACTTCAGATTAGACCCAGCAATATGCAAATCAGCCTTAACCCTGCTCCAATAGGAACAGTAAAGCCCAAACTGCCAAGCCAGCTCCTCTCTAAACCAGAACACAAGCAACTTAAGACTGGTTTCAGCCTCAGTGTGATGGGTATGCAGAGAACTGGGTACCATGCTCACTGTGCCACTGAAACAAAGCTATACCTGACTGATGGCCCTCAATCAGGGTGAAACCGGTCTTGGGTTGCTTGTGATCTGGTTCAGGAAGGATCTGGCCTGGCAGTTGGGGCTGGACTGTTCCTATCGGAGGAGGGTCAAGACTGGTTTCCATATAGGTGGGTCCAAACTGAGGTGGCATGGTGAACAAAATAGCAATGGACTGGGACGAGGCCTGAATAATTGCCAGAGGATGAGATTAATTCAAGCAGCCTGCCCATCACTTCTTTGTATATTTCAGGAATGATAAGTCAGCAAGCAAAAGCTAAAGGCGTCACACTCCAGTAGCCTTCTACTGAAACCGGAGTTATCATTTTATAATCTGCCCTAGTGTCGCCTGTCATGTAGATTTCACTCTCCCCTGCAATTTCTGTGCTCGCTTTTTATAACCTTATTTCACTGCTGTTAAAAACTCGTCAAACAATTAATAGAATATGGGCTGATGCCCTTTCAATTACTTTCATTCTGCAAGACTTTTTCCCCAAATTGATAAACTCTCTGATTAAGTCTTTGGATTAAAGGTTTTCTCAGGAAAAGGCTCCTTTACCATCAAAGGAAATGGCTCCATGTCTCAGGACAACCAAACACTTGGGACTGGGCCAAGCACACGGCCTGAACTTATGGAATGAAACCACAGACTATATCTCACAGTCCGGAAGTGTCTCTCAATCAGTGTTTAATTTGCAAAAAATAAGTGCCAGGGCCCTGGTCAGGAGGCCACCACAGCTTGCACCATCCATTGCCCCTGCCAGCGCTGCCAATGACGGCAACTACGCAACTACTAACCACCACACTCCTGCAAGCGTGACAATTCAGACTGTGAATGCCTGAAGTTATGAGAATGGCTTGGGTGACATGTATTAGTTTCATTCTGCAAGACTGTTCTTTTAAATAGCAATGCACAGGACACGTAGGTGTCAACCTTCTAGAAACTCAAAAACAAACTAATAGAAAACAAACAGTCAGCGTTTAGATTAAACACTGCAAAATATTTCCACATAACCTTGATTATCATCATGCAGACCATAAACTTGTGAACTCAATAAGTCTCATGCTACTCAAATGCATTCAACTCGATTGCTTGGCACATGCAGCTCAGACAGGGAACACCCAGAGCCACATGACATGATTACACTTCATTGCTCCATTTGGGTCATTTTAAATGATGCTGCCGCATTTTGAAAAGGCTGAGCTCGCGGCACAGCATCGTTGGGATGTTTATCTAAACCCACATAACAGCTTCCCGGGGGAGAAGAAGTCCCAAGAGAACCTCGAAGAGATACCTGCAGTTTCGGGGTCCGGGTGGTGAGTGTGGCTGAAGGTCAACGCACAGCCCCGCTCGGTCACCTGGAAGGGGTAAGAGCTGTCAAACAGGTCCACCCCTCTCTCCACACACTCCAGCACCTCGTGGGGCTTTCCAAGGCCGTGGATGAGTCTGCAGAGGAAGGGATGACAAGAGGATAAGCTTAGAGACTACTGAGGAGGCAGGAAAGAGCACCAACTGAGTGGAGATCAAGGGAGGGGGAAGGAGCATCAGTTCAGGGAACATAAATCAAGGAGGACAGAGAACCACATTAGAGATGATCACACCAGGATCTCCAGCTTAGATAATATCGAGGAAGAATATCGAGGAAGCAGGATGGAGCGCGACTTTAGATACCACCAAGAAGGAAAGGTCACACAATATAGAAGAAGGAGAAAACTATGGAGAGTCAAAAGAAAGGAGGACAATAAAATAGTTTAAAGAAATCCAAGGAGGAGAACGAAGCACCAGCTCAGACAATATTGAGGTAGCAGATGGAGCCCAACCTCAGAAACCATCAAGAAGAAAGGAGCAGTGACTCCTGGAAACATGGAGTCATCCTTTTTACTGGACGGCGACCACCTGAATTTAGTAACAGGTCAAAGATAGATTATTTCCACTAGGTTGCAATTTCTCTCGTAAGAATGAATGTACACATACAAGAGTTACAAATTCAAACCGGGAGTACAAGTACTTTCCTATCATCATTACTGTAATGCATTTATTAATTAATCTTCAGCCATTGAAAACTTGAATTAATCATACAAATTATTAAATTATTTATTGCTATCAGATGCAAATTAATTACAATGCGTTTCAATCACATTATTTGCATACAATTAGGTTGAAACGGTGCGTTTACAATAGAAGTGTAACAAATTTGAATGAACCACATTTGCATTTTGGTTAAGATCCTGATGTGCATTAACATACCATGCTAAGCCCCTACCACACACCCTTTATCCGGCCTACCACTCCAAAACCAGCCTCGAATTCTAGATGACTTGGTCTGGACCCCTAAAACCTGCCTCCTGCTGCTACACATGGACCCCTCATGGGTCAGGGCACAACATGGGCTGCAAACACGCAGAACCGAAGGGACAAGAGTCAGAACTTCTGCTCATCCCCTTATATTCGCTACTGAAGTGAGAATTCGTACAAGTGTTTGACCAGAGTTAGGTTTTTAGGTCGAGTGCAAGCGCTTTGACCTGTTGTAATCTATCTGTGGGTTTTTAGCCACGCCCACCTCACGCCCATCACTATCACTCGTTCATGGGCTTGCCTTTCAAAAATACTATGTTATCATTGGTAAATGCTTTACGTTTGTCCCTCCTTGAGGCAGTTTTGTTACCGCCTTGGCCATCGACCCTATTACATGGATAATTGCACTTATGGCGCTTTGAATCGGCTTGCTTATGTCAACTGTTTCGCTTTTCATTTTATGTGGCAAGAAAAGTCCAGTTAGGAATTTACAACGCTAATAGCAGTAACTCGAGCAATCGCGAGACCCATTGCATTGCAAATGCTTCTCTTTTGATTGTGTGATGTTGTGTTCAGGAGCAAGATACTTGGCTGAAAGAAACTGAAAGAGCAATGCAAATGAGTACACAGACTATTAAAGTTCAAGTTACTATCCTACTGCCTACTACGGTCATTTCGATGAGAACTTCTATGTGACAAAATCTAGAAAGAGCTAAGTCTCTTGACTTATTTCATCGATTTTTGCAGTTGATCACTTCTTTCCCAAATGTATAAATTCTCTGAATAACTGTTTGGGTTAAAGGTTTTCTCAGGGAGGGACTCTTGGACCATCAACGGAAATGGCTCCACGTTTCAGGACAACTCAACCTTCTGGACTGGGCCAGGCACACAGCCTGAACTTCTGGAACGAAAACAGACTAGTCTCAGAGTCCGGAAAGTGGCTAAATTTTTAAAAATAAGTACCACGGTCCTGGCTAGGAGGCCACCACAGCTTGCACCATCCATTGCTCCTGCCAGCGGTGCCAACGACGGTACCTACACAACTACTAACCACCACACTGCTGCAAGTGTGACAATTCAGACTGTCTGAGCCCCTAAAGTTACGAGAATGGCTTGGGCACAATGATTGTTTTTTAATTATTCAAAAACTGTTGTGCTGCTCATCATTAAATTTCGCAAACAGCGCCACCATGTGGCAGCTGTCATAAGGGCCGGTGTGGACAATTAAGTGCAGTCGAATGTTGGTTCAAAAGTTACAACTGAAAATATTGTTTCTTTTCTTGATGTCTTTGGTTTCTTTTTTTCACTCCCGAGCTTCTTATGTTATGTGTTGTGTTTTGCTTTGTGCATTTGTATCACTCGCAAGGGTGTGGTGGCTTGGAGGTGGGTGTGCCTATCCCTGCCTTGGGTAGGGTGCTCAATTGAAAAGCCAGACCTTCAGCTTCTTACAGAATTCAAGAAAAGAATGTTACTTCTTCCATACCAAAAATGAATGCAATTATTTATACTAGATGAATGTGGCAGAGAGAAGGGGTTTAGGGCCTGATCTAGAGCTCAATAAAGGATCCCTTCTATGCATTCTGATGCCTCAATCAGAGGGTTTTGAAAACAAGGTGTGTAAACCACCAATTCTGCCATGGGGTTCACCTATATGCCAAGCACCGGCTCTCCTCTCAAAGTTTACCCAGATCAGTGTTTAATTTGTGCTTGTTGTTTCTGGTGCTAAGCACACACACTTATTTTTGAGGGCCGGCGCTTATTTTTCTGCCTCAAGCATTTCCTGTGAGCAAAAGACACATATGGGAAAGAGAGTGGAAGAGAAAGACGAAAAAGCGTCACAAAGGGAGAAAACAGAAAGCTGCAGGAGTGAGCTGAAGGGGCAGGGAGTGTCTGTAAATGGACTGAAGAGGCCCGAGATGGCTTCAGGATTACGCTTCCTCAGTATTCCTTGCTCGCACCTTTAATTGCTGCAGCTGCGTGTTTAAGAGGAGGGCTTTGGGCACCAGCTCCTTTTAATTTACAAATTAGGCACTGCCCAGATGACATCTTCAGGAGTGTGCGGCAAATCTAAAAAAATCTACTGAACAGTCCTGGTACTTAACCTGTAGTATTAAACGAAAGAAGCAGATATTTGTGTTTTTTTTTTTTTTTAGGAAGGAAAGAGGGAACCGATAGAAAACCCGAATGCCTTACAAAAAGCAAATGAAGAACTCATCACTCTAAACATAAAACTTTAATATTGTCGCTTAACAACCCTGTGGAGGAAAATATTATTTAATTCTCTTTCTCTCAGAATAAGAAGGTTTGTGATTGATTTTATGTCTCCCTGCTAGCCGCCAGACGGTTCGGCCAGGCAATCAGATACTTTAAATTGAAGTGAAAGTGGGTAGATTATAGGGGAGGTCTACTGAACCACTTCAGAGTTCTGAGCTACAAAAACAGGAGCCCTGATGGGCACTATTATCAATCGCAGCGCTCTGTGGTCTCATTTAATAAATACAGCATCACCTGAGCTTGGCTGGCAATGTTCATACGCACAGAAAAAGGGGTAATGTAACTGCGGCCTTTGGTCACTAAACTGATCTGGGAAGACGGGTCATCACTTGCCAAGACAGGTCGTCTCATTGTTCCAGCAAAGGCCACAATATCATGACAATATCACATGAAATGGTTAATGCAATAACAGAAGATGTCTCTGTGTCTTGCCAGCTTCACAAAATTGAATCTTGGCTGGGGCAGTGGGGACTAGTGACTTGTGTATTTAAAGTGATATGAAGATTCCACGTGTGACAGAAAGCACTGTGAATTGCATGACACACAGTATAAGATAGGCTGCCCCAAAATGATTTAGTGTTTGGGATAAAATAAGTGCTTTCAATATATTTGGGATGACATAATCAGACTTATCCAGGGCAACATCTGTATCCATTAAAAGGAAGCATGCCAGAACCCTAACATTATCTCTCAAAAAGAATAAAACTTTGTCAATCAATCAGGCAATTTGTAAAATGCACTACAACCCCTTGAGGGTTTCAAGGCGCTAAGGAGGGTGGAAGGGGGTGGTACTGCTTGAACAGCCATGTCTTGAGATGTCTCCTGAAGGTAAGGAGGTCCTTGGTCTGACGCAGGTGGGTGGGAAGAGTGTTCTAAGTCTTGGCGGCGAGGTGCGAGAACGATCTGCCGCCGGTGGTGGTTCTGCGGATGCGTGGGACAGTGGCGAGGGCAAGGTCGACAGAGTGAAGCTGTCGGGTGTAGGAGGAGAGCCCTCTGTTGAGGTATTCTGGTCCGGTGTTGTGCAGTGCCTTGTGAGCGTGGGTGAGGAGTTTGAACAGGATTCTCTTGTTGACGGGGAGCCAATGTAGGTCTCTCAGGTGGGCTGTGATGTGGCAGTGGCGGGAGATGTCCAGGATGAGACGTGCGGAGGCATTCTGGATGCGTTGCAGCCTCTTCTGGTGTTTGCCTGTGGTTCCTGCGTAGAGGGCATTGCCGTAGTCCAGTTTGCTGCTTACGAGGGTGACTGTTCTTCTGGTTTCAGTGGAGATCCATTTGTAGATCTTCCGAAGCATGCAGAGGGTATTGAAGCAGGAGGAGGAGGAGGAGGTGGTGTTGACTTGCTGGGTCATAGATAGTCAAGAGTCCAGGATGAATCCCAGGTTGCGTGTGTGGTCGGTGGGTGTTGGTGCGGTTCCCAGTGTGGCAGGCCACCAGCAGTTGTCCCATGCGGAAGGGGTGGAGCCAAAGATGACAAACTCAGTCTTGTCGGAATTCAGTTTCAGTAAGCTGTTCTTCATGTTCAAGTTTGTCACCATAAACCTTCAAGTGACTCCATCAGTTGAAGACCGCATTGGCTCTCAGACAGCCTCGATATTTGGAGATTAACCAAGTGGATATATCTACATTTGTTTCATGTAGCAAGCCTGCTGCTTTTATAACTCTGTCTTTTTTTTAGACCTCATCTTCACTGCACACACCCTGCTGTCTTTCAAACAGAAACACCCTAAGGTCAGCATTAAACGCTCCGGGGCAGCTGTTTTTTTAATAAAAGGTACGGGATCTGCTTTTGTAACATTAAAAGGCATGGACACTTTGTTCCCCACAGATCTCGTTGCCTCTGAACTATGCTTACATGCAGATGTCCTTTCCAATGAGATGAAGAGGTGGCAGGGAGGAGACCAGCTGGGGTGCATTCAGATGAAGAATTCTGACCGTCCAGACCCTGTTGACCAAAGAGTAAGAAGAAAGGAGAGAGATTTGTGGATAGTACCAAAGGAACGCATGAGAGGAAGGGGGTGCAATGTGGGTGGCTACATTTTTTGTGTTTACAGATGGACAGTCCGCTTCCTCACAGAGATGGCCTGGGGAAGTGGGAAGAGCTAAGGTCCTTTTTTTTTTTTTTTAAGTGCCATAACTACCCTCAATTATGGCTGTCATACTCCCTGAAGGATTATCCTTGCCAACATCAGGGCTCAAGTCACCAGTGCTGCCTAGGGGACAGGGCCAAAGCAAGAGAGGGGCAGTGTGAAATGTGTGCCTTTTTTTTTTTTTTTTTTTTTTTTTTTTACAAGAGAAGGGCAGACAGTCTGCTTTGGGGCTCAGGCCTAACAGTCAGGGCTCAAGACAGAGTGGTGGCTCAGTGGAGTGGCAATAGGAGACAGTCTGCTTTACAACTCTGCAGGTATTATTTGTGCTGCAGGTGCAGTGGCACAAGGGCTCAGGGTGTGAGGGACCAAATAAATCCCCAACATTATCTGCTTTATTTATAAATTGTCCTTGCTTGCAGTAGGGCCTAGTGCACCACGTTCCAGTGTTGCTTTGGGCCTTGGAACAACGGGCAAAGGCAATGGAAAATTAAAGGAAAAAAAGACACTTGAATTTGGGTATAAAAGAGGTGGTTTTAAGGGAGTTATGGTGAGATGGGAACTATTAGACCTGAAAGCCTTAGAGTGATCGTCCCCTGAATATTTTGCCTTCTCTCCTCATGTTTTGTTGAAATTTGTTTTTGTTAACTTTAGGACTCTGCTAACCAGTGCTAAAATGCTTATGCTCAATCACTCAAACATGATAACATTGGCTTACATTAAATTAGCACACTTAATTTACTTCTACGTACCTTATAAAGTGGTGCTACATGTACCCAGGGCCTGTAAAATAAATTAAACTACTGGCATGCAGCATTTATTGTACCAGCCACTTAAGATGCCCTTTTAAAACATGTCTCCGACCTGCCATTGCAGCCTATGTGCAGTTTTAAACTGTCATTAATACCTGGCAAAAATAAACCTTTTGCCAGGCATAAACTTTCTGTTTAATTCATATAAGTCACCCCGGTATAGGGCCTAAACAGCCCTTAGGGCAGGGCGCAGTGTATTTAAAAACGTGGGACATATACTTTTAAGTGTTACATGTCCTAGCAGTGAAAAACTCTTACATTCATTCTTCACTACTGCAAGGCCACCTCTCCCATAGGATAACAGTGGGTTATCTTATTACATTTTATAATTGATACCTTCAGTTTGGGGACAGGTAGAAATGTCATGTTTACACTTAAATGAAAATACTTTACCTTTAATAGTGAAGTCAAATTTTTAACTCAATTCCGAAAATGCCTCTTATAGAAAGTTTACTTTTTCTACTCCTAACCTTTTTTATTTCCTGGTGCCGGTGTCCATGGTCACCTGTTTAGGTGTAGATGGTCTTTGTGTATTCCTCCCAGACAGTGACATTTTGGCCTTAGTCCCGACTCTTTGCTGCTCACAGTGGCCTGAAGTAAGTATTTTACCATCCATTACTTATTTACTGTTTATAAGACCCTGAATGTTACATTTCTTTTGTTGTCATTTGTTCTAAAGATTAGTGATATCCCGCGCCTGGTCTTCATGACCAGAGTGTCCTTTGCTCCTCCCAGTATTCAGTGCTGGCCGCCCCCTCTGAGAAGGGAGACCGTGGATGTGAGCTCACTGCAGGGCATTTCCTCCCAGTATCATGCTGACCCACTCTCAGATCAGGGGCAGCATACAGTGAATGGGGTGAAGGGGAGGCCTTCTTCCGCCCTGCTTGAGCTCCTGCGCATTAATAAACAGCAGCGAGTCAGGGAGGGTAATGGGGGAAACGCACAACATTGTCAGTTGTTGATTTAGGTCCAAGGAAACGCGTGGCCATTTTGGACTTCAGCTGGCGTGCGCCTGAAATATTACCCAACATGTCACAAGTAGTTTGATCCAAAGGGGCTCCAACTTGTTTGGCCTACAGAATTACCTTCCCCCAGGATAGAGAACTAGGGTGTTTGCCCCAGATACTGTTGAGGTGAAGTGAGATAGATTTAATCCCATTTCTACTGTACTAGACATACAGTCTTAAAGGTAATGGCTATGGATCAGGGCTATGTGAGAAAGAAGGAGGTGGCAGAGATGTATAATGCTGACCCCCAGTTGGCTTCTGAGACCAATATTGCGCCGTCAAAATCAGGAGAGACAGCAACTGTAACAACCTTGCAAAAATGACAAAATTCTGCTGCCAAGACCCGTAAGGGATCTGCAGGAATTTTGCCACAGATGCATCACTGATTCAGGTGGGCCTCCCACAGTGGTACAGGACAATAAGAAGACCACTGACTTGGCAAGAAATTTCGAGAGACTGTGCCAGCTCATTCATACTTCCCAGGTGGACCTCCTACAGGAGGGTGCGGACCCCAGTGATCTTTTTCAACCAGATGTAAGTCCATTACATGAACAAGGGTCCGATCAAGACCAGATAGATACTGATTCTCCTTATTCAGACAATTCACTTAAGGAATCCAAAAGGTTCAGAGAGTGTCACCCATCAGGTGGGGCCAAGAAAAAAACTGAAGTTTGACTCCTCCAGAGTTGGCACAGACCAGGATCACAGCAAAGACCGATGACATCAAGTATCCCTGCTGCTTGGAGTGGGAGCCATCTGATACAGTGGCGTTCTAGCTGAAACAGAGGTTACATCAACCTCTGGACAAGAAGATGAGGAACAAGCTTCGGGCAGAATGCCCAAGACCCTCTATTGCGAGTAAGGTCTCGGACACCCCGAATTTAGACTTCACAATGGTGACACTTCTGAGCAACCTTATTAAAGACTGAAAGGGGGCACTGATAGATCTTGGCATTCCTGCCAAGACAAATTGTTGGACATCACAGGCCCATCAACGAAGACCATGGAGAGAGCAGAGGATGCCAAAATGACTGGTGCCTCAATTGACCCTGAGATTCTATCAGGAATTGTGCCCTTTCCCCTGAGCGGAGGCATTCGCTGCTGTTGCATCTACACCCCAAATTAGGAGAATTGACATCCACAGAAGCTGAGCCTGAGGTCAAAGGAAACTTCTTTGGGGATGCCTTTGTAAAGGATTTGGCAAAGTTTGTTCAGGCCTTGATGGCTTTGGATAAAGCCAAAGCCACTCTCAAGAAGATTTTCACCCCTGACTAGTTGGGCCAGATGGAGCAGTGCCCGCTCGTCCAGCCGTTTCCTTTTGCAAGGTGCTAGAGGTACCAAATGTGCAAACTGGTCTGACCAGAGGGGTTTCTCTCCCTTCTTCCCATCCAGGAACAAGTTCCAGTAGTATGACTCCCACAGAGCCAGAGGAAAGAAGAATGCTACTGGCAAGGACTCAATTTTCTTCCTATCTAAGACCATGGGGCAGAATAGCAAGATGCCTAGACAAGTGGGATAAAATCTCTTCGGATGCAAGGGTACTGCAGATAGTTACTGTAGACAGCTCAAGATTTCCAAATAGAGTTTTGGAACCAGTGAAACCACACCTACTTGTATTATCAAAAGAGATCAGCGATCTTATCAACCAGGAAATCTTAGAGAGCAAATGAGCCATGGAATGATCCTTTCTGCACCCAAGAGTATCCCTAAGCAATATATTTATTGTAAAGAAGAAGGAAAAAGGGGTGCAGCCAGTAAAAAAAACCCTGAAAGAATTCAAGGCTGGTTGGTTTGCAGGCACTTCCACCGTCTTTTGTGAGACCTGCTGAGGCAGGGATAACAGCTGATCATGCCTATCTGTTGATACCAATTTTCACCCCTCATCAATGCTTTTTACAGTTCCTTTGGAGAATTAGGTCTGGGAGTTCAAAGTACTTCCTTTTGGCCAATTGTCCACTCTGTGGTGCATTGCGAAACTTCTGAAGTCTGTTGTGGCATGGTTGTGAACAAGAAATGGATACCATGCATTATTACACTGTGGAGGACATTATGATTGGTTGCCTTTGTCATGTGATCAACGACATTTTATAAGTATTCATGGGAGTTGCAGTTCATTTTTTTGCTGCTGTGAGTTTCAGTAAAAGTAGAATTAGCATAATCTCCACCTTCAAGTCCTTAATAGAATTGAAATTTTCCTTTAGTTTTGCTGAGAAATATTTAATTTTATTCTAGTTTGGAGAGGACGTTTTCACTTTATTACTGTTTGAAGTGCTTCATAAATACTTTACACTTTGCCTCCTAGTTAAGCCTGGCTGCTTTTTTGCCAAGCTACCAGAGGATTAAGTACAGGTGAATTCAGTGACTTTTATGGTTCACCCTGACAGGGATCATTGCTTGTTGCTTGAGAAGGGTTCACATGCCTGCTAACCAAAAACCTAATATCTTTCAGGAACCCCCTTTTGTTAAGGCGGCCGGCTTTGCAAGGTAGTAGCTATCATTAGTGAAGCTGGAGCAGTGGCACTGGGGCCCACTGCATCACAATTAAGACCTCCCTTATTCACAAAAGAGGACTGGGGGTTATCTTACTTGCTAGCATCAGGTACTTTTGCTTCAGTGACAAGACATGTGGGAGCTCGTATTTTCTCAAAGGGACAGGGAGCCTGTTCCAAGATTGGAGTGTTGACAAGACATGGTGGGGAAGGGATGAAAGTGGAAGAACAAACACCCTGTTAATCTGCCAGAGCTAGCATTAGCAGAGCAGGTGCAGTTGCATTGGGGCTCACTAAGTATTTAAATGAAGAGGCTCCCTAGGAAATCAATAATACCTAATTTATAAAGAGGCACAAATACTCAAATAAGTCAGGGAACAAATTAACATCACCAACAGCTCCACATTCAGTCATCACAAATTTATATTTCCCCTATACTTGCGGAGTTGTCAAAGCGGAGGCTCGGCTGCTGTGCCTCATTAGCATTTCAGATCTGTGCTCTCATACAATTATACCTGCATACCAGAGAACTGAACCTTTATGAACAAGGACAAAGCAAGGCCACGCTTGGCTGCCCCGCTCTAATAAGCAGCAAATTCAATTATTAAAACTAAGGCAAATGTGAAGGGCACACAATAAGGGTGAAAATAAAAACTTTCCATTACCCATCTGCTGCTCCCTTGAGATTTAGATTTAGGAATGCTACAAGTGCAAAGGACTACACCATCCCCATGCCACCCTGACCTGATCAGACTGAGCAAGTGAGTGGATATGCCCCTCATTACCAGAGCATTTGTGAATATAGATACATGCACTGAGAAAGGAGACATTTAAATTCAAAATTACGACCTATGTGCACAAAAGGAGGGTAAAATTATCTTGTAGACAAACACAATACTTCTGGCCAAGGGTGATTAAATTAATTACCTTAGATAATTTTCTGCTACTGCGCAGAATAGTAAAATGCCTCATTACGTTAAATTGAGTGAACTGCACAGATGGCTCTACCCAGCCCTTGAAAGCCACAGACCATATTTAAATTAAGTTCTGTTCATCATAGAGAGGGGCAAAAAATGACTTCAAAAGCACAAGATGGATACTACAAACAAAATTCAAACAAGTGTTGAAAATTGCTAATTCTGAACAGTTTCAGCTCCAACCCATTGTGCTTTGATTTGTACCAAGGCTCAACAACACCTTCCTTTGGAACTTTCCATCATAACACTGTCCGTTTCATATAAAATTACATCTTCTTTGAACTGGGTAATTATAAAATGCTTGTTCTATTGTTTCTTTGATCAGCTGATCTCTGATTTAATCATAAATTTACAACTTTACTATCTTCTTAATACTGAAACAGGGACAGGGCGCTAATGAAATCATTTGGTGTTTGGCGGGATTGACCTATACATCCTATTGTGACAGCACATTCATCGCTAAATGACATATCAAATCTTACTGGACTCTCCAGTCAATCCACACACAACTCAGATCACGGTTCAGATAAGATTTTCTTCAAACATGGCCATGTCTTACTGATTCAGTCTTTTTCTTTAACTTGGTCTCATAGTTTATGGTACATTGTGTGTGTCAAATAGTGATTTTAGGGCCCTTCAGTCAAAATATCTTCCTTCTTCCAATTTTCTGCATAGCTGACAACAAAGGGAAACTTGGATTGGCAGATGCCAAGGATGACGTATTTGCAGAAGCCTTTATGCACCAAATGCACAAGCGAGAAGTCATCATGGACTATGTGTGACCTCTACAAGAGTCTCGATCAGCTACTTAGTTCCAGCTGATAATGGAACTTCTCTACAACTTGTCTCAATGAAGATTTGGCTCAGGCTTAAACTTTGTAATACGCTAATTAAATACAGGTATGTGTCTATAATTGTGAAGCCTGGTTCATGATCAGCTTTAAGGTAGTTAGAACGTAAAATAAATCTAGAACTTATTTTCAGTTTGTACAGCTTCTGATCATTGCTAAGTGACCTTTTTAAGCGTAGTAAGCCAGTCAAGAGGAACTGATGCCATGCCGAGTGAGACTTTCAGAGCACGGTTTCTTTTCCTAAGTGCTAAATGATCAGCGGATATTCTAAGCGTTGGAATTGTCAGAGCGCTTGTCATTTGTTCATATGATGAAACCCCTGGGACACACTGGATGCACGAGGCAACAGAATGTCTTGCTTGGTGTCACTATTGGTACAGGAACCCTAATTGCCATACTCCTGAAGTGAAATCTCCTAGAAATGTGGGTGCATGTCCAGTGATGTCCTTTGTTTTGCCACAAAAAGGTCCTTTGCCTACAAGCATGTCCTCTTGTCAGAAGTACCTCCATCTTTGTTGTCTTAGCCACATTACGCACAGGAGATGAAATACGAACTTGCAGCTGTGAGTGTAGACCCTACCCAGGGTAACGGTCAAGAAAAGCTACATGGTCCAAGGTAGCTGGAGCAGGCGAAGGAGTATTTGGCCATGTAGACCCCACCTGTTGCAACAGAGTCAAAGGTATCCATAAAGTGGTTAAGGAAGTAAGGGCCTGATTCAGATCTCGACGGAGGGGTTACTCTGTTTCAACGATGACGGCTATCCCATCCACCAAAATCTAAATACCATTGTTTTCTATGATACTTAGATTTCGGCGGACGATATCTGTCACTGTTGCGATGGAGTAACCCCTCCACTGAGATCTAAATCAGGCCCTTAGACCAGGTTTCATACACTTACAGAATGGCGCTTTACCTCAGAGGCTCTGTACCTGCTCAAGTGCTCTGCCATATGTTTCTACAAATAAGCCATGGACCACAGATGGATTAAGGAATAAATGAAGGAGGATCCCTATATGGTGCTCAGATAGGAGGGGGTGTGCAGAGCCCTCTCAGTGTGGATGATTATGGGCATTGATTAACCTATTTATTATTGATAAAGTATTGGGTGTTTCCAGATGAACTACAGTTGGATGACTCCGGGGATGCAGAACCTGCAATCAAGAATAGTCAAATTATTGTTTATTAATAACTGTGTTTCTTTTTCTTGTTTGGTTGAAGCCTCATCCATATAAATACCAATTTTCACCCACATGTTCAAAAATAACAATTACTACTCAGATCATCTAGGAAAGGTAAAAGACTCCCATTTCCAGGGTTCAGTAAAACTAGACGCTGAGATCTCCTGCCCCAGGCCTTGACTATCCTTGGCACATAGAGCTAGGAGTACACAGGATTATGGGGCAGATACAAACACTGTGGCGGTCTTTGTAGAGAAAACAACTTTTGGATGAAACACACATTTAATTCAGACATGGACTGAGTATACAAATGGCTCTGAATTTGAAACATTCTGCTGTCTAATGAGCAGTATTATCTTAATTACAAAAACACGTGGACATCTGGCACAATAACAAGGAACAGGAGAAAAAGTCAGAACATATGGAATCAACAAAAATAGGAGAGAACATAAGGCATCAAAGAAGATAGGAGAAACAGAGGTACTGCTGAGTGAACTTAAGTTTGATGGTTAACACATTTATTTCTCACCTACTCAGGATGAGAATAATGAGGATTTACAAAATTGTTCAACTGATTAAATAAGAATAGTAAGGCATACATAACTATAATAAATCTAAAAAAGCAGGAAGTAGCCTAACCTTTATTAAAGCAGGTTAAGGAGGACTGTCTGCCCCACTGCTGAGTCAGCTTCTACTTTCACATCAAGACAGCAGTGCTTCGTAAACATGCTCCCCCAAGTGCAAAAACAACAAGGTGATGGATGGAATGCTTAAATTAATCTCAGCCACTGGCAATCACTCGGGCCACATTCCAATCCTTGATTTCCCCCCCCCCCCCCCCCCCCCCATCATGCCAGCTCAGTTTGGACCCAGCAAATATGGGAACTGTCCAGCCCGAACTGCCAGGCTGGGTACTCCCTGATCTGGAACACAAGCAACCTAGGACCGGTTTCACCCAGGCAAGGGTTCCATTCACACTGTATCACTGTGCCCGAGCTATACCCCCCCTTGATAAGCCCATAACAAGGGTGAGACTGGTCGTGGATTGCTTGTGTTCCGTTTGAGGAAGGACCCGGCTTGGCATTTCGGGCAGGACTGTCCCCACTGGAACCGGGTCAAGACTAATATGAAATAACTGGGTCCAAACTGAGATGACATGATGTGCAAAAGAAAAATGAATTGGGATGCAGCCTGAAGTAGGAAAGTGCCTCTTTTGGACATGGTCACCCCCACTCTTTGCTCACTGGTACTGGGGTTTTTCGACTGAGGTGCCCTGGTTCCCTGCCAAACAGGTCCCCAGTGCAAGCGCTCTTTCCCAAAAACAGGTAAAATGTGTACAACTGGCACACACTCCCATGCCGCTGTAAGACCCTAGTAGATAGTACCCCTGGTACCTAGGGCTTTGGTACTGTAGAGGGTCCCTAAGAGCAGCAGCATGCATTGTGCCACCCTCAAGGACCCTCCTAAAAGCTGCACAAAGCTTCTATTGCAGACGGCGCCTCCTGGTGCAAGCCATGCAAAAACACATGGTGTGCCATGCCCCACTCACTACATCTAAATATCTCCAAGTCACACCTACAGCAGGCCTTAGAGCCCTAAGGCAGGGATTGTTATTTTTTATATGAGGTCATATCTGCATGAACAGATATGCCCCTGTGATGTCTAGTTTGATTACTAGATATTGCAAGTGAACAGGGAAGCTGTATTGAGGTATGTACTAGTCATTCGTCATTGTGAGTTCCCCAGCTATAAAATGGCTTCACTGAAATCTATGGTGTTCGGAATCAAACACCTCATCTTAATAAATCCTGACTGATGCCAGCCTTGTATTTATTATGGCATGCACCCATAAGGCACCCCCATGAAACCTACTAGTTCCTTAGTGTGCTGACTGACTTATCGACCAGTCTGCCACCACAGACCTCTTTCTGACCCCCTGGGGGTGAGAGCCTGCGCTCTCAGGGGCCAGAAACAATGCTTGCTTCAGAGTTATCACCTACTCCAGCAGGATGGCTAGTGAATCTGCATATCAAGTCCAGGGGCTTCAAAGACCCTGCTGCCTTTGGTATGCGACCCCGGCTTACCCCAGACCTGGGAGTTGCCACCCACTGCTTGGCACTGAGATAGGTGGGAAATTAGTTATCCAGTAGGTGTGTCCCCTATTTGGGCTAGTCACACCCCTAGGGTGGGCTACCCAAAGTGGACACTCGAGAAAGGGTTCCACCATCTTGTTTTTAGTGGAACTAGAAATTCTGGGACAGGGCTATGCCAACTCCCCGCAGGACATGGTCGTATAGGGGGAGTAGTCACTCCAGGAGTAAGCAGGCTATTGGCTACTGCCCCTAGCTCCCCTAAAATGACCCTAAATTGAGTATTTAGGTGGCACCCTGGCACCAGGAACTTAGATTCGTCAGACCCAAGAAGAAGAGGACACAGAAGAGCTGAAGGAGCAAGAACTGTGGACGACTGGTGGACTTTTCGTGCAAAACCCTGCCTGCCTACCTGCTTCTGTTCCGACAATCTCAACATCCCGACTTGTCCTGCAGCTGTGGGGGCTCCTAAAGCCTCAGAGGTTTCTCCTGCACTTCGCCAACCAGTCAGCATCTCCCTTGCAGTGGAGAAGCCCTTGTCTGCATTTTGCAGACACCAACAGCCACGTTCGGTTCCCTGTTCTGCTGCCACCTGATCCACAGACGTAGCAGCAACTCAGGAAGAGGTCACCAAGCTCCAGCAGGACCAACCTATCTCCCCTCCAAGTGAGAAGACAACCCCAGGACAAGCGGAGCTGAACTGCACCACTGCCCGAGGAACCGGACCCCTCGCCACTAGCAAGAATGGTGTTCCTTTGCACCCAGGTCCCCCACCAATCGAGCTCCCCGTTGGGAGCTCCCAGACTTCTCCACAAGTCCCCCTTTGCAGTCTTTTTCAGGGTGCCCCTTCCCTTCGTATTGTTGGCGTTCATAGTGACGTGCCCCCCAGCACTCTTGAACCTATAGGGGATGCCCCAGAACTGTCTGCAAGGACCTTCTTGCAATAAAGGTATTTTAAACCTTTACCGCATAGAAGTGCATTTGAGTAAAAGTGTTACTTACTTACTAAATCACAATTGCAACAGTACTTATCTTCTTTGAAGTTTTCTGGAGTTGAAACATTATATAAACAAAGCAAAATTTTTCTAAACATTGGACTCAAGCTCCTTCTTAAGTGTGTGTCATTTATTGGCTTTGTGTGCTTAATAAATGCATAGCACTACCCTCTGATAAACCTAACTGCTGCTTTTGGGATTATTACTTTTACCCCTGTAAACCAACAAGGGTCACATGAACTATCTGCATAGTGTACCCCTAAATTTTGTACCATGCACAGATACCCAGCTTTCTACACCTGGGTAATTAACAGTGGCTGAGACTGATTCAAGCATTCCATCCACCACATTTTGTATACTTGAATATGGTCCTCCATTTAACTGCATGGCAGACATCTTGCAAGGGTAAACCAGCATAGAGAATTTAAGGACTTTTCACTAGGGGACAAACACAGAGTCACTGTCAAAGCTGGTGTTTGCCCCACACTCACCTCCCCACTGACATTTCACCTCCTCAAATTGCAGCATCATTTAAATAGCTGCTGCAATGCAGGAGGTGAAATGACAGTGCCTTTCAAAACATGGTGAAAAGTCTGCATACCACAGAGTTCAGCAGTAGTAGCCATGCTCCTGGTGCACTGCACCCTCACACTGACCTTCAGCGGACACTTCGCTTTGCTGTGGCAGAAGGTGATGCAGGCTGAGATCCAACTGCTATAGCCCTGTTTGGATAGGGGTTGACCCCTTCCTGGCTGGACAACCAACAGTTGGTCTGATGAACAGATGTCCTTTGTCTGGTCTGTATAGAACCAAATGCATCTCCGTAAGTCTAAAAGAGTGCAATAATCTTTCTACTGATGTTGATGGAACCAAGAACCAAATGCATTTCCGTAAGTCTAAAAGAGTGCAATAATCTTTCTGCTGATGTTGTTGGAACCAGGAAGAATAAGTGTGGTATGACACATTAATTTAGATGAAGTCAGGAGGGACTTTAGATAAGATTTTAGAGTTGGTTCACAAGTTGACTTTGTCACAAATGAATACGAGAAAGCGTTCTTTGACTCAATGTTTGCATCTCCCCTGCCTTCCATGCTCATGTAAACACTAAGAAACGCTGTCTTCCAAGCGATGAACTTTAGATGTGCTTTGTGGATCTGCTTGAAGGGAAGCAGCATCAGCTGACCCAGAACAGTGTTAAGTTCCCATGGCTCTAGAGTACATTGTACAAGTAGAAAGTATTTGGTAAGGCTATACACAGAGTGGATGAAAACCGTAGCTTTTGCAACAGACGATATCACCTCGTGGTGTTCTGCATCTTGGTTGTTGCTAGTGCTTGCGTCTGTGTCAAGATGTTCATGATGGAGTATCTCTCCACAGTGTTTGGAGTGTGGTTTTAGTGATATCGCTGGTGATGCAGATAATTAAAGAAGTTTGCTGTACCAGTACTGGGGTGACCATGAAAAAGCAATGAGGATCAAGGTACAGTGATCTGCCTTAGCCTTCCTCAGTAACCTGGGGATCAGGGAAAACAAAAGAAAAGTGTATGCAAAGACGTTGGACCATCTGATCGAAAATGCCTTGCCCTTAGTCCCTGGTTGCCAAAATCTGCTGATGTATCACCAGCATTTTCTGTAGTTCCGGGTGACAAACAAATCAAGCCTGTGCTAGCCCTTCACTTAGTCGACTTGTTCCTGGTGCAGTACCCATTCATGGCAGTGTGACAGTTGTTGGCTGAGCGCATGTGTCTGTTCATTGTGGTTGTAGGAAAGTACCCTCTCTTTCTTGGCCCCCTTTTCTGCCTGTCAATGTGTTTGACTGTGTGTTCACTGGGATCCTGCTAACCAGAACCCCAGTGATTATGTTCTCTCTCCCAAAACTCTGTATTTCATCCCACTATTAGCATACTGCTGCCCCCATGTAAGCCCTAGTATATGGTACCTAGGTACCCAGGGCATTGGGGTCCTAGAGGATCCCTATGGGCTGCAGCATTTATTCTGCCACCGGAAGGGAGCCCATGCACAGGGTTCTGCAGGACTGCCATTCCAGACTGCGTGAACCAGGTACATGCACCTGTCTTCACTATAGGTCACTACACCAGGTCACTATAAGTCACCCCTATGGTAGACCCTCTCAGCCCAGAGGGCAGGGTGCAGGTACCTGTGTTTGAGGGCATCCCTACATGAGTAGAGGTGCCCCCAAAAACTCCAGACACACTTTTCTGGACTTTGTGAGTGCGGGGACACCATTTTAAGCGTGATGGTAACTCCGAACCTAGGCATGTTTGGTATCAAACATGTTGGAACCATACACCAATACATTTTGCAAGTATTGGTTCTATGATTCCATGCACTCAGGGGGCTCCTTAGAGGACCCCCAGCATTGCTCATACAGCTCTGAGGTTTTCCAAGCAGCCCCAGCTGCTGCCACCTCACATACAGGGTTTCTGCCCTCCTGTTGCTTGAGCATCACAAGTCCAGGAAGGCAGAACAAAGGATTTCCTTTGGGAGAGGGGTGTTACACCCTCTCCCCTTGGAAATAAGTGTCACATGGCTTGGGAGGGGTAGCCTCCCCAAGCCACTGGTATGCTTTGAAGGGCACATTTGGTGCCCTCCGTGCATAAACCAGTCTACACCGGTTCAGGGACCTCCAGCCCCTGCTCTGGTGCGAAACTGGACAATGGA
Organism: Pleurodeles waltl; assembly: GCF_031143425.1. Lineage (NCBI taxonomy): Eukaryota > Metazoa > Chordata > Amphibia > Caudata > Salamandridae > Pleurodeles > Pleurodeles waltl. Next base: position 1,483,444,358 of record NC_090447.1, on the reverse strand, counting down.
AAGGGGGAGTGACCACTCCCTTGTACATCACCAACGCAGGGGTGCTGCCCAAAGCTCCTCCAGAGGGTCCCTGAGTTCTGCCATCTTGAATCCATGGTTGGCAGGGGACTCTGGCAGCATCTGAGTGGCCAGGCCAGGAGGTGACGTCAGAGCCCCCTCCTGGATAGGTGGTCACTCAACTAGGTAACCAATCCCCCTTTCAGGGCTACTTAGGATACTCTTTTGGGTGGTTCCTCAGAGTTTGGCTTGCAAGATTCCAGCAGGATCCCTCTACATCCCTTCCTTCGACTTCTGACCAAAGAAACTGCATCTGGATTCTCCAGGGCCCGACAATCTGCAACGAAGCCTTCGCCTGCAACATTGTTTCTCTGGCTCCTTCCAGATTCTGCAACATTTCCCCGATCTTGCATTCTCTGAGGACAGACAGTCTTCAGTCTGCACAGGAAAGAAGAAGGAATCTCCCCTGGAGTAAAGGAGTCACTCCCTTGCATCTGCAGGAACCAACAGCATCGACAACCGGCTGCGTGGGTCTCCTCTCCTGCTGAGCTGCTTGGATCCTCAATATAACATGCACATAGTAGGGATAAATATGCAACACTTACATACACAGTGACTCTAATTGTTCACTGGAAACTAACATATTTCTTTACACTATATTTATTATAATATTTTCCTCTTTCATTTCCATTGCCCTGCCCTCCCACCTGTTATTCCAACGAAAATGTATTGTTCATCTACCAGTTATTATGTACATCTGATTCTATTTGGCGCAACATCGAATCACAGAACAAAACAAAGAACATCAATATACAAAACTTATCACTAACAACACAATCTAAAAGAAGTTTCAGGGTATTATGCTTCCCAATAGTTCCAACCGGGATGCTATATTAGATTTAAAAAAGCAGTCCTCTCCTTTGTGGTAGTAGAGTAGAATGTCACCAACAGTTGCTAATTATACCATTAAGACGCATTAACATGGACTCGTTTCTTAAATTCAATTCACAAATTTCCATTAGTCCTCAAATGTGTCTGTCGACGCATTTCGGCCTTAGTTACTTCAAAGCCACTTCAGGACATAGGAAGACATGCGATACCTTACAAACTCAATGTTCTATTTGCCCCGGTCATGTTCTGGGACATGAAGATATATGCTACGCTACAAAGCCATTTCCAGTTCTATCACTTATTCGACTTCGGATTCAAACCTCACAAATCGAAACGTCATTCCTTAAACTATTTCAATGCTTGGAATGGATATTATCTTCGTCTCCATTACACAGCTGCTTGGATCCTGCAACACGGGTGGTGGTCAGAAGTGGTCCAGATGGTCCTCTCTACCAACTGTCCAACTTGGGCGGAGGTAAGCCCTTGCCTGCCCACGCAGGACAGTATCCCCATGCACAGCGTCCTTTGCAGCTGCCAAGGCTTGTTGGCACTTCTTCCAAGGGGTCTTCATTCTTCGTGTAGCTCCAGCCCCAAGCACTCCTTCCTGCGACGCACAGCTCCCTGAGTGACTCTCCTGCGGCGTGGGACTCCTTTTCATAGTGCTGCGTGGGCTCCTGTGAGTGCTGCCTGTGCTTCTGTGGGCTCTCTGCGATTCTGAGGGCCCCCTCTGATTCCCCCTCCTGGTTTGGTCCTCCTGGGCCTTGCTGGTCCCCGGCAGCACCACTTTATGCCAACTGCGAGTTTTGCCTGTGCCAATGATGGTTGGAGGAATCCAGACACGCAAACCTGCAATCTTCCTTCCGGCGTGGGACATCGCGTGCATCCTCCAGGAACTCGACTCAGACACCAGGGCTGCAATGCTGACTCTTCCTTCTCACCGTCGACCAACTCCTGCAATCCTCAGCTTGGTGGGTAGGGGCTCCTGCCCCCACTGGACTCTGCTGTGTCTTCTGAACTTGGTCCCCTCTCTCCACAGGCCTTCCTCTCCAGGAATTCACCGTTGGTTACTTGCAGCCATCTCTGGGTTTTGCAATTCGCTTCTTTCTTCTAAGTGGGTGTTCTGGGGAAATTCTAGTAATTTACTCCTGCTTTCCTGGCTGCTGGGGGTTGTTGTGGTACTTACCTTTGTGCTTTCCTGGTACCCCTAGCGACCCTCTACACACTCCACTTACCTGGGTGGGAGTTACACTCTAGCATTCCATTTTTGTAGTATATGGTTTGTGCTCCCCCTAGGTCCACTATTCTCTATTGTGTTTTACACTATTTGCACTGTTTTCTAATTATTCTGATGCATATTTCTGACAACTAGTGTATATATCTTGTGTGTTACTTGCCTCTATAGCACTTTGGTGTTGTGTTACTATAATAAAGTACCTTTATTTTTGTAACACTGAGTGTATTCTTTCAGGTGTGTAAGTGATGTGTGACTACAGCAGTACTGCATGAGCTTTGCATGTCTCTTAGATAAGCCGTGGCTGAGAGCCTGGCTTGTAGACAGTGCCTACAATAGGTTAATAGGGAATACCCAGTATAAGGCGTTAGTACTTTAGGTACCCACCACACACCAGGCGATAATCCTACAATGGTGCCTTGGAAGATGATCCAAGGCATTGTCTACTTTGTGCGAAATGGCCCTATCCCATAGTTGCTGTGTCTCTTCCATGAGAGGTCAGGTTCGCATTGCTCCCTGCTTAGTTAGGTAAGACATTGACATTGGATTTTCCATCCTGATGAGGAGTGCTTGATCTGCTAGTCTTGAGAGAAATACTTGTAAGTTAAGTCTTATGGCTTGAAGCTCCAGAACATGGATATGGATGATATGAGCATATTCTCTGAGTCTGACTGTAAGCCTCTGGTCACCCGTTCCTGCAAGTGAATTCCCCAGCCATCCATGGATGCATTGTTGGCAGCACTACTCTGAATGAGGAGAAACTTGCCTTGAGATTTATGGGGAATCTCGACTACAAAAGTGTTTGCTTCAGCAGTCTCGTGATTATGACAGTGTTGTCCTATGAGCCATCCATTTGTTTCCATTGTACACCCAGTTATTGTTAGACATGTCTCATTTGGAGTCTACAAAAGAGTATGAGGCCTATGCACACTGGCATCAGGCCTAGCAGAAGTTTATAGTGCCTGACCATGACTGATTGCTCGGCATATGGTTTTGTTACCATAGCCTGCAGTATTACTACTCTTTCCAGAAACATTTCCCAACTCCATGAATAGTAACACTCACATGAACGTTCATGAACAGTTCCAAAGAAGACTTATCGGTGTTCAGAGAGAGACCTAACTTGTAAAAGAATGATGCAGAGGCCTTTGCCTCTTCCCTCGACATGCCAGTCTTTGAAGTATGGTTACACTTGGTGACTCAGTCATATGAAAAGGGCAGCAATTGGCACTAGGCATTAGTAAAGATTCGTGTTTCTGATCTGAGGCCGAACAGAAGAGTCTTGAATTGGCAGTGCTGCCCAGCTACTGCAAAGTGGAGGTATTTTCTGTGTTTCCAGTCTATTGAGATGTGAAAATACCCATCTTGAAAATTCAGGGACGTTTGGTAATCATTTCTCTGGAGTATCAGGATGATGTCTTGGAGTGCTTTTCTGAGCAACCAATGGCCAATCCTCAAACCTAATCTTTTGGCATTTAATAATAAGTAAGCCAATAACATTTATTTAATTTTAGTCAATAATTCAATAAACTCCTCTTGGAGTAACCACTATGCCATACTTTCTGCACATTGGATATTTTCAATATATGCTTTTTGAAATGACACTCATGACTAGGTATAAAACATGCTCTTGTGTGAAAATTTGGTTTATCTAATTGTGGCTGGTGGTATAAAAGAACTGAATAACGAGTGTTTTTTTCGGGGGAAAGCCTACAAAATCTCATTGTACTATTCTTTGTATGAGAGACGGAGATGGTGCAGACTTTTCCTTTATGAAACTTGAACACCAAGGTGGTAAAGTATTTGTTCTATATCTATGGAAAAAGATGACTGGGGATATTAATTGTTACAGACGTTGTATTGTTACATTATCATCGTTACTCATTTAGGACAAATGAAGTGTAATTTCTGACACCTGTGAAATTTTGTTTTTTTATATCTCAATGTGATTATTTATTTAGACTTCTGAGAGCCACCTCCTGATCTCCTCTTCTCCGATTCTGCAGGGTGCTGTCAATGTCAAAGATAGTGAACACCAACCATCTGATGGAAATAAACATGAAGGAGGGTCTGTCGTTTCACACCGGTTGACATTAGTGGAGATTCTCTTTACACATTTGTTTTATCTGCGTTTTGCTGGTAGAGTAACTCCTTGTCTTCTACATTATGTTGTAAACTTTATCACGACTTTTAGTGTTCCTCAATGGATCACTTTGATATCGGACGTTGTAACTTGGGACTCCTGTTTCTTGAAGTGAGCGGACTAAAGGAATGGAGCAACAGTTACTTACCTGCAGTGTCCTCTCTTCATCTATCATTCCTATAGGTCTACTGGGTCAACGCGTCAATTAAGTATTAGATATTAAGTTAGGTCTCCGCCCTTCACAATATGATCATTGTAGAAAAGACTAAAGCACTGTTTCCCAAACTGTGGGTCGCGAGCCGATTTTTGGTGGGTCACAAAAGTCTAAACAATAAACAAAGATATCTTAAAGTCTGTATTTATTTTGTCACATTTACTGTGCTTCGAAGACAGAGGTCAATTGTCAGGCTTTGTGTTCTCACAAATGCCTGCTTAAATTTGTTTTTAACATGAGGATTGGTGTTCACAAACTCCTCTCATTTTGCAGTCAGAGAAAAGAAAAGTAAAGAGAATTATGTGACAATCTAGCTGAGGTACAAGGAGTGTGAAAGGAAAAGCTGTAGGATATCATTTTTGTAAAACACAGCAAATGTAAATACATATAAATGTACTGTACAAGTTTATCAGTTAGGATAGCAAACCGAAGTACATGTTTTTCTAATCCTAAAGAAAGGGAACAAAGGGCCACTTTTAGAGTTTCGCCGATGGGTTACTCCACTTTCTTATTTTCAATGGCACTTGTAATTAAAAGGATTGGATATCTGTCACATTGGTGATGAAGTAACCCATCTGTCGAAGTCTAAATCAAGTCATAAGATTTTAACAGGATCAAAACAAATCAAGACACTGCGCTTGGTGATGCACAAATGATATATATTCACTGAAACTGCACATTATCATTTATGTGCAATATTGTTTTATCAGTAAAACTGTATGTCTGTGGAAATTTTGTGGCCATTTCAATGGAAAATGTACTGTCTGAAAATGACAGTGTGGTACAGCACGTGGTAATAAAAAACATAACCTGCCTCATGTCCATTAAGGCTAGGAGGGTTGCAAAAGTTTGTCGTTCTAAAAATTGGGTTGTGGTTCTAAAAAGCTGGAGAAGCAATGGACTTGAGCAAGCAGGGATTACTCTATCATACTCCGCCACATTTATAATTCGGGACTTACTTCCACACCAAAATAATTATAACATACGATTCACCTTTGTTATTTTAGACACACATTTTTCACAATAAATCACAGGGTGTAAAGGAACCACTTTTCTTAGTTCATTACGGAACGTATACTTGGTAAGATATTGTAGTGGAGCAGTTACCTCCTCCAGATCAAGACATCACTTAAAGGAGATACAAGACTCCGCTTACCATTCCCAGTTCCCAAGAAACTAGTGGGAATTTATTGTGATGCTTTTCTTAGAATATGTTACTCCTAGTAGTAGTGGTGTCATTTACATCATGATAATTGGCACACTTGTTTCATCAGTCGCACAGTATGTTTTCTATGTCTATGAATTGGAAGCTACAATTTTGTCAGGCAATAGGCATGCGCTTTTTGTTGTTGACTAAGGTGGTCAGCTGAAATGCTCCCAACAGAATGAAGAGATCTGAAATGGTTCTGGAGTGCTGGAGGCTTTACTGCAAGTGACATGTATAAAACGTACACTAGCATTTTTTGAGCCATCTTCTACTGAACCTTTCCTGTCATCTAATGTATATCATACAAATGGATCTCAGTGGGAGAAATTTTACAGTATTTTACATTGTCCCAGGTTCATGACCACTACACAACATTCCTACATGTGGCACCAGCTGTGTCAGTCTATTTGGGGAATTCAGCAGGTCAGTAGCTGCCATAAGCTTCTCTGTGTATTATGTGACAATAACTGCACGTGTGCAGTATCCCCCTCAAAGCAATGAAGTGGCAGGAATTTCTGCCATCAAAGGCCACCAGGGGCAATCTCTCAGTAGTAAATCTTACTTTGAAACTGCAGATATCTCTAAAATAAATCAAACAGCAAGCAGTATACATTCTAAGTGTAAACCAGAACTGCAGAGGAGTGGGATAAAAAGGGCATTAGTTTGTGACCACTGACAGCAAAGAAGTTAGAGAACAAAATACAGTTGCTACTTTGCAAAACAATTAACTGATACTGCCATATGGGCATAAAACGGTACAAGGCAACAGGAGAGCCCTGATTAACCATTTATGAGTAAGTGGGAGTTGGGCAGCAACTGACCTATAAATAGACTATTGGCTCAGCTTCATATGAAACAACACAATTTTCTAACTCCGTCATATAATTAGCTATCACCAGTTACAATCTATTGACCTTTTTAGCTAATTTCATGGATTTTTTGCAGCATGTTCTTTTCTATGTGATTTACTGATGTTTATGCAAATGTTGAACTTTGGTTTCGCAGGAGACATAGCATTTTTTGCAATGAACTGGAATCCCTGTGAGATACAGAGCTTAGTCAAAGGAGGTCTCACCTTGGTTTGTCTTCGGGCAAAACTGCTGTCACCGCTTCTATCAAACTCAGCTTAGTTTCCTTGTCCATGGCCTGGTCCTGGAAACCATCCAGCAGGAAGCCCCCTACGGGCCTCTTTGCCGTCTCCCTGGCTGATCTCAGGCGCTCGTCCAAAACATCACCACCTTCAATGGCCCCAATCAACAGGCTTTTCTTCAGCACCTGAAAATCCAATGTAGCAAATGGGGTGAAGGTGTATCTACTGGAAATATATGGTAATGTTCTGATATAGGGGTGTCTGCTAATAGCATAAAGTAGATCCTAGCTGCACAGTATGATTAGTAACATCATTATAGTTGCAGCTCTTTGGTATTTCAGAGAAGAGAGAGTAGGGCCTGGAAGAAAACCACCTCACATCACTTAACATTACTGTTCATTAGAAGACCCGCTCTGCCACTGAGACACTAATGAACAGGTCCCACAATGTTAGAGATGGAATAAGAAAATGCATAATGATTTGCAGTCATAGGTTCTAAGAAAAGAGGCTTAAGTAGTGAGACATTAAAGTTACATTGGGGTAAAAGAGCATAATTAGCAACCATGGTAGAGCGGTCCCAGCCAAGCACCACACTGAGCTTTTTCATCATCATATGATATAACTTTAAGATGAAACACCTCGTCCCAGGGATGTAATCAAGTACGAACTAGAACACGTCTTCGATGCCAGTCCATGGAATTGGGGTTTCCATCCCACCCGCTGTGTTAATTTCTATTTAGAGCAAGGGACTGTTTGCTGGAAGCAGTCCCTCTTCTTGTGGTCTCTTTGGGTCAGTCCTGTGATACTACGCTGTACTGTTTCTGCTGGCATGAGTCCGGTTTTAGTGATCTCTCTTCTCTTGATTACAATAAAACAAGTATTGCTTCATATATATTTGTTTGCAAATTTAAACTAAAGAACTCAATCAATCAATCAAAGAGATAATGAGGCAGTAGAAATTAGGAACAAACAATAAAGGGTGTTATTAACACTATTTGACCACTTTCCATTACTGGAAGTGAATGTGATCATGAGTGAATAAGGCACATATTGGAAGGTGTATATGTAATGTATGGCGAAACAGAGGTCAGTGGGTTGAAACCCATCTCCAGTTTACACCACAGTTGTCACCATAAAACTGTTATGAATCATTTCACAATGTAGAATTAAATGCTATTAATATAATAATGGGACACAAACAAGAATAAAAAAACAACTGACAATCTAACACAAAACGGGCAGACAGCATTAAAGGAACTACAAATGACAATGCAATCATCATTACATTGGCAGTTATGAATCAAAGTGAGATGAGTCTCAGGCAACTATATAAAAACAAGCATTGGCAAAGCCGTTAAGTGTCACCTATGAGAGAGCTATTGGCTTTGCCAATATGTTTTAGCCATGTCATACACCAGCGTGAATGCTGTTCAGAACTCACACACACACATTCAAGAGAGTGATGTGGAGTGTCGTGGCAAGGAGTGTTGTAGAGTGGAGTCGAGTAGTGTATAGTGGCGTAGAGTGAAATGTTAGAGTAGAGTAGCTTAGAGTGGAGTAGAGTCGTACCATGGAGTGGCGGAGGGTGCAGTAGTGTAGCGTAGAGCCAAAGAGTGGCAGGGAGTAAAATGGCATAGAGTGTTGTAGTGTCATAGAGTGGCTTGAAGTAGAGTGCGTAGAGTGGCATGATGTAGAGTGGAGTATAATATAGTGTATTAGAGTAGAGAGGTGTAGAATGTCAGAATGGTGGGGCGTAGAATGGAGTAGATTGCTGTAATGTTGTAGAGTGCAACAGAATTGTGACGTAGAGTGTCAGTAGAGTTTTTTTAAAAGTGTAGCAGACTGGAGTGCTGTACAGTGTAGTAGAGTGGCAGAGAGTGATGAGTTGTGGAGTAGCATGTCAGAGTGGAGTAGAGTGGTGTACAATGGAGAAAAAGAGTGTAGAGTGACATGCAGTAGTGTAGATTGGAGTAGTGTTGTAGAGGTAATTATCAGAGTGGAGTAGAGTGGCATAAAGTAGAGTAGTGTGTAGAGAATAGTGACGTAGAGCTGCGTGCTGCAGAGTGGCGTAGAGTGGAGTGCTGTGGAGTGGAGTACCATAAAATGGAGTAAAGTGGGTAGTGTAAAGTGGCATAGAGTAAAGTGGTGTGAGGTAAAGTGGATTGGTGTAGAGTGGAATGTTAAAGAGTGAGGTGTTGTGAAGTGCGGTCGAGCAGAGTGGAGTGTCGTGAAATAGCATGTTGTGCCAAGTGGAGCGGCAGAGTTGAGAAGACTGTCAAAGAGTGGAGTGCCATAGCGTGGAGTGGATATCATAGCGTGGAGTGTCTTAGTGTGCAGTGGAGTAGTGTCATAGGCTGGCGTAGAGTGGAAAAAAGTGGTCTGGAGTTTTGTAGAATGGAGTAGAGTGTCATGGAGTGACAGTTTTGTGGAGTGTTCAGAGAATGCCAGAGTGGGTTAGTGTAGACTAGATCAGATTGTTGTAAAGTGGAGTAGAGTGGCATAGAATGGCATGACAGTGGCATAGAGTGCTGTAGAGACGGGTGGAGTATCGTGGAGTGGCGGAGAGTGTTGTGTCATGAAGTAGAGTGTCAGAGTGGAGTATACTGGCACACAATGGCGAAAAGTGGAATAGTGTGTCAGTGTGGAGAAGTGTAGAGTGTCGGAGAGTGGAGTACAGTGTCGTAGAGTGAAGAGTCAGAGTAGATTCGAGTGTCATGGAGTACAGTGGCAGAGAGGAGAGTGACACTGAGTGGAGTAGTGTGTATTGAAAGTAAAGACGAGTGATGTAAAATGGAGTGGTGCACAGTGCAGTGTTGTGGAGTGTCGTAGAGTGGCATGGAGTGGGGAAAAATGAAAAGTGTAAAGTGGCATGGAGTAAAGTGGTGTGGATTAGAGTGGAGCGGCGCAGAGTGGAGCAGCAGGTAATAGTGTTGTTCCATTTTGTAGAGTGGAGTGGCAGGGTTGAGAAAACTGTCGTAGAGTGCAGTAGATGTCATAGCATGGGGTGGAGTGTCATAGCGTGAGGTAGAGTGGCGTGGTGTGGAGTGGTGTACAGTGGAGTAGCTGAGAGTCAAGAGATGTGGAGCAGAGGGCTGTAGACTGGAACAGGGTAGTGTGTCAAAGTAGAGTGGTGTGAAGTAGAGTGTCTTACAGTGAAGGATCATATAGTGTAGTAGAGAGGGCGGCTGTAGAGTGGAACGGTGTACAGTGTAGTAGTGTTTCAGAGTGGAGTGGAATGGAATAGCATAGTGTTGTAGACTGAAGCAGAGTGTTGTGGACTGCAGTATACTGAAATAGAGTGCTCTAGGGTGGAGTAGCATAGGGTGGAGAGGCATAGGGTGAACTGGAGTAAAGTGGAGTTGAGGAAAGAGGAGTGTGTAGAGTGGAGTAGAGTGTCATAGATTGGAATGGAGTAGCATGTCAGAGTGGAGTGTCACAGAGTGTTGTATAGGAGAGTACCATATAGTGGAGTTGAGCATCATAGAGAGTCAGAGTGTGGTTGCGTAGACTGGAGTAGTGTTGTAGAATAGAATGGCATGCAGTGGAGAGGTGGAGAGTGGCAGAAGGTCAGTGTGTCAGAGTGGGTGGCGAGTCTGAAATAGATTGCTGTAGAGTGGAGTAGTGTTGTAGAGTAAAGTGGCATAGAATGAAATGGCAGAGTGGCGTGACGAGTGGCATGGAGTAGAGTGTCGAGAGTGGATTGACGGAGAGTGTTGTATTATATAGTGTAGTAAAGTAGAGTGATGTAGAGTGTCAGAGTTGGGTAACGTAGACTGAAGTGGATTGTCAGAGTGTAGTGTTGTAGAGTAGAATGGCATAGAATGGAATCGCAGAGTGGAGTGGTGTAGCCTGGTGTAGGGTGTTGGAGAGTGAAGTACAGCAGACTAGAGTGTCGTAGAGTGTAGCAGAGTGGAATGGCAGAGAGTGTTGTGTCATTGATTAGCATGTAAGAGTGGAGTATAGTGAAGCAGAATGGAGAAACATGGCATAGAGTGGCATAGCGTACAGCGGAGTAGAGTATTGTAGAATGAATAAGTGTGTCATGGAGTAGAGTGGCAGAGAGTAGAGTACAGTAGTGTCTAGTGGAGTGCAGTAAATAATCGGACGTAGAGTGGAGTGATGTGTGAAGTGGCCTAGAGTGGAGTGTTGTGGAGCAGAGTGTTGTGGAATACAATGTTGTGGAATGCCATAGAACAGAGTAAAGTGTGTGGTGTAAAATGGCATGGAGTAAAGTGGCAGAGTGGAGTGTTGTAGAGTAGAGTTTAGTGAAGTGCAGTTGAGAGGCATGGAGTGTTGTAGAGTGGAGTAGAGAATCAGCGTGTCGTGGGGTGTTGTACTGTGTTGTAGAGCGAAGTGGCAGAGTTGATAAGACTGTTGTAGATTAGAGTCATAGCGTGGAGTGTTGTAGAGTGGGTTAGAGTATCAGAGTGTTGTAGCATAGACTGGAGAAATGTGGTGTGGAGTGGTGTTGAGTGGAGTATTATATAGTGTAATAGATTGGAGTGGCATAGAATGTCAGAGTGGAGTGGCGTGGAGTAAGTAGTATGGTACAGTAGAATGGTAAAGAATGGAGTGACAGAATGGAGTGCTGTGGAGTGGCATTGAGGGTTACAGAGAGGAGTACAGTAGAGATGAGTGTCATACAGTGTCACAGAGTGGAGTGGCAGAGAGTGTTGTGGAGTAGTATGTCAGAGTGGAGAACAGTGGCACAGAATGGAGAAAAGCAGTGTAGAGTGGAGTAGCCTGTAGTGCCGTAGAATGGAGTACAGTGTTGTGAAGTGTCAGAGTGGATTAAAGTGTCATGGAGTGGCAGAGAGTGGAGTAGTGTGTAGTGGTAGCAGATAAGAGTGATGTAGAGTGGAGTGGCCTATCGTGGAGTGGCACAGAGTGAAGTGTTGGGGAATATCGTGAAATGGCGTAGAGTGAATTAACGTGTTGTGGAGTGTCGCAGAATGGAGTAAAGTAGGTGGCATAAAGTGCTGTGAAGTAACGTGCCATGGAGTAAAGTTGTGTGGCGTAGAGTGGAGCAGAGTTGAGTAGCATGTTGTCGAGTGTCGTACTGTGCTGTAGAGTGGAGTAGAGTGGCAGAGTTGAGGAGACTGAGTTAAGTGGATATCACAGCGTGGAGTGTCACAGAGTGTCAGAGTGTCATTGGGTGGAGCAGAGTGGCATAAAATGGAGTACAGTGAAGTGGTGTAGAATGGAGAAAGGTGGTGTGGAGTAGAGTGTTGTGGGGTGGTGTAAAGTAGAGCATTGTAGACTGGAATAGAGTAGTGTGTCAGAGTGGTGTGGAGTAGAGTGCTGTAGAGTGGAGTATCATATTATGTAGTAGAGTGGACTGTCCTAGAGTGGAGTAGTGTCATAGAATGAGTATCACAGAGTGTCACAGAATGGAGTGGCATAGAGTGGAGGAGTGTGTTATGGAGATGAGTAGAGTGGAGTGGTATACAGTGGAGTAGAGTGTCAGAGTGGAGTGATGTGGCATAAACGGGAGCAAGGTGTCGTGGAGTGACAAAGTGGAACAGCACAGAGTGTTGTAGAGTGAAGTAGAGTGTGGTGGAGTGCAGTAAACTGGAGTAGTGTGTTGTAGACTGGATTTGCGTACGGTTGAGTGACGTGGAATTGAGTGCGTGGAGTGTCGTAGAGTGGAGCAAAGTGGTGTGGAGTAAAGTGGCAAGAGCGTAGTGAATTGTGTAGAGTGTCGTAGATTAGAATGGAGTAGCATGTCAGAATGGAGTAGAGTAAGTGTCGTAGAGTGGAGTGGCATAGTGTGTTGAAGAGTGAAGTACCTTGTATTGTAGTAGAGTGGAGTGTTGTAGAGTGCAATAGAATGGGGTTGCGTAGACTGGAGTAGGGTGTCAGAGAGGAGTGGCATAATGTTGTAGAGTGGAGTGGTATAGCCTGGCCTAGAGTGTTGTGGCGTAGAGTGGAGTGGCAGAGTGGAGTAGCCTGGTGTAGGGTGGGGTGTCATAGCATGGAGAGTCATTGAGTACAGCAGAACAGAGTATCGTAGAGTGAAGTAGAGTGTCAGAGAGCAGATCAAAGTGGCATTGATTAGAGGGAAGTGTTGTAGCGTTAAGTGGAATAGTGATGTAGATAGAGTGCAGTGGCATAGTGTCGTGGAATCAAGTGTCTGAGTAGAGTGTCAGAGTGATGTGGCATAGAATGGAGAAAAATGGGGTGGAGTGACAGACTGGAGTGAAGTGTTGTAGAGTGTCATGGAGTGGTGTTGAGTAGACTGGAGTAGACTGTCAAAGTGGAGTTGTGTGTAGTGGCATAGAGAGGAGAAAAAGGGTATCAAGTGGCGTACAGTGAAGTAGTGTGTCAGAGTGGAGTATAGTGCTGTAGATTGGAGAAGGGTGGAGTGGCATATAATAGAGTAGAGTGGCGCGAAGTGGAGTTGCTTACAGTGGAGTGAAATAAAGTGGTGTAGAGTGGAATAAAGTGGTGTGGAATGGAGTGAAGTGGACTGTCGCATAGTGCAGTAGAGTGGAGAAAAGTGCTGTACAGCTTAGAGTGGGAGAGTGCAGCAACGTTTCGTAGATTGGAGTAGAGGACAGTGCTGTATGGTGGAGTGGCATGGAGTAGAGTGAAGTGGTGTGGAGTACAGTGGCATAGAGTGAAGTGACCTAGAGTAGTGCCGTAGAGTGTAGTGGTGTAAACTGCAGTGGAATGTTGTAGAGTGGAGTGTGAAGGAGTGCTATAGAGTAGATTGGAGTATTGTATTGTGGAGAGGCATAGAGTGGAGTAGAGTGTCATGGAGTAGTGTGATAGAATGGAGTGGCATAGAGTGGAGTAAAGTTGCATTGAGTGGAGTTGCACAGAGTGGGGCGGCATAGAGTAGAGAGGAGTGGCATGGATTAAAGTGGCACAGGGTGGACTGACATAGAGCGAAGTATGCATGGTGTGGTAGCACACTGCAATTACACATTATCAATTGAAATTACTATTACAATTGCACAGACACAGCTTTGCTGATAAAATTATACAGAACACAAACGATAATGTGTGGAAATAGGCATCACCAAGTGTATTTATTTGACCATATTAAAATATTTATTTCCTCCACACTTCAGAAATACAAAAAATGTGCTTCATTTGTGCTTTCTTAATTCTGATATATTCTGAAATATTTGAACAGTTCATTTACAGGTATTTGAATGTTGTTGTGTGCTTGGAAAACTTTCACACTCCCACTATCCAGCAAGACTATCACATTCATCCTCTCATTTTGTTGTCAGAGACAGAAAAGTAAACACAAACCTCCCTTGGAACACAGAGTCTAACCTTTGACGTCTGTGTTTGAATGCACAGCAAAAGTGGTAGGACAAAAACAGAATTTAAAGGCCTGCTTATTGCTCATTCACTTCAGAACTCCATTATGATTATTTTGGAGGTGCTTCAGCTCACCCCAATCTCCTACTTCCTGCATCTTATGGCAACAGCGTGAAATGGAGGATGAGGATTTTTTTAACTATGCTATTAGTAAAGAGCACTGACCATAATAAACAAGTTCATATTCAGACCATTGTTCCTCACAGGCATTCAAGATTTGTGACAAAGATAAGTAGAATCAGTCAAGCAGAAATATACGAGTCGGGAAACATCTTCCAAGAAAATCAGTATGTTTACTGCTCCCTGAAGTAGATTTCAAGGAAAAAAACGGAACACACATTTAAAAAAAAGTTCCCAAAAAGTAAGCACTTGTGTAGGGATATAAGGAGTCAGTCACAGAGGATGTAAACAGGCTACGCTCCACAAGATGGACAAATACATGCTGGACAGCCTAAAACAAATAAGGCCAACAAATAGAAAGCAAGAAAATGTGAGTTTCAAAACATCAGGTCAAGAGTAAGCAATGGACAGAATGCATTTCCAGGTCAGTTTCAGCATGTCCCCAATATGCCTTTGCGACCTAACAGCTACACTGTCTGACAGGCTTTGAAGTACATAGCAGACTTCCAGCCCAGAACATCAAAGAGAGGTTGTCACAATATCTGGATTTTTTTTTTTTAATAAACATTTGTGATACTTAAGCCATCTTATAAATGTGATACAAAGCACGTTTTAAATATTCTGGCTGATATCGCTTGGATGAATGTACAAATTCCACTACTTTCAGTATCACCTCCTTATACACATGCACTGTCAAGGAAAAAAGTACGCAAGCTTTAAGGCACTATTTTCACTCCATACTCGCCAACCTTTTTGGTCACACAAATAAGTTACTATAAATCACTGACCTGATATTAGCGAAAGTCTCAACATAATGGAAGCCGGTATTAGCAGAGAGACTGGGCTGGAATTGTTCGAGGTTTGCTCCCTTATTCCAAACTATTTATGGGCTGGTATGAGAGAGATCACGTCTGGACCAGTGTGGCTTCACAATCGACGGACCAGATAGAGTAGGAGGCTCGTACACTGAGGATATTTTGATGATTGGACTGGCAGAGAAGATGCATACCTGGATGATGAATGTTCTAACATACACTTAAACATGACTTTCAGTAAAGAGGTCATCATGCTGGGTGTTCAGCTTCACATTAAAATGGTCAAATACAAAGTGGGAACACAGCAAGGAGGTTGCTCGTAACTCTAGATTACACGCATCAACCTTGCCCACTAGACCTCAAAGTGTTCCTATAGATACACCAGTGAGGACACATACATTAACAAGGGTCTACTGAAACCGTTAGGTTAGCCTCAGCCAACACGGTTACCAATAATAAGGCCCGAGTCTGGTGGGTAAAACCAGCAGGTCATTCACTCAAACCCAAAAACCTAAGTCAAGACAGAAAAAGCAGAAAAGGTTTAGGCTCATCACTTCTCACCCTCATCAAACCGCTCAATTTAAAACAATTTCGAACAGTCACTGGATAATACTAGACAATGATGATCAGTTAGGGGGAATGATTACCAAAAGGCTGATGGTAGCCATTAGAAGAGGTAACACAATCAGAAAGATGCTGATTCCTAGCACAGGATGGATAAGAATTGGCTGCAGGTATAGCAAAAAGGATTATTGATGTGTGGCAAATGTAGTGTTGGTTTATTAAACTTTGACAAGAATAAGGAATTTAGTAATAATACTACAAAATGTTACCATATTAATGAACTTATCACTTATATCATTGATAAAAATCCACAAAGCGGCATCAGGGAGCTAATGCTGAAAAGAACAGATGCAATCTGGATTATAAAACTTCGAGCACTGGGTAAAGGTCTTATTATAGATAAAACAACTGCAGTCGTTTTTGGGAGGCCAAAGAATGTAGGTATGCAAGTGTTTTGTTAAGAGACAATCTAATCTATGCAGTACAAATTTTGGTACATCATGGAACAGGGGTATTTTTATGAAGCTACAAACACTAACATAGGTACTATAACGTGCTGGTTATACAGCAATTTTAAAATTGTGAATGTTTTTGTTATTTTAAGTCAGGATTTATTTTGTTTCTCAAACGCCAAGTCTATTCCTGGATCAAATGTTAATTGTGTGTATGAAAAGGAAAGCGTACTAAGCTCTGCAGCACGAGTCACAACGTCATTCAAGCCTGGTATTAACTCAGATGATTAGTCTATGATGTAATAGATCCATTAAGAGAGCTATTGTTTAAATGACACCTTAAGGATGCATCACACTACATTACAATTATGAAATTGAACAAAATACAAGTGATACTAAGATACAAATATCCATCATGGAAACTGTCTACCACTACGTAATAACGTAGCAAGCAAAAAAGAAGCAAACATATTAATTTAATCTTTTTTGGGAAGGGCCTGCGGATCCAGAGTTATTTTCCCAACACTGGTAAAATTAGCCGGTAACATGGAATTTGATAACTGTTTTTAGTTTCAAGTCAATATGTTTACCTTTCTTACATCTTCTTTGATTAGAGACTAATGACTTTTTTGGGCACAAGTTTGCAGTTACATTTATTTCTTCACTTATTTTATGTAAAACATTAGTTGCCTGAGAAATGTTCAAAGAAGCGACTTATACAAGATCACTTTCCCACTTGAGGCATTTAAAGCAGGGAGTTACACTCATCCATTAGAATATGGGGTGTACACCAAAAGGCAATCTCCAAGATGGCACCTGCACGGAAGAACCTGTTCCAACTAAGGGGAATGTCTGATGAGATACTGCTTCCGGCAAGAGCTTTACTTAGTGGAGACAAACATTGGCTTTCAGGAAGTTAATGCCCAGGCTAGCCCTCATGCGCCTAGTCTCTAGACTAGGGAACCCTTCTCAGGGGAGATACACACATTCTTCACTAACTGTGAGGATGCTGTGATCTTCTGGGGTTCATGGCGCCTGGAGACAATTGAGGCTATTTGTTTCATCACTGCTGCACTGATGTCTAGATCACAGAAACGTTTGGGTAAGCTGATAAATATTTAGCCGCTCTTCTCAGTAGACTTCCATGTTCGAATTACAAGCGTTAATTGTGAGCGGCATATACATTTATAAAGGAACCCTAAGAACTGAAACGCAGTGAGACGAGAGTACGTTTTCTAAATGTGCCAATTGAGACTAGTTGATCGTGGTGTTTTTACCATGCTTATCCTTACTAACTTTTGCTAAGTTATCAGAACTATCACAGCACCTTAAAGAGAGGGGAGGCTTGTTCACTACAGAACAGAGACAGACATTTACTTCTAGAGGCAGGACTGCTTACTTTCAGATTGCAGCAATGTCTCTTTGGGGCAGCCCTATGGTCTGTGCGAGGCCTTCTCTGTTGCTATAAGTTCCTGCTCCTCTGGTCTCTCTTGGGGTCAGCATTGTAGTTCATTGTTATGCTGTCTCTGCTGGTGGTAATCCTGTTCATGCTGTTACTCTTCCGGTCAGGCCTGTGGTTTTATTCTGCGCTCTTTCTGCTGAGGTTTAGTCCTGTTTTCCAGTTTCTCTTCTGGTCCGCCCTCTGGTTCGGTGATGTCTCTTCTGCTGGTGGTCCTGTTCTTGGGGTCTATGGTTCAATTGACCTGTGGTTCTATACTATGCTGTCTCTGCTGATGGTGGCCCTGTTGTTGTGGTCTCGCTAGGATTTAGTCATCCTGTGGTTGTGTATACTGTGCTATTTGTGCAGTCGAAGTCCCGCTCTTGTGGTCTCGCTAGGATTCATTCATCCTGTGGTCCTATCCTATGCTGTCTCTGCCAGTGGTAGTTCTGTTCTCGAGGTCTCTCTAGGATTTAGTCATCCTGTGGTCCTAGGCTCTGCTGTCTCGGCCGGTGGTATTCCTGTTCTCGAGGTCTCTCTAGGATGTGGTCATCCTGTGGTCCTAGGCTCTGCCGTCTCGGCCAGTGGTAGTCCTGTTCTCGAGGTCTCTCTAGGATTTAGTCGCCCTGTGGTTCTATGCTCCGCTGTCGTTTGTCCTGTTCGCGCTGTCACCAGCAGTCAGTGCCTCTAGTGCTGCTGAGGTCTTAGCTCCCGTTCTCCCTCAGAGGCTAGCTCCTCTGATTGCTCTTGTTGTCTTAAACATGCACTCAGAATATCCCTTGGTGTTTCCAAAGGCCGAACTGGGGATTCAGACACCCAGATTACATGCAGTGGTACAACAACTACATCTGAATTTATCAGAAGACAAATGCCATTTGGAGTATCCTGCAGGGATGCGCCTGGCATGTGATGCAGTCAAGAGCACCAGGGATGCCTTCAAATTGCAGCTCATGTGGAAATATGGAGAAGCAACAGGGACTCGGTCAGACTCTGGAGTACTGAGAGGAATATCACCCAGACCTCACCGTGGTTAGAGGGTTGAAATGCTTGCTGACAGCAGATCTAGAAACACAGTACTGTACCTCAGGTACCCATGCACTATATATCAGGGGTGTGACTTTCATCAGCTCCAAGTCCACAGCACTGTACCCCACTGCACTATACACCAGGTGCTGTAGTTTCCATCCACTGCAGCTCCGCAGCACAGTACCACACTACACTATACACCAGGTGCTGTAGCCTCCATCCGCAGCAGGTCCACAGCACTGTGCCCCACTGCACTATACACCAGGTGCTGTAGCTTCCATCCACTACAGCTCCACAGCACAGTACCCTGTTGCACTATACACCAGGTGCTGTAGCTTCTATCCACTGTGAGTCCACAGCACTGTACCTCACTGCACTATACACCAAGGGATGCAGCTTCCATCCACTGCAGATCCACAGCACGGTACCCCACTGCACTATACACAAGGTGCTGTAGCTTCCATCTACTGTGAGTCCACATCACTGTACCCCATTGTACTATACACCAGGTGCTGTAGATTCCATCCAATGCAGCTCCGCAGCACAGTACCCCGCTGCACTATACACCAGGTGCTGTAGCACGGTACCCCATTGCACTATACACCTGGTGTTGTAGTTTCCATCCACTGTAGCTCCACAGCATGGTACCCCACTGCACTATACACCAAGTGATGCAGCTTCCATCCACAGCAGGCCCACAGCACTGTGCCCACTGCACTATACACCAGGTATTGTAGCTTCCATCCACTGCAGCTCCACAGCATGGTACCCCATTGCACTATACACCAGGTGCTGTAGCTTCCATCTACTGTGAGTCCACAGCACTGTACCCCACTGCACTATACACCAGGTGTTGTAGTTTCAATCCACTGCAGCTCCACAGCACGGTACCCCAATGCACTATACACCAGGTGCTGTAGCTTCCATCTACTGTGAGTCCACAGCACTGTACCCCATTGCACTATACACCACGTGCTGTAGCTTCTATTGGCTGTAGCTCCACAGCACTGTACCCCACTGCACTATACACCAGGTGCTGTAGCTTCCATCCACAGCAGATCCACAGCACTGTACCCCATTGTACTATACACCAGGTGCTGCAGCTTCTATCCACAGCAGTTTCACAACACTTTACCCCACTGCACTATACACGAGGTGCTGTAGCTTCTATCCACTGCAGGCCCACATCACTGTACCCCACTGGACTATACACAAGGTGCTGTAGCTTCTATCAACTGCAGCTCCACAGCACTGTACCCCACTGCACTATACACCAGGTGCTGTAGCTTCTATCCACTCAGTCCAGAGCACTGTACCCCACTGTACTATACACCAGGTGCTGTAGCTTCCATCTACTGTGAGTCCACAGCACGGTACCCCACTGTACTATACACAGGGTGCTGTAGCTTCTATCCACTGCAGCTCCACAGCACTGTACCCCATTACATTATACACCGTTTTGCAGCTTCCATCCACAGCAGGTCCACAGCACTGTGCCCCACTGCTCTATACACCAGGTGCTGTAGCTTCCATCCACTGTAGCTCCACAGCACTGTACCCCACTGCACTATACACCAGGTGCTGTAGCTTCTATCCACAGCAGGTCCACAGCACTGTACCCCATTGCACTATACACCAGGTGCTGTAGCTTCTATCCACTACAGGTCCACACCACGGTACCCCACTGAACTAAATACCAAGTGATGCAGCTTCCATCCACAGAAGGTCCACAGCACTGTGCCCCACTGCACTATACACCAGGTGCTGTAGCTTCTATCAACCGTAGCTCCACAGCACTGTACCCCATTGCACTAGTCACCAGGTGCTGAAGCTTCTATCCACTGCAGGTCCACAGCACTGTACCCCATTGTACTATACACCAGGTGCTGCAGCTTCTATCCACAGCAGTTTCACAACACTTTACCCCACTGCACTATACACGAGGTGCTGTAGCTTCTATCCACTGCAGGTCCACAGCACTGTACCCCACTGCATTATACACAAGGTGCTGTAGCTTCTATCGACTGTAGCTCCACAGCACTGTGCCCCACTGCACTATACACCAGGTGCTGTAGCTTCCATCCACTACAGCTCCACAGCACAGTACCCTGTTGCACTATATACCAAGTGCTGTAGCTTCTATCCACAGTGAGTCCACAGCACTGTACCCCACTGCACTATACACCAAGTGATGCAGCTTCCATCCACTGCAGATCCACAGCACGGTACCCCATTGCACTATACACCTGGTGTTGTAGTTTCCATCCACTGTAGCTCCACAGCATGGTACCCCACTGCACTATACACCAAGTGATGCAGCTTCCATCCACAGCAGGCCCACAGCACTGTGCCCACTGCACTATACACCAGGTATTGTAGCTTCCATCCACTGCAGCTCCACAGCATGGTACCCCATTGCACTATACACCAGGTGCTGTAGCTTCCATCTACTGTGAGTCCACAGCACTGTACCCCACTGCACTATACACCAGGTGTTGTAGTTTCAATCCACTGCAGCTCCACAGCACGGTACCCCAATGCACTATACACCAGGTGCTGTAGCTTCCATCTACTGTGAGTCCACAGCACTGTACCCCATTGCACTATACACCACGTGCTGTAGCTTCTATTGGCTGTAGCTCCACAGCACTGTACCCCACTGCACTATACACCAGGTGCTGTAGCTTCCATCCACAGCAGATCCACAGCACTGTACCCCATTGCACTATACACAAGGTGCTGTAGCTTCTATCTACTGCGAGTCCACATGACTGTACCCCATTGTACCATACAGCAGGTGCTGTAGCTTCTACCCACTGCAGCTCCACAGCACGGTACCCCATTACACTATACACCAGGTGCTGTAGCTTTCATCCACTGCAGTTCCACAGCACTGTACACCATTGCATTATACACTATGTGTTGCAGCTTCCATCCACAGCATGTCCACATCACTGTACCCCACTGGACTATACACAAGGTGCTGTAGCTTCTATCAACTACAGCTCCACAGCACTGTACCCCACTGCACTATACACCAGGTGCTGTAGCTTCTATCCACTCAGTCCAGAGCACTGTACCCCACTGTACTATACACCAGGTGCTGTAGCTTCCATCTACTGTGAGTTCACAGCACGGTACCCCACTGTACTATACACAAGGTGCTGTAGCTTCTATCCACTGCAGCTCCACAGCACTGTACCCCATTGCATTATACACCGTTTTGAAGCTTCCATCCACAGCAGGTCCACAGCACTGTGCACCACTGCTCTATACACCAGGTGCTGTAGCTTCCATCCACTGTAGCTCCACAGCACTGTACCCCACTGCACTATACACCAGGTGCTGTAGCTTCTATCCACTGCAGGTCCACAGCACTGTACCCCATTGCACTATACACCAGGTGCTGTAGCTTCTATCCACTACAGGTCCACACCACGGTACCCCACTGAACTATACACCAAGTGATGCAGCTTCCATCCACAGAAGGTCCACAGCACTGTGCCCCGCTGCACTATACACCAGGTGCTGTAGCTTCTATCGACTGTAGCTCCACAGCACTGTACCCCATTGCACTATACACCAGGTGCTGTAGCTTCTATCCACTGCAGGTCCACAGCACTGTACCCCATTGTACTATACACCAGGTGCTGCAGCTTCTATCCACAGCAGTTTCACAACACTTTACCCCACTGCACTATACACGAGGTGCTGTAGCTTCTATCCACTGCAGGCCCACATCACTGTACCCCACTGGACTATACACAAGGTGCTGTAGCTTCTATCAACTGCAGCTCCACAGCACTGTACCCCACTGCACTATACACCAGGTGCTGTAGCTTCTATCCACTCAGTCCAGAGCACTGTACCCCACTGTACTATACACCAGGTGCTGTAGCTTCCATCTACTGTGAGTCCACAGCACGGTACCCCACTGTACTATACACAGGGTGCTGTAGCTTCTATCCACTGCAGCTCCACAGCACTGTACCCCATTACATTATACACCGTTTTGCAGCTTCCATCCACAGCAGGTCCACAGCACTGTGCCCCACTGCTCTATACGCCAGGTGCTGTAGCTTCCATCCACTGTAGCTCCACAGCACTGTACCCCACTGCACTATACACCAGGTGCTGTAGCTTCTATCCACAGCAGGTCCACAGCACTGTACCCCATTGCACTATACACCAGGTGCTGTAGCTTCTATCCACTACAGGTCCACACCACGGTACCCCACTGAACTAAATACCAAGTGATGCAGCTTCCATCCACAGAAGGTCCACAGCACTGTGCCCCACTGCACTATACACCAGGTGCTGTAGCTTCTATCAACCGTAGCTCCACAGCACTGTACCCCATTGCACTAGTCACCAGGTGCTGAAGCTTCTATCCACTGCAGGTCCACAGCACTGTACCCCATTGTACTATACACCAGGTGCTGCAGCTTCTATCCACAGCAGTTTCACAACACTTTACCCCACTGCACTATACACGAGGTGCTGTAGCTTCTATCCACTGCAGGTCCACAGCACTGTACCCCACTGCATTATACACAAGGTGCTGTAGCTTCTATCGACTGTAGCTCCACAGCACTGTGCCCCACTGCACTATACACCAGGTGCTGTAGCTTCCATCCACTACAGCTCCACAGCACAGTACCCTGTTGCACTATATACCAAGTGCTGTAGCTTCTATCCACAGTGAGTCCACAGCACTGTACCCCACTGCACTATACACCAAGTGATGCAGCTTCCATCCACTGCAGATCCACAGCACGGTAGCCCATTGCACTATACACCAGGTGCTGTAGTTTCCAACTACGGTGGTCCACAGCACTGTACCCCATTACACTATACACCAGGTGCTGTAGCTGTGTGAAGTGTTTACGGCGCGAGTGTAGTCTTGCACTGTTACTTGCATACTGTTAGCTCACAGAGTGTCCTGCTGTTCTCTTTCATGAGTGTTACTTGCCGCCAGTAGCTCACAAGCATTCTGTACGTGTGTGTTATTTCTGTTTAGTTACTTACAAGAAATGCACCTACCTACAAGATGTTTGTGAAAGTGATGGAAACACCCCTGTATCCAAATACTTATACATTGCATTGTTACTGTACTTTTGCGGGACTTAGGAGTACTTCACGAGGGAAACACTGTTCGACAATGTACACCTCTAATCAAAAAGGGCCCTCACACCCTGGAGCCCCAGGACACAGTTGCCATCTATCACCAATATACTTTGAAGCACTCTACCTCCAAACCACCATAAGCAGTGTAAGCCTACCTACTGCAGCTGCGAGCCCATACTGTACTGTGCCCCTGCAAATAGTTTAGCAAGGCTTCACCAATGAGTAGCTCGTGAGCTGCTGGTAGCTCTCCATCTACCTGTGGGTGGCACTAGGGTGTGGAGTCCAGCTTATTAAATTAGAAGTTTTGCTTAGCTAAATAAATATGTGTATACCAAAACTGGAAAACGTATTGAAGACAAAAATGTGTATGTTTTCAGGACCTATAAGCTAAAGTTGGGAAAAAAATGGTTGAATTTCTAAAATCTATTTAAAGCCAATATTTGAGTGATAAATCATGCAGCACTGGTGAGACTTATTATTAATACTATTACCTTGGTGCCAGGTGCAATGCTGATATGACTTAAATATTACTCACATACAGGGATTTCATATTGAAAAGCCTTTTTGCATTACTGCTGGCAGACGTTCCTTTTCTATTTTTAGGTCGAGCATAAGCGTTCGACCTCGTGTATACTTTTAAGTATACTTATACTGTAGGGTTAAAGCGATTTCATTTGTTGGTTGCAGTGTCCGTTAAAAATCCTTGCTCGCTAGTGGTCAGTTCTGCCTCTTTGTCCATCCTTTTTCTCTTTCAGAGCAGGGACCAACTACTGTATAATTATACTTTGTCCTGTTTATCTCTTTGGTAGGGGACTTTTTTCAGTTTTTGCCTGCTCGTCTTACACTGTGGGTGTGTGTTTCAGAGCCGCCATGCTTTTTGGGGCAAGTCCTCTAGCAGATCTCCCTTCCTCTCCCTTAGCTCCCTCTGCAAACATAAAACAGCAGAGGGGGTTGTTTCCAGGGCCAGCTCGGCCTCACTCTCTTTTTTGTTTTGTAACTTAAACTATGGTCGTGAGTTATCGTCCTTGCTTCCCTTATTTTTCTTAAGACCACATGACTAATTGCAATAACAAAAAATAACAAACACCAGCTGTACGTTCCAATTAGCATACTACTCGCCTTAAAGCTCTTCAACGCCACATAAGGGTAGTAAGCGCTATATAAATACAATTACAAAAGCTGTTCAGCAACTGAAGTCTTTTATCCCACTTATTATCTCACCCATCGTCACTATAAAGGGTGGGCCTGCTATGGCTGTTTTATTCAAAGCAAGTAGGGCTTGTTTAACAATCTGACTTGAAACTGCATGCTATTGTTCAATTGCCTGTCGCTTCCTTTGACTGTGATATCGCCAGCATGCATTTTCCTCTAATTTAGAGTAGTTGTGGTCTGCCTACTCTTGGGGTGGGAGTGTAGTCTCTCCCCTGGTGTGCCTAACCCCTGCCTCTGGGCTGCTTTATGCTACCTGGGCTGCAGGGCGTCTTGTTCTGAGTTCAGAGGTGGTCACACTGTGAGTCTCTCAGCGGCCGCTGCTCGAGTCACACTCTCTGAAGTTGAGGATCTTCCTGGGATGGGGTAGGCCTTGCGGCGACTCTAGTGTGTTTGGTGCGGATGGGGCCGCCGATTCCTCGTTGGCGGTGGGCCCACTGCAGGTGTGACTGTGCATGCCCAGAGAGGAAGGGCGGATGAGCTCCAGGCTTCCTCTGCCTGTGCTCAGGAATGCCAGCACTGCTCGGGGAGAGGTCGGCCCAGGTTAGCTCACCGACAGAAGAGGGGCTGCAGCAGTAATCACTGGCACTCCCACTGGTCGCTGATGGAACGCTACCCTGTGTAGTTAGCCGCCCCTCTTCCAGCACTGCACAATCTCACACATGTATGTGGACGGCATGTCATATGTTACAAATCCACAGTCAGCTCTTTAAAACCTCTGTTGGTGTTTTTACAGTTTTATCCACAAGAATTATGCAAGCCGACGCTCAGCTTTGCTAGATGATGGAGATGGTCTTGGCATCCCAGTATGGATCAGAGCTTTCGGTTGACAAGAGGGGCACACATGAAAGCGAAAAAGGTTCCTGCTGGGCGTTCATCCATTTGACTGCCTTGCTCTCTTCTTTCCCATCTCCGGACTGCCTGGGAGCCAGCGCTTTACCGCAGTGTGGGCACTAACACATCTTGACTGTTTTGTACACTTTAGGGCGGGTACGCTGAGAGAACAGAGCAAGCACTGCGTAGGCAGAGAGGGGGAAGACAGCGCTGTGTGGTACTGCTACTCCAGCTAGGCGTGAGCCCCAACATGTCAAACCAGGAACAGGACATAACCAGCCAAGTGCCTACCCCTAGATCTCAAGGAGCCTTCCCTTAGCCCAGTCTGGCCAAGCAAAGCTGCTATTCCAGCTGCCAGGCAGAGACATGCCCTCCTAAAACAAACACCTGAACATGACACGGTGGCTTTGCAGTACAGCATTACCTAAAACGTAAACAAATCCTCGTTGTTCACCTTGGAATCGGCAGGGCAAACAAGTGCCTTTTCAAGACATTTTCACATCTTGTTACAATAACACAACATCCTGTGATCAACTTTAACAGAAAATTGTTTCCTGCTGTTTTGTAAGATGCCTTTAAAGGGACAAAAGTGTGTTTCAATATCTTCCAACTGTTCTTGTTCACTCGCTTTTTTTGTAGCAGGTAAATGTCTAGTGTGCTTTCGTTTGCTAAGTGTTTTGAGTTTAACTTGCAAAGTGAACCACGAGCCCCTACCTACCACGTTTTTAATTAACCCTTCCAACTGTCGGCTTCTTTCTCGCTTTTTGGAAATGCACGCACAAGCAGCGTCGCAAGGGTGCCATGTGGGCCTAATGCGGGCAATGAATCGGGTCCCAAGGCCTCGTGTGCGGTGATGAAAGGCAGCCACAATGAAAGTGGAGTTTCCCATTCACATCCTCTGCCTAGGGTGACCAGATCTGGGCCATTTTACAAAAACAGAAGAAGGGCTACGTATTTACATCAACGGAGCATCGCAGAATGGCAGCTCTCATCAACATCGGAACGCAGAAGAGGCACTAAGAAGATAAATACAATTTAATTTTTTAAACCAGCATCATACCTGTGAATTAAATCGCTTACGTATAACAACTGCTAACCAGCTCTGCTTTGGAAAATCTAAAAAGTGCCTCACTGCTTTCAGTCGATCACCTCTAAAAACCGAGACATAAGCCAAATTTGCAAAAATCTGCCAGGAAGGCTCGTGAAAAACCAGGACTGTAACGCAAATCTGGGACACCTGGCCACCCTACCTCTGCCCCCGGTGTTACTTACTTCACCTGCTATATCCTCAATAACTACGCCTTCAGAAAGCATTCACATATCTCCCTCTCTTCCCTGCCCTCTCGATATAGCCACTACCTGCAAGAGGTTGGGGTTCAGGGGCGTAGGTTGGGTAAATTGGGACCTAATTTGTGAACAGTATTGGGCCTCCCTGGTCACAGGGTTGGGAATTAAGTAAGGTAAAATTGCATTGCCCCATTACCGCCTGTGCCCTGGTGCCACTGCACCTACTGCACTATTGGGAGCTGTGCCCCTGGAATTCATGAGCATCCAGCATCCAAAATTGTAGTTTGGTTGCATGAATACATTGTTCTTGGTTAACCCCACGCCTGCAGTGTCACGCACCGCGGTCTCGGCACCCCCACACCTTCCTGCACTATTGATAGCTGCGCCCCTGGCTGCAGCCGCCTTTCTCACGCCCAGATGTCCGCGCGGAATCCGCGAGCATCCGACCCTGCATCAGCCCGCTTGTCTCCTGTCAATAACCAGTAAGTGTTAATAAAATGAGTGTGCACCGTTTTGGCACGGCAGGCTTCAAGAGCCGCTGCGGAGCCCTGGAAAGGAGATGGCTACATTGGATGGGAAAGCCACAGCACACAGCAAGCCACAGCTCACAGCTAGCCACAGCGCACAGCTAGCCACAGCGCACAGCTAGCCACAGCTCACAGCAAGCCACAGCTCACAGCAAGCCACAGCTCACAGCAAGCCACAGCGCACAGCTAGCCACAGCACACAGCAAGCCACAGCTCACAGCAAGCCACAGCTCACAGCAAGCCACAGCTCACAGCTAGCCACAGCGCACAGCAAGCCACAGCGCACAGCTAGCCACAGCGCACAGCAAGCCACAGCGCACAGCTAGCCACAGCGCACAGCTAGCCACAGCGCACAGCTAGCCACACCCGGGATGTCAGCCAGTATCAGTTAACACCACCTACGGGAAACGATGCATTAATCCTGCTCCTAATTAAGCTAACCGTGACGGAGGACACCCCTTGAATGCTTCTCCTGGGTATTTTAGGCTTCTCAGTGTTCGAACATATGAATTCGAATTATTCTTGTTCCAATGCAATGAAAACAAATGGGGGCATCAGATTTCCACACTGTTCGCGTGTCTGCGTGAAGTTTGTGCCACGACCTTCCACTTCCGGGCTAATGAAAAGCTGCATTTCTTTGCTCGGTGTTTTCATTTCTCGTCGCAAGCCGTGGTAACCGTGTTTGGCCTGTCCGCGGATTCTTCATCCTGCAGGGTTTAACACAAACCTGCGGCCACATCGATAGCTGCCGTTCACCGATCTATTAGATTGGGGTTATTTTACGTGTTTCTTCATTTGAGGGGTTTATTGATCGCGCTCCGTTTCACTGCCCTCCCTTCCCGCCTGTTTTCCTTGTCTCCTTATTTCTTCTCTCACGCACATGACACACTACTGTACCAACCACCCATCCTTCCTTTAAACAGCACAACATAAACTGTTATCCGAACAATGCAGCCTTATTTTAAAACCACAAAACAACCCCGGTATGTAGCTTAAGACGCCAGACCTGGTTTTTCAATTCAGGTTCCTTGAGTTGTGGGTTTAAGTTTCCTGTGAGACCATCCTCGTGTCGCCAACACAGCTCTTTTTTCTTCATCCGTGTATTTTTTTCATACTTCCAGCAGCATTGAAGGCTTAAATGTTGGTCAATTTATCAGATTCTTCGTCTTAAAATACCCCATTTTGTCACAAAATGGGTTTAGCACATACCCTGTGACGTGCTAGCTGCAATTCAATACCAGCGAGTGTCCTGCTTGTTCTCCTGCCTGAGAGCATCTCTGGAGTGGAGGGTTGTCAAGCGTCCTCATTAATTTAATTTAATGTTTTTTTGTTTGTTTCTAACTAAACTTTTCCAACACTTATTTTTTTTGGTTGGGTTTTTGTTTCAAATAATTGAGAAGGCATCAGATCACCCCTAAATACTGAGAAGAAATTGACAACTGCAAACAAGATTTCATTCCCCCAGCCAGTGTAAGGATGTACTGTAGGCCCAGGCACACCTGAATATTCCCGTCCTTCCTCCTGCATTAGTAACAGCGGCTCTAGATGAGCTTTGATACTAGAGTGTGCCCTCCTCCATTTTGTGTTCCTACTGATTAGACATTGCAGTCACTGGATGACAGGACTCTGGATGGCCAACCACCACAAGGGCTACAAAGGCATGTGCAACATGAGTTTACCACCGCCACTCTCATGTCTTGGCTCTATCACAGAAGCTATTTAGATGTAACCAGGGCGTTCTCGGAGATCAGAGACAGATGTTTAGGCAGATGTCCTAGAGTCCTTTCAAACAAGCTGGGAGGGAGAGCGCTCTCTGTAGCTGCACTGAGACTCTGGCTCACGCTCCCAGCAGATGATGTTCTCAACCAACTCTGGTTCTCCTTAGAGAATGCCTGCGCGTTGGATCAGTGCATGTGGTATGTTTCTACCTGTTCTAATGTTGTGCTGTAGAAATGCATATTTACAAAGTAATCTGGCCCCGCACATAAATAATTTGTGTTTTATGAATGAAAATGTTAGTCCCCAAACTAGGACGGTGATTGTGATCCTCATGCCTCGAAGTAATGACCTCAACTCATCTACACCTTTGATTATTCCAGTACTCTGCGATGGTAACAAACGCTGCAGCAAGTAGATTGAGCCTATAGCGTTCAATCAGATAAATGAAGTTGAAATATCAACTAACTAATATTGACTCCCCATTCTCGACTACCAGCAGATCTTCATTGCAGGTACATATGGAACTGAGAATAGTAAATTGTGCTTTGCTCTTCTATGCTTATCCCGATACGTTGGTAGTCGAGATTGTGGAGTCGATCTACGTGAAGTTTGATACTCTTGACTTTCTTATCCTAAGATACAACCATCTTTTGCTAGTGTGTGTTAATGTAAGCTTCTGCTCGCTTTGCCAGCTCAGGGGCAGCACTGGAATGTCAGCACCTCATTGGAAGAATCTGGAGGGTGGGCTGTGCTGCAAGGCCGCAGTGCTGCGCGTCCCCCTGGCATCTGTAAAGTCCTACCGCTCCAAGGCCATGGTAGTAATTGGCAGGGCCACTGGAAGCATGCAGCAATTTAGGGCCAAATAAGCAGCAGAGTTGACAAACTTATGTTACAAGAGTTGGTAAATTATGGAGAACGTGCAGCACAATATCTGGCAGTGTTTTATCGTGTTTTGTCGTTTTAACTACTTTCTATACTATTTGGGCATGGTTGTAACTCGTTGGTACCAGGTTAATACATGAACACAGCAATTAGCAACTGAAAGGTGACCAGTTAACCATGGCAAATGGTCTTTACCTACCCAGAATCAAATTAAGTATTTTTTAAGTAAATAGTGAACCGTTTGAGCCAGAAGCGTATTTTGTTTTTTGCGAAAACTGCAAAATGCGCAGCAGATGATGGATTGTATGGCAAATGCAGCAAATCCATAACTGTGGACAACTTCAGAGGACTGTATAATTCCAGGGGCCTGGGTAGTCGTGTCTGCATAATAAGTACTTTTTCTGCAGGCATGTCTTCTGCTTAATACTTTTAGTAGTATTACATTTGTAAAGGAAATCCACAGTCAAAATAATAACACAAAACACTTCTTCAGATCTCAAATGTATTTTAGAGACCGAAGGACACCAAAATAGTAATGCGTCTAAAATCAACTCTTCTAAAGTCTAAATATATCTCAGCAACCTGTGGTGTATTGTTGGATGGTACTTAGAGCCAAAATGGAGGTGAATCGTATCACCATGGACAGTTTAGCATACAGAGTGGGTTTAAAAAATCTATACCATTAGTATAAACCGCCAGAAATGAAATAACACAAATGTCATTTATTACAAGGCAGAATGCTAAAACATGGCGTGTCGACTGCCCATTAAAAAGACTTGTCAGGACACTAGAAACATTGCATATGTGTACTTCACAGAATGCGTAAATGGCTTTACGTCCCCAAGTGTTTTAAGCACGGCCTTCAAAGCAAATACGAGCAGTGACATTTTGGCAGTTGAAGTACATTTTTAGGTCGAGCACGCAAGCGATTTGACCTGTTGTAAGAATTGTGGGCATTTAACTACGCCCACCGCATGCCCATCATTTTCACTCGTTCGTGGGCTAGCCTTTCAAAAATCCGTTGTTATCATCTGTAAATGCTTTACGTTTGTCCCTCCTAGGGGCGGTTTGTTACCGCCTTGCAGACTGCCCCGTTACATGGATAATTGCACAATTACCGATACATTTGACTGCAAGCAAACTACTTTTTGTGTCTCTCCTTCGCGCTCATGCCGGCCATGACGCTTTGAATCGTCTCGCTTATGTAAGCTGTTTTACTTTTCATTTTCAATTTAAGTGGGAAGAAGAGTCCAGTTAGGAATTTACAACGCTAATAGTTCTAACTCAGCAAATGCAAGACCCATTGCATTGCAAAAGCTTGTTGAATATGAAGGCTACTAAAATAATCTTATATGATGTGGTCACTGTGACAACTCTTATAAGATTAGTTGCTCAGGATGGTGCTCTTCGTCTACAAGCGGCTCTCGCTACAGAAAGGTTGGCGATCTCCGGTTTGGCCCCAACAATCAATCGCAGGTGGTCGGCAGTCATTTTATTCTATTGGGCGTTTCCCCAGTGGGCGGGAGCCACTGGAGGCCAATTGGGAACGCAGAGGCCTGCTCCTCCTGGTGTCTGGCACTTTCCCAAGCTCCTCTGCAGCAGGCGGGGGGTGGGGTGGGGGAGAAAAACAGAGTGAGGGGCAGAAGGAGAGATCTAGCCTGGATCGAAAGAGAGATGGCAAGGAGAGGAAGTAAACTATTTGTCATCTGGCTTTTTGTGCCCCCACAACAAAGCTGCTAAATGTGCCAGGTGACGACACATGAACAAACAATGTTCCTTGCCATGCACAATAATTCATCCTTCTACTTTTCACTTCAAAGAAGTGTTGTTTTCTTAAAAATGTTTAAATGTGACATTGTCTGTAAGTGTATGTATATATGTATATAGTTGTAAATATAGATTATAGATGTACTTGCATACAAGTCTGACTGAAACATTTTATAGCCCACCGGTTTTATCTGTGGCCCAGTGTGTGCTCCCCTCAAACTCACTTCTAGAGGTCAGCGCTGCACATAAGGACAGCGCTGTGAGGCCTTGCCCCAGTGTTTGACTGCGCTTACCTCGGATTCCTGCTGCAGCGTGAGGCATTGGTCCAGAAAGGCCAGCGAGCGGTCCACAGACTTCTTGACCCTCTTCTTGGAGTTGCCCCCGGGCACCAGCTCCCCGTCCGACAGGCACTGGAACCAGTCGGCCTGCAGGGCCTGCTGAATGGTCATGAACTTCGGCACGGACAGCTCCAGGCGCCCACCTCCGCCCCAGACGGACACCGTCTGCCAGGGGAAGCGGGAAAGAACACAAGCTACTGTCAGCCAAGGAACAAATCAAACAGCAAGCTTCACAGCGCTATGTCTGTCTGGGAGCAGTCAGTGGCGGCTGATGACATTTGAAAGAGGTGGGGCATGAAAGTTTTGGAAATTTCTGAAAAAGAAGTGGGCAAACGCTGCATTTTCTAGCAAATCTGAAAAAGCAAGAAGGATTATAGAGCAATTGTGAAAATATATACTTAAATTAGTGAAACAAACTATATCTTACTGAATTAAAATTGTTCAACAGTTAGTGTAGCGCCTAAATTCAAATTGTCCCTCTGCTCCCATCCTATCCTCATTGTTCTCTCTATGCCCCGCCCCTTCTCATTTGTCCTGTCTTCTCTCTCCTCCTCTACTTTCTCCCTCTCTTCCCTAGCCCCCCCTCTCCTCCTTATCTTCTTCTGTTTCCTCACCCCCTCCTTCTCTCCCCATCTCTCGCTTCTCGTCCTTCTTCTCTTTCCCTCCCTTCTCATTTCTCTCCCTCTCTCCCTACTCCCTCTCCTGGTTCGCAGAAATGGAGTAGTGATCTGTCTGGAGTAAGGTCCTGGACTCGGCTCTGGCCCTCGGGCTCCTTGTTACCGCACTACGGATGGTTATCATTATGTGGCACTGGTGCCTGAGAGCAGAGGCCACGACACCAGCCACGCTTTGCCATCTCCCAGTGCCCGCTCCACTCCGAGGGGAGGGACTTACTGGTGAGGTGGAAACACCCAGCAGCGCGTGCAGAAACGCCAACTCCTGATGGGAGGGAGGAAAGGTCAGAAACAAAAGGAGGCCTAAAACCATCACGATGCAGAACTAATCAAGTAAATACACACAGAAATAATGAAGGAAGCAGGCTACTGGAAGGGCACACGGGCCCCAGGTCTGAGGTGCTTGCTGCTACACCCGGCGTTGATGATGGGTAAAACCTGGGCAGTGCCACGTGCTTGTGCAACACAGCCACAGAATGAGGGCTTCAGCTAGAAAGGCTCATTTTGTCACCTCCTTATACTACTATTTAGTTTTACACTGCAGTGACCACCTTAGCAGTCCATACTATTGACCAGTTCAGAGAGGATGCATCTAGATGTCCCACTCTACTCCAGACAAAAGGTGATCTGCGCTGAGATCCATGTGATCACCAAGGCTTAGAGTCACCGAGTCAGACAGCAAATCAAATACAGGGGCTCGAGGGCAGGTGTGGTCTCACTCGTCTCTCCACTACTCACTTGTGTGTGTGTAATGCGGCCAGCAAAGCACATGAAGAGGGGAGACCGAGGGACAGGCTGAGCAGCAAGGGCAGAAATGGCTAGTAACTGCACAGGTTCATAATAAAGCCACACAGTTATTGTCCGCGGAGCATGGCCAGGAGCCTCCCACCCCCGCGCTGTCTCATGTGCACACCACCGCATCAGAGGCCTATTAACCGTCTCTCTTCAGCCAATCCAGACACTGCTCTCTTGCTGTGCACAGAGCATGAGAGAAGCGCCAGGACAGGCTCGGGCAGGCAAACCCACCGCTCATTAGGAGACGGGGGACCTCACTAATTGCGCAGGTGGAGACACTTGGAGAGACAACTCTAGAGGTAGTGCAGAGGTGCTGCGCTTTAGTTTTTCTGGGAGGGCTTGAGGGTTGCTCCTAGTTTTCCAAGACAGGACAGGGTTGATTTTCTGTCTTAGGTTTCTCACAGAGAGGTACTTTTACCTATGGCAGTACAACTGTGGTAGCTTTTGACTTCTTTGATACAGGCCCCACCCTAGGGGTGGTATCCCCCATCAGAGAAATGATATCCTTAGTGGAAGGGTGGGCAGGGGATACTTAGTTATCCTGCATGCCTGTGTTTTTAGGAGTATCCTGGGCCATTCTTTCAGGCTTCAGGGATCCTTCCCTTTTCTGCTTCATAATCTCTCCTGAGATTAAAGAAAACAAATCTTTGGGAATACCCAGCATGGATGCATGGGTATGAAACTCTACCTCAGCCCAACCTGAGGCCTCTAGGTCATTTCCTAAGAGACAATCTACATGTAAGCTAGGTGATACTACCACCTGTTTAGGGCCAGTAACTTCACCCCAACTAAGTTGCACTACAGCTAAGGGGAGAGACTGAGTGGAGTTGTTAGTATCAGTGACTTAATACTTCTGACCAAGTAGGTGTTGTGCAGGTGACACTAAGCTTTCAGTCACTATAGTGATGCTGGCACGTGTGTCCCTGTAGGTCTGGGTCTCAACACCATTTATTAGTATTTGCTGCTTGTACTTATCCATATTAAGGGGACAAGCAGCTAGGGTGAAAAGGCCAGTGCCACCAGGTGTGAGAGAAACTGTCTGGGGGGTTTCTATACCTACCCCAGTTTCTATTATGGACCCAAATGTGAACCCATCTAAACCTTTATTCTGACTATTGCCAGTAGTCCCACCATAGTTATTACCACTACTACTAGGGGCACTAGGAAAGGAAGTGCAGTGGGTAGTGGTGGTAGGCTCAGGGGCTTTACCTGGACAGGATTTGTCCCCTGGCCTTTATTTCTGCATACATAGCACCAAGGCTTTTTACTGTGGGCAGAAAAAGAAGAAGAAAAGGTTTTATTCCCACCCCAAGAAGAGTTTTGTGGGCCTGATGAGGAGTCTTCACTTTTGTCTATGTCCCCACCCTTGTCCTGAGGCTTACCACCATCTTTCTTCTTATCATGGTCACCCCCCTGTATGAGCTTTTCTGCCCACCCTCATTCTGACCCATTTATCTGTCTTCTTTCCCAATTCTTGGGGAGAGGTCAGATCTGAGTCTACCAAGTGTTGGTGCAACAAGTCAGGCACACAGTTATTCAAAATATGCTCTCTCAGTAACAGATTGTACAAGCCCTCATAGCCTGACACTTTGCTGCCATGTAACCAGCCTTCTAAAGCTTTGACAGAACAGTTCACAAAGTCAACCCAATCCTGTGAGGCCTCTTTTTTGGTCTCCCTGAACTTTATCTTATACTGTTCAGTGGTGACACCAAAACCTTCCAAGATTGCTGTTTTTGAAATACTGTAGTTGTCTGCATCCTCTTCTCTGACAGTGAGAAGTCTATCCCTCCCCTTGTCAGAGAAGGACAATCAAAGAATAGCAGCCCACTGCCTTTGAGGGACCCTCTGAACTTTACAGGCCCTCTCAAGTGCAGCAAACCACTTGTAGGTATCATCCCCCATGTATGAGGGGACAATTTTGTGTAAGTTTCTGGAATCAATGGAGTCCTCCCTGACTCTATAATCCCTAAAACTATTGCTGCTGCCACCATGGGGAAACTGCCTTTCCATATCCACTGCCAAGGCCTCCCGATCTAGGACTAGCTGTTGTTGCTGCAGCCTCAGTCTGGCCTCCTCCAGTCTGCTTTCTGAGGTCTCTATCTAAAGAATCATCCCCTGGAGTTGTGCAGTGTGACCCCACTCAGATACTAATGTGATGTGGGAATGAGCAGAGGTGGATCTTTCCCTAGTCTTTGTGACCCTAGCTACCTGTCCTCTTGGTGTAAAAGGAGCCCTACCTGAGTGACTTCCCCTCCCACTACCAGCTACACTAGTTGGTTTACTAGGTACCAGATCTTTGGAAGAACCCTCCCCTGAACCTGGAGGATTATTCTCTAATTTAGTGAGTGTAGAATCTTCTTCCTCCTCCTGGCTACCAGCTTGCTCCTGGTCATCCTGAAGAAGGAGGCTCAAAAGGAAAATCTTATTGGGATTCTTCCCCATGTCTAATTTCCGGTCCGAACAAAGCCCTTTAAATTCCTTGAAGGTTATGCCCTCATAGGGCGTGCTCATGATCTCAGAGCTAGGTCCAGCAGTAGATATGGTATGTGTGTTAGGGTGGTGTAGGGTGAACTTAACCTACTTAACCACTAGTCTCACAGAAAGAAAGGTAGAGACTACATTCCTGTACTAGGTATAATGTATATCTCTAAGTATAGAGTAGTCTTTCCTGTGGAAAACACCAGGTGACACAGTGATAAGGCAATTGCAAGTACTTATCCCACCGCTGCACCACCAATGTAGGACGCTGGCCTGGTTTGTAGTAGGTACCTAAGGTACTTACACCTCATACCAGGTCCAGTTATCCCTTATTAGTGAAATTTAGGCAGCGTCTAGAAGCCAGGCTCTCTAGGGGTAGCTGTGGATGAGCAGCCAAGGCTTATCTAGGAGACATACAACGCTCTTGCAATACCACTGTAGTCGCAAAGTACTCACACATATGAAAGAAAATACTCAGTGTTACAAAAATAAAGGTACTTTATTTTGGTGACACAAATACCAAAAATACCCTAGAGACTATACTCCCTTAGGGGGTAAGTAATACACAAATCATATACACTAATATGCAGAAATAGGCATAAAAAACAGTTAGAAAACAGTGCAATTAGTGAAAATCACAATAGTTAGAAATAGGCCCTGGGGGAACACAAACCATATGCTAAGAAAGTGGAATGTGAATGTCTGTTTCCCACCTAAGCAAGTGTAGTGTGTAGAGGGAAGCTGGGAGTACTAGGAAACCCCAAAGGTAAGTACTAGAACCCACCCCAGTGACCAAAAAAGCAGGAGTAAATCACAGTAACTTTCCCAGAACACACACAGAAACAAAAGGGAAGATTATGCAAAGAACCAGAAGAGACTGCAAGACACCAACAGTGGACCTCAGGACCTGTGAAAGAAGGAGACCAAGTCCAAGAAGCACAGAAGAGTCCAGGGAGAACTGGAGCCCTTGCTAATCCGCATGGAGGTGCAAAAGAAGAACCATCGGTGAAGAACAGTCAGTATTGCACTCAAGAAGACAGAGTCCGGTTCCTGGTTGGTGCAAATGATGTCCCACTCCGAATGGATGATTGCAGTTTGGTATGCGTCGCTGGAGTCCGCCAACAAGCCCTGACACATGCAAAACTCGTGGTTAGCAGAAAATGTCGCTTCCCGGGACCAGGAAGGACCAGGTGGGCTCTACCCAAGAGGGGAAGTCAGAGTGGGCTCTCAGAAACTCAGGGAGCCCACAGAAGACCAGGCAGCGCATACAGGAGTCCCACAGCACGGGGACAAGGAAGGTGCAAAAGAGGCCCATGCAGCACTAAGACAAAGAATCCCACATCGCCAAAGATCCACTCCGGAAGCTGAGCGTCGCAGGATAGAGTGCTGGGGGCCTGGAGCTGCAAGACACATGAAGAACTTTGTGGATGGATGCCAACAAGTCTTGGCAACTGCAAAACGCGCGGTGCATGGGGGTAATGCCTTGCGTGGGGAGGCAAACTGTTACCTCCACCAAAGTTGGACAGTAGGACGTCAGGACCACTTCAGTCCACCACCTGTGATGCAGGATCCACGCAGCTCAGCAGGAGAAAGGATCCACGCAGCCGGTCGTCGTTGCATTAGGTGCCTGCAGAAGCAGGGGAATGACTCCTTCACCCCAAGGAAGATTCCTTCGCTCTTCTGGTGCAGGCTGAATACGGGCTGTCCTCAGAGGATGCACGACCGGGAAACAGTTGCAGTTGCTGGCGGGAGCTGAAGATACAATGTTGCAGAAGGCGTCTTACTTCTTTGTTCCAGTTTGTACAGTTCCTGGAGGGTCCAGATGCAGTTAATTCAGTGAGAAGGCGAAGTGGAGGATGCAGAGGATTCATGCTGGAGTCTTGCAATCCGAATCTGCAGAACCACCCAAAAGAGAGAACCTAAATAGCCCTGAAAAGGGGATTGATCACCTAACCAGGTAAGCAGCTATCAGGGGAGGGCTCTGACGTCACCTACTGGCACTGACCACTCAGATGCTCTGAGAGTTCCCTGCCAACCTTGAATCCAAGATGGCAAATCCCAGGGACCCTCATGAGGAGCTCTGAGTACCACCCCTGGGGTGGTGATGGACATGGGAGTAGTCACTCCCCTTTCCTTTGTCCAGTTTTGTGCCAGAGAAGGGACTGGGGGTCCCTGGACCGTTGTACACTGGATTATGCAAGGAGGGCACCAAATGTGCCCTTCAAAGCATTTCCAGTGGCTTGGGAAGGCTACCCCTCCCATGTCTTTAACACCTATTTCCAAAGGGAGAGGGTGTAACACCCCTCTCCAAAAGGAAATCCTCTGTTCTGCCTTCCCGGGCTCGAGATTTTCAAGCAACAGGAGGGCAGAAACCTGCCTGTGAGGAGGCAGCAGCTGGGGCTGCCTGGAAAACCTCACAAGGCAGTAATGGCAGTACTGGGGGTCCTCTAAGGAGCCCCCTAGAGTGCCTGGGATCATACAACCAAAGCTTGCAAAAGCATAGGGGTATGATTCCTACATGTTTCATACCAAACATGCCTATGTTCGGAGTTACAATTATGTAGCTGGACATAGGTAATGACTTATGTCCAGTACACACGTAAAATGGCATCCCCGCAGTCACGAAGTCTGGGGAAATGGTCCTGGAGGTCGTGGGGGCACCTTTGCTACTGCAGGGGTGCCCTCACACCCAGGTACTTTGCAACCTACCGTCAGGGCTGGACTGCCTGCTATAGGGCTGACTTATAAGTGACCTGATGCAGTGTACAATGCAGTGAAAGGGTGCTTGCACCTTTTCACGCAGTCTGCAATGGCAGTCCTGCAGAAGCCTTTGCATGGCTCCCTATTGGGTGGCAAAATATATGCTGCAGCCCATAGCGATCCCCCTGGAAACCCAATGCCCTGGGGTACCTAGGTACCATATACTAGGGACTTATAAGGGGGCACCAGTATGCCAATTGTGGATGAAATACTGTGTTAACAGTATCCTACAACCAAATTTAAGGGAGAGAGTATAACTACTGAGGTCCTGATTAGCAGGATCCCAGTAGACACAGTCAAACACACTGACGAACAGGCCAAAAGTTGGGGTAACCAAGCTAGAAAGAGGCTACTTTCCAACAATAAGGACAGTGCTACTTGCGATAGATACAGAGTAAGGCTTGTCGCAGGGACAGAGTAGTGCTTGCCACTGGAAGGGAGCACGGCTTGCAATAAGGACAGTGCTGCTTGCAATAGATACAGAGTAAGGATTGTGGCAATAAGGACAGTGCTACTTGCGATAGAGACAGAGTAAGGCTTGTCGCAGGGACAGAGTAGCGCTTGCCACAGGAAGGGAGCACGGCTTGCAATAAGGACAGTGCTACTTGCGATAGAGACAGAGTAAGGCTTGTCGCAGGGACAGAGTAGTGCTTGCCACAGGAAGGGAGCACGGCCTGTAATAAGGACAGTGCTGCTTGCAATAGATACAGAGTAAGGCTTGTCATAGGGACAGAGCAGTGCTTGCCACAGGAAGAGAGCACGGCTTGCAATAAGGACAGTGCTGCTTGCAATAGATACAGAGTAAGGCTTGTCATAGGGACAGAGCAGTGCTTGCCACAGGAAGAGAGCACGGCTTGCAATAAGGACAGTGCTGCTTGCGATAGATACAGATTAAGGCTTGTCGCAGGGACAGAGTAGTGCTTGTAGAAACAGAGTAAGGCTTGTCTCAGGGACAGAGTAGTGCTTGCCACAGGAAGAGAGCACGGCTTGAAATAAGGACAGTGCTGCTTGCGATTAGAGAGAGAGGAAGGCTTGTCGCAGGGACAGAGCAGCGCTCGCCACAGGAAGAGAGCACGGCTTGAAATAAGGACAGTGCTGCTTGCGATAGAGAGAGAGGAAGGCTTGTCGCAGGGACAGAGCAGCGCTCGCCACAGGAAGAGAGCACGGCTTGAAATAAGGACAGTGCTGCTTGCGATAGAGAGAGAGGAAGGCTTGTCGCAGGGACAGAGCAGCGCTCGCCACAGGAAGAGAGCACGGCTTGCAATAAGGACAGTGCTGCTTGCGATAGAGAGAGAGGAAGGCTTGTCGCAGGGACAGAGCAGCGCTCGCCACAGGAAGAGAGCACGGCTTGCAATAAGGACAGTGCTGCTTGCGATAGAGAGAGAGGAAGGCTTGTCGCAGGGACAGAGCAGCGCTCGCCACAGGAAGAGAGCACGGCTTGCAATAAGGACAGTGCTGCTTGCGATAGAGAGAGAGGAAGGCTTGTCGCAGGGACAGAGCAGCGCTCGCCACAGGAAGAGAGCACGGCTTGCAATAAGGACAGTGCTGCTTGCGATAGAGAGAGAGGAAGGCTTGTCGCAGGAACAGAGCAGCGCTCGCCACAGGAAGAGAGCACGGCTTGCAATAAGGACAGTGCTGCTTGCGATAGAGAGAGAGGAAGGCTTGTCGCAGGGACAGAGCAGCGCTCGCCACAGGAAGAGAGCACGGCTTGCAATAAGGACAGTGCTGCTTGCGATAGATACAGAGGAAGGTTGGTCAGGGGACAGAGCAGCGCTCGCCACAGGAAGAGAGCACGGCTTGCAATAAGGACAGTGCTGCTTGCGATAGATACAGAGGAAGGTTGGTCAGGGGACAGAGCAGCGCTCGCCACAGGAAGAGAGCACGGCTTGCAATAAGGACAGTGCTGCTTGCGATAGAGACAGAGTAAGGCTTGTCGCAGGGACAGAGTAGCGCTCGCCACAGGAAGGGAGCACGGCTTGCAATAAGGACAGTGCCGCTTGCGATAGATACAGAGGAAGGCTTGTCGCAGGGACAGAGTAGTGCTTGCCACAGGAAGAGAGCACGGCTTGTAATAAGGACAGTGCCGCTTGCGATAGATACAGAGGAAGGTTGGTCAGGGGACAGAGTAGTGCTTGCCACAGGAAGAGAGCACGGCTTGCAATAAGGACAGTGCTGCTTGCGATAGATACAGTGTAAGGCTTGTCGCAGGGACAGAGCAGCGCTTGCCACAGGAAGGGAGCACGGCTTGCAATAAGGACAGTGCTACCTGTGATAGATACCGAGGAAGGTTGGTCAGGGGACAGAGTAGTGCTTGCCAGAGGAAGAGCACGGCTTGTAATAAGGACAGTGCTACTTGCGATAGATACAGAGTAAGGCTTGTCATAGGGACAGAGCAGTGCTTGCCACAGGAAGAGAGCACAGCTGGCAATAAGGACAGTGCCGCTTGCGATAGATACAGAGTAAGGCTTGTCATAGGGACAGAGCAGTGCTTGCCACAGGAAGAGAGCACGGCTGGCAATAAGGACAGTGCCGCTTGCCATAGATACAGAGTAAGGCTTGTCATAGGGACAGAGCAGTGCTTGCCACAGGAAGAGAGCACGGCTTGCAATAAGGACAGTGCCGCTTGCGATAGATACAGAGTAAGGCTTGTCATAGGGACAGAGCAGTGCTTGCCACAGGAAGAGAGCACGGCTTGTAATAAGGACAGTGCTACTTACGATAGATACAGAGTAAGGCTTGTCATAGGGACAGAGCAGTGCTTGCCACAGGAAGAGAGCACGGCTTGTAATAAGGACAGTGCTACTTACGATAGATACAGATTAAGGCTTGTCGCAGGGACAGAGTAGTGCTTGCCACAGGAAGGGAGCACGGCTTGCAATAAGGACAGTGCTGCTTGCGATAGTTACAGATTAAGGCTTGTCGCAGGGACAGAGCAGTGCTTGCCACAGGAAGAGAGCACAGCTGGCAATAAGGACAGTGCCGCTTGCGATAGATACAGAGTAAGGCTTGTCATAGGGACAGAGTAGTGCTTGCCAGAGGAAGAGAGCACAGCTGGCAATAAGGACAGTGCTGCTTGTGATAGATACAGAGGAAGGTTGGTCATGGGACAGAGTTGTGCTTGCCAGAGGAAGAGCACGGCCTCCAATAAGGACAGTGCCGCTTGCGATAGATACAGAGTAAGGCTTGTCATAGGGACAGAGTAGTGCTTGCCAGAGGAAGAGAGCACGGCTTGTAATAAGGACAGTGCCGCTTGCGATAGATACAGAGGAAGGTTGGTCAGGGGACAGAGTAGTGCTTGCCACAGGAAGAGAGCACGGCTTGCAATAAGGACAGTGCTGCTTGCGATAGATACAGTGTAAGGCTTGTCGCAGGGACAGAGCAGCGCTTGCCACAGGAAGGGAGCACGGCTTGCAATAAGGACAGTGCTACCTGTGATAGATACCGAGGAAGGTTGGTCAGGGGACAGAGTAGTGCTTGCCAGAGGAAGAGCACGGCTTGTAATAAGGACAGTGCTACTTGCGATAGATACAGAGTAAGGCTTGTCATAGGGACAGAGCAGTGCTTGCCACAGGAAGAGAGCACAGCTGGCAATAAGGACAGTGCCGCTTGCCATAGATACAGAGTAAGGCTTGTCATAGGGACAGAGCAGTGCTTGCCACAGGAAGAGAGCACGGCTTGCAATAAGGACAGTGCCGCTTGCGATAGATACAGAGTAAGGCTTGTCATAGGGACAGAGCAGTGCTTGCCACAGGAAGAGAGCACGGCTTGTAATAAGGACAGTGCTACTTACGATAGATACAGAGTAAGGCTTGTCATAGGGACAGAGCAGTGCTTGCCACAGGAAGAGAGCACGGCTTGTAATAAGGACAGTGCTACTTACGATAGATACAGATTAAGGCTTGTCGCAGGGACAGAGTAGTGCTTGCCACAGGAAGGGAGCACGGCTTGCAATAAGGACAGTGCTGCTTGCGATAGTTACAGATTAAGGCTTGTCGCAGGGACAGAGCAGTGCTTGCCACAGGAAGAGAGCACAGCTGGCAATAAGGACAGTGCCGCTTGCGATAGATACAGAGTAAGGCTTGTCATAGGGACAGAGTAGTGCTTGCCAGAGGAAGAGAGCACAGCTGGCAATAAGGACAGTGCTGCTTGTGATAGATACAGAGGAAGGTTGGTCATGGGACAGAGTTGTGCTTGCCAGAGGAAGAGCACGGCCTCCAATAAGGACAGTGCCGCTTGCGATAGATACAGAGTAAGGCTTGTCATAGGGACAGAGTAGTGCTTGCCAGAGGAAGAGAGCACGGCTTGCAATAAGGACGGTGTTGCTTGCAATAGATACAGAGGAAGGTTGGTCATAGGGACAGAGTAGTGCTGGCCAGAGGAAGAGAGCACGGCTTGCAATAAGGACAGTGCTACCTGTGATAGATACCGAGGAAGGTTGGTCAGGGGACAGAGTTGTGCTTGCCAGAGGAAGAGCACGGCCTCCAATAAGGACAGTGCTACCTGTGATAGATACCGAGGAAGGTTGGTCAGGGGACAGAGTAGTGCTTGCCAGAGGAAGAGCACGGCCTGCAATAAGGACAGTGTTGCTTGCGACAGAGACAGAGTTTTGTCATAGAGACAGAGTAGGACTTTCTATCTGAACATCAAGATCTAGGTATCGGAAACAGGGTTCACAGGATCCTCGCCCTGCCAAGTGAAAACTATGTACTACATGTGACCCAGAACCATCTCAAAAGCCTATCTTCCATTCTCCATTCAACGGTGACTATTAGAAACAGGAGTTTACACATGGCCTCATGATGTCACCAGAGGCTTCCCAACAAGTGTCCGTCATAGACTGGAGCTCGAAGTCTAGCTGAGATCGCTTCACCACTTTGGGAAGCAGAGTCCCCGGCTCTTCCCTTCACGTGAAGGGTCCACAGGATGAAGCGTGGACTTCACACCATCCCTGATCGCCCCACCCCCGCTGTTCTACTTACCTTGTTGGTGTTGTAGCCGCCCGGGACAGCAGTGACGGGGTCATGCAGGGAACAGTAGAGGACGGCGTCAGTCATTCCTGCCCAATCAGAAAACAGAGAGCGGGTTTTAATGCCAGAGTAAGAAAGAGGCTTAGAAGGAGCTTCCTCGGTTCAGTTCTTTCTCAAGCTCATCACAAATTCTAAGTTTGCTCTAACTGCGATAGAAGCATTTCAAACTCATTTTCGTGAGGTACATAGCTGTGCCTGGTCTTGGCTTATTTGGAGTTTGACAGCAAGGAAGCTGTTTTAGCCTCTGGACTGCACATGTTCCCCCTTTCACATTTTTCAGTGCATTCCCTTCGCTTTTCATGAAAACTTGTAATTGTCAAATAAGCGGACTGTAGGCACCGCACTCCATAAATTCAATGACACTTTCATTTTAACTCACATGGGAACGTGTTTAGCCCAAATGGGATT
Organism: Pleurodeles waltl; assembly: GCF_031143425.1. NCBI lineage: Eukaryota > Metazoa > Chordata > Amphibia > Caudata > Salamandridae > Pleurodeles > Pleurodeles waltl. Next base: position 1,483,400,002 of record NC_090447.1, on the reverse strand, counting down.
TATCATGGCTGTATGCGATTAGAACCTGCATTTTATAATGCCTTCCATGAACCACCACTACCATTACACATGGGTTCTAAATGTAATGGTATAATGAGTTTTGGCCACTCAATGCCTTCTGTCTTCGACTCTAATGGGGACCAAGACACAGTGTGGACTCTTTGGGCAGCCATCCCTCTGGGACCGGAGCTTTAGATTGATTTTACAACTCCCTGAACACTTAAGTGGCGCAAATCAACCCCAAGAGACATGCCTGAAAATGGGGGTCACTGCAGAACCGGGAAGTCCAAAATGGAGGTCACATGCTTGTTTGAGCCGCCCATGGACCTTTTGAGCTTTTGTATTTAAGCAGATAAAAAAAAAAACACAAATCAGCGATAGAACGGGAACCAGGTATTTATTGTCAGTGGCGATGGATTTAACACTAGAAATATCAATATTTTTCCTTTCTTTCAGTATAAATTTCACATTTAAAATGTGCTACAATTGACAGGTTAGCGTGGACCTAAAATGTCTAGATCAGAAAAACAATTGTGACCAATACAGGTTTTATCACACAACACCAACTCCTATAGACACCCGCCATGTGTGAAAATACTATTCCTTGAAATCAAAGTGGGCTGGTCATCCGGTGAATCGATGAAAGGTTCATGGAGCCCAATAAAGAGCCATGCTGTATTACTTATGGCCAAGCACTAAAAGCTACATTTCATGAGTTTCTATATGCTGCAAATAACTCAATTTGAAGGTAATTTAGAGAAAAGTGGCAGTTCTAATACTGATTTAGAAAGCTGAAAACAGTGTAATTAGTTACTGCACAGTGCTAATTATAAATCACTTAAATTGAAATTTAAATAATTTGCAAATCAGTAATTGAACTTTCAGTGATGCCGTTTCTGAGCTTAATTCTAAATATAAATTATTCAAGCGGTGAACTTTCCTCTTCCACATGAAATGTGAAATGTACAGCTATGAACCATACCAACTAATGTACACGCTAGACTGGCTCATTTTGCGCATGAGGACTTTACATCTGGCTACCTATGGTGCTCAATTGAAACCCAAACAGTATCTTCACTCTGTCCAAAATACCATAGACCAGGAGTACTGCTTCGGACTTTCAACCTTACCCAGTATCCTCCACTCCTGATGGAGTATGCTAAAACAGATGATCCCTGTGTGCGGTACAAATGTATTTCGGTCTCTGCTGAGCAGCAAATATTTATCCCTCTTCATGCACTGGTAAGTTTAAGTGTCATTCACATTCTGCTTCTGCCAACCACAGCATTTAAGCGGTCAGCCCACTTCAGCCATTGGCTCTCTTCGCTGTGAGGGATGGTGTGCTGTTAGCATACATGCACCTAAAACATTGTCCACTTCGGTGGCAGGACCAGTGGTCCAACTTCTGCTTTCAATTCATGTTTTCTGCTGTGGGTCATTATCTACTTTTTGGTTTTTGTAAAAAGATATACACAAAGTTTAGATAGCGGATTTTTTGTATTACTTTTAACGCACATTGAAATTGTCTGGAAAAAGTATCTCCGGCCAAAATGTTTTTTTTTTTGCGTGAACAAAAATTACTTATAAATTCCGTGAATCAACTGTTTAGCTAATCCAAATAATTTATTATAAGAAGTTAATCTTGTTTGTTCAACATATGGTTGAGTATAGTTCAACATCGACTCTCTACTAACAAAATACCAACATGTATTTCAATTAGCAGGTGTAGGAGGTTGGCTCTGTATGCACTATTTCAAAGTAAGGAATAGTATGCACAGAGTCCAAGGGTTCCCCTTAGAGGTAAGATAGTGGCACAAAGAGATAATACTAATGCTCTATTTTGTGGTAGTGTGGTCGAGCAGTAGGCTTATCAAAGGAGTAGTGTTAAGCATTTGCTGTACATACACAAGCAATAAATGAGGAACACACACTCAGACAATTCCAGGCCAATAGGTTTTTGTATAGAAAAATATATTTTCTTAGTTTATTTTAAGAACCACAGGTTCAAGATTTACATGTAATACTTCAAATGAAAGGTATTGCAGGTAGGTACTTTAGGAACTTTGAATTAGCAAAATAGCATATACAGTTTTCACATAAATGACATATAGCTATTTTAAAACTAGACAGTGCAATTTTCAACAGTTCCTGGGAGGAGTAAGAGTTTGTTAGTTTTTGCAGGTAAGTAAACCACCTACGGGGTTCAAGTTTGGGTCCAAGGTAGCCCACCATTGGGGGTTCAGAGCAACCCCAAAGTTACCACACCAGTAGCTCAGGGCCGGTCAGGTGCAGAGGTCAAAGTGGTGCCCAAAACGCATAGGCTTCAATGGAGAAGGGAGTGCCCCGGTTCCAGTCTGCCAGCAGGTAAGTACCCGCGTCTTCGGAGGGCAGACCAGGGGGGTTTTGTAGGGCACCGGGGGGAGGGGGACACAAGTCCACACAGAAAGTACACCCTCAGCAGCACGGGGGCGGCCGGGTGCAGTGTGCAAACACGCGTCGGGTTTTCAATAGGTTTCAATGGGAGACCAAGGGGTCTCTTCAGCGATGCAGGCAGGCAGGCAAGGGGGGGGGGGCTCCTCGGGGTAGCCACCACCTGGGCAAGGGAGAGGGCCACCTGGGGGCCGCTCCTGCACTGGAGGTCGGATCCTTCAGACCCTGGGGGCTGCGGGTGCAGAGTCTTTACCAGGCGTCGGATCTTGGAAGCAGGCAGTCGCAGTCAGGGGGAGCCTCAGGATTCCCTCTGCAGGCGTCGCTGTGGGGGATCAGAGGGGGCAACTCTGGCTACTCACGGTCTCGCAGTCGCCGGGGAGTCCTCCCTGAAGTGATTGTTCTCCACAAGTCGAGCCGGGGGCGTCGGGTGCAGAGTGTCAAGTCTCACGCTTCCGGCGGGAAACGCAAGTTGTTTCAAAGTTGCTTCTTTGTTTCAAAGTTGCACTCTTTGGTGAACAGGGCCGCTGTCCTCGGGAGTTCTTGGTCCTTCTAGATGCAGGGCAGTCCTCTGAGGCTTCAGAGGTCGCTGGTCCCTGTGGAAAGCGTCGCTGGAGCAGTGTCTTTAGAAGTGGGGAGACAGGCCGGTAGAGCTGGGGCCAAAGCAGTTGGTGTCTCTGTCTTCTCTGCAGGGTTTTTCAGCTTAGCAGTCCTCTTCTTCTTAGGTTGCAGGAATCTGAGTTCCTAGGTTCTGGGGAGCCCTTAAATACTAAATTTAAGGGTGTGTTTAGGTCTGGGGGGTTAGTAGCCAATGGCTACTAGCCCTGAGGGTGGGTACACCCTCTTTGTGCCTCCTCCCTGAGGGGAGGGGGGCACATCCCTAATCCTATTGGGGGAATCCTCCATCTGCAAGATGGAGGATTTCTAAAAGTTAGAGTCACCTCAGCTCAGGACACCTTAGGGGCTGTCCTGACTGGCCAGTGACTCCTCCTTGTTTTTCTCATTATCTCCTCCGGCCTTGCCGCCAAAAGTGGGGCCGTGGCCGGAGGGGGCGGGCAACTCCACTAGCTGGAGTGCCCTGTGGTGCTGTAACAAAGGGGGTGAGCCTTTGAGGCTCACCGCCAGGTGTTACAGTTCCTGCAGGGGGAGGTGTGAAGCACCTCCACCCAGTACAGGCTTTGTTACTAGCCACAGAGTGACAAAGGCACTCTCCCCATGTGGCCAGCAACATGTCTGGAGTGTGGCAGGCTGCTAAAACCAGTCAGCCTACACGGATAGTCGGTTAAGGTTTCAGGGGGCACCTCTAAGGTGCCCACTGGGGTGTATGTTACAATAAAATGCACACTGGCATCAGTGTGCATTTATTGTGCTGAGAAGTTTGATACCAAACTTCCCAGTTTTCAGTGTAGCCATCATGGTGCTGTGGAGTTCGTTTTTGACAGACTCCCAGACCATATACTCTTATGGCTACCCTGCATTTACAATGTCTAAGGTTTTGCTTAGAACACTGTAGGGGCATAGTGCTCATGCACTTATGCCCTCACCTATGGTATAGTGCACCCTGCCTTAGGGCTGTAAGGCCTGCTAGAGGGGTGACTTATCTATACTTCATAGGCAATGTGAGGTTGGCATGGCACCCTGAGGGGAGTGCCATGTCGACTTAGTCTTTTTATCCCCACTAGCACACACAAGCTGGCAAGCAGTGTGTCTGTGCTGAGTGAGGGGTCCCCAGGGTGGCATAAGATATGCTGCAGCCCTTAGAGACCTTCCCTGGCATCAGGGCCCTTGGTACCAGGGGTACCAGTTACAAGGGACTTACCTGAATGCCAGGGTGTGCCAATTGTGGAAACAAAAGTACAGGTTAGGGAAAGAACACTGGTGCTGGGGCCTGGTTAGCAGGCCTCAGCACACTTTCAAATCAAAACGTAGCATCAGCAAAGGCAAAAAGTCAGGGGGTAACCATGCCAAGGAGGCATTTCCTTACACAACCCCCCTCCAAACGAAAGAGGATGAGACTAACCTTTCCCAAGAGAGTCTTCATTTTCTAAGTGGAAGAACCTGGAAAGGCCATCTGCATTGGCATGGGCAGTCCCAGGTCTGTGTTCCACTATAAAGTCCATTCCCTGTAGGGAGATGGACCACCTCAACAGTTTTGGATTTTCACCTTTCATTTGCATCAGCCATCTGAAAGGTCTGTGGTCAGTCTGAACTACAAAGTGAGTACCAAAGAGGCATGGTCTCAGCTTCTTCAGGGACCAAACCACAGCAAAGGCCTCCCTCTCAATGGCACTCCAACGCTGCTCCCTGGGGAGTAATCTCCTGCTAATGAAAGCAACAGGCTGGTCAAGGCCATCATCATTTGTTTGGGACAAAACTGCCCCTATCCCATGTTCAGAGGCATCTGTCTGCACAATGAACTGCTTGGAGTAATCTGGAGCTTTTAGAACTGGTGCTGTGCACATTGCTTGTTGCAGGGTGTCAAAGGCCTGTTGGCATTCTACAGTCCAGTTTACTTTCTTGGGCATTTTCTTGGAGGTGAGTTCTGTGAGGGCAGTCACTATGGATCCATATCCCTTCACAAACCTCCTGTAATACCCAGTCAAGCCAAGGAATGCCCTGACTTGAGTCTGGGTTTTTGGAGCTGCCCAGTCCAGAATAGTCTGGATCTTAGGCTGGAGTGGCTGAACTTGGCCTCCACCTACAAGGTGTCCCAAGTAAACCACAGTTCCCTGCCCTATCTGGCATTTGGATGCCTTGATAGAGAGGCCTGCTGATTGCAGAGCCTTCAAAACCTTCTTCAGGTGGACCAGGTGATCCTGCCAGCTGGAGCTAAAGACAGCAATATCATCAAGATAAGCTGCACTAAAGGACTCCAAGCCAGCAAGGACTTGATTCACCAACCTTTGGAAGGTGGCAGGGGCATTCTTTCAACCAAAGGGCATAACAGTAAACTGATAATGCCCATCAGGTGTGGAGAGTGCTGTCTTTTCTTTTGCTCCTGGTGCCATTCTGATTTGCCAGTACCCTGCTGTCAAGTCAAAGGTACTCAAGTATTTGGCAGCACCTAGTTTGTCTACGAGTCCATCTGCCCTTGGAATGGGATGGGCATCTGTCTTGGTGACAGAATTAAGTCCTCTGTAGTCCACACAAAACCTCATCTCTCTCTTTCCATCTTTGGTGTGAGGTTTTGGGACTAAGACCACTGGGCTAGCCCAGGGGCTGTCAGAGTGCTCAATGACTCCCAATTCCAGCATCTTGTGGACTTCCACTTTGATGCGTTCCTTAACTTGGTCAGACTGTCTGAATATTTTGTTTTTGACAGGCATGTTGTCTCCTGTGTCCACATCATGGGTACACAGGTGTGTCTGACCAGGGGTTAGGGAAAAGAGCTCAGCAAACTGTTGCAGGACCTTCCGGAAGTCAGATTGCTGTTGGCCAGAGAGGGTTTCTGAATAGATCACTCCATCTACTGAACCATCTTTAGGGTCTGTGGAGAGGAGATCAGGGAGAGGTTCACTCTCAGGTTCCTGGTCCTCATCTGTTACCATCAACAGATTCACATCAGCCCTGTCATGGAAGAGCTTAAGGCGGTTCACATGGATCACCCTTTTGGGGGTCCTGCTAGTGCCTAGGTCAACCAGGTAGGTGACCTGACTCTTCTTTTCTAGGACTGGGTAAGGGCCACTCCATTTGTCCTGAAGTGCCCTGGGAGCCACAGGCTCCAAAACCCAGACTTTCTGCCCTGGCTGAAATTCAACCATAGCAGCCTTTTGGTCATACCAAAACTTCTGGAGCTGTTGGCTGGCCTCAAGGTTTTTACTTGCCTTCTCCATGTACTCTGCCATCCTTGAAAGTAGGCCTAGTACATAGTCCACTATATCTTGCTTAGGCTCATGAAGAGGTCTCTCCCAGCCTTCTTTCACAAGAGCTAGTGGTCCCCTTACAGGGTGGCCAAACAGAAGTTAAAAGGGGGAAAACCCTACTACCTTCTGAGGCACCTCTCAGTAAGCGAAAAGCAGACATGGCAAGAGGACATCCCATCTCCTTTTGAGTTTTTCAGGGAGCCCCATGATCATGCCTTTCAATGTCTTGTTGAATCTCTCAACAAGACCATTGGTTTGTGGATGGTATGGTGTGGTGAATTTGTAAGTCACCCTACACTCATTCCACATGTGTTTCAGGTATGCTGACATAAAGTTGGTACCTCTGTCAGACACCACCTCCTTAGGAAAACCCACTCTGGTAAAAATACCAATGAGTGCTTTGGCTACTGCAGGGGCAGTAGTCGACCTAAGGGGAATTGCTTCAGGGTATCTAGTAGCATGATCCACTACTACTAGTATGAACAGGTTCCCTGGGGCTGTGGGAGGTTCAAGTGGACCCACTATGTCCAAGGGGACCCCACCACTGGAAGTGGAATGAGGGGGGCCTTTGGGTGTAAAACTGTAAACTTCGTACTTGTATAGCGCACTACTCACCCGTTAGGGTCTCAAGGCTCTGTACGCATACCACTGTGAAACCCCTCCTGGCTTTTCCCTGTGAGGTGCCCACTCCTGGGCAACCTCCAAGGTGAAGCCAGGCATCCCAGCGCTGTTGGGGCAGTTGTGGAGATTAAGCAAGCTATTGCCCAGAGTTACAGAGTGGGACCCATGAATTAGATTAGGCACTGATGCGAGAATTATCAGGTCTGAGGAAATTGAGCCCAAGACCCGCTGAGGCGGGAATTGAACCCTGGTCCTGGGCCAGATTTCTGCATCAGGGTCTGCCGCTCTAACCATTGAGCCACACTTCTCCACCTGACAGGTGGCACAGGAGACACAAAACTCCTTGACCTTCTGGGACATGTTGGGCCAATAGAAGTGGTTGACTAGTCTCTCCCACGTCTTGGTCTGTCCCAAATGCCCAGCAAGAGGAATATCATGGGCTAAGGTCAGAATGAACTCCCTAAACTCCTGAGGCACTACCACTCTCCTAGTGGCACCAGGTTTGGGATCTCTTGCCTCAGTGTAAAGGAGTCCATCTTCCCAATAGACCCTATGTGTTCCTGTTTTCTTTCCATTGGACTCTTCAGCAGCTTGCTGCCTAAGGCCTTCAAGAGAGGGACAGGTTTCTTGCCCCTTACACAACTGCTCCCTTGAGGGTCCCCCTGGGCCTAGGAGCTCAACCTGATAAGGTTCTAACTCCAGAGGCTCAGTTCCCTCAGAGGGCAGAACTTCTCCCTGAGAAGAGAGGTTCTCTTTTTCTTGTTGTGTTGCAACTGGTTCCCCAGTTATCTTTCCTTTTCTCTTGGTAGGTTGGGCCCTTTTTCCAGGCTCCAACACCACTGTTTCACCCTGAGCCTTGCACTGTGCCCTTGTCTTGACACACACCAGTTCAGGGATATCCAGCATGGCTGCATAGGTTTTCAGTTCTACCTCAGCCCATGCTGGGGACTCCAGGTCATTTCCAAGCAAACAGTCTACAGGGATATTTGAGGAGACCACCACCTGTTTCAGGCCATTGACCCCTCCCCACTCTAAAGTTACCATAGCCATGGGATGTACTTTAGTCTGATTGTCAGCGTTGGTGACTGGATAAGTTTGTCCAGCCAGGTATTGACCAGGGGAAACCAGTTTCTCTGTCACCATGGTGACACTGGCACCTGTACCCCTCAGGCCTTCTACACTTGTCCCATTAATTAAGAGCTGCTGCCTGTATTTTTGCATGTTAGGAGGCCAGGCAGCCAGTGTGGCTAAATCCACCCCACCCTCAGAGACTAATGTAGCTTCAGTGTGACACCTGATTTGCTCTGGGCACACTGTTGATCCCACTTGGAGACTAGCCATTCCAGTGTTAGCTGGAGTGGAGTTAGAAGTGGTACTTTTCTTGGGACAGGCCTTGTCTCCAGTTTGGTGTCCAGGCTGATTACAGCTACGACACCAGGCCTTTTTGGGATCAAAGATTTTACCCTTGTACCCAAAATTGGATTGTGAAGAGGCTCTGGGCCCACCCTCCTGAGCAGGTTTTTGGGGGCCTGTAGAAGACTCTTTACTATTTTTCCCTTTGGATGTCTCAACACTCTTTCCCTGGGGAGGCTTTGTGACCCCTTTCTTTTGGTCACCCCTGTGGAAGTCTTGGTCACCCTAGTCTTGACCCAATGGTCCGCCTTCTTTCCCAATTCTTGGGGAGAAATTGGTCCTAGATCTACCAGATGGTGATGCAGTTTATCATTTGAACAATTACTTAATAGGTGTTCTTTCACAAATAAATTGTACAGCCCATCATAATCACTTACACCACTCCCTTGAATCCAACCATCCAGTGTTTTCACTGAGTAGTCTACAAAATCAACCCAGGTCTGGCTCGAGGATTTTTGAGCCCCCCTGAACCTAATTCTATACTCCTCAGTGGAGAATCCAAAGCCCTCAATCAGGGTAGCCTTCATGAGGTCATAGGATTCTGCATCTTTTCCAGAGAGTGTGAGGAGTCTATGCCTACACTTTCCAGTGAACATTTCCCAAAGGAGAGCACCACAGTGAGATCTGTTTACTTTTCTGGTTGCACAAGCCCTCTCAAAAGCTGTGAACCATTTGGTGATGTCATCACCATCTTCATATTTAGTTACAATCCCTTTTGGGATTTTCAACATGTCAGGAGAATCTCTGACCCTATTTATGTTGCTGCCACCATGGATGGGACCAAAACCCATCTCTTGTCTTTCCCTTTCTATGGCTAGGAGCTGCCTCTCTAAAGCCAATCTTTTGGCCATCCTGGCTAGCAGGAGGTCATCTTCACTGAGGCTATCCTCAGTGACTCCAGAGGTGCTGGACCCTCCTGTGAGGGAAACAGTATCTCTGACTATCACAGTTGGAGACAGGGCTTGTGGAGCCCTGTTCTCCCTAACTAGGACTGGAGGAGGGGAATTCTCCTCCACATCACTAGCTTCCCCCTCTGGGAGGTCATCCTCAGAGGGGTTGTCTTTGGCAAACCCTGCCAAGAGCTCCTGGAGCTGTAATTTGGTAGGGTTTAACACAGCTTTAATCTTTTGTAGTTTGCAGAGAGACCTTAACTCTCTCATCCTAAGATGGAGGTAAGGGGTGATGTCGAGTTCCATCACACTCTCTTCTGCATTAGACATTATGGGGGTTATTCTAACTTTGGAGGAGTGTTAATCCGTCCCAAAAGTGACGGTAAAGTGACGGATATACCAGCAGCCGTATTACGAGTTCCATAGGATATAATGGACTCATAATACAGCTGGTGGTAAATCCGTCACTTTTCCGTCACTTTGGGGACGGATTAACACCTCCTCCAAAGTTAGAATAACCCCCTATGTTTCTAAAAGTTGGAATACTTTTTAAGAATCTAAAACTATCTCTAGAACTTAATTCAAACTTTACAAAATTTTTAAACTCTAAAAGAAATGCTAACAGGGACTAACACAAGGCCCTAGCAGGACTTTTAAAAATTTAGAAAAATAGCTCAAATTTAAAAAATCAGTTTCTAATGACAATTTTTGGAATTTAGTTGTGTGATCAGGTATTGGCTGAGTAGTCCAGCAAATGCAAAGTCTTGTACCCCACCGCTGATCCACCAATGTAGGAAGTTGGCTCTGTATGCACTATTTCAAAGTAAGGAATAGTATGCACAGAGTCCAAGGGTTCCCCTTAGAGGTAAGATAGTGGCACAAAGAGATAATACTAATGCTCTATTTTGTGGTACTGTGGTCGAGCAGTAGGCTTATCAAAGGAGTAGTGTTTAGCATTTGTTGTACATACACAAGCAATAAATGAGGAACACACACTCAGAGACAATTCCAGGCCAATAGGTTTTTGTATAGAAAAATATATTTTCTTAGTTTATTTTAAGAACCACAGGTTCAAGATTTACATGTAATACTTCAAATGAAAGGTATTGCAGGTAGGTACTTTAGGAACTTTGAATTAGCAAAATAGCATATACAGTTTTCACATAAATGACATATAGCTATTTTAAAACTAGACAGTGCAGTTTTCAACAGTTCCTGGGGGGGGGGGGGGGGGGGGGGAGTAAGAGTTTGTTAGTTTTTGCAGGTAAGTAAACCACCTACGGGGTTCAAGTTTGGGTCCAAGGTAGCCCACCATTGGGGGTTCAGAGCAACCCCAAAGTTACCACACCAGTAGCTCAGGGCCGGTCAGGTGCAGAGGTCAAAGTGGTGCCCAAAACGCATAGGCTTCAATGGAGAAGGGGGTGCCCCGGTTCCAGTCTGCCAGCAGGTAAGTACCCGCGTCTTCGGAGGGTAGACCAGGGGGGTTTTGTAGGGCACCGGGGGGGACACAAGTCCACACAGAAAGTACACCCTCAGCAGCACGGGGGCAGCCGGGTGCAGTGTGCAAACACGCGTCGGGTTTTCAATAGGTTTCAATGGGAGACCAAGGGGTCTCTTCAGCGATGCAGGCAGGCAAGGGGGGGGCTCCTCGGGGTAGCCACCACCTGGGCAAGGGAGAGGGCCACCTGGGGGCCGCTCCTGCACTGGAGGTCGGATCCTTCAGACCCTGGGGGCTGCGGGTGCAGAGTCTTTACCAGGCGTCGGATCTTGGAAGCAGGCAGTCGCGGTCAGGGGGAGCCTCGGGATTCCCTCTGCAGGCGTCGCTGTGGGGGTTCAGGGGGGCAACTCTGGCTACTCACGGTCTCGCAGTCGCCGGGGAGTCCTCCCTGAAGTGATTGTTCTCCACAAGTCGAGCCAGGGGCGTTGGGTGCAGAGTGTCAAGTCTCACGCTTCCGGCGGGAAACGCAAGTTGTTTCAAAGTTGCTTCTTTGTTTCAAAGTTGCAGTCTTTGGTGAACAGGGCCGCTGTCCTCGGGAGTTCTTGGTCCTTCTAGATGCAGGGCAGTCCTCTGAGGCTTCAGAGGTCGCTGGTCCCTGTGGAAAGCGTCGCTGGAGCAGTGTCTTTAGAAGTGGGGAGACAGGCCGGTAGAGCTGGGGCCAAAGCAGTTGGTGTCTCCGTCTTCTCTGCAGGGTTTTTCAGCTTAGCAGTCCTCTTCTTCTTAGGTTGCAGGAATCTGAGTTCCTAGATTCTGGGGAGCCCTTAAATACTAAATTTAAGGGTGTGTTTAGGTCTGGGGGGTTAGTAGCCAATGGCTACTAGCCCCGAGGGTGGGTACACCCTCTTTGTGCCTCCTCCCTGAGGGGAGGGGGGCACATCCCTAATCCTATTGGGGGAATCCTCCATCTGCAAGATGGAGGATTTCTAAAAGTTAGAGTCACCTCAGCTCAGGACACCTTAGGGGCTGTCCTGACTGGCCAGTGACTCCTTGTTTTTCTCATTATCTCCTTCGGCCTTGCCGCCAAAAGTGGGGCCGTGGCCGGAGGGGGCGGGCAACTCCACTAGCTGGAGTGCCCTGTGGTGCTGTAACAAAGGGGGTGAGCCTTTGAGGCTCACCGCCAGGTGTTACAGTTCCTGCAGGGGGAGGTGTGAAGCACCTCCACCCAGTACAGGCTTTGTTACTAGCCACAGAGTGACAAAGGCACTCTCCCCATGTGGATAGCAACATGTCTGGAGTGTGGCAGGCTGCTAAAACCAGTCAGCCTACACGGATAGTCGGTTAAGGTTTCAGGGGGCACCTCTAAGGTGCCCTCTGGGGTGTATGTTACAATAAAATGCACACTGGCATCAGTGTGCATTTATTGTGCTGAGAAGTTTGATACCAAACTTCCCAGTTTTCAGTGTAGCCATCATGGTGCTGTGGAGTTCGTTTTTGACAGACTCCCAGACCATATACTCTTATGGCTACCCTGCACTTACAATGTCTAAGGTTTTGCTTAGACACTGTAGGGGCATAGTGCTCATGCACTTATGCCCTCAGCTATGGTATAGTGCACCCTGCCTTAGGGCTGTAAGGCCTGCTAGAGGGGTGACTTATCTATACTTCATAGGCAGTGTGAGGTTGGCATGGCACCCTGAGGGGAGTGCCATGTCAACTTAGTCTTTTTATCCCCACTAGCACACACAAGCTGGCAAGCAGTGCGTCTGTGCTGAGTGAGGGGTCACCAGGGTGGCATAAGATATGCTGCAGCCCTTAGAGACCTTCCCTGGCATCAGGGCCCTTGGTACCAGGGGTACCAGTTACAAGGGACTTACCTGGATGCCAGAGTGTGCCATTTGTGGAAACAAAAGTACAGGTTAGGGAAAGAACACTGGTGCTGGGGCCTGGTTAGCAGGCCTCAGCACACTTTCAAATCAAAACTTAGCATCAGCAAAGGCAAAAAGTCAGGGGGTAACCATGCCAAGGAGGCATTTCCTTACAGCAGGGAATTGTGAATCCCTCTAGCTTTTTCAGGGCAGTAAATCAGAAATATATGGATCTTTTAAAAGTGGCATTTAGATGGAAACTCATAAAAGTGTGTGCTCTTTCTGTTCTCTTTTGCGGTTTTGCCCACTCTTTCCAAGTGATCAATCAGTGCACAATAATTTGAAATAAATAAATACCTCATCCTCACAGATACTGGCTGAAAATTTCACGTCTGATTAGTACTGCAAGACCGAAGAGATGATCTTTGGAAGGAAGACCTCGGCATGGGCCCCCACCTGTGGCTAGCAGAGCTCGGCCCCACACCAGTCCCCATCACCCAGGGCAGGAACCTAGGATTGATTATCAATGACAAGCTCGACCAATCATCCCAGGTAAATGCAGTGTCCCACTGCCTCCACATCCTGAGACTCCTACAAAAAAAAGTTCAAGTGGCTCCTGGAAAACACTAGGAAAACAATAACAAAGGCCCTAATTACTAGCAGACTCTACTATGGCAACGCACTCTAAGCAGGGAGCACTAAACCTCTCCTGACCAGTCTCCAAACAACTCCTGAACAGTCTCCAAACCGTCCCAAACTCAGCAGCAAGACTCATCCTCAACCCACTTCGCCACACCCACATCTTCAAGCGCTGCACTAGCTCCACATACACAAGTGCACTGAATTCAAACTACTCATGCACAAACACAAAGCATTACACAACATACGCCCCGCTTAACTCAATACCCCAGCAGCCACCTCGGACCTGCAAGACACTCACTAGCACAGGTACCCCAATACAGAAAAACAGGATTGGAGGGTGTGCTTTGTCTAACATCTGCAATCACAGAAGTCCCACCGGGGGAGCAGGAGAAAGGAGTACAATCAATCATCTCTCTCAAGAGCATGGAGGATTCAGGTTGATCACAGATTTACAAAATTTCAACATGTCGATCTGAAGATTCATTCAAGATGGGGACACTTCGAAGTTTTTTCCCGTTGATTCCAGAAGAGGCATTCGCGGTTACCCTGGATCTCCTGGGTGCATACTTTCACATTACCAACGAGGAAGGGCATCAGAAATTCCTAAGAACCTGTTTTCTAGGAAAACATTCCATGGCCAAAAAGAGGGCCTGGGTGGGGGGGAATGGGGGGTTTGGTAAAAAACAGGAGTGCGCTACAAAGTCCTCCCAATATATTTCACAAAAATACTAAGAGCAAACTGGGAGTGAAGTGTCAGAATCACTAGAAGTGTTCATAATTAGGAAGAGGTACCCTCAAACGTGGCTCCGCTCCGCACTCATGGCTTCTAATAAGCCCAGTGGACTCCTCAAACAAGGGATCTCTTTTTCAGAAATGTCTGAGTAGGGATCCTCTTAGATGTACAATTATTTAGTGTGTACCTTTATAAATAGATTCACATTACCAATGATAAAATAAAAAGTCACAAAATGATGCAGGTATTGTTAGCGTTCCCGCATCTGTACTGTTAACATGTTTTGGACATCTGGAAAGCCCTAATGTGTCAAATTTTATTCACACTAAATGTGTGTAAAGGTTATATAGTGAGTGCTGTCAAAGAGTAAACACATAAATAATACTAAGAAAACATTTGGTGTAATATTTGCAGTGGTGAGCCACTATGCGTCAGGAGCTTCCTCAAAATACAAAAGCAGAGGAATACCCTTCTATGTGTTCCTCTGCACATAGTACTGATACAAAATATCAAATAATAGGTTCATGCACCCTACCAAGTGAGGGACTGCAAATCACACATGTAAACAACAACCACACGTGTTGTCTTGGCTAGGGGTAATTGCTGTCATTGCTGCCTTACCCTAAATGATCCCACAAAGGGAGAGGGGGAGTTCCTCTTTACTGTCACACACTATAAACAGGAGAAAAGGTAGATCACAGTTTGAATGAAGGGACATAGTAAGGAATAGTCTATATGGTATCCACGAGAAGTGCCCTTGCTTAGTAATATAAGACTAGGTCCGTGAGTATGAACTGAGCGATGCTCGGTCTCCTTGTAGCTACACAGGAGAGTGCCCGCTCCGCTTTTAACTTGTTAAACACCAGAAGGCAGACTGTGCTCCCCCAAATCCTTATCGCCCATCAACTCTAATATTCCTTATACTCTTCAATAACTTTATAAGGGATTTGTAATGGGAATTTGGCAGCTGCAGCCCTTTGGGCTCAATGGACTGCAACCTGTGCATTTTGAGTATCCTGTATGGTGGTGAAGGCTAGAGGATGATGGAATTCTAGGTTTGAGAATGTGAAAAGATTTCTCTATTTTTAGATCTTTGGGGCAACCTACGCTTTCTCCTTAGTATTTGCCTCCACTCCTAAAAACTCTTCAGAAGTTACTTTTTGTGCCTCTTTAGTCCACTGTGTTAAAGCTTTTAATCACGAAAGTGTTTTTAGGGCAGCAGTTACTTCTGCCAGCAGTAATGGTGAGTTCAGTGCCTTACTATATAAACCACCTTTTCTTATAATTCTGCACAATGGAATTATTTTGAGAGCAGGCACTGGATTTATTCCTAATGTGGCACCAATAGCTCAAAAAGATGAACAAACTATGCTGTCTGTGTTTTTCCATTCTCTTTCCTCCCAGAAAAAAAAATTAGCTGCACTTATTAGATGTTAAAAGAGCAGCTTTGATTTATTTGGTGGATTCTCGAGCCTTAGGAATCCTGACTACCTATTGGTTACCTTTTGATGTGAATCTTGAATTCTACACCGCAGGTCCGAAGGGGCTTGGGTCCTAACCCATAAGTGCAAGGACTTGGGGCTTGATTTAGAAATTGACGGATGTGTAACTCCGTCACAACGGTGACGGCTATCCCGTCCGTCAAAATCTAAATTCCATTATATCCTATGGGATTTAGATTTCGGCGGACAAGATATCCGTCTCCGTTATGACGGAGTAACTCGCTGCCAATATCTAAATCATCACAACGTAAGGAAATCAAGTTTTACAATCCACTGAGCAGTCCTGCAAGGTTAGTGTTGGTGTTTTTTGGGTTACAATCCATCCCATATAGGGTTCAGGGACACAGTGGTAATTCAAACCCAATTTTGTTCTAAGAAAAGCAAACTCAAGCATAGCACTAAGAATGACTCTATATATATTAAAGCGCTTAATTCAATTCTTGTTGTGTTGCTTAGTACAGGAATAATAACCACACAGAACATAATAAAAACTGCACTTATGCATAGTGCTAGCAGCAAAAATAACAAACAGTTCTAACATATTCTAGAATGTTCCTAGCATGTGTGGAAATCGGCACCACCGAGTGTGGAGTGGTTCTGAACCGGAGGTTTTCGTACCTGTAGGGCTTCACGCCTACACACACGGTCTGCAACTGCTTAGAAAATGAAAGAACATTAAAAGAACAATAAAGTGAATGAAGAAGCAAAATGTAAAAAAAAGAACTAAAACATTAAGTAAATGTGAAGGAATTTGAAACTGGAGGCTGAAAATTAAGTTGGTGTTCTCAGACTGATTTGTGGGAACAGAGCAAATGCATCAAGCAGAATGTAGTATGGGCAATGAGTGTCCTCAGTTGAATTTAGAACAGCCCAACCTTCCCATTAAAATTAAAATGCTGATTTGTTTTCATTTGTGATAGAAATAAAATAATAAACCATTTGTGTTTTTATGAATGTTTTTTTCTATATTTTTGTGTGATGCTTTGAGGTTTAAATCATCGAAATTTCTTAAGCCGTGGTCCCAGCCTTCCATGAACAATCACCTGTGTTAATTGAAGTTCAGCTGAGAAGAGTGTTCCCCTTCAGAAGACAAACAGAACTCAACTCCTCATCACTGGACTGACTCAATACCCTGGCGGTCTAGCAGGACCTCTTGTGATAACCTGGTGCGAAGGTCTTTCCTCTGCAGTGGTCATTTACAGGGGTCTGTATCGGAAACTGATCACTAACCTTTAGTCTGCATTGCAAAACCAAGGTGGAATTTTCCAGAATCAGAGATGCAACTGGTCTTAAATATGTCAACTCAAACTACATGTTTTTCTTTCATAAGTACTGTTAAACCTTGTGATGCAGGCATTGAGATTTTGTGTCCGAATTGTGTTGCCGGAGGTTATAACAAATCAGAGTTTAGGAGAAAATAACAATTTCACAAATTCTGCGAAAGAAAAGGACATGCTGGTTGTGAACCAGAGGCAGACGGGCTAACTTAACGTTTTAAAAATAGAGTCTGACTTGGGGATTCACCACAATTTAGTAGTCCAGGACAAAGACAAAGCTTTCAATGTCTTAACTAGCCGATTGATTTGATCTACTGTTCACATAGCCTATTCTTCATCTGACACTACTTTTCTTGAAGTCCTATCAGGCAGATCTACTAGAGGCGTCATTGTTGCATGGGCAGTGATTCAAGGTGTTGCGTCATCACAAATATGTAATGCGACCACTTGGACTGCATCCCATACCGCTGTGAACCATTACCATATTCAGGAGCTGGGTTTGAAAGCTTTTCCTTTTTTGTCTTTTGAGTTCAGTTTTCTCTGAAGATTTTTACTTACATGTTAACTCACTAATAAAGTGTATGAGTTATTATTCGCCCAGAGAGTTTATGCTTAGCATTGCAGGTGACTTTGAAAAGTAATATTGACATTTTCTAGTACTGAAGGCCACCATGGCTCTGTTTTTCCTCAGAGGTGATGTCTGAAATGAGGGTGAGGGGCATAGGGATATTGTCACAGTCTCTTACCAGTAATCTTCATTGCGCTTGGTCCTACTCATCCTCGTCACAGTTATAACGAGCCGCCCACCCTCCCTGGGCTGTGGCATTCATTTAGACTGCGTAAAGTCAGGAAGGCGGCTAGGAAGGCTATGCCACTCTTGGTGGCCAAAGGGGGCAGCTGGAGTTAAAGTCTTCATACTTCCTGTTATTCCTCCAACGCGGAGGTGGGGATCTCCACAAAAGTAATGACTGTGACAATGATGAGTAGGGTCAAGGATAATGACTGATTACTGGTAAGTAACCAGGACAATACTGCGCATGGGAAGAATGGAGGTCTGTAGGCTTCACCAGCAGGCCCCGTGAAGAAGGCAACAGGGGGTGGGAGCAGGAGACGCAGTATAGGGGCCAGGAGAGGGAACTCTTGGTGCAACTTAAGCACATTAAAAGGAACTATGTTTCACCATCAGTGCTCTGTGCTGGACAAAAATGTAACCATCTGTGAAATGTTGTGCACAGGCAATATAGGACAGTCGCCCCATAGTCCATGTCTGTACGTTACACTGCGAGTTGTACGGAATGTGTAACGGGGACATCATGGGCCTGCCAGGCAGCTACATCAGTCAGCAATCAGACCCTGAAACAAAATAAAAAGAAGTGAAACGTGGCACTTGCAATGCTGATTTTGCTGCATTGAATGTGAAAGCCACAGGTTCCAAATAAGCACAACTGTGACATGGGGCCTATGTGCACATTAGCAGGGGAGCTAGTCTGTGGCTAATGTGCTGCTGATGTCACCAGAGGAGGGGACCCCACCAACCCTAGAACAGCCTGCCCTCGTCCCTTGTCCGTCACACCCGTGCACCAGCTCCCCAGCAGCTCTCAGCACTTCACCATCCACCCACTGCAGGGGTCTCTCGTCTTGGGGGACTGACAACTGCTGATCAATCTGAAGGGTTATTAAAGGGCTTGTCAACGCACACGGATCAAACTCACTCTGTTCACACTTTTTGTTTGGTCTAGAGACAGCTTTACTAGTCTCCCCACCCGTATTTGTCCTGAAAAACATAACATTTACATACGATCTGCATACATGCAGGGGTTTTGGTCAGCCCCTTTCATTCATTGGTCCGTCTTAGTGTCATTCACATTTTGTTCCCGCCCACCACAGCATCCAGCTTGGGGCGGCACTGAGGCAGGGCATCTCGCCTGAATACCTGCGCAGCCGCCGAAAACGAATGCAAACCGGGGCCGATATGCATTGGCTGCTATTTGTTTTAAAAAATATATATTTTAGTCAATTTTTACGCATAGTGCATGTATCTGCAAAAGAAAGCTGCAGCACTGCAACACCAGACCTATTGGCTTTGCTGATGCTTAATGTCGCTGCTATGTGCTCTAGTAAACCGCTAAAGCTGTCTCTAGTTACAGCTGGTGCCAGTAACTAACTCAGAACACAAAACCCGAAGTTCCACGGGTAAACACCGAGGGAAACGCTTGTTTGTACTCGGATAAAACATTTGTTTGAACTTGAAACAGAAGTTGTCCTATAACATCACCGACCCCCACTCTGAATAGTCAATCCCCAGGAGTAACATCCATCAGGTGGACTGACGGCTCCCACGGCTGCATCGGGAAAGCCGGCAGCAGCAACTAAAATCAATGGTTGGAAAGGAGCCCGCGGCGGTGCTCGCTCTGCTCCCTTCAAGCTTCAAGACATCGGCTTCAAAGTGGACACTTACAGGAAGTTTTTAATTTGTAACCTGCCGCATCTGCTGTGGGGGCCACACCACAGGGAAAGATGGTAACTTGACAGCTGTGCGTTTGGAGGAAGGAGCAGCAAAAACATGCTTGATGGCCCCCCAGGGCCTGCGGCGAGGCGGCCGTGGGCAGCTCTCAGGCCCCTGGGCATGCGGAAGAGGGTCCTGTTTATGCTCAACAAAGGTCATATGTCTGAAAAATGTGAAGTGAGCTGAAACAAAAGGGAGGTGTGGGCCTCTCATGCATCTAAAGGGGGTTTTAAACCTTGTCTAGTCACAATGCACGCTTTGCAGAACACATTTTAAGTACCTGTGTGTGTGCAATCCATCCACCCACCAGCTGATATTCTGTTACTGTCCAGGGTCATATGTCTGAAAAATGTAATGTGAGCTGAAACAAAAGGGAGGTGTGGGCCTCCCATGCATCTAGAGGGGATTTGAAACCTTGTCTAGTCACAATACACACTTTGCAGAACACATTTTAAGTACCCGTGTGTGCAATCCATCCTCCCATCCTGATATTATGTTACTGTCCAAATAAATTGTCATGGAGCACACCAATTAACTTTGGTTGTTCCTGTTCTGCCCCCACGCCCCTCCCAAGGTACCGGGTCACAAATAAAACCCACAGAATTAGTTGTAGAAGGGATGGTCGGGGGTGGGGGGACTTGCTAACTACACTTTGAAAACTGTGCCATTCCCCGACACCACAAGGTCTAGAGCTGGGTGCCTGGGGAAGACGTGCCAAAAAGTCTGCCTATGGCCCTCTGCTGCCGCCCTGTTCACCCACCCCACCCAGAAGCACGAGACGACTCATTGCCCCCACTGGACCACCAGAGACAGAGTAACTGTGGGAGAGACAGTGAGGCCTGTATTAAGTCGTTCTTTCATGTGCCCACAATGAAAACAAGCCAAACTGGCTCCTCGGTTCTTTCCTAAGGGCTCCCGGGGTACGCCCTCCTTGTATTCTGGCCTGTTTTTAGGGCCACAGCCTACCAGACAGCACCAAACCACACTGCACTCTACTTTGCACCACTCCACTTTACAGCACTCCACTCCATGCCACTGCACTCTGCCCCAATCCACCCTATGCCACTCCACGCTACACCTCTCTACTATACCCTGTACCACTGTATTCTATGCCACTTCACGCTACACCTCTCTACTATACCCTGTACCACTGTATTCTATGCCAATGTACTCTTCACCACTGCACTTTATGCCACTTCACGCTACACCTCTCTACTATAACCGGTACCACTCTATTCTATGCCAATGGACTCTTCACCACTCTAAACAACTCCACTCTATGCAACTTCAAACTACGCCTCTCTAACCTGTACCACTCTACTCTATGCCAATGGACTCTTCACCACGCTAATCTACACCACTGCACTCTACACCACTCCAGTCTAGGCCACAACAATCTGCTCTGCACAACTCCACTCTAAGCCAATCTACAACACTCAACTCTATGCCCCTGAACTCTACGCCGATCCACAGTGCACCACTCTAATCTACTCTGCACCACACACCACTTTACTCCATACCATTACACTCTATGACAATCTACGAAACTGTACCCTATCCCCTGCACCACTCCACTCTATGCACTTCACTGTACTCTGAAACAATCTACTTTAAGCCACTGCACTCTACGCCAATGCACTATACCACTGCACTCTACTCTGCAGCACTCTATACCACTGCTCTCTACACTACTGCTCTCCTCACTGCTGCACTCTGACACTCTAATCTGCAACACTACACTCTCCATCACTGAACTCTACGCCACTGTACTCTGCACCACTCCACTGTACTCTGCACCACTCTGTGATACTGTACTCTGCACCATTCTACGCCACTGTGCGACTCAACTCTACTCTGTACTACACTGCACTCTATGCCACTGGACTCTGCTCTGCGCCACTCAACTCCACTATGCACCACTGTATTCTATGACACTGCATTGCACGCCGCTGAATTCAATGCCACTGCGAGACAGCGTGTGAGTGTGTAAGTGAGAGAATGAAGGAGTGAGTCAGAATGAGGGAGAATGAATTAGAGTGAGGGGATGACAGTGTAACTGAGTATTACTGTGTGGGAGACTGAGTGAGACAGAGAAAGTCAAGGGGGAAATCAGTGAGACAGACGGTGTCAGATTGAGTGGGTCTGAATAAGTCAGTGGGACTGAGTCGGCCAGTGTGGGCCTGAATGGGTAAGGGTGCGACTAAGTGAAACTCTGTAAGTCAGTGAAACTGAGTGAGTCACAGTGGGACTGAGTAGATAAGAGTGGGATCAAAGTAGAAATGGGCGAGACTGTGTAAATCAGTGAGAATGAGTGGTCACAGTGATACTGCATGGGTCAGAGTGGGAATGAGTGAGACTGCGTAAGTCAGTGGGACTGAGTGGGTGACAGTGGGACTGTGCATGTCAGAATGGAAATTGGTGAGACTGCGTAAGTCAGTGGGATTGAGTTGGTCAGAGTGGGACTGAGTGAGAATGCACAAGTCAGTAAGACAGAGTGGGCCTGAGTAGGTCAGACTGGGACAGAGTGAGAATGAGTAAGACTCTAAGTTAGTGAGAGTACTTGTGTCAGAATAAGTAAAAGTGGGTGCAAGTGTGAATGAGAGTAAATGAATAACAATGAGTGAGAGAGTAAGGCTGACTGCAAGCAAACCCTCCTCGGAGGTTAAGTCCGACTCACTCATTGGAATTCATGTCAAGGATTACGCAACACCACTTTTAAAGGTCACTAGCCGCCACTAAAGCCCATCGATCACCAACCACAACTGCCACAAACTGTGAAATTATTGAATACCCAAGCATGTATGAAGAACTTCCATAGTGCCTGCACATGCACTAAATCCACATGAGCCGCCTCAGCCTCCCAACCCAAACTAAAAATGCGTATCATCGGTTCATTCACATAGTTGAAGCTAAAGAAAACAGAAACCCTACAGTGTCAACGCAAACTCTATCTTTCGCTGCAAAAATACACAATGAGCAGATTCACAAGGAATTAATTTCTACAACATTAAAACAAATATGTACCACTAAAGACTAGAACAAACAGTCCTATGTGGTTGAATTCAATATTGCACATTCCCTGGAATAAGGTATCCATTTTGCATACCCCGCTCTCTATGCTGCGGTGTCGTAGAGGGAGATACTAATTGCGCACACACTGCTGGCATAGACGTTAGATCTGTGAATAAAATGAGCTTTGAGGGGCACAAGAGGGATTCCTAAACAGCACACCCGTGCGCCAGCTGTGATACCTCAATGTTCACTGAGAGCATAATTTCCCACCCTGCTGAGAAACTTTGCTCTCATCCACTCTGCTGTTAACCTCGAACACTTCCAAAGCTCCACAGAAGAGAATCAAATTCCTATATCTTGCCTTACATGAAAAATAATGTGTGGCTGAGATGCATCCTTCAATATCCAGCAGTGCCTCACTGTGTTGCACTTTTAAATGCCCAATACATTTTGTGGCCTCCTTTATAAGCTAGCCATCCCTGTCTGCAGGTATTTGCAATCTCACCGTCAGATCAATAAAATCACTGCCAAGCTGTGCATGTACATAGGTTTCCAACATCCTGAAGCTCCCCACCGATGGCCACTCCCTTCCCCTGGATGGCCTTGCCCCATAAACTGTAGGAGAGGGAGACCTACTGAGGAAGAGCAAGTAGAGGAAGAGCAAGTAGAGGAAATACTGCATGATCGTCTACAGCAGAACAATGCAAACAAGTGTTCTGTACATAAAATTGTATACAACCCACGCCTGCACTGTATGTGCAATTCTCAATGAATGTGCAAACTTCTTGATCGCAGTGTGATTTCAGAATGACCAAGAACATTATACCAAATAAAGAAAAGACAGAAACACTGTGCTAGTCTGAGCACCTTAATACACCTACACTTACGTGTAGAATTGGAAAAAGGACAATAAAGTAAACAAATTCATTTCTTATTTAGAAGCTTGTTGTAGGAACAATTATCAGGGAAAGTTAATTTTTTACTGGTGAACTGCCCTAACCCCGTTCATGCATCATATGCATAACCCATACACTTCACCAATCAATATGAATATCACACGTCTCAGCAAATAATGTACACAAAGTGTACAATAATTCTATTTAGATGTATGTGACTCAGCAAAACACTGATAGTGTATTATTACAAGAGCCTCAATTATCAGATATTGAATATCAAAAATTAAATAGATTATGTGTGGGTATTGTCATTTACTCTCCGGCTGTGGGAAAGAAAAATTGAATTACTATAATGCTTCACTAACCCCTTCAAATAGATATGATCACTCAAAAATGTTTTAGAGGGTAAACAGATGGTGTTTTACTAATGTCAAAGTTAACAGAATTCCATTATTGGTTCTTAAATATCTATGGTCCTAATATTGTCCATTCACGTTTTTTGGATTTCTGTAATGAAAAAGTATTACAGTGTAAATCTGATAATATGGTGCTGGTGACTGTAATTTACCTCTTGGCCTGCTTTATGGTAGGATATCTGAATCAGAAAATATCCCTAATAAAATGCAAAAAGGTTTTAAAATTCTATCACTAAGCACCTTATCAGATTCCTGAAGATTCTGCCACCCGATTTAAAACAATTTACCTTTCATTCTTGAACAGAGCTAAGGCAAAATACGATGGTGGTAAAAGTAACAGGGGTAAACTTTGGCTCAATATTTAAAGTTAAGAAATAAATATCTTTCGGTAACTGTCTCATAGACATGGATGGCATGCTTATAAAGGAGGTTCATAGTGATATTTCTCATTCTTTCCTTAGATTTTATTTTAATCTATATTCCACAGAACACTTTCCTTCTCTGGACAAAATTAATAACTATATATTTAACATTCAAGGTATCAATATAATCTCTTTGGATGATAACTTAACCCTACAAAAAGTTTCTAGTGCGATTGTCCTCTGTGGAAAAGGAAGCTCCAGGTTCCGATGCCATTACTTTAGAATGTATGCACATTTATCTAATCTATTTACTTCTAAATTATTAAAATCATATATTCATGTCCCCTCCACTAAAAATCCTCAAGACAGTTTCTTACAGGCTATAACATGCTTTGCTCCCAAATTTGAGAAAAAGACTACCTTTTGTAAGAAATACCCTTTAGCGTCCTTAATAATAATTGTAAGATATTTCCAAACAATTTTAGCTCTTAGCCTGCAAAACATTATCCCCAAGTAATTAAATCAGAACAAAGTTTTGTTAAAGGCAGATTAGCATCAGTAAAAATGCTGTTTTAAGTATAATTATTAAGACAACTTTAATGAAATCCCCTTTTGCTGATTCATCCTTAGATTCTGACAAAGCTTTTAAGTACCCCGATTGAAATGTTATGTTACATGCTTTAAAATGGCATGGTGTTGGCCCTGAATGTTAAAGTATGGTTTATCTGTAATACAACGTGCCACATACATTTATTTTTGTTATTACCTTCTCCCTTTTGGCCCCATTAAAATAGGAACTATACATTTTCACTCTTCTTTATATCTTGTCTCTTGAACCCTTATTAGCTAAAATTTGAAACAATACTAGTATTGAGGGTTTCCTACAGGAGATGAAGTAATTAAGTACTCTTCCTGTTCTAATGTCTTTTTAACAGTTTTTATTAACATTTTCTCCGGTTTACTTTTATGACATCAGGCAATACACATTTGTGAACAATCAGTGACATTTCAACCCAGTTGAAAAGGAAACATTGCAGATTTGTAGTCTGTGTAAAATTTACAAGATTAAAACATCAGTTTCAACTAGTCAGGCAATAGGATGAAACTTCCTAGGAGCATTACTTCTACCAGAACTGAATCCGAGGAGACTTGTAATGGCAGGATATTGGTGAGGGAGTCACTACTCATCATATCAGCAGGTCAAAGTCAACAGTAAAACAACTAACAAAATATAACCTAAGAGGGCTAAAGGCAGATATGCGGTATGGGACAATGCAAATACCAAAATGGGGCCAAGTCAGCTGCTGCAGAGAATATTGCAGTATGTGAAGGCTTATTGGCATAAGACAGCTGTGAGCTTCCGAGTATTTTGGATGTGTTTCAATCAAGAGGAAAGCTTAGCTGTCACACACTTTGGTGTAGGAGAGACACCAGGTTCTGGTGGCGAATGGGGATTAGTCTGCCAGTGTGCATCCATGAGGGAAGAGCATCATCTTTTGCTTCAGCAATATATAGTATTTCCAAAGGCCCTTAGCTTCTTCCTGTTGGAGCAAGGTTCTCTCAGATTTTACCCCAAAAAGAACACTACGAAGCTATGCAATCTCCAAAGGTGGCGCAGTAATCTACCAGAGGTGTATGATAGATCTCAGTGCCAGCATGAGTGTCAAGCCAAGAAAAAGAGAAAGGCCTTGTGTTTTTCTTTAGAGTTTAAAAAGCCTCAAGGACTCCGACAACAACTGTAGTTGAAAGTTAGCTCAGCCCAAACGTGTGTTAGCGAATGACATGTCTACAACATGTGCTGCATAACAGCGGCCATTATCGGACATTGAGGGCAGCAGGAGTCAGCGCCCGGGAGGGTTAATTATGCTCTGTGCAGAATGCAAATTTGTATTAGCTTTCATTCAGCATTCCTCGACACTGTGAAAGGGTGATTAGGGATACAATCCCACTCACCATCATTAAACTCTGTGTTGAGATCAGTTTCCCATTTATCTTCAATCACGTCTATGGGGACCTGTGTATGTACCGTCAGTAGTTTGGTCAGCCCCCTGATAAGATGTCGCCCCACGCACATAGCGTGAATCACCTGCAGTACTTGATATGCTTGTGGCTCTGTTGGTGACTCTGCAGCTGCTATCTACCAGCTGTGGTGCAATGTGTGATTCAATGCACTGTAAGTAAGAAAGTGACCTTGCGGTATGCCATACTGCTCCCTGGATTTATCGAAGGTAAGAAAGGAGCCCTCATTGAAAAGATCACCCAAAGTCTCCACACCCAGGGTATGGCATTGTATGAGACTGGGAAGTGCAAATTCACTTCCAGTATACAGCAGGCTCAAGAACGGAGTGGCCTGGGTGTGGGGGAGGGGGGGCTGCACTGTAGGGATAGAACTCTACAATAGCATATGTGATAAACCCTTAGGAGTTGGGGAAAAGTTCATGTAGGTTGACCTACCAGGCAGAACTGCCAAAGCACCTGTTAACATCAATGGCATCTGTGTAGTAGCAGTGTGATCCAGGCAAGTGCCCACAGCCCATGACAAAGCTACTGGAGATGGAAGGCAATGCAATAATGTTCAAAGTTAGGGACTCTGAGGTTGCCCTCGTCAGGTGAGCACCGAAGTTTGGTTAGTGCAACCCACAGTCTGCCATTGCTCCATATCAGCTCACGAGTGTGGAAGAACTTTGCAGTTCAGTGAAGTGTGGCACTCGCAAAGTAATATAGTAAGTGGGGAAGTAGAACAGGGCGAGCCTTCCCTTTACTGAGAGGGGTCAGGTTCACTAGAATGCCATCTGCCCACTGAGTGCTCAGATCACACGTTACGTTCTCATTGAGCAAGTCTTGATCTGTATGTTATATTTGTATACCTACGTATCTGAAGGCATGCAGCTGCCAAGAGTGGTGCACCGATGTCCAACTTAACAACTGAGCCCAAGGGGCGGAAAGGAAACAGGCAAGATTTTTGCCAGCTGAGTATGGAATACTTCATTCTAATGGCATTATTTAAATATACTACCAATCCTGAAAGTTCATTACCAGCCCTTTCCATCAAGTACATGAACTTTCTAATGTGCCTGGATAAAAAAATGTAACAAACTAAGAGGTTCCTTCCTTGAATAATAGTTCTCAAGATCTTTAAATGAGACCTTGATATTTTACCTACATTCACTTCTAGAAAAAATGATTTATTTGAACAATGGTGTCTGCTTAATTTGTCCTGGTAGGCTAGAAGTCAGGATTTGAAAGAGAAACCCTGAGGATTAGGAGAAATAGTATGCAAAGATACGGCTCTCTCATAAACAAAGGGGTAGCTGGAAGACCTTGAAAGCGTGGAATACCAGAATGCCTATGGAGGCTGGGTTCCTGTATCTTTGTTGTTTTCCCCCTCCTGCTCTGTCGCAGTTTCCTTTATCTTTACCTCTCCCAACCCTGTATCCTGAGCATTGTTACTCACGTTTGACAAACAAATCTTCTTACTAGAATTCATCAACTTCCATCAGTTTCTCATCTTTGGCATCCTGGTGCCCCTGAGCCCCGGTGGTTTCCTTGGTACCTCCTGGGATAGTTAAGAGCTAATGTCATCGAAGCATCATGTAAGACTAAAGTCGTGATAAAGGAGATCGAGGCATGTGTCTGTTCAATGCTTATATTCACACAGATACTCATTATGTATTTACTATAGACAATCCACCATAAAAGTCTGTATCATGAATGTCGTAGTCTGTAGCCTAAAGACAAGGCTTGTGAGTTAGAAGCCAAGAGTCCTGTGTTTCTCTCTCCTCTCCTGTAAAATATCCCCACAATTTTCACCCGGCGAGATTATGTTATGGAGGCGATGCACACTCTCCACCCTGTCTCCTCAGTGTGAAGGATTATAGTCAGTTTCTTTCACCTTATACCCAAAACCATTACCGGATAGTGACAATTAGTATGACTATTACAGTTATATTTTCCCCCAAAAAAATTATATGTATATTACATATATATATATATATATATATATATATATGTATATATATATATATTTTATTAATCAATGTTGACTGTTAACATACCAAAATACTTCTTCAAGAACGTGGATAATTTATAATAAAAAAAATTGTGGAGGGTATTTGTGTCACACTGCATCCAGAGCTCGCATGTGCTCTTAACTTTCGGCCACTTGTCCAGAAGGCCAAGACAGACCTTGCCAGATGGCATTCCCTTCCCTTAAATATGATGGGGCACATACCCCTATCCATATAAGATGATTCTCCCACGATGTTTAAACGTCTTCCAAAAATCTACCACCCCACTTGCCCCAAGTGCTGTTTCGTAATCTGGAAGGAACGGCGAGGACATTCTTTGGCATGGATCCCGCCCTCGTCTTGCTTTTGCACACTGCCAACGAGGACCATATGACGGGGGCTGGGAATTGCCAGTCTCCTTCTGTACTACTTGGCCTTGCACCTTCTTGTCATTAACGAGTGGTACACAGGAGGGTGATCCAATCCTGCCTACTGACTAGAATGAACCTTATGGGCTTTCCTCACCTACAGGCCATGCTTTATGGGTCTCCAAATCTATGCCCCAGGTCACCAGGGTGGTATTTCTGGCTTGGAGAAAAGCATTCCAACAGGTATGGTGGGAGGCTAGACTCACACAACAGACCCCTCTTTGGCCCATGCGTGGCTAAAGCAGATCATAACACTCCAGGGGTTTAGGGCTTTGGATCCTATTGACATCACACAGCTGGGAGACATATGGGCTGGAACGCACATTCGTTCCTTTCAAGACCTTCAGAGCACTTACGCTCTCACACATACCCAATTCTATAAACACCTCCAATTACAACACGCTGTTCATGCTCATATCCCAATATTCTAAACACTGCTAGAGTATAGTCCCCTGGAGGCTAAACTCCTGATGGGAGGTCTTGGGCACGGTGGAATTTCTCAGATTTACCACACATCAACAGTCCACTCACCAGGTGCAATAGAACATCTTGAAATCCGATGAGAAGGATGACTGGGTACCGTGGACAAAGAGGATTGGCAAGATGCTTTGAAGACCCCCCCCCGAAAACTTACTACCTCATCACGATTATGGTTGGTTCAAACATATTATCTGTAGACTGTTTACTTCACACCGACCAGAATGAACAAAGCAGGCCTACGCCCCAACCACTCATGACCCCGATGAGGAAATGATTCCGCAGATTTTTACCACATGGTGCGATCGTGTCCAGTGGTAATGACCTATAGGACTGGGGTGACCCACAAATTAACAAATGTACTGAGATGGGAGGTACCTCTCTTCCCCCTATTGATACTGCTTGGTGTGCTTGAGGACTCTGGGGGCATGTGAGCTCAAAGAACGTTTCTGGGCAGGGTTCTTCTGGTTGCAATGTGGGATATTGCAGTACGTTGGATGTCCTCCGGCCCCCCTCTCTGTTGGAATAGCGGCGAGGTGTGGACTGGTGTGCATATCAGGAACTCATGGTCTATGAGGGCAGGGATTGCCCACGCAAACACAGGCGAGTATGTAGCAAATGGATGGGTCAACTGGAATGATGACTATAATGTATGTGGAACACTGGTCAATATATAGTAAGACAAAGCATTGTTGTTTGAAACTAGATGGTCTGCTTAGTCGCAATCTCTACTTTTGTAACAGGATGATAATGTATCTCTTGTTTATAATTTCCAATTGTTGTGGCCTAAAAATAAAATCTGTTTACCAAAAAACATGTTGTGGACTAATACAAAAATATTATTTTTTCTAGACTAGATCCCTCCATCGAGAAAGGAGGTATGAAATCTCCTAATTTTCCTCAAGTTGACAGTGCTTTTTAACTTAAACAACTTTGTTCTGGTTCACTAATGCACAGGCCTATGGCCACTGTTTACTCAAATTAGAAAAAAGAAACGTATTGCGCTTATCTCCTTCAAATAAATTATTTGTCACAGAAACCTTTCTATCTTTCCGATCCCCACAATTGTGTGCAGATTATAACAAACATTTATTTATATATCAAATTAGAAGAGAACATAAGTATGTCTTCACCTATCCTACTTGGCACAATAAAGATAACAAATGTAATAAGAATGCTTTTTTTTCTAAAAGAAGTCTAGAGAAAGGCATTTTTTGCTTGCATCAATTGTTCAATAATAAAAATTGGTATTCTTTTATATAGTTACAAGATTAGTATAATATTTGTAGACCATATTTGAGCAACATAATAAACTGAAAGAGACTATGGGCCTGATTACGACCTTGGCGGACGGAATACTCCATCAAAAACGTGACAGATATCCTGTCCGCCGTATTACAAGATGCATTATATCCTATAGAACTTGTTAAAAGGCGGGCAGGATATCAGTCATGTTTGTGACGGAGTATCCCATGCACCAAGGTCGTAAACAGGCCCTATATCTAGTGTTTGACAATGCACTTCTATGGTGTCCTCTCTACCCCTAGACACTATTAGTATGATTTAAAACACATTCATTACTTTACAACAGGCTTTGATACATTGGAAGGAGAACCAAGCTATACTTTACACTCTTCAGTGCAGGCCTCGGTCAGTGGCTGACGCCCGCACTACCTCCCCGGTGCGGGTCACGACCAGTGGCCGACACCAGGTAGGGGGTTAAAAAAAAAAAAAAACCCGGGAGACACGGAAGATCTTCCGTTTCTTCCCCCTCTTTGTGATGTCAGCGGGCGCTTCCTACTCCGGTGGGAAAAACAGGCCCAAATGGGCTTTCCCAACGTTCGGGAAGGCCTCATTTGAAAGGGGAGTCTCTCTCAAGGGCCAGAAACCCCCACTAGATATATATATATATATATATATATATCACCAACATGGCCAGACATCCACGTGTTTCAGCCGTAGCCTTGATCACGTAACAATTGAGAGTGTCTCACAGACCAACTACATACCACACCCAACATGCACATAAGGACAAAAATAAAAGAAGGACTATCAGATCACCCAGCTATCACATAATGTGCAAATGTCAGCACCATCTTGAAATGTCTAGAATAGCCATAAGCTGTACCAAAATTGATCTTACAATTACAAAATTATCCACATCATTGACACTCTTTATACATTAAATGAATTCCTATATAATCCTCCAAATAAACTACATATTGCATATTAAATATTAAATATGAAATATTAAATATTGAATATTATTAGTAACCCAAATGGTCAAGAAAATTTTTACATTCAAATATGCGATATTAAATATGAAATATTATTAATATCCAAAATGGTCCTGAACAATTTTTAAAAGAACATAATGTTCACTGGATAACATTCTATTCCTAAAATATGCACATTAGTTACTCTCATTGACCTTTGAATAATTATAATCGTTTGACTAACCTTCATATTAAATATTAAAATATTTAAATGCTGTAAATATTAAAAGGTAATCCAAGACTGTAAAAAATGATATATATCAGATAACGTTGTATTCCTAAACACATAAATGCACATTAGTATGCGAGTATACGTTGACAGCCCTATATTGATAATCAACAATTCCAGTGCATGTGTACAAATATGTGTCTCCTACTCCATACCACATGTCAAAACACCACCCACAATGTCACATCTATCACAAAAAAATATTTTCTATAAAAGACCCACAAAGATAAATAAAATATCATAAAAATGACTGACGAAAAATATATATATATACACATATCCAGCAACTTCAATTAACCTAAATGCACATTCATCTCCTCACTTGAACTTAAACCCCCAGGGCTCAGGGTGTTGAGTCTAATAATCAATTTTGATTCCAAAATCCTCATCTTCTTTTCTCTATTACCTCCCCTGATACTGAATTTAATCTGATCAATGACTGCAAAACTCAACAGCCTCTCATCCCCATTATGTTTGTCATGGAAATGCCTTGCCACTGGGTATGTTCGATCAAAATTGCGAATCGCTCGGATGTGTTCAAGAACCTTCTTTTTAGCCTTGTGTATTGTGCTGCCCACATACAGTTTCCCACACGGGCACATCAAACAAACACAGAAATCTGTATTGCAGTTAAAGTGTCCTCGAATTTGATAAGTCCAATGCCCATTCTCATCACCTACTTTAAGGCAATTTTTACTATATTTGCATGCCTTGCAATGTCTGCAACAAAAAAAGGCCCACAGAATGATCAAGGGACATAGCTCTGACACTATCCCTAGTTATTCTATTACGGCTGAGATCATCTCTCAACGATCTACCGTTGCGAAAGGTAATCGCAGGCGCCCCCGGGATAGTACTACCTAAGGTGGAATCATTCATTTTAATTTTGTCAAAGCATGTGTGGTTTCCCTGGGGGCTGCGATCGACCCCCAGGAAAGCCACACCCACATATAAAAGTGATTTCTTTACATACATATTCGCCACCAGTTCTCTTGCAGTTGCAACTTGCGTCTTCAAAGCAATGCACATACTTCAACTGACTTGTTTCAACTGTAGCTTTTAGGTGGCAATAAAAAAAAGTCAAGTAACTCTTGTGATTATGTTTCTGCTAGAAAAGGATCTGACTTTTGTCTAGTGGCAGTTTCTGTGCCATAAAGTAGCGCAGAAGGTTTATATGCCTACTGCAAGGATCAAAACTGTATTATATGTGAATAGCTGAGTGGATTAGTAAAGCCAGCCATTACCTGAGCTTTAATACTAATGAAATGTATGTGCGAAGGGGGCTATGGAGAGATGAAGTGCACTTTTGCTGGGTGGTAGTGAGGGAATCGGAGGAAGAGGTAATGGGAGTGGGAGCACCAATAATGATTGTGGGACTGGGCGCTCGAGGCGCTAAAGACTGTGCCGAGAGGTGTGCGACAAGGTGAAGTAATAGTGTGTCTTTTGTTTTTTGAGCGTCTTGAGAGAACGTGCTGATTGAGGGAAGACGTCGAAGGTAAGGTGACCTCTACTGACGCACGTATCACACATACCCACCAGCAATTTTGTGACTGTCTTCATAGGCTAGTGTTTTAGAGCAACAGTTCAGCCAGTAGTAGACATAGCGTCTCGTTGGATGACTGCTGCTCAAGCCCAAACTCAGGTTATAGAGGACAGCTCTGACGTAGGATCAGAGACTGAGACAGCAGATAGTGAGACAGCATCTGAGGGATAGGACAATGAGGCAGACTCTGGGAGTGTTTTTTTAGTCAGAGGAGTCCCATTTGATAACTTCTCTTCCAGTGATTATGAGGGAGGTGATGAAGACAATCTTGCTGTCCCTTCGCAAGCACAGTCTGTGCAGCGGGAAAATGGCAGGTTAGCCCAACCTAGAGAGCAGGTGCATGCGGCGGCAAGCACAGAGAGAGTGCTCTCTTGGGAGTTCCCCAATTTAGTTCTGCCCCAAATTCCATCGTCCAAATCGTATTGTGGAGACATCAAAATTATCTATCACAAAACAACCTGGTTTTGTAAGGCAGGCACCTGCGTTTTCGGTCCTGGGCTCGGCAAACATATAGGGAAACCTACCAAACCCAGGCATGGATCACCACAGGGTCAACAATTGCCCTCATGTAAGGACCAACATTGTGCTCTATTCCTGAAACGGGCACTAGGCCTACCCACACAAGTGAGGTACCATTTTCATCGGGAGACTGTGTCGTATGCTGGGTGGAAGGAAATTTGTAGCTCATCTCAGATTCCAGAACTTTCTATCACCGAAATGTGAGGAAAAAAGTGTTTTTTTTGGCCACATATTGAGGTCTGCAAAGGATTCTGGGTAACAGAACCTGGTGAGAGCGCCACAAGTTACCCCATCCTGGGTTCCCCTAGGTGTCTAGTTTTAAAAAAAATGCACAGGGTTTGTATGTTTTCCTAGGTACCCGCTGAGCTAGAGACTAAAATACATAGCTAGGCACTTTTCAAAAAACAAGTCAGTTTTCAATGTAAAAATTTGATGTGTCCATGTTGCATTTTGGGGCGTTTCCTGTTGTGGGCACTAGGCCTACCAACACAAGTGAGGTACCATTTTTATCAGGGGAGTTGGGGGAATGCTGGGTGGAAGAAATTTGTGGCTCCTCTCAGATTCCAGAACTTTCCATCACTGAAATGTGATGAAAAAGTGTTTTTTTGGCACATTTTGCAGTTTGCAAAGGATTTTGGGTAACAGAACCTGGTGAGAGCCCCATAGGTTTGCTAGGTTTTCCTAGGTGACGGCTGAGTTAGAGGTCAAAGACCACAGCTAGGCACTTTGCAAAAAACAGATTTTCTTTGGGAAAATGTGATGTGTCCACATTGTGTTTTGGGGCATTTCCTGTCGCGAGCAGTAGGCCTACCCACACAAGTGAGGTACCATTTTTATCTGAGACTTGGGGGAATGCAGAGTGGAAGGAAGCATGTGGCTCCTCTCAAATTCCAGAATTTTGCAGCAACGAAATGAGAGGGAAAAGTGCTTTATTTGCCAAATATTGAGGTTTGGAAAGGATGCTGGGTAACAGAACCTGGTGACAGCCCCACAAGTCACCCCATCCTGGATTCCCCTAGGTGTCTAGTTTTCAACAATGCACAGGTTTGGTAGGTTTCCCTAGGTGCCGGCTGAGCTAGGCGCCAAAGACCAAAGCGAGGCACTTTTCAAAAAAACACATCAGATTTCAATGTAAAAATGTGACATGTCCATGTTGCATTTCCTGCTGCGGGCAATAGACCTACCCACACAAGTGAGGTACAATTTTTATCGGGAGACTTGGGGGAACACAGAATAGCAGACCAAGTGTTATTGCCCCTTGTCTTTCTCTACACTTTTTCCTTCCAAATGTAAGACAGTGTGTAAAAAAGAAGTCTATTTGAGAAATGCCATGTAATTCATATGCTAGTATGGGGACCCAGGAGTTTAGAGATGTGCAAATAACGACTGCTTCTTAACACCTTATCTTGTGCCTATTTTGGAAATACAAAGTTCTCCTTGATACATATTTTTCAGTCTTTTTATTTCAGCAACTAAATTGCTGTATACCCGGTATACAATGAAAACGCATTGCAAGGTGCAGCTTATTTATTGGCTCTGGGTACTTAGGGTTCTTGATGAACCTACAAGCCCTATATATCCCCGCAAACAGAAAAGTCCAGCAGACGTAATGGTATATTGCCTTCAAAAATCTGCCATGGCTGGAAAAAGTTATAGAAGAAAACTTGGCCGGAAATTGCTCTTTTTTTCACCTCAAATTCAATATATTTTTTATTTTAGCTGTTACTTTCTGTAGGAAAACCTTGAAGGATCTACACAAATGCCCCCCTTGTTGAATTCAGAATTGTGTCTACTTTTCAGAAATGGTTAGCTGTCCGGGATCCAGCATTGGTTTTGCTAACTGGAAGGAGGCTGAAAGCACAAAAAAATAGTAAAAATGGGGGTATGTCCCAGTAAAATGCCAAAATTGTGTTGAAAAATGTGGTTTTCTGATTCAAGTCTGCCTGTTCCTGAAAGCTGGGAAGATGGTGATTTTAGCACTGCAAACCCTTTGTTGATGCCATTTCTAGGGGGGGGGGGACATGCTTTCTTTAGCAGCCCTTTTTTTCCAATTTTTCTGAAAAAAAGCGAAATTTTACCTGTATTTTGGCTAATGTATTGGCCTCCTCCAGGGGAACCCACAAACTCTGGGTACCTTCAGAATCTCTAGGATGTTGGAAAAGAAGGACGCAAATGTGACGTGGATAGCTTCTGTCGACAAAAAGTTATGAAGGTCTAAGCACAGGTTTGGTAGGTTTCCCTAGGTGCCGGCTGAGCTAGGCGCCAAAGACCAAAGCGAGGCACTTTAAAAAAAAACACATCAGATTTCAATGTAAAAATGTGACGTGTCCATGTTGCATTTCCTGTTGCGGGCAATAGACCTACCCACACAAGTGAGGTACCATTTTTATCGGGAGACTTGGGGGAACACAGAATAGCAGACCAAG
The DNA here is from genome assembly GCF_031143425.1 of Pleurodeles waltl. Taxonomy (NCBI): domain Eukaryota; kingdom Metazoa; phylum Chordata; class Amphibia; order Caudata; family Salamandridae; genus Pleurodeles; species Pleurodeles waltl. The sequence goes on along the minus strand of NC_090447.1, from coordinate 1,483,364,234 downwards.
TGTTATTGCCCCTTGTCTTTCTCTACACTTTTTCCTTCCAAATGTAAGACAGTGTGTAAAAAAGAAGTCTATTTGAGAAATGCCATGTAATTCATATGCTAGTATGGGGACCCAGGAGTTTAGAGATGTGCAAATAACGACTGCTTCTTAACACCTTTATCTTGTGCCTGTTTTGGAAATACAAAGTTCTCCTTGATACATATTTTTCAGTCTTTTTATTTCACCAACTAAATTGCTGTATACCCGGTATACAATGAAAACGCATTGCAAGGTGCAGCTTATTTATTGGCTCTGGGTACCTAGGGTTCTTGATGAACCTACAAGCCCTATATATCCCCGCAAACAGAAAAGTCCAGCAGACGTAATGGTATATTGCCTTCAAAAATCTGCCATGGCTGGAAAAAGTTATAGAAGAAAACTTGGCCGGAAATTGCTCTTTTTTTCACCTCAAATTCAATATATTTTTTATTTTAGCTGTTACTTTCTGTAGGAAAACCTTGAAGGATCTACACAAATGCCCCCCTTGTTGAATTCAGAATTGTGTCTACTTTTCAGAAATGGTTAGCTGTCCGGGATCCAGCATTGGTTTCGCTAACTGGAAGGAGGCTGAAAGCACAAAAAAATAGTAAAAATGGGGGTATGTCCCAGTAAAATGCCAAAATTGTGTTGAAAAATGTGGTTTTTGATTCAAGTCTGCCTGTTCCTGAAAGCTGGGAAGATGGTGATTTTAGCACTGCAAACCCTTTGCTGATGCCATTTCTAGGGGGGGGGGGGGGGGGGGGGGGGAGGGTTCTAGGGGGTGACACATGCTTTCTTTAGCAGCCCTTTTTTTCAATTTTTTCTGAAAAAAAGCGAAATTTTACCTGTATTTTGGCTAATTTATTGGCCTCCTCCAGGGGAACCCACAAACTCTGGGTACCTTCAGAATCTCTAGGATGTTGGAAAAGAAGGACGCAAATGTGACGTGGATAGCTTCTGTGGACAAAAAGTTATGAAGGTCTAAGCACGAACTACCCCAAATAGCAAAAAAAACACACCAAAAAAAAAGGAGGGGGGCAGCAGCTAAGGGGTTAATGTTTGGTGGAATAGCAATTGTTTCATAAATAAAATAAAATTAATATTAATTGCTCTTCATTTCAAATGTCTGTTAAAAATACTCAGTTGTGGTTGCGTATTATGGCAGAGATATGAAAACTGTACAATTGGAAGTGAACGCGCTACACCTTCCTAATTATATTATTTATTTATGAAATACATTCCTTAATTTGTTGTACACAGTAGTTTTTACTACATTCTTGAATCATTGTAAGATATATATACATATAAATATATATATATATATTATTCACCCTTCCATCTACCCCTTTTCTTTGTATCTTTTCTGAATATATTAGTTGCCCTACAATTCTTAAAGTTGCACATATTTCTCAATGTAATTTTTTATGAAAATGACTCCCATGAGATTTGACTGTTTACTGACAGGTAATGTGTTTTGTTTACTACAATTTGTTGAGAAACGCGCCCTGTTCAATGTTAGGAGCATACACGTTAATCAGTGTTATATCTCGTCCGCCCAGGGGGCCAGTGGTCAATACATAGCGTCCGCCAGGGTCCGTTAATGTGTTAGTGACCTGGAAAGGGACCCCCGCCCTGATCCATATCAAGGTGCCCCTTGCGTATGCCAAGTAAGTTGTGTAAAATAGTTGGCCCCTCCACCTCCTGTGCAGGGCTGTGCTCTCAGCGGCTGTCAGATGGGTCTCCTAAAACATTGCTATGTGTGCCCCTCTTCTGCGTAAATAGGAATATACCTTGTACTGCTTGCCCTCTTATATTCCAGGAGATTACCTTATAACCCTGCAGGTCACCCATTGCAGAAGCCCTCTGACCATCCCCCCGGCGCAACCGCCACCCGACCAGGCGACCTAGACCAGTGCTTCTCGTGGGCATTGTCTCATCACAGATAAAGCGGAAAACATTTCCCTCTATAAACAACCAGAACACCCTCAACTCCCCTTCCCTAGGACAGGAGGTGGAACAGTTCCCCATCCAAACTGTGTTAAACATGAGTCGATTCTAGGTAGGCAGGTAGGTAAGATCTCTCGAGCCATCCGAGGGATCCAGCCCATACCCCGGGGCAAGTTTAAGTGTTTTGCTTGCTGCATGCCTCTTGAGTCGCATGAGCCTCGGGTCCGAAGACCGAGTGAAGGTTCGGATATCAGATGCCAATTGCCGGAGCCAGCCATCATATGATGCAGTCCGAGGTTCCTGCTGTCACTGCAGGTAGTTCCAGGCTTGTCGCAGCCAATCCTGCCGACTCCGCCTCAGAGTCCGATCCTTCGGTTCCCCTCGTCGTGCCAGTCGAGCGCGGGCTGCCACCCCCCAGGCTAAAGGAGGCCACAGCCGCCGCGGTATGGCTTCTAACCGCTTGTGCTTCCACCTGCGTGGGCGCCACGGTTCTCTGCCTGTGTACTTCGCATCTCGGTGTCTGCTGCAGGGTCTGGGTTCTCAGGTGCCCCCCACCCCGTTGGGTCCCCCTGCTCCTCCAGCCAGTCTCTCGCCTCTTGTGGTGTGTGGAAAAATCGCGCTCCCCTGCCATCCGCCACCCGCAGCGTAGCAGGGAACAGCATTGCATAGGAGATGTTCAGTTGCTGGAGGCGCTTCTTAATTTCTGAGTACGTTGCCCTTTGCCTCTGCACCTCTCTGGAGAAGTCAGGAAAGATACGGATCAGGGAATTTTCAAACCTTATTTCTCCAGCCTTTCTGGCTGCGTCAGTATGTGGTCCCGGTCCTTGTAGTGCAGTAGGAGATCTATCACCGGTCGCGGCGCAGCCCCCGGAGGAGGGGCCCTCGCAGGGACCCAGTGCGCCCTCTCAAGGGCGAAAAAGTGCAAAAGGCCTTCTGGCGCAACAGCTTCAGAGATCCAGCGCTCCAAGAACTCAGGGAGGTTACGCTGACCGATTTGTTCAGGGAGGCCTATTATGCAGATGTTATTTCTTCTGGACCTGTTTTCCACATCTTCAGCTCGGGCCATGAGAACTTCTGTTTGCTTCTCCAGCTTAGTGATTCAGACCTCCGCCGCTGTCAGCCCGGGATGGAGGGCGCCCAGCGTCCGCTCCGTTGCCGTTACTCTCTCCGCAAGACGACACTGGTCCTCCTGGAGCAGGCCTAGGTCAACCGCCAGTGAGTCGATCTTTGTCTCAAGGCTCTCCCTGGTGAATGTGATGGTCTGCATAATATCACCTAACGAGGGGCTCCCAGGTAGGTCCTCGTCCATGCCATTCCGCGGTGTCTCAGCAGGGAAGGACGGAGCGCAGGCCCGTTGTGCATTTGTCTCGCCCACCACATCCTTCCTCTTCCCAGTTTTGCCCATCCTGTGTGGGAGAGTGGGCCGCTAATTTTAAGTCTGTGTCGCTGGTCGCCCCAAGCTAGTGTTGTCTGGTAAAGCTGCGCTGCTCACCTCTTTGCACCGCTTTCGAGTGAAGCAAGACGGGGCGCTCGGCCCGGTCAGGTGTCCGTTCCGGCCCTAGTCCCTCTCAGGGCCGCAGACAGTCATCCAAAGACTTCTGGCCCGCAGGGCTCACCTCCCGACGATTATGGGGAGAAGACGTATCTCCCAAGAGCCCCACCATCCTTCAGGCTGTAGGCTGTTCTCTCCTCACTCTCCCGCAGCCAAAGTGACTCCCAGGACCCTCCGAGGTCGCATTAGCCCATCAGCTCCAGCAAGATGGTCCTGATATGGGCTTCGGGATCGAAATCAGACCCGGCCTCACCTCGCCGAACAAACCAGGCCCCTCACCTAGTTGCTGGCGCCCGGCGCGGCTGCCATTTTAGGGACAGGCGGCTCCCGGCCTCCACCGCCTCCGTTCCCTTGCAGCGCTCCTCTTTGCTCGGGGGCCTCCCCTGCTTCGGCGGCTTTGGAGACAGCCTCTCCCCTCCCCGGGATCCATTCAGCGCGAGTTCGCCCGAGGGGGTAGAGTTCTTTTTAGAATAGCGCGGCCGCCATCTTAGGGTCAGGGGGCGCGCTTTTGGCTCTATCGCTGTCCTCTGGACCACGTTTTTTTCGACCCCGGAGCTGGAGACCTCCAGGCACTCGGGCCCCCGTTCTCCGAGCCTCTCCTGGCAGGAATTGCTGCCGGTGCTACAGGCCGCGCTGTCAGGATGGGTTTTTAACGGAGGTCCCAGGCCGGAGCTCTTCCTCGTGGCTGCTCACTCCATGAGCGCCAAGCCATGCCTCCCATGAATCCATTCATTCAAGCATGCATCCATACACACATTCATACTGATACGCATTCACATTTCCATTCATACACGCATTCTCACACATGCACACACAAACACTACACACACATTCACGCACACACTCATGCACACACCCCCAACCTGCCCCCACCCCCCCATGTCAGAAACCTGACTTACCTGCATCCAGGGGGTCTTCCGGCAGGGGACGAGGCACTGCTACCGCCATCAGCGCCCGCCAGCAGAACACCGCCAGGCTGTATTATTTCTCATAATATGGCTGGCAGCGGTCTTGTGGCGGAAATCCGGCTGTGGTCATATTTTGGCTGACGGATGTTAGCCGCGGTGATGGTCTTTTGGCGGCTGTCGCCATGGCGGTAGGTGGCACTTACTGCCAAGGTTATAATTAGGACCTTAATCTTCTTGAACAGTGGTCCTAATGTGTAGCTCGGAATCAACGTGTGCTCACTGCCCCCTCAAATGTTGCATGACCGATGATCAAATTCCTTTAAAATGTATTCTGGTCAATGCTTGTCTGCGTGCACATTTATTTCCTTTTGATAGCAGGATGAGGAGGCTCTCCTGATTTGCAATCTCCTTGGTGGCTATTCCTCCGAAACTTGCAACCGGAGGCTTTGCCTAATGTCCTGCCATTTGATTAATTTTGTTTGACCAATGACTTTGTGTTTCACCACTGCGCATATTAGTTGCTCAATGTTCACCAGTAGCATATTGTATGTTTTGTTCAGTTTAGCTGCCTATGGGCTTTGACATGGCATTAGCCATTATTTTCTGTATTCAGTTTAGCCGCCTATGGGCTTTGACATTGCATTAGCCATTACATTCTGTATTCTGCCTATTGGCTTTGACATGCTGTATTCAGTTTAGTTGCCTATTGGCTTTGACATGATATTAGATATTGCATTTTGTATTCAGCTCAACTGCCTATTGGCTTTGACATGATATTATACATTGCATTTTGTATCCAGCTTAGCTGCCTATTGGCTTTGACATGATATTATATATTACATTTTGTATTCAGCTCAGCTGCCTATTGGCTTTGGCATGATATTATACATTGCATTTTATATTCAGCTCAGCTGCCTATTGGCTTTGATATGACACTAGACATTGCATTTGATATCTAGGTTAGCTGCCTATTGCCTTAACGTGGAGTTAGACATTGCAGTTGAGAATCCAAGCTGTATTTTTCCAAGCTGTGTTTTTGCACAAGATGAACCAAGCTGTTTTCTTCACACAGTAGACTAGACCTGATAAGAGAGGGTACATTGGTTGTTTTTCTCTCCACTTGAGCTTGGGAAGAGGAGTAGTCTAGGAGATCTGGCCAGTCTCCAAAGGCTTGCGTAGTTTTCCCGAGTCTGAGAGGAGGGGGCACACCTTTGTAACGAATGTCACAGGCTTCAGAGAATTAGATTCGAATCTGCCTGACTTCGTGCTGGAGCTTGGCGCCAGTTGCCAGCATCCCGTGTGGGAAGATAAATCTCTTTCTCGCAGCTGACAGGGAGTCATCAGCTTGCAGACCCTAGAAAGATGAAGCTGTAAATAGTTTCTCACACGGTGAAGTATTTGTTTTGCTTTGCATTCAATATCTTATAAATATAACCTGCTGTGTATATTGCAAACTGTGCATTAACGTGTGCTTGAAATCTACTAATCCGTCATTCATAAAAATTGCGGTTGGGGAAGAATTAACAACAATAAAAGTCTTTTTTGAACTCAGAAGTGCATTCCTGGTATGTTATGTAAGTGCTAAAAACTAGATAAGAGCAAAAGCACTACACCTAATAAAAGCACAAAGGTTCCAGGATCTTCGCACCTGAGACAGTGAAGCTGGATCCTCTTTATTGGTGGGTTGGCATTTTTGAATGGCTGCTCTGAGCTTCCTACCCCAACACAGTCAAGAGCAAGAGGAATCAATTAGCTTTCAGAACACATAGCCCAATTACAGCCTACAACTGCAAGCCAAACCCTTCAACTCCCTGGGACCCCAGAACATTTACTGACTATAATCTTTCTGCAGTCAGGACAGAAATGGAAAAAACACAAAACTCCTTAGGACCTCTTGAGACTCAAGGCCCTCATAGCAACATGCAGTCAGCTGTCCAAAACTGCTATAAGTGTACAAAAGAAAAAACAGACAGCAGCCTTTTTCATTTACATACAACAAGATGAAACAACATAACATCCCTGTATTTATCAGGAACAACCTAATGCTGCTCCAGTTTAGGAAAGAGTTGAAGACTCACCTCCTTGAACAACACTGCATCACAGGGCATTAAAGGTCCAGACACCTGCTCCCCCTACTATTATCTGTTGAATTAATACTTGTATTTGACCATGTACAGCACTACACCAGCTTTTGGTTTGGCTTGCGTTACAGAAATACTGTATACTTACATACATACCAATGTGTTTACTTTCTAAAGTAACTAATCCCTCTCAGAAACTTGATAAAATAATTAAGCGGACTGCTGGCTTATGGAAGAATGTGGTGTAGGTGAGATCGGACGAGTCTTATTTTAGGCAGGACTTGCTCTTAAACATAATACCACAGTGTTTCTGGTCTCGGCTTCCAAGCACATTCAAAAATAAAACTTGACAAGTACTATGCAAGTGTCCAAATGTCTCACAAAAAGATTGAAAACTGCAGTTGGCAGTACCTAGTACACATAGTGCAAATATACAACCAGACACAGAATCTATTACCTGCAAATTTTCCAATGCCTTCTTTATATTCTTCTAGGACTTCATGGTGCTCCGCTCTGAACAAAAGCAGAAATTTCACAGCGATTAATTGGTCTTATGTCCTTTAACTGAAACACTGGCCTCACATTTAAACAAACAACATGGCCTAAGACCATCCCACATATCTATTAAATGACTTAGTCGTGCAGCTTTAGGGAGTCAACAGAAAAAGCAATGTACATGAAAGAATATGGCAGTCATAAGAGAAGGAGATTTTACTTTTCATGCACATACACAGCTTGGTGGTCTAAAGAACTGAGAGTTTCAAACTGAAACTCGTGTGTATCCTGGGATGCAAAAAAGAAACAAAGGGTTCTACAACATGGCATTTAGAATAATTTTCCATGTGTCTCATAATTAGATGACACAGCTCCAGCAACAACTTGTTTTTACCTATGGTTGGACCCTGACCCTACATTTCAGATCCCAGTAGGAACTGGTTAAGTCTGTTGTTCCAACGTTGGCTTCTGCCCAGACGCTATCTTGTCAACTGAAAATTTAACTAAGGAGGGCCATATTTTGGCATGTATCTCCTCCAACCCAAACGCCCTAATTTAAAACCTTTTTAAAGCTTTTGAGACAAGTTAGGTTGTTAACTAGTATTGTTGAATTGTGTCCATCAAGACAAAGACCACAGGACCCCAATTAGCCCTATGAGCCAGACATGACACTTTGCAGCACTGCCTTTGACAATCCAACACTGTAAGAACTTGGATGGAAACCCTAATTTGGGCTGGATTCAGGGCATTGAGTTTACTGTGTGCTCTCTACTAGGCCGTGATGCATTTGAGTTCTCAGCCCCTATCATCTCCTGGAGTAAGCCTTCCTGATACATTTCTCAACCACAGAATGCCAAGGGCCCAAAAAAGAGAAAGAAGAAGGAGGAAGAGGAAGTAGAGAGGGAAGAGGAAGTAGAAGGGGAAAAGAATGAGGAAGGTGAAGAGAGAGGAGCAAGACTTAGTATAAGATTTATTGCAAACTCTCCTACACAACAGTAGATGACCTCACACTGGAGCTCCTCCAAAAGTCACAAGAATACACTAACCGTCATATTCAAATCACAACATTCTACCTTACTACATCACACTTGGTAGCATAGAGTCTTACTTGAGAATGTTCATCTCAAGAAGTCTAACTCATTAATATACAGGACTACACATCTTCCCTTTTTCCAACAACACAAAATAACAGAGAAACCCCACCAACAAAACATCTATCAAATAGTCTACCATATGACATGTACATAAAAGAAGAAACATTTGCATAAGCAAGAAAAGTTTTGACACACACTTTATCTACCATATCTACTAGGGATGGTTATGGTTCTTAAACTTCATCTGTTTTTATAAAGTGATTTTTCAATATTGTCTGAGCTCGCATCACCCAGTGGCTTGATGGGATCTCGATTTCTCCTCAATATGTCGTCACCTAGGATTCTTACTTTGAATACTTTTGCCAAATTCCACCCTTAACTTGAACAGCATTACCAAAGATTTTTTCAACTCCGACTGGTTCACCAAATTTTTTTCATGTGAACAGCAGACTTTATGGGAACCATCTCCCCGATTTTAAGAGTTACCATGTTAACATTTTTCTTTTTTCATACCAGCATTTTTATTTCTCGTTCACTATTGATATAATTTGTTTATTTTATTTTTTTACATCTGAGTCTGATTTGAGCCATTTGGTCATTCACTCAGGCCTCAAGCTGGTATCTGCCTTCCTTCCCCTCAATAGCTAAAATGGGGACCCCTTTGTGGAAGAATGTGGTGTTGCTCTATAGAGCCATAGAATACTATGCACAGATTTCCCTACACCATGGTTACCACTTTACCCCCATTTGATACATTCACTCAGCAAATGGTTCATCCTTTCTACTAGGCCATTTGTTTGTGGGTGGTACAAAGAACTTGCTAAATGTCTGACCCCACTAGATACAAAGAACATTTGCAGTTCTTTACTTACAAATTGTGTTCCGTTGTCTGAGACCATAAACTTCAGGAAAACCTTCCCTCATAAAATTTCTCTAAGAAATTCTACTATGTTAGAATCCTTTTTGAATTGCTTCGTTTCTTTTACACGTGTAAGTTTGAGCTTTTGTTGTCTCTGAACGCACTGTCTATCACATATGTTATCTTATGTATATTTGTTTAAGTAAAATAAGCCTGGTTCCACGCCATGGGCTTGCAGCTGGTTTCTTTCCCTAACTGGGGCACTGTACTCATTATAATTGTGTGTTCAAAATAACTAACTGACCTCGGCTGTGGTATTTTGGGGAGGGAAAGGCTGATATCTATACCTTTGAACCACGTAATCCTTTGAAGGGTCTCAAGAATGTGGGGAGTCAGGCAGCTGCAGAGGGGAGGCAAGGACAAAGCTGGGAATGGAACCGGTGTGTGGAAACTGATTAACTCCTTAAAATATCTGTATGACGTATATCATTATTTACACATTTTATGTATCCTTTGATGTATGAGTATAAATATCACTGTTAAACGCTTTATGCTAGCACACTTTACTTCGGGCCTGGGATGCCAGTGGTAAACCTGTCCTCTTTGCTGCAGCAAAAATAAACAGACCTTTGGTCATTGATTTTTCACTCCGGCTCTCCGTGTCAAAAACTCCTTTGTAAATGCATTTGTAAGTATCTGCAAATATGTGCATTTGACAATTTGGCGCCCGAACAGGGACCTTCCAGTGGATATCTTCAGTAGCTCTGTCAAGAGACGTGCTGCCAGTGGGGGGACGCCGTTCCGGAGGTGTAGATTCCAGGGGCCCCTGCACAAAGACTTAGTTTCAAAAGCAGCTGCATCTTATCCACCGGGCAGGCCTCTCCCCGCTTTCTCATGATGTCCCAGCGAAGTCCCTGAAAACATCGGTTTTTATCTTGACTGATTAGTCTGACACGGGCGGCCGGAGAGAAATCCAGGAAAAAGCAGATAGTCAGGTAAGACTGTTCCTCGCTGGCTACTTGTCTGCTTTAACTTGCATTTGAGAGAATAATTGTTTTTGGATAACTTATCATTTTTGGGAATGATTAGTTCTTGGTAAATTTGCATTTGTACAAGGTACCATTTGACAATTTGTATTACACGTGTTTTTCTTGTTTGAGTAATTTGCCCAGGCCTGGAGCAATTTGTAAGTTGGTAAATATTTGAAAAAGGTTTTTTTTTTTTTTTTCTTCTTTGGTGCACATTTGAAAAAGGTTTTCTTTGGTGCATGTTACATTTTGAAATTTGGTGTGTGTTGTCTTTTGAAAATTTAAAAGGTTAGATATGGGAAATAAGAAATGTTGGCAAGGGTTATGTCTTTGTTTTCGCCGAAATCATGTGCCACGTTCAGATAAAAAGCAACCGATCCCAAAAGAGGGAACACCAGGGTGGGACATGTTAAAGGATTATGGTTTAGAGAATAATTTGTATAATAGTATATGGCGCAGGTATACTAGACATTGTCCTGACCTCCAGTGGCCAGAGGATGGGTCTTTTGATTTAAAGAAACTAACCTACCTACAGGAATGTTTGTTTCATAAAAAGGCTAGACAACATATGTTTGAGGTATACAGAAAATGGGAAATGGAGGCCAATAAAAGAAAAATTAAATCAGATAAACTGATAGAGAGGGAAAACAGGAGAACCATCATGCAGAAGGCCGCCCTTTATCACCAGTCCCAAACCCAGAAAGGGATTGAATCTGAAGATAGAGTCCATAGGGCCCAGGTGGAGGGAAGTTATGTATCAAAGCCAACAGAAACCAAACATGCATTAGAGGAAGATGAGGTAATGCTACAGCTATTAGATAATAGCCCTACTGCACCTCCACCTTACACACCCCCTGCAGTAGCCCAACCTATCATGGGGGCACAGCAACAGCAGCAAGGGCAAGGGCACAATTTGGGAAATCCAGGTGCACCACTACAGCAGCATGTGCCACAACCACCACAGCCTCTAGCCCAAGCTACCCCAATAGCCCAAGTCCTAATCCCTCCGCCACCTGCCCCACCACTACCAGCCAGCACTGCAAGGTTACCAATAATGTCCCCTGCCCCTAATACCCCAAATGGACAACGCCGACAGTGCACAGCCACACACTCACTTTCACCCATATGGAGCACACCTATTAAGTCGATTTCGCCCCCTAGTACCCGCTCCACTATTGGGGATGGGGAAAAACGGGTTATCAAGAATCAGTCAGAGAACTGGATGTCACATCCTATTTACACCCACACCGATATTATGGGCACAATACAACAGATGTCACATTTTGGACAGCAATTAGCACTACAGTATATGATTGAAAAATTGGAGAGGGATTGGAAGTCTTGTATTACAGATTCTACCCCTCTCCCTTATGAACAAGAATTATACCAATTATGGCGGGACAGTGTGGCTTGTATTCTTGATAGTAACAGCATAAATGAGGGAGTACGCATTTGTGTCATAGCCAGGGAAGATGTTCTCAATATATATGACAAGGGGTACCCAATGAGGGAAGTGCACCCTGATATGCCCACTGCAGCTGCAGTTACAGCAGCAGCTGCCGCCGGACAACCAGCTCCCGTGCCGGTGGCCCAATTTGTCCATATACCATGGAAAAGGGAGGAGGTAATGGCTATAAAGAAAGACTTGCCAGACCCTCGAAAGAATCCAGCTGGATTCTATCGGGACCTTAGAATTGCCATTTCCACCACAACCATGACACTCAAAGACATTGACTATTTTTTTGGTGTTTTATTGGGTCCTGAAGTTTGGCATAAAATTAGAAGAGTAGATGATGCACCTACTTTGGGAAATACATGGGGGGGTTTAGAAGCACGGGAAGCACAGAGGGCACCAGGAACCCTGCCGCATCAGGATATTTTAGATTTACCTAACCGGATATTGACTAAGTTAGAAACTGTTATACCTCTTCAGACTGTGGATTGGGGAAAACTTGCCACTTATAAACAGAAAATAGGTGAAGATGTCCCAGATTATTTTACTAGAATTGAACAAGCTTTCATAGATTTTAGCGGTCAAGACCTCGCCACCGTAACAGGTGTCACACTATTTGTAGAACGCTTTGTTAATGGCCTTCTACCTGAAATATCACAAAAATTAAAAGCAACAGAGAGTTCGTGGATGACGAAGGGACAGGCAGAGATTTTACAGATGGCACAATACTATGAGAGCAGGTACAAGGAAGAATTAGAAAAGAATGAGAAGTCAGTAAAAGAATTGAAGAAAAAGGTATTATTACAGCAGGCATACCCCCAGCGGGATACAACCCCTCAGCAAAGGGGTGGCCCACCAAGGGGACGGGGAAGGGGTCGAGGCCGAGGTGCATCTGCACCACCCCAAGACCGCCGATTAAATATCAACCAATGTGCCTACTGTAAGCAGGATGGACATTGGCGTGATACTTGCCCATTACTGGAAGGAAGACAAAGTATGTCACTTCATAGAGGGAACGCGGCAGGTAATGCACGAGGAAGAGGTAGAACTGATCAGAATTCGCAGAATGAGAATCAGGTCCCGCGTAACACTAATATTTTTGACAATGCATTTGAACGACAATATTATGCTGATGATTTCTTTTCTGAATCCTACAATTATTAGGACAGCCACAGACAGGGCCAGGGGCGAGTAAGTATTCCTGTAGATCAGAATGGTCCCTACATTGATGTAAAAATCGAAGGAGAGGGCCATAAGTTTCTTCTAGATACTGGTGCCACCAGAACATCTATTGCACATTCTGCAGTCCCCGGGGCTCCCCTGTCTGGGCTTCATACCACATCAATTGGGATTTCTGGGATCCCCGTGGTGAGCCCCATCTCAACACCTATGAGAGTAACTGTAGGCCCATTTACAGTACACACGCCACTCTCTTTAACATCAGGTTGCAATGAAAACTTGTTTGCATTAGATTTGTTAAAGAAATTAAATGCAGTTATTCACTGTTCAATGGATGGTGTCTATGTAACTATGGATAGTGTTTCCCCAACTCGGTGCATGTTCTCACAGGAATACGACTTACCCCCAGAGCTAAAGGAAATAGACCCTCGCTTATGGGCCAAAGGCAAGAATGATGTAGGCATTATGGATATCGACCCTATTGTAATAAAAATCAAACCAGGTGCCCGGTTACCTCGTGTTCCTCAATACAAATTACCTAAATCAAGCGAAAAAGGGCTCAAGGCAGTCATATCTGATCTTGTGCATGCAGGTGTCATAAAGGAAATAGTGAGCAGCCCATGTAACAGTCCAATCCTTCCTGTTGTAAAGAAACAAAATGATGCTAATAGATTAGATGGTGAGCAATCAGTTACTGATAACACAGTATATCGATTAGTTATTGATCTCCGAGAAATTAATAAAATAGTAATTCCCCAGTTTCCCGTGGTCCCAGACATGAATAGTCTTTTCACCATGATTCCACCCTCTGCGTGTTTTTTCACCGTAATCGATTTGAAGAATGCTTTCTTCAGCATTCCAATTGCCGAAGAATCTCAATATTTGTTTAGCTTCGCGATTTTTGGTAGATCATTCGCGATGACAAGAATTCCTCAGGGATTTGTTGAGTCCCCGAGCATATATAGTCAATGTCTTAAACGTCAATTAGACCAATTCAATCCACCTTCAGGCTCTGCATTGTTGCAGTACATTGATGATATTTTAATTGCCTCAGATTCCATGACACAATGTAAGACTGATACTGTTGCATTATTACATCATTTAGCACCTCTGGGCCATAAGGTGTCCCTTCCAAAATTGCAGTATTGTAGAGAGGAGGTCACCTATCTAGGACACCTCCTCTCTAAGGAGGGAAGGAGATTACATCCAGACAGAATTAAACTGGTTCATACAATGACTGCACCACGCACCCCTTCTGAAGTCCGAGCATTTTTGGGATTTACATCCTTTTGCAGACAGTGGATTCCAAATTTTTCACTTATAGCAAAACCATTGACTGCTCTGACACTTTCAGATGTGCCCTCTCCTGTACCTTGGACTGACAAATGTGAGGAGGCTTTTCAAGATTTAAAAAAGGCGATGTGCTCTGCTCCTGTATTGGGTAATCCGGATTACAGCAAACCATTTGTTTTATTTGTGCATGAAAAGCATGGCTGTACATTGTCTGTTTTGACACAGGATCAAGGTGGGAGACAACGCCCTTGTGCATACTTCTCTTCCACCTTGGACACTGTGGCGCAAGCTTTGCCTACTTGTCTTAGAGGAGTGGCTTCTGCAGCAGCTGCGGTGAAACAAAGTGAAGGGTTTGTTGGTGGCAATCCGCTCACTGTGATGGTTCCTCATGCCGTTGATATTTTGTTAAACAAGACACAGACGCAGCACCTCACCAGTGCTCGTCTAACAGGTTACGAATTAACATTGTTCAGTCCAAATATTACTTTGAAGCGGTGCAATGTCTTGAACCCAGCTACGTTACTACCCCTCCCTCAGGACAATGTGGAATTTGATCATAATTGCATTTTTGCCACTGAGGAAGAAACCAAGGGACGGGTAGACTTAACAGACACTCCCCTATCTGACCCACAGGGAGAGCTGTTTGTAGATGGGTCTTGCTTCAAGTTACCAGATGGTACGACCACTGCAGCCTATGCCGTCACCACAGTCAAAACAGTGGTTGAATCTCATAGAATCCCGCAAAATTCGGCACAGGCTGCAGAATTAATTGCCCTCACCAGAGCTTGTGAAATAAGTGAACATCTTAGTGTTAACATCTACACTGATAGCCAATATGCGTTTGGAGTAGCTCATAATTTTGGGCGACTCTGGGCGAATAGAGGCTTTATCACGTCACATGGCACTACCATTCAGCATGGCAACTTGATTGTGACACTTTTGAATGCTCTCAGCCTGCCCCGTCAGGTCGCAATCATTAAGTGTAGTGCCCACAAAAAAATTACTGATGATATAGGACGAGGAAATGCTTTTGCAGATGCTACAGCGAAAGCAACAGCACGAGCACCATTTGACAATGCATATGTTGAGAGTAGCATCAAGGGAGAGCCCCAGAACGAAGTATTAGAAAATACCATGCAGTGTGTGAGAGATATTCAAGCAGAAGCAACAGCAGAGGAAAGGGAACAGTGGGAGAAGAACGGTAGACTAGACAGTGAGGGTTGTTACACAGATGACACAGACAGAAGAAGATGGATGTTACCTAATTGTTATGTACACGCTATGGTTACTATGGCCCACAGTCCTGCACACATCAGTGCCCAAGGCATCAAGACAACTTTGGACCATGTTTGGAGTAATCCTCTGATATCCAAAGCTGCTAATAACCTGGTTAAAAGTTGTATGGTGTGTGCAGTGCACAATGCAGGAAAAGGGACCCCTACGCCCCCTGGCCACTTTGCCCCTCCTGATCTCCCCTTTGAAGCTATACAGATGGATTTTATCCACATGGAACCGTGTAACAAACTGAAATACGTGTTAGTGGTAGTATGCATGTTTTCAAAATGGATAGAGGCCTACCCATTAAAAGACAATGGTGCCCTCTCTACCGCAAAAATATTACTAAAAGAATATTTTCCTAGATACGCATTGCCACGATTAGTCTGGAGTGACAATGGCAGTCATTTTTCTAATGAGGTAATGGAGAAGGTCTGTACCGCCCTTAACATCAAACATCGATTTCATACTGCAAATCACCCACAATCAGCGGGCCTTGTAGAAAGGTATAATTACACCTTGAAGAGCAAAATAGCTAAGATTTGTGCTGAGACCAACTTAAAATGGCCAGATGCTTTGCCCCTAGCATTAATGTCCATCAGGATGACTGCCAGTAGCAAGTCACGATTATCCCCCTATGAAGTTGTCATGGGGAGGCCAGCCAATATCTGGGGGGTACCACGACCAAAGAAGCTTTCTGAAGTGCAATATCCTTTGTTTGTAGATTACTGTAAACAATTGACTAAAGATTTGCGTTTGATCCACCAACAGGTCAAGGCCAGCCTACCGACTCCTCTTGAAGGCCCTGGTCACCCTTTTAAGCCAGGGGATTGGCTTATGACAAAGAATTTTCAAAGAACCAACAGTCTTCAGCCTAGGTGGCGGGGGCCAGCCCAGGTACTGCTTGCAACACAGACAGCGGTGAAAGTGGAAGGAAGGAAAAACTGGATACATGCTAGCCACTGTAAGCGTGCACCAATTCCACTACAAAGTACTCTAACAGCAGAATTACCATTGTCTCCTGATTACAGAGAAGTAGGGAGACAGGAAACACCTCCACAGGTTTCAAGTGCTACTTCTGCTCCTGAGGTGACACAGCAGCCCAGTGACGAAGAGTTACTGTTTGAAGATCAACAAACTCATCGATACAACCTGCGTCCTCGCCCATCCAAATGAACAGAATTTTGAAGGTGCGTAAGGTGGTGACCCCTACGAAAAGCTACATTTACATCACCCTGATAGCTCCTAGCTTGGAATTGCAAACTGAGGTCTTTTCTGAATGGCCAAGGAATCCTTTGCTCAGCAGAATACGGCACGCCTGCCTTCATGAAATACAGTTCCCCGCTTTCACCGCCACCGGCATTTCCGATGCCATTGATGTACCAGCATTAAAACGAGCTATCCTCACTGTTGTTACGCACACTTTGGGCGACGAGGTTGTAAATGACTGTGATGACTAAATTTTCAGCATGAACAGGAACACGGGTGACTAGCCTGTGCAACGACACCAGAACATTGGTTAGAACAATTGTCTCAACGAGAACACAAGCATAGTGGGATGCAGCTTGTGCAACGCTATTATCTGTGTTAAAAGCAGTGGGTAAATGGAGTTAACAGTTCTGTGACTGGCGAGAAAAACCAAGTACCAGTTCTACGGAAGCGGCCAGCCATTAGGGTTGGTGCGGTTTGTAGTCCCAGCGGTAAAAAAAAAGGTGTCCTTTTCTGTTTAATACTCAAGCACATCACTGATCTGGTTGAAAATTGCTGGCCTCCGCCCTCATTTTTGCTGAGACACTGAACGAAACTGACAAACTATACTGAAGACGAACTTTGAAGTATCGCGACTTACTCACTGGGAGTTGAGACTCACCAGGAGTTAAAACTCGAAAAGGAGAAGATAAGGGACCTAGGATCAAGCCAACATCTATTGTCCTGTATTTGAAAAAAACTTGCTCATGGACCAACCAGTGCAGCCTAACTGCTAGAGTGGAAAGCACGGCGGTGCTGAACCCTAGTGGGTGTGAACATTGAAGGAAAATTTACTTATCTGTATCTATACGTATATGATTATTAGTATAGTGATATCAATATTTTGCATTTACATATTTGGTAATTGTGTGGGTATATTTTTGAACACACGTAGGCGGTTGAGACGAGTAAAACGGTATCATAGAAAGGTTGTAGGACCAAGGAGGAGAGCACAATAAAATTATGAAAATATATCCATTTGGCAGGACAAATATCCCTCTAGAGAATAGGGAAGAGTGGCCTTATAACTATTTCTACAAAACAACAATGAAGTACCTAGTGACCCTTATGTTAATATGTATAATGTCCAGTGGTGTTGCATCATTGTTGCAAAATCCTACCTTACATCCATTGATAAAGGTTCATGGAAAATTAGCGGAGACATTAAGTCTCACTGACTGCTGGATTTGCCGGCACTTGTCTAGACACCCTGAGGATCCTATAGGCCTTTATGAAGTACCAGTATCACCAAGCGAATATGAAAGAGGGGAAGTGTGTCTTGTACCAAATACCACTTGGAGATGTGACCAACAAGAATATCAATGGTACCCTAGGTGTGCGGTGCTCCCTAATACCCAGGCAGAATACAAGCTCTCCCCGATGCCTGGAGAGAATGCCACACTTAAAATGTTTCCCATATGTTTTGGTACCTATTTTTATGGGCAAAACCCAGAGGCAAAATACATGGGAAAGATCCCTCCTGAACAGTGTGTTTATACTTTGTTATTTGATATAAAAACAGGGAATTGGGATCTTGAAGGAGAGGAGAAAATAGACAGAAATTGGACAGCGTTAATTAATGGGACTCATCAAAATTACACTGTAAATTATTGGAACCTGACTGTGGGAGAAAATGAGATTCTGGTAGATCCAGAAGGATTGTTATATGATCCCTCCAGAGAACAAGATAGAAATGGGAAAAATTCACCTGTAATATTATCCCGGGTTTTCCTTGGCCCCCTCTGGACGGCTAGATGTTCATATGTTGCACCCTGGGCAAATGTATCATTGCTAAATACAATCTGGGAAGATTACAAGTATTGCAATAATTCTGAGCATGACACCCCAGAGGGTGTAGGATTGCCCCGAATAAAATACAGCATTATAAATTCACAAATCCAGGGAGGCATGTACTTCGTATGTGGAAGAACTGCATATAAAGTACTACCTCTAAACTGGGAAGGGATATGTTCACTGGCATATTTGGCACCCAACATTACTGTGATATCAAATATATCATCTTCCCAGCCCCTTAACATGGGGAGTTTTGCACATAGGTACAGACGAGGGACACCCATACTGGAGGAGCGAAAGAACTGGGTATTTCAAGTGTTACATGTTCTTATTCCAGGATTTGGAATTTTCGATTTACAACTGGCAATGATGAATATGTCAGCTGAATTAGCCATTGCATATAATGCCACCAGGGAGGCCATAGGAAGTGTACAGATAGAGATAAACTCTGCAGCCCAATTGGCGATACAAAATCGGCTTGCCCTAGACTTGATTACAGTACAACAAGGAGGAGTATGTGTTTTAATCCAACATCAGTACCAGCAAAAGTGCTGTTATTTTGTCAACAAGTCATCAGAGATAGAATTGGATATTGTGAAAATAAAAGAAGCAGTACAGGTATTTGAAAAGGGGGGCCAATATGAAGGAGGCGATTTGAGTTTATCATGGTTATGGTCTTGGTTTGGGGGGTGGGGCTGGTTGTTTAAAGACATACTTTTTATAATAATAGCTATTGTATTAAGTTGTTTATTAGTACAGTGCTTACCTGCTCTCTGTTCCTGTTTAAAATTGTGTAAACTTCCGCCAGTGAAAATACTAGAAACAAATCGAGCTATGATGCAGAGAGAAGAGATAAATTCCCTAATGGCTATTGACCCCACTATCCTCACTACAGATACTGGTTGCTCATACCCGTCGGTTGTTTATGTCCCCATGAATGCAAATTTCAAGGAAGTAGGAGTAAAATTCAACATATATGAGGAAATTTAGAACTATTCAAACGTTGATTATGTTCAGAAGAAAAAAAACTCAAAAAGGGTCGATTGTTAGAATCCATTTTGAATTGCTTCGTTTCTTTTACACGTGTAAGTTTGAGCTTTTGTTGTCTCTGAACGCACTGTCTATCACATATGTTATCTTATGTATATTTGTTTAAGTAAAATAAGCCTGGTTCCACGCCATGGGCTTGCAGCTGGTTTCTTTCCCTAACTGGGGCACTGTACTCATTATAATTGTGTGTTCAAAATAACTAACTGACCTCGGCTGTGGTATTTTGGGGAGGGAAAGGCTGATATCTATACCTTTGAACCACGTAATCCTTTGAAGGGTCTCAAGAATGTGGGGAGTCAGGCAGCTGCAGAGGGGAGGCAAGGACAAAGCTGGGAATGGAACCGGTGTGTGGAAACTGATTAACTCCTTAAAATATCTGTATGACGTATATCATTATTTACACATTTTATGTATCCTTTGATGTATGAGTATAAATATCACTGTTAAACGCTTTATGCTAGCACACTTTACTTCGGGCCTGGGATGCCAGTGGTAAACCTGTCCTCTTTGCTGCAGCAAAAATAAACAGACCTTTGGTCATTGATTTTTCACTCCGGCTCTCCGTCTCAAAAACTCCTTTGTAAATGCATTTGTAAGTATCTGCAAATATGTGCATTTGACAATTATAGCAATAGCACTTGGTTCCCTGACCATCTTAATCTAGAACCATTTTGAAGCATAATCCATCAAAACAATAATGTATCTGGTTCCACCTGGCAAGGAGTCATAGGGACCCATGCTATCAATACCTAGTTTGACCCATGGCCAAGCAGGACATTCAATAGGTAACAGAGACGGTGTTGCCACCTTAAGACTTTTGTAAGCCGAGCAGCAGACAACAATTTCCAACCCTTTCATCAACGTCCATCTTTGGCCATCAGACAGAAATAATCACAGATGCGACATTTAGTCAGAGATGCTCCTAGGTAACCATCATAAGCCTTTCTACTTATGCTATTTCTTACAAGATGGGGTAGAATCAATTTGTCTGACTGCAAGAGCATACCATATTCTACAGAAATGTCTCTATTAACTTTACAGTACGGTTGTAGCAGAGGAGATAAAACATTCTCCCTGGGCCACTGACTTAACCAGATCAATAACTTGCTGTAGAACTTGATCATCTTTCACAGCCACCATCAACTCCTTTCGGAGCAAATATTCAAATCAGATATTTCTAAAGAGGCCACAAGGCAATCTTCAAGGTTTTCATCAATATGGTCAATGAATTCCATCTCTTGAACATCAGTTCCTTTGTACGGAAAATTAGAAAGAATATCAGCCCTTGCTTTCCTACCCCCTTAAATATGTATTATGTCAAATTGATACTGTAAATGTTTCGTAGTCATCCTTGAAATCCTTGGTGTAGTGAATGTGTTGGCACCACCTTCTAATATGTTAATTAACGGCTTGTGGTCTAGTTGTAGAACAAATGGCCTTCCCCTACAGAAAGATGACATTTCTCAATAGTCCATACATGTGCCAGAATCTCTCTATCAATCACAGTGTATTGTAGCACAGCTTCCCTCAACACTCTGGATGCAAAAGCTACAGTATGTTCGAACTCCTAATTTTTCTGAGCAAGAGCAGCCCCAAACCCAATTTGGCTGGCATCAACTGTAATGCAGCATGTAAGTCTTGGGTCAAATGGTTTTAGAGGCTGTGCTCTTAGTCAACAACTCTGATCAAATGTCAAGTCACATTCATGACACCATATAAATTTGACACCTTTCTCTGCAAATTGCTGATGAGATGAACCGTGTGTGTTGCTCTTGTTTAAACTATGAGGAAATGATGCCAAAGAATGCAGCACTCTTAGTCTGAGGAATGAATCTATTGAGGCCCTCTCCTGATATCAAATGAAAGTACACTAATATATGAGAATAAGCATTTAACTCAAATGAAGTAAAGCATGGGTATACACAAGAATCAGTGCCATTAAACAATCACAGAGATGTGCAATGCATTAACAGTGAATATATATATATGCAAAATAATTATAAGTTAAAATGCATCACCATGAGCGTTATATCCATCATCCTTGCCAGCGCAGACCGGAGGAACACTCAAAACAGCCAAGGCAGGAGATCACACATGGGACTGGGCAGTGCATCCACTCCACAGGCGAGTTCCTGTCTTGGTGCCAAGTCCCCCTGTCTTTTATACCTTAAACAATCTAGAAGAGCATCCTAGAACGCCCTCACCTCGGTTACGAAAACAAGTGCTGGCTGTACTTGGTCTGTTGCATAAAACACACAAAGGAACTTGCGGGCCCATTCCAGAGACAGAGCTGTACCTTTCTCTGACAAAAACATTCCCAGCCTGTAACTTCCTTATCATGTCCACATTCCCCAGAATATGTGCCAACATGGTATGACCCTGTTCTGGTGAGGAAAGCAAAAACACATTCAGTGTGAAAAACAAGCTCTGTGTGGAAAAACCTCTGTGCCACCACTGTGAAGGCGACTGAAGCGAGGTACAAAATGGAGTCAATGGTCAAGATGGAGTTGGTGGTTACGTTCACAAAGCATTACACCCTGGTTGCAAAATAATGAATAAAACAGGAGTAGTATTCACACAAACCCAAAAAGGATTTGACTCTTGTCAGGAGGTTGAGTGCTAATGATGCCATGTAACAACCCAGGTCTAGGCTTGATACCTTCTTCTGAAATTATATGCCCTAAATATTCTTCTTCACTGCACTAAAATGTACATTTGCCTGTTTTTAAGACAACTCAGTGCCTCTTCAAAAATTCCAACACCTTTTGAAGAATTACATCATGAGATTTCACATCCTCAGCAAATACCAAACCATCATTCTGAAACACTAGAACACCTTCGCCTTCCTTGAGAAAATTATACATAACCTTTTGGAAGACTTAGGCTGCTGAGGAAAACCCAAAATGCATGCAACTGTATTGAAAAGTTCTGATAGGTGAAATGAAAACAGTTAAGTGTTGTGAATCAGGATGAAGCTCTATCTAATGGTAGGCAGCAGCCAGATCTAATTTAGAAAAAGTGTTGGCCCCTTTTGTACTAGCAAATAAATTACTAATTTTGGGCAAGGGAATGGAGTCAGCCCATATTTCCTTATTTAAGGAACAGAGGTCAATACACACACTTAATTTTACACATCTATTACAGGTCACAACTAAAGGAGAAAGCCACACTGAGAATTTAGTGGTTCAATGATACCCAATTCACATAGTTCTTTAAGCTCACGCTTGAGGTCTTCTTTCACACTAAAAGGCACTACTCTTGATTTGTGTTTTACAGGAACTGCACCCTCTGTTACTTTGACCCACTGGTGGAATCAACAAAATCTTGCCTAACTCTTCACTGAACACTGAGGGAAATATTATTTCTCAATCTTGACCTTCTTCATCACAGTTAATCACCAATATCTGTTCTTTGGCTCCAGGATTTAATATCATTTCAAACAACCCTTGATGGAACCATCCCGGAATGTTGCGCCCCTTGACAGCTACATAAATTCTGCCCTTGATCTTCCCCCCTTTGAATTCCATTACTTCCTCAATATATTCTAAAAGTTCAATTTTGCGTCCTTCGTGCGAAACAGGGGTCATGAGGTAACATAGGTCTGTTTCCCCATGTTTCAGTATATAGCCTGTGAGTAATCATGGTGAGTCTAGCGCTGGGATCTACCAAAAGCTTTAAAACCTTGTCCCCAACACCAATTTCTGCCATAGGATCTACACACCTAGAAGGATCACCCACAATGGGCTCATGTTATTGATGTGATCATCACACTTTTATGAACACACTTCTCCTCCCCAACCGTACACATGACTTCAGTTTCAGATTCATCTCTTGATCAACCACACATGCCACTGATTGTTTGATAGATTTCTTGTTTAAACACACTTTAGCAAAGTGACAAACATTTTTGCAATAATTGCATGTTACCTTAGCTGCAGGACACTTTCCTCGAGGAACATTGCCACAACAGAAATACGTTACCCTTTCCTGGACTAAACTTTTAATCTTAGGAGCTTTAACCAATCCCTCATTCCTATTGTATATAAATTTTTGAGGGGATTTACTTGTATCAACAACATAGATGATTTTAACCAATTTGTCATTTATCTCTTTTACAGATATTTGTGAGATGTGTATGCTTTTAGCTACTTTAATACATTCTTCTGAGGGTTTAACCAAAGCCAATCGTTTTTGTCGTGTCTTTTTGTCTTTACAATAACATACAAACTGATCTCTTTATAAGTTGCAGAGGTGTGGAATTTCTATAGCTTTATGCCCGGGACATATTGTTTGGGGGTCATGGGCAACATGTTTTCATGTTGATTTTGTCTTTGGAACCAGTAGACCCAACCCCCTGCAGCACAAAGCCCTGAGCTGCCAGTCTGCAGTATCACATTATAGATCAGGAAAGGGCACTGTCTGCTGCTTACGTATCATTTGTGTCCAAGTAAATGTCGTTCCAACTTGTATTTTTGGTTCAGTAATGCAAAGCTTTTATTGCTAGGGTGAGCATTCCAAGGAAATGTTGTATGCTCAGACTGCACTACTGACAGAAGCTCCAGCATAAAAATATGTACACACATTTGCAAAGTTTACCACTATGAAACTATGTATAATGCTCCCAGAATGCTCTGACAAAATGCAAATATTTGCAGACGTTTGAAAGCAAGATTGATGGTTCTTTGCTTTCAAAATAAAATGTTCACAAAAAAATGCAACCCAGAAAAAAGTGTTTTCCTAAACAAACTCCAGTGAAAATGTAGATACCATTTCTAGTGAAGTGTCTTGATGCATGCTAGTATTTCCAAAAAGTGTTTATAATGTAAATCAGTTTAAAAAATATTATGGGAAACATGAAAATAAACAGGCATTGGCAAAGCCAGTAGCTCTGACACTGGTGGTCAAGCTTTTGGTTTTGTCAATTCAAGTCTTGCTTTGATATGGTTTTTGTAAAACTTTATTGTTGTAGGAGCTGTTGAGTCCTCACCATTATAACAAACATTGGCAAAAGAAAAAATATTTTTTGGCTTCAAAAAGCACACATTTTCGCAGTAGTCTCTGGAACTGAACAAAACTACTTTGCGTGCCAATATGTTCTTTGTGAAAGTGCAGAATTTCGTCACTCACAGTGAAGCCAACCGACAGATAGAGGCACAAAATGTAATAAAAACAAAAGGTCTTTGTTAACACCAGACCTAATTAGAGACTCAATTCTTAAAGAAAGTCACAAAAGTGCACCAATGGTATATGTCCTTGCATTAGCTCAGACTTGCGGCTTTCAATAATTCACAAGAATTTACATAAGTAGTTAAGAAAATCATACTCCTAGAAACTATTTGTGAATTGCAAATATGCAAGCATAGATTTGCTCATGCGAATATCAGTTGAGCGTTTACAAGCTCACTTTACCTCCAACCACTTCCCCATCAGCTGTGAAAGAGATTTTACTTCTACACTTTTTAGAAGTAAGTTTCTAACCTTTCCAAGTATGGCAAAAGATTAGAGAAGAACTGGTGAAAATCCATAAAACATGCACGTTGGTAGGTTTGCACAGACTCAAAAGGGCGCTCCTACTATGGAACTATTGCTTACCGCTCCTCGCAGGCAGGGTATGTAGATCTGCAGAAAGGTGTCAAAATAAGGGACATATTTATGAAAGAGTTGAGTCACCTTTCCACCATGCAACGGGCGCAAAAGCAACATAACTGACATTAGATTGATCTTGCGGGGCCTTGCCTGTCTTGATGAATCTAGAGTATCGTAAAGCAGCACAAGTCACTGCATTGCATTACACTGAGGTGGGAATGCGTTTCATGGGTACAGCCTTGGTGTTCTCAAGCATCCACCCATGGATTTCAGCCCATTCTCCTCGTTACTTACTCTTTGTATGTGTGCTGCAGCACACACAGAAAGAGGAATATATCATCAGAATTTTTTTTATTTTGTAAGAAGTGTCCGAGGAAGAAGAAGGAGGAGGAAGGGGAAGGGAATGAGGAAAGCAAAGAGAGAGGAGAAAGAGCAAGAGAGGAGGAAGAGGAAGGGGAAGAAAAAAGAAGCAGAAGGAGGAAGGGGGAGAGGAAGGAGAAGGAAGAAGAGGAAGGAAAAGAGGAATGAGGGAGAAGAGGAAAAAGGTGAGGAGGAAGGAAGGAACAGAAGAAGGAGGAGAAGGAAGAGGAAGAATGAACAAGAGGAGGAGTAGAAAGAAAGAAGAGGAAGAAGAGGGGAAGGAGGAGCCTTCCTGTGTCTCTAAAGCCCAAATAAATATATATATATATATATATATATATATATATATATATATATGGATCTGACAAAAGAACACGTGGGCAGGAGTGGAAAGAACAATCAGTATGTGTGGCTTTCAGTACCTTCAGAATGTGTAATCAGGAGGCCATGCAGACCCGGGAAGGACCAGTGCTATAATTTCAAAAATGTGCACCACAACTCCAAATTTAGACAGGTGATTGCACAGATACAAAGTGTTAGAGCAATGAGTTGATATAATAATAGAGGACGTGACAGCTTCGATCTGCCTAGCTGGGTTAGCACAACCTTTTCTTTTTACTTTTTGGATATATCTTATGTCTTCTGCTGAGGTTTGATGCCTGCTGATCAGGCTGTCGCCACATGTGGGTTTTTTAAAATGGTATTTCCCTTTCTCCCAGGACAGCCTGTCACACTTGGACTGGCCAGGCTGGCACTGCAAATGTCAAATAATGATAGACAGGACATTATTGGCTAAATGAAGCAGTTAGTAGAGCCCATCTCACTCAAGTTACACTTATGTTACAGTAGATGTTCTACCACAGCGGTTCCCAACCTGTGGTCCACGCCCCGCCAGGGGTCCATGACACATTCCCAGGAGGTTCACAGGCCTAGGCCGCCAGGAAGGAACTTCTGCAGTTGGGGCCTCTCACAGAAACGTGTGTTTTTAAAAATATTTATTACTTCCTTTGTGCAGCAGTTTTAGAAGCACTACAAAGTTCCTTGTACATCCAGCAGCTTTCAGGCAAGGAAAAAAGTGTCAAGATAACTCTGGTGATTAATGTACCTGCTGGAGAGAGATAGGAGTTTTGTCTAGTGGCAGTTTTGACTCATCTAAGGTAGCACAGATGGTTAATATGCCTGCTGCAAAGAATGTGTATCCGGCAAAGAACAGTATTTATGTGCACAGCGGGTTACTGCTTTTGTCACAGAGACTCTTTTGTGACTGTGCAGTTCATAAATTACAATCTTAATCTAGTGAGCTATAAACATCCACCAAAGAGCTGCATGGCACAAACTAGAACGTTATGTTTTTTTCCTAGTCTTTCATTTTCCTTATTGTTAGAAATGGGTTTTTGGTTGGCAGTCAGGTTACCCCCTGTCCAAGCAAAAGCCCTCACTCTAGTCAGGGTAAGTCACACACAATCCAAGATTATCCTGTGCCCACCCTCTGGTAGCTTGGCACGAGCAGTCAGGCTTAACTTAGAAGGCAATGTGTAAAGTATTTGTGCAATAAATCATACAATACCACCATATAGCACCACAAAAATACACCACACAGTGTTTAGAAAAATATATAATATTTATCAGGATAATTGTAGGTCAAAAAGAATAAAGTTGCAATGGAAAATTGTAGAGATATCACTGAAAAGTGATATAAAGGGCCTGATTCTAACTTTGGAGGACGGTGTTAAACCGTCCCAAAAGTGGCGGATATACCACCTACCGTATTACGAGTCCATTATATCCTATGGAACTCGTAATACGGTAGGTGGTATATCCGCCACTTTTGGGACGGTTTAACACCGTCCTCCAAAGTTAGAATCAGGCCCAAAGTGTCTTAAGTCTTGAGAATGTAAACAAAGTCTCTTTCAAGCACAAGTACCTGGTTTAGCGTGGAAAAATCTCCTTAGAGGGCCACAAAAGAAGAGGTGCGTGGAAAAAGGGTGTGTGCGTCGATTTCTCCTCAGCACACACGGACTTGCGTCGTTGTTTTCCACGCGGGGAAGTCTTGCGTCGTTTTCCGGCGCGTGGACAGTCTCTTTCTGTGGATCGCGGGAATTACCAGATGTCCCGGGTCGGTGCGTGGATTTTCCTGCTTGTTTTCCGGCTGCGCGTCGTTCTGCGGGGCTGCGCGTTGAAATTACGATCTCACGGCAGGCGTCGCGTCGATTTCTCCTCTAGAGGTCGGGCGGCGTTGTCCTTGCGAAGCCGTGCGTCGGATTTCCGGTCGTCCCCAGAGCGTCGCGTTGATCAGCGTCGGTGTGCGGCGTTTTTCTCGCCGCGGCACAAGCTGTGCGTCGAAATTTTCGGCGCACGGAGCGTCCAAGTGAAAAAGGGAAGTCTTTTTAGTCCTGGGACTTCAGGGAACAGGAGGCAAGCTCTATCCAAGCCCTTGGAGAGCACTTTCACAGCCAGACAAGAGTTCAGCAAGGCAGCAGGCCAACAGCAAGGCAGCAGTCCTTTGTAGAAAGCAGACAGGTGAGTCCTTTGAGCAGCCAGGCAGTTCTTCTTGGCAGGATGTAGTTTCTGGTTCAGGTTTCTTCTCCAGCAAGTGTCTAATGAGGTAGGGCAGAGGCCCTGTTTTATACCCAGTTGTGCCTTTGAAGTGGGGG
Source organism: Pleurodeles waltl (assembly GCF_031143425.1). Lineage (NCBI taxonomy): Eukaryota > Metazoa > Chordata > Amphibia > Caudata > Salamandridae > Pleurodeles > Pleurodeles waltl. The sequence goes on along the minus strand of NC_090447.1, from coordinate 1,483,336,360 downwards.
AGACTTCAAAGAGTGGCTAAGAAGTGCACCAGGTCCCCTTTCAGTTCAATCCTGTCTGCCAGGGTCCCAGTAGGGGGTGTGGCAGTCCTTTGTGTGAGAGCAGGCCCTCCACCCTCCCAGCCCAGGAAGACCCATTCAAAATGCAGATGTATGCAAGTGAGGCTGAGTACCCTGTGTTTGGGGTGTGTCTGAGTGAATGCACAAGGAGCTGTCAACCAAGCCCAGCCAGACGTGGATTGTAAGGCACAGAAGGATTTAAGTGCAAAGAAATGCTCACTTTCTAAAAGTGGCATTTCTAGAATAGTAATATTAAATCCGACTTCACCAGTCAGCAGGATTTTGTATTACCATTCTGGCCATACTAAATATGACCTTCCTGCTCCTTTCAGATCAGCAGCTGCCACTTCAACAGTGTATGAGGGCAGCCCCAATGTTAGCCTATGAAGGGAGCAGGCCTCACAGTAGTGTAACAACGAATTTAGGAGTTTTACACTACCAAGACATATAACTACACAGGTACATGTCCTGCCTTTTACCCACACAGCACCCTGCTCTAGGGGTTACCTAGCGCACACATTAAGGGTGACTTATAGGTAGAAAAAGGGGAGTTCTAGGCTTGGCAAGTACTTTTAAATGCCAAGTCGAGGTGGCAGTGAAACTGCACCCACAGGCCTTGCAATGGCAGACCTGAGACAAGGAAAAGGGGCTACTTAAGTGGGTGGCACAACCAGTGCTGCTGGCCCACTAGTAGTATTTAATTTACCAGCCCTATGCACATAAAGTGCACCTTACTAGGGACTTATAAGTAAATTAATAGTCCAATCAGGTATGATTCAAGGTTACCATGTTTTAAGGGAGAGAGCATATGCACTTTAGCACTGGTTAGCAGTGGTAAAGTGCGCAGAGTCTAAAAACCAGCAAAAACAGTGTCCACAAAGTGGAGGGAGGCAGGCAAAAAGTTAGGGGTGACTACCCTAAGGCTGTCAGGTCTAACACTTATGCTCCTAACAAAAAGATTTGCTTGCTTCGAAATACATTCTTATCATTAAAGTCAATGCTAACCACTGTGTTATGTCCTGAATCCTGTGTTTGTGCAGCTCCAGACCAAGCACTCTTAGAAAATGCCTTCCAGTGAGGATGACATGTGAATCCTACACCTTGGAGTCCCCTGTAAATTGCTCAGACACCCTACACTGGTATGAGAGGTGCTATAAAACAAATCACATGAGACAGAAGTTATGGAGAGATGAGAGGCCCTTATGTTTTTTCTTCCTTTCCCCAACACATATTTATGTGAAAAAGCTTTCTCAGATCTTAGGTACCTAAAAATTAAAAACAAAAAATTGCTTGGGAAATGTAGAATCTGACCTGAGGATTCAGCTTTCCTAAATGAAACTAAATATTGGAAAGTTAGTCCCTGAGATGCAGCGGCAACCTTCCCATGAACATTTTTTCGACTTTTGCATATTTTTTCAATATAAAATAATTATATCTTTAGTATTTTGAGTATTTGTTTGGTATGTACTTGTTTGTGTATTTTTTGCAAATTACTGTATTAATGTTTGAAATTCTAAATGGTACAAATTGCTTGGGGGTCCCCGGCTTCCAGTAGTGATTCAGCAGGAGTCCTCATGAGTCAAAGGGTTGGGAACCACTGATCTACCACATCGCACAACCAAAAATGACTAACGCTGACTTTGGTTGCAACTTGTGGCCAACATCTGGTTTCAGCTGTACCACTCATAATTTGACCTTCAAATGCCTTCTTCCTGCCTCCACCGCAGCTGCTCCTTTCCAACAATCTTTTTATCGCAATCAATGGGTGGTCACTTTTCCTTACTGTTTATCTTTATTTCACACCACCAGGGCCTGGTTAACCACTGTGTATTGTTCCATGCCACAACTTCCAGCACATTCACTGCCAACTTTCTTTCATGCTATGTCGACACACACTACTCATTACGTATCAGCTTTCACTATTAAATGCTGCCCGTGCAGATGTTAGACTAAGTGTAAAGCACAGAAACAGCAGTCTGTATGAGTTACCATCACAGTAGGTGATAAGCTTTTCAGGGTATATTATTTCATTCAGAAAATGATTACTCCCCATTTGCTCGTTCCTCTTCCTTCCTCATGATCCTACCAGCCCATCAGCCGTGCACCACCCACCAGTACAATGTAAGGCGTTAGGGTGGCACAAGCCGTCATGTTAACAAATCACAACAACATATCTGCAAGCTTCAATGACCACGTTCAACCAAGGCCTAATGCATTACAAAAACACAATGTTTTCAGACTAGCTTAAAAGAGGCGCAGGAGATTACACTTACACACACTGAAGAGACACTGTCTCCAAAGCAAAATAGTACTGAAACAGAGGTTAATGTCATCCCTGCATGGGATATTCCAAAATGGCAACCACCAAAGAAGTTGAAAGGTAATGAAACATATTATTACAGCTGAGACAATAACAATATTAGCCCCCATAGATTACTCCTTTCCTTTTCTGGGATTAGAAATGGAAGCATGATGAGCTACTAAACAGAGCAGGCATCCACAGGACACCACAAGATAACCAGGGGAGGTTAGCACAACCCTTCAGCAGGAACAAGCAAAGAATATATGGGGAATTATGAGGCCCAAACTCTGAGCACCCGTTGCTGTGGCTGGCCGGGCACTTACAAGCTGGAGAGGGTGATGTGAGTCATGGCTGGCAGACCCTCGATGGTGTGCAAGGTGTCGTGGGTGAGGTGCGGGGCAGAGCCAGTCCTTGTGTACAGCAGGCACCCAGGAAACTCCAAGGTCTTCTCGCCATTTTGGCCGAGGTGAGTCACTGCGCCAAGCCGACAGCCATTCACCACCTTGGAGAGGTTAAGCTGCATCCTGAGGAAGGCTTCGGGCAGCATGCAGGTACCTCTGTGTGAAAAGCGATAGGCTTAATTTTAATACTGTAAGACAAAACCACAAACTCGCCTCCCTCCCCCTCCCTTTCAGTATCTGTTTACATCCTATAAAGTTTTATCCACTGCACAATATTTGTGCTGGTAGAAAAACAAATGGGACCTTATATTGCTGCTAGTGTAGGAATTATACACAACTATACTTCAAGAGTCTATAATACATCATATAGAACAAAACATACATGCTTACTTTCTGGTCATATCAATAATAAACACATTTGAGTGAGTACATTCCATCAGTTTTCACTCTTGTCAAGCCAAGAGCAGGAAAGAATGAGTGAGACCTTGAAGGAACAGACAAGAGACCCCGAGGTGACAGATATCTCAAAGACACAAAAAGGAGAAGGAAAGACAGAAAGAGAGATTCTAGGATGCATTTCCACTTGCCTCCTGCCAAAGCTCAAGGCTAGGTTTCATCTGACCACAGACTGCTATGGGTGATAGGGAACAGTATAAAGCCCATCCGTCTGCAGTGTTTTACTGCTTTTGAGCTAAAATAAGTTGCAAGGATACTGTAGTTTCCCTTCTGTAGAGTCCCAGATAGAGTTTCTTTACACAAGGTCCAGTTTAGTCACCCAACAGGACCCCGACTGTGGCAGAGGTTGGGTTGAGCCTCAGGCCCGAGTCGGTCCCCGAGCTACTGAGAAGAATGGGATTCAGGTCACTGAGGCAGCTCTTTCTACTAAAGAGAAATGCCTCACCTATGGAGTCAAGATCGATTTCTGGGACATTGGAGTACCACAAGAGGCGTACAGAGTCCGGTTCTCACCTTCCCAGACCTTCACTCAATCGAGGCAGTAAGTCATTTTTCAATAAGAAACTTTATTGGCATATCAAGACTCACAAATGCAAACAATGTATTCCAAATAAACACCAAGAAACCCCAACCACTGCTAGAGACGGCTCTTCATGTGCGAGTCATAGTGAAATGGACACTATACAATATTTTAACTATATCAGCCAAAAGCAGAGTATAATGTCGGTGAGTTTCATGAATCCAACAAGGGAACTACTTCGGTTGTCTTATAGCGGGGATTCATTAATGTTTATTTTGAATACATTGTCTGAATTTGTGTGTCCTGATATGCAAATAAAGTTGCTTATTAAAAAATGATACGACATTTATATCTGGTCATGTGTCTTTAGGCAACCCTGTGTTCGAAAAATGGAGCCTTTCTCTCTATTCATTTATCCCAAGTGACTTCACCTCCCCTAATGACAAACAATGTGTCACTTTACTATAACAAGACCCTAGCTGCCAAAAGATTTTTTTAATGTATTGGCCTCTGCACTCACAAATATCAAACTGGGAAAGACTATGGGTCTCCAATTTAGTATACTAGAGAGGATGTTCGCTATTTTGGTCCAGGAGGTTTCGACCAATGCACAGGCCCACTATGTGTGAAGAACACTACCCCCACCACTTCACAAAGCAGACAGGCCAAATATGGTGTTTGATGTGCCAGTCATAATTAAATAGACTCTACGCAATATTTGAACTGTATCAGCAAAGCAGATTGTAATTTTACAGGGTTTCACGAATCCCACATGAGATAATGCTTAGAGATTTGGCTTCCAGGGGGCAGAAGTAGGGGAGGAAGTCTACCATCTTCATGTACTACATGGGGTCACAAAGTGATGTAAAATTAATTATTATAATTGTGTGTTTTGCTGGTGGAACTGTATGAGATCTCCCAATGTGGAGATTTCCAACTGAAAGCACAAGAAGCCATCTAAAATAGTGATTGAAGGATCCACGTGAATCCATGTAGGCTTCTGGAGCACTACACTCTGTTAAATTTATCCTGCCAAACTCAAAATAGTGTGCATGTTCCATGATGAGGATCAGCTGGAACTCACGCACCTGAAAGTTCGGCAGGGTGTGATATGACCCAGAGCTCATTCTTTAAGAAACATCATGGTTATGAGGCCTTTACAGCCTGCTGTTCACTGCCACAAGGTGCAATTGCCAGTAATACAGCAGCATGTCTGCCAACACCAGTTAAGCCTGAATTGCCTAAAGCAGTAGTTCTTAACCTGTGCTCTGGGTACTGGGGGTCAGCAAAGACTATAAAGGGGGTCCCCGACTGCTTAGAAAATTAAATAACACAGATTACAATAAAAAGATGAATAAAGTGTGCATAAAGAAGCATAGTTGAAAATTTTCGAGTATTTTGTTAATTGAGGCAACTTGAAAATGGAGGTTTGAAATGGAGGCTAAAAAGTAAGTTAGTATCCAGAGATTGATTGTTAGGAGCAGTGCAAGTACATCAACCAGAACACCAATGACGAGCAGCCTCATCTGCATTTAGAAAAGCTTCAACCTTCCCATACTTTTTTTTTTATATATAGTTGTGTGTGAATTAATTAAAATACTTCATAATTTGTCAATTTGTTTGATGAATGCTTGTATCTGTGTTTTTGAGGATTGTTTTGTGGCTCAAATCATCGAGAATGCTTAGGCCGGAGTCCCTGGCTTCCTTTAGTGACTCAGTGTGTGTCCTTGGATTCCAATAATGATTCAGTAGGAGTCTTAGTAGTTGTTAAGTCGGGCTCCACAGAAGTCAAAAGGTTACAAACCACTGACCTAAAGAATCCATTGAAAACCAGGAATGGGTAATTTATAAGAATACAAGAACTTTTATGGGGAGTGGTGGACTTTTTAAACAAGGGTATCCCACCAAAAACTGTAATAGGGAAGGAACCTGCCAAATGCAGGAGATGAGTTACATTCTGGATCTAGCCCACATCTTCCTCTCTTGCTATACACACAGCTAACTACCTGAAGCCCACAATCTCCACTCTGAGCCACAACTACCCCATAGTTGCTACATCCCACTCCCCCACCAATGGCAAAACAAAAGCGGCTGCATCGCCTGCAGTGAGGTGGGGTCCCTGAGCTCCAGGCCCCCACCCTCAGTACAGCACCTGGCTTGAGTGAGCCCGGAGGGAGGGGGGGTCCCCCTCCAGTTTCATTACGCCATTGTCCCCCACCTGGACCGGGAAAGGGAATCATTTTTGCCAACGTGACCTCAAACCCTGACTGTTGATGTAAAAGCCTTACGGTTTGAGTTGCATGGAGTCCTCCTGTCCGCCAAAGGAAACCTGGACCAGAAAAAAACTGACCCCCCCACAGCCTTTCATTTCACACACTTTGTACAGCAGGTCAGACAGCTCACCTTACAAAACCCTGCATCTTTGCAGTCAGATGGAAAAATAATTGTAAGAAGATAAACTGACTTTTGATCTCTCTTACTGAACACAGAGCAAATGTGACAAGATAAGAAGATTTAAAAGGTGTCTTTATTGCTCCTTCACTTTTTGACTGAATAGAACACCTGTTCTTTGCAAACTCGCCAGAAGGCTCGAGTATGTCCTAAAAATAGCTTGAACTAATAAAATATGACTCGCCATAGCAGGTGGGCAAGTAGATTGTTTGATTCCTGTGACAGGGGTATTTCCTTATCAAACTTATGCCTCTATTAATGGTTGACCCAATTGATGGTAATTAACGACTGGTTGTTTGCAAAATAGAGAGAGCCCTCGTTAATGGTAGGCACGTGACCCATGGACCCATGAAGTTTTGTCAGGCAGCTCTACAGGAAAGGGAAACTAACTGCAATGCCATCTCCAACAGTGATGGCAATTAAGGCCTGGAGAGGGGGCACAAAAAAGATTAGATGGCAGAACAAAATCCTGTTGTGGGATTCAGCAGCATTGACACCACTACAGGGTGTTGATGGAGGTACAAATGGAAGCTCCTGGGGATACTGAAGCTGGGGGGTATATGAGCAGTTGGGCCATGATGACTTTTGCAGCCCTCCAGGCACAATACAAGTTAACCAAGAGACAATTTACTAAAGATGTTGAAAAGGGATTTTGCACATGATCAATCAATCAATAATTTGTTAAGCGCGCTACTTACCCGGTAGGGTCTCAAGGTGCTGGGGGGTGCTACTGCTCGAAGAGCCAGGTCTTGAGGTACTTCCTGAAGATCAGGAAGTCCTGGGTCAGACGTAGGTTGACGGGGAGGGAGTTCCAGGTTTTGGCAGCAAGGTGGGAAAAGGATCTGCCGCCGGTTGTGGTACAGTGGAAGCGGGGGGACAGCGGCGAGGGCGAGGTTGACGGAGCGGAAGTGGCGTGTCGGGATGTGGAAGTTTAGTTGTCAATGGTATTAAGTGGTCTAAGAGGTGGGGGGGTTGATGCATCTGAATGTAAAAATTTGAAAACTTAAATAAAGCAGATTTTTAAAAGAAAAATATGTCCCTCCTGATATAATGCCAGTTAAGTGATCTGGCATAAATCTACTCTGGTATGGATGATCCCAATAATCTAACTACTCCTTATCAGCCAATGTGCTAATACCTTTGTTTCTTTGTTAACCAAACTGCCTTGTCTGCAAAGATGGTATAGCTCCTCATGGGAATCAGGCTTAGGAATGAAGGAGGTCACTGCTTCATACAATTCTGAGGCAGCACAAATGGGATAAACCCAATAAAGGAAAATGCATTGCTTCAGATCCTCATGTTGGGAGCTTTGCAGTTTACTAAAGTAAACCGAGGCAGGGCAGGATGAATGCTTACAATGACTCTGTGAGGGTGCATGACATAAATAGTAAGAAGATGTGCTTCTATTCTTTTGGTTAAAAGTGAGGCTTAAAATACATTGAAATATTCAAGGAGATTATACTTTTACTATTTTAACTCAAGCCCCTGCACATTTCGTTTGAGAAAATTGCTAATTTATGAGCCTTGCCATAATTTTGGCAAGTGGTAAATAGTAAAGAGGTAACCCTTTCAGTGTTCACACTTGACGTGTTTGCACACACACCAAACACTGTGAGCATGGACAGGTGGGGAGCTTCAACAGACAGACCATCACCACTATAGTTACCATCACTAAGAGGCTCTGAAGTCAAAGGAGGCCCTCCACAGCACAGCTACAGATCCTGGGAATAACGGAGGGAAAAATACAAACTACTCACGTCTGGTGGTCTGGCTACTCCACTGGAGGCGAATCAGACATGGACAGTTAGCATTTATTAGATTGGAGATGCCACAGCCAGCAGAATGTGCATGTACCAGTGGCAGTACGAGTTTCGCATTTACAGTTTGGTTATCAGTGTAGGGCCTTCAATCAAGCACTACACTGTTGAGCACACAATTATTGAGAGTCAGGAACCAGGCACAGGGATCATGGCTTGGGAGTAAAGCTAGCAGGAACTGGGAGGCTAGCTGAGGCCAAGGCCATGATACAGAAAGCAGCTGGGAAAACACATAGGTAAGTATACAGATATGCATAAAAAAAGTACTGGAATGCTGAGGTGTGTGGGCATCTGTGATGGGATGACAATGTACCCACTGCCTACATCTGGTATCTGAGACACTGAGATAATAGAGGTGATTCTGGGCATATTGCGTGCATGAAGGCACCTACCCCTCGGATAATGTTGGCCTTGGAATATTGTTAGTAATTCATAGCATACTGTGGACTTTAATGGCAGAATGGTGCCCACTATGGTACTGTGCTGGCCTAAGCATATTAGTGGTCATTTGTGGCTCTTTGGGGGCATCCATGACTTTGTGGTGCCAAACCTTGGATAATGTTGGCCCTCCCATAGTGATTTGTGCCATATTTTGGTCATCCATGGCTTCAGTAGACCATACACTGACATGAAAGGCAGAATCCATTCATGTTTGGCAATAAATAATACATGTGAATATGTGATTTAAACAAGCACTGGCAAAGTTAACAGGTCTCACCTAAGCAAGATCTAATGATTTTGTCAATGTATTTTTAGCCATGTTGTACAGCAGCGCTGCACAGCATGGCTGAAAGTTTTTTTTTAAACTGCATTGATGTGGTCAACTTTTTTTTTTCAACCATGCTGCACAGCAACCGCACTGCTCTACAATGTGGCTTAAAAAATATTAAGTAAGTCAAACAATAGAGCTATTTGGCAGTGTCATTTTGTTCCATGCAGCACAGCAGTGTGGCTGCATGGTTGAAAGTAAAACAAGGGAAAAAAAGGTGTTACGGCCAGTGTTGACTGTGTCATAGCATTTTTGTTTGTTTTCTTTTTACTTTCCCTCTGTGAGTCTCACCGACCATCAGTACCCATGGAAAACAAGCTCGAACGGTGTGGAAGGAGGGTTATGTGGCAAGCAACACAAAAAAGTGCATTGCATTTTCTAAACATTAAATAAGTCCTTTACTACTGTGTTGTCATGAAAGATCTAAAAGCAGCATTGTAGTAAAGATTATATTTGAAAAACGAGCAAAGCGTATTTAAACATTAAGTAAGTCTGTAGCTGCAGTATCACCCTGAAGCTTTTAAACATTAAATTAGTCCATGGCTACAGGGTTAGTGCAGAGAAGTGGCACAAACACACAAAAACATGCAGTGGCATGAACCGATGTCCATGACTACAGTGGTTCTCATATAGAAGAGGCACAGCAAAGAAAACCATCACACAAATTGCTTTAATAACAAGCATTTGCAATGCAATGGGTCTCGCATTTATTCAAGTTAGAGCTATTAGCGTTGTAAATTCACAACAGGACTTTTATTGCCCACATAAACTGAAATGAAAAGTAAAACAGTTCACATAAGCGAGCCTTTTCAAGGAGCCATGGCCGCCATGAGCGTGAAGGAGAGACAAAAAAAAAAAAAAAGAACTTTGCTCACAGTCAAATGTATTGGCAGTCGTGCAATTATCCATGTAACAGGGGAAGGCGGTAACAAAACCGCCCCAAGGAGGAACAAACGTAAAGCATTTACCAATGATAAAGGATTTTAGAAAGGCAAGCCCACGAACGACTGAAAGTTACGGGCTTGCGGTGGGCGTGGTTAAAAGACCACAATACATACAACATGTCAAAGCGCTTGCGTGCTCGACCTAAAAAGGTAAAATTGCATATCGAAAAAAAGATTTGAAAACATCAAATAAGTCAGTGGCTACAGTGTCGCTCTGGAGAATATAAAAAGCAACATTGTAGTAAAGATTGCATTTGAAAAACAAACCAAATTCCTCTAAACGTTTAATAACTCTGTCGCTGTAGTACTGCTTGGAGCTTTTAAATAAACATGCCTCAATCTAAGCGTGAGCAGCAGAAAAACACTAATAAAGACAATAATCAGTACTTTATCCATGCTTCATCAAAGAGACAAACACGAAGAGAGAAAGTTAAATCGGCATGTATTGACCTATGAGAAGCAAGGAAGTCAAAGTGATGATGAAGCCAACCAATGGTAAGTAACTGGTGGGCTCTAAGCCCCCGTTTGAATTACCAAAAAAGTTTCAAGTGAGACCCTTAATGACAACATCATGTTTGGGCATCAATGTGTATTTACAGAGAATTAAAATCTGACATTTCAATACAAACGTATGTTTCTTTGATGGAAAGGATCACATTTAGTGGGTAATTTTGTTTATTTTGTTCAAAATGAAGACCTTGCACTTGACAGCAAAATGTGTGTTTTTCCCTAAAAAGAGTAGCTGATATTTGAGGATACAATGGCTACTTCCGAAATTATACTATTAAAGCTGATATGTGAATAGTGATCATGACTGCTTGAACTAACCGGTCTCGTGTCTGAAAATGTTTCTAAGTCTCAGTAACCCAAGAAATAGTACTGGCATACAAGTCTATAAAAACAATATTCTACTGTCTATGGCCTGAGATCCACACTCATAGAATGTAACTGAAAATCTACATGGACTATCCGGAATGGAAAAAATGAAAAGTAGCAAAAACTATCCGCAAACTATATACCATGATAAATAAGTCATGTGAAACTGCACTTTATTAACTTCCTTTATAACCTTTAGTTTGTTAAGACATTTTGAGAAAACTGTAGCGAAATTTGCCATTATTTTGTCAAATTTCGTTTGGGATAGGTGAACTCTCAACGTCCATGGATAGGGCCACCCTTGCTTTGCAAACACAAAAATAGTGGACTATTTAATAAGCACCCATTCAGAATATGTGGGTTCCTAACACACTTGAGTGAACTTAGTTCTGTAAAATGCCCCTTTTGGTCCAATGTTTTCTAAATTTTGTGGGGAGTGAGAATATCTCAACCCCACCTACAGCAAATCCGGGTCGATGCAGTTTGGGAATGGCATTTATGCCCCACCACTTTCAAAGATCAACTTCTGCTGAGAACTACAGCAACTGAAGGGAAATTGATATATAACCATTAACTACAGAATACCTGCAGTGCCCCAGTTACAGTTGTGGATAGGAAGTCACATACTGTGAAGAAATGACTGAAAATAGTAAGACTGTGTTGTTGACTAGTAAGAATCAGGGAATGTAACATAGCTATAATGTTAGTGGGCAAGCGTGAGTGTTAACTGTAAGTTTTTCAAAATAATAATTGTTTGCATGACATTTTTATTCATGTTTATGTGTTAATTTGTTTTTGTCCTCCCCTCATATTCTATTTGCATACTGTTTCTCTATACGAATTGATGTGTTAATGTATTTAAGACACAGGTATTTTTTTCTCTCAAAAGTGATGTCCTTGTTGCAAAATTATAAATCAAATTAATGCTGATGTAAGGTGTTTTTTGCTTTTCCTAACTGCTTACCACTGTATGTTTGAGTTCATGAATGCTCCCTTTGGCTTGACATAACTACGCTGAAAAACCTAGTAATATTTAAATGCCACTCCTATTCCATGGCATTCTATTTACATACAACTGCAGTAAGAAACCACGTGGTACTTTCGTCAATCTGGACCCAATTTCATGTCATTCAATTTTCTGTGACACCATTGTTCAACCACAAGCAAGGCCATGTCTAGTCCTGTAACATCAGTGTTCTAATTAACAGGTTTGAAACCTGGAAATCCTACCTATTTTTGGGCATCATAATGTTGGCAAGATTATAATCAGATATGGGATGACACTAACAAAGTCCATACCAGTAGAGATGTCCTTCCACTAGGTCTCGCTCCAACCTATTTTTTTGTGCAGCTTTATACTGCGTGAACTCGACACAAAAGGTATTTGAGCAGTTTCCATGAACACCAGTTACATTCAACAAGACCACACTTAAGGCCTGATTTAGAGTTTGGCGGATGGGGTTACTCTGCCACAAACATGACGGATATTCTGTATGCCGCTTTACGATGTAATGGTTATCTTCTGGACATCGTAATACGGAAGAACGGATATCCCTCACATCTGTGACAGAGTAACCTGTCCACCAAACTCTAAATCAGGCCCTTGATTTTTTTCAGGGAGGGGAAGATTAAGTGTTTTGCCCAGAATAACAGGATGTTGAGCGGACAGTTCCAAAGTTGGCAGCTTTGGCTGTATCATCACATCTTCTCCCCAGTGCCTCCCCATAACCATAAATAGGGCTCCCTGTTTTACAGCATTTATTTTTTTAAACAATTCTGTCTGAATTTATCCATATTTATTTTTTAGACATCTTATTGTATTTAACCATATTTATTTTGTGTTTTGAGAATAAGTGGAGTGATAAAATGGTATACTTCTACATTTAATTGATAAAGAATGCCTTCATAGGTTTATGCCTGTCGCATTTTACCGAGATAAGGGGTCAAATATTGCAAAACAAGTAAATATTAGCATTATACTACAAATATATGTTAACATATGCCTGTATTTAGGGAAATCTTAACCACTCCACGTGGTATCTTCTCGGCTGTTGTCCTGGAATTCACGAAAGACAGCATGAAGAGTAACTCATAAGAAGCACCATTATCAGTATTTTTTCACTTTTAAAAATAAATACAGACATGAAACATTTTGTTTTCTGTCTGTATTTATCTGTAAACATCAGTAAAAACTTAAAACTGGGAACCTTATCCATAAACTTCTAACTAAATATGTCAGAAAGGACAACTCATTGCAGTAACCAACTAAGTGGCCTATGGTGATCTAAAATATCATACATAAAGGGACCAGCTTACTGAAAACCCTAAACTGTGAGTCTACCTCTCACACCTCTGCAGCGCCCACACATAGACAGTAAGCGCTACATAAATGTGTTGAAACAGAAAATAATCAATGGCCACAGAAGATAACAGGTATCGAGGCTGGCCACAGGAACGGGCACTCACATTGTATCTAAACCACTACCTCCGCAGCGCTTCAGTGCCTCGCCTGAAGCAGTAGGCGCTACTTATAATTACATTCATTCCCATCTCCCCAAACTCACGTGTAGTCTGCAGCTTCTTCTCAATTTGATGGACAGACGTATAACCAATCAAATTCGAAAAGACAATTTGGTGGCCGGAAGAAGGAAAGCGACGTTGTTAGGAACAAACGAGGGACTATCCTGTCAAACTCTTACATGCAACGATGAGACTGATGTTGCAGCCATCTTTAAGTTTCCTCGCTATCTACACTTGCCTTCTAACTGAAAAAAGGGCAAACCCTGTATTGTGAATTAGCATCCGTGCATTTGTCTAAAAGAATGCGCTCTACAGCATTTGTCTAGAAGCACTGTTCACTATTGTAGTCATCTGAAACCACAGCTACCACTTCCTGAAACGGCGCCTCGGTGGCAAGACTACCAAGATTCCTTTCATCACAGACAACGGGCTGCCGCCATTTACCGTCTTGCACAAACAGAAGAGCCATCTTAGAAAGGTGTATGGTTTCCATTCTACTCCGGATATTCTACACTGGCCTAAGTAGCTTTCAAACTCTTGACTTTTTGGGCGCAAAATTCATACAGCTATTTGTAGTTTCACTAAATATATTTTAAACACAGCAACGTATGCATATATTGTAGTAGCTAATTATGTATGTGATGTATTAGAACGTGCGCTTTTAGTGCTGTAGATTACTTTACCCCTACAGTGAAAGTTCTCTCTAGGGAGCCCCTTCATACAGTATTATCCTATCATGCTAACCCTCCTTTTATTTACGATAAAGTGTTTCTGCTGTTACTATGGCGACAGAGCCGACGCTCCGTGCAGCGCTGGGCACTGTGGGAAACGTAGTCCTGTACAATAGCGTACACCTGGACTAGCGCGAGAAACGTGCTCTGAAACACTACAACTCCAGCAATGCAACAGCACCAGCGCAGGGAAGCTGTACAATGGCAGGGGTGTTTTTTCTCTACCTGAAAAAAGTTCATTGGATTCCGGGATTGGGTCCAAACGGCGGTGGGATGCTAAACGCGCGCCAGTAATCTGCTTTTATCTTAATATTGGTACTTTCATTGCAGTGACCGAGCGCGGCTTGCGCTGTAATGGGCGCCGGGGCCGGCAGTTAGCTTGTCGGGGTCACTGGCTGCTGCTGCGCTGACTTTGGTGCAGACTATAAAGGGGTGCAGCTGGCATGTCAGTCGGGGTCACGGCCATGTCGCATGCAAAGAACAAGAGGTCAGATCTGTACCACTGGAAGAGGTCCAACAAGAAAGAAAGTCCAAAGGTAATGCCTCTATTTTTAGTTCAACATTTTTTTACTTTTTTTATAACATAGGACGAACACAGAACCAGTTCCAACTTGTTCTGTGTTTACATTATCCACCTGCAAGCTAAAGTTAATGACAACCCTGAAGCAACAATAACAGAAAGCCTCAGATGCGTAATTGCCAACATTAGATGATATTTTAGGTTTTCAAACCACTAGTTACCATAATTATGACATCACTGCAGACTACACTACATGGCCTCTCTCCCAAAGATGACATACATAACATGGGAGCCAGATCAGAAAACATTGCTCCGTTACTTTCCTGTAATCTTCACTACCCTTAGTCCATCTCGTCCTGGTCACAGCTATTACAAATGAGGTAATGTTACCTAATTTTGTTGTTGTTGCAGTTTTGTATAGCCTAATCTCTACCCAAAGGTATTGGCGTGCTTTACATGAGCTCCAGTTACATTGCACAAGGGCATGTTCATTATGTTTTTTAAGGCCCAGGGAGATTAAGGGGGTTATTCTAACTTTGGAGGAGTGTTAATCCGTCCCAAAAGTGACGGATATACCACCAGCCGTATTACGAGTTCCATAGGATATAATGGACTCGTAATACGGCTGGTGGTAATTCCGTCACTTTTCCGTCACTTTTGGGACGGATTAACACCTCCTCCAAAGTTAGAATAACCCCCTAAGTGATTTGGCCAGAATCACATGCTGTTGAGCTGATGCTGATACTCAAACCCGGTTCCCCAGTTCTAAAGTCAGCAGTTCTGGCCTTTAACTCGACATCCTCTCATGAAAAGAACAAATAGGGACGATCTTAGAATGCTAGCCCCACCACTCCACTTGGGTGACTTAAAGGGGACTGGCACTCCTGGCTCCTTCTGCATACATAGTCAAAGGTCTGAAATAAGGGAGGATAATGTAATGACTGTGATGAGGGCGAGATGGAATAATGGTAGTGAAGATGACACATAAGTAACCAGAGCATTACTCCTTTGTCCCTTGTCCTCGTACCAGTCATTACAAAAGAGATATACCAAAGATGAAGTCCTTTGACTAACAAAAAAACTAATGACATTAAGCAGTCTTAACGCTGCAACACCCACATTTTTTTTAATGCATCAGAAAAGTCACTGAAAGATTTTATAGAAAATGATTGAGAACTTGGAGTTCGAATATAAAGGTTCAGGTCAAAACCATCTAAGAAAAAGTGCAGTGCAGAAGAAAATTAGCCTACGAGAAGAACACCACATGTCCAAGAACTTCCTGTGTTTCGAGTAATAATTTAACAAATAAGGCCTTGAAAGGTTCTAAACGACCTCCATAGAGGAAGAGGATAGACATGTTGCTCAAAGTTTGGACTTCTTCATTGCGAAACCAACAGTGTAAGTTGGAGTCAGAAGGTCAGAGCAGAGGGTTTGAGAGGTGAAGGAAACTTTGGAAGTGCCAAGGGCAGAAGAAAAAACAGGGAATTCTTCAGAGGGAATCAAGATCTCCGTGGCTGTTACAGGATCACCACATTCAGTTCTCCTTTCTCTTTCTGGAACGTGGAGAGAACAGTCTGACTCAATGGAAATCTTTGTTGCAAACAGGCATGTATGATTTCCTGAAACGTTTGCTAATTCTTTAGAATGCCATTCTGGATAATGTGGGACCTTTGTTAAGATTGTAATTTCCTGTTCTGGTTGTTGATTCCCTTGATGTGGACTGCTGTCAGATTCACCACGTTTTTCTTCACACAAGAACCTCACTGAGACACTATCATATTGAGACGCTTTGAACGAGTGCTCCCTTTGTGATTTATGTTAGATACTAAAACAGTATTGAGCACATTTACCAATACATTGTTCTGCCTGTCTATGTGTTGGAAATGCTTGACTGCTTGAAAGATTACCACAAATCTCCCAAATTCAACGATTTGTGACCTTCCAGGAATGACCATTAGAAATGACCGGTCCAGTCCTGTAGGTTCGCTGTCCAAACAAAACAACCAGCATCCATTCTCAGGGGTAGTGGGGGGTTCTAGGTGCATTCTCATTTCCCTGGAAAGATTGTAGGTATCCAATGACCAAAGAAGACTGTCTTTTAACTCTGAGGTAGAGGAACTATTTTGTTCAGGGAGACTCTTGTTGATGATCACTGACTGTTGAAATGCCATAGAAGAGGAGGTAGATGAAGCCATGCCCACTGAACCGTGTGAACATATGCTGCCATGTGGCCCTGTTCTTCCAACCATAACTTGACAAGAGCTCCAGCAGTGTTGATTGAAGACAAGGGATTCTTTGCTCTGGCAGAATCGCTTTTCTCAGAGCCATCTGAACTGGAGCTCCTATATACACTATAAAAAACAGGTTCTTTGATGGAGAAAGTTGGCACTTTAGAATCTTGATCAGGAGACCCTTAACGTGAGATGGTTGCTTTTGTCTGTTCCCAGAACAGACGGATTTGAGTCATAGTTGCAACCTGGAGCAATCAACTGTCCAAGTAAGGGAATATTGGGACCCCCAAAAAGATGATGTGCCACAGCTGGCGCCATCGTTTTTCATGAACACTCTTGCGGGCAACTTCAGACCAAAGTGGAGAACTTTGAATTGCCACTGTTGATTTTCTATTGCAAACTTCAAGAACTTGTGATGAGACTTGGCAATCTAAACATGGAGATATGCATCCCTGAGGTACAGGGTTACGAGGAAAAGATTGGCAGGAATTAGAGGAATAACCCTCTGCAAGGGTTCCATCTTGAATTTGATATTCTGGATGAAAGTGCTACGGTTCTTAAGTCATTTACCAGATTATGGGGGTTATTCTAACTTTGGAGGAGTGTTAATCCGTCCCAAAAGTGACGGTAAAGTGACGGATATACCACCAGCCGTATTACGAGTTCCATAGGATATAATGGACTCGTAATACGGCTGGTGGTAAATCCGTCACTTTTCCGTCACTTTTGGGACGGATTAACACCTCCTCCAAAGTTAGAATAACCCCCTATGTCTTCTGGACTAAAAAGATAGTAGACTATGCTACCTTCCCCATCTCCTCATTGGGGACTGGGGAAATTTATTTATTTCAGCTGAAGAGCTAACACTCCTTTCAACAAAGCCTTAATTTTGAATGGATCTCAAGACAACGGAGTAGGAATGATCCCCGTAGGAATTGGATCAGCCAAAAATTCTATCCCCTACCCCTTGCTGAGCATGTGAGGAACCCAAAGATACCCAAAGATCTGATGTTATTTCTTCCCACTGTGAAATGATTTGACAAATCTGCCCTCCAGTCCTTGATGGAAAATTCTTCACCTTGGTATAGTCAGGAATGCTGACTATTAGTACCTGTGTTCTGCTACTTTTTCTTGTAGGACTTGAAGGATGACGTCCCTTGAAATTTGGAGGCTGGCCATTTTGTCTCCTTGAAGACTGGTGAAAAGAATATTTTGACTTTGAACCGCTACATGACTGACGCTGGATTGATGGCGAATACTTGCTCTACTTAAAATTATGAAGAATCTTGTCTTCCAGTTTTATGACAAGTAATCTAAAATACTACTGTTCTATATTTGATCTAGTTGCAGATCCCATTTTGAGTCCTAGCCTTCCACTCCGATTGAATTGTTTGATATTAGCAAAAATATTTTTTTCTTACCTTAATTGAAAACTGATTGGTCTTGGTATTAACAACAGTACTTATTTCATTTGCTTCGGAAAAATAAAATGCTGGGTCAGCCTCCAAATCTGAATCAAGTAGATCTCAAAGAGATTGCTTTTAGGGGTGCAGTCTCGCCCTGATCTGTTTCACCTTTTGCATTACCAACTTTGATATCAGCTCTGTAGCTCGTTGACTCCTGGTTCCTTTGCCTGGGAGTTGTAGCTTATACTCCTATCAGATATCCCCTTAACCTTATGTTTTTTTTTTCATATTTCAAACTTCCTTTGAAGCCCTAGATGGGTTTTCTTTTGTTACTTTTGAACACTCTGGTCGCTAGCTCTTCCTCAGATCGGAGTGTGTTGTCCTTTACAGTTGTCCATTGATGCTCTGGATAGCCTGCCCTTTCAACTTCCAAACTGAGCAATGGACACACATGCATTGGCATGTGAGATCTTATTTGTAATTGAATTTTGATGAAATAAACACGTTTTGTTACACTGACCCTTAATTGAAATGTGAGACATTAAATCAGTAATTCCTTGATGGAAACCTCTCCTGGTGTGTATCTGTTAGTGTCCTGAAGGAACAGGAAAACGACCCCTCACCCCTTAAGTGGGGGGAGAGTGTGGGTGTCTCTGGCTCATATCTCTGAAGTCAAGAAGGAGTTAATGTCTAAGTCCTAGTGTAAGGAAATGCCTCCTTGGCATGGTTACCCCCTGACATTTTGCCTTTGCTGATGCTATGTTTTGATTTGAAAGTGTGCTGAGGCCTGCTAACCAGGCCCCAGCACCAGTGTTCTTTCCCTAACCTGTACTTTTGTTTTCACAATTGGCACACCCTGGCATCCAGGTAAGTCCCTTGTAACTGGTACCCCTGGGACCAAGGGCCCTGATGCCAGGGAAGGTCTCTAAGGGCTGCAGCATATCTTATGCCACCCTGGGGACCCCTCACTCAGCACAGACACACTGCTTGCCAGCTTGTGTGTGCTGGTGAGGACAAAACGAGTAAGTCGACATGGCACTCCCCTCAGGGTGCCATGCCAACCTCACACTGCCAATGCAGTATAGATAAGTCACCCCTCTAGCAGGCCTTACAGCCCTAAGGCAGGGTGCACTATACCAGTGCATGAGCACTGTGCCCCTACAGTGTCTAAGCAAAACCTTAGACATTGTAAGTGCAGGGTAGATATAAGAGTATATGGTCTGGGAGTCTGTCAAACACGAACTCCACAGCACCATAATGGCTACACTGAAAATTGGGAAGTTTGGTATCAAACTTCTCAGCACAATAAATGCACACTGATGCCAGTGTACATTTTATTGTGAAATACACCCCAGATGGCACCTTAGAGGTGCCCCCTGAAACCTTAACCAACTACCCGTGTAGGCTGACTGGTTTTAGCAGCCTGCCACACTCGAGACATGTTGCTGGCCACATGGGGAGAGTGCCTTTGTCACTCTGTGGCCAGTAACAAAGCCTGCACTGGGTGGAGATGCTAACACCTCCCCCAGGCAGGAGCTGTAACACCTGGTGGTGAGCCTCAAAGGCTCACCCCCTTTGTTACAGCACCACAGGGCACTCCAGCTAGTGGAGTTGCCCGCCCCCTCCGGCCACTGCCCCACTTTTGGCGGTAAGGCCAGAGGAATTAA
Organism: Pleurodeles waltl; assembly: GCF_031143425.1. Taxonomy (NCBI): domain Eukaryota; kingdom Metazoa; phylum Chordata; class Amphibia; order Caudata; family Salamandridae; genus Pleurodeles; species Pleurodeles waltl. Next base: position 1,483,316,692 of record NC_090447.1, on the reverse strand, counting down.
TGAGAAAAACAAGGAGGAGTCACTGGCCAGTCAGGACAGCCCCTAAGGTGTCCTGAGCTGAAGTGACTCTAACTTTTAGAAATCCTCCATCTTGCAGATGGAGGGTTCCCCCAATAGGGATAGGAATGTGACCCCCTCCCCTTGGGAGGAGGCACAAAGAGGGTGTACCCACCCTCAGGGCTAGTAGCCATTGGCTACTAACCCCCCAGACCTAAACACGCCCTTAAATTTAGTATTTAAGGGCTCCCCAGAACCAAGGAACTCAGATTCCTGCAACTTACAGAAGAAGAGGACTGCTGAGCTGAAAAACCCTGCAGAGAAGAAGAAGACACCAACTGCTTTGGCCCCAGTCCTACCGGCCTGTCTCCCTCCTTCAGAAGAAACCTGCTCCAGCGACGCTTTCCCTGGGACCAGCGACCTCTGAATCCTCAGAGGACTGCCCTGCTTCCAAGAGACCAAGAAACTCCAGAGAACAGCGGCTCTGTTCAACAAAGACTGCAAATTTGTATCCAGAGGAGCAGATTTAAAGACCCCTGCAATCCCCGCAAGAAGCGTGAGACTTACAACACTGCACACGGCGACCCCGACTCGACTGGTGGAGAACCAGCACCTCAGGGAGGACCCTCCGGCGACTCCGAGACCGTGAGTAACCAAAGTTGTCCCCCTTGAGCCCCCACAGCGACGCCTGCAGAGGGAATCCCGAGGCTCCCCCTGACCGCGACTGCCTGACTCTGAAATCCCGACGCCTGGAAAAGACCCTGCACCCGCAGCCCCCAGGACCTGAAGGATCGGAACTCCAGTGCAGGAGGCCCTCTCCCTTGCCCAGGTGGTGGCTACCCCGAGGAGCCCCCCCCTTGCCTGCCTGCACCGCTGAAGAGACCCCGTGGTCTCTCATTGAAACCCATTGGAAACCCGACGCTTGTTTGCACACTGCACCCGGCCGCCCCCGCGCTGCTGAGGGTGTACTTTCTGTGTGGACTTGTGTCCCCCCCGGTGCCCTACAAAACCCCCCTGGTCTGCCCTCCGAAGACGCGGGTACTTACCTGCTGGCAGACTGGAACCGGGGCACCCCCTTCTCTCCATTGAAGCCTATGCGTTTTGGGCACCACTTTGAACTCTGCACCTGACCGGCCCTGAGCTGCTGGTGTGGTAACTTTGGGGTTGCTCTGAACCCCCAACGGTGGGCTACCTTGGACCCCAATTTGAACCCTGTAGGTGGTTTACTTACCTGCAAGAACTAACATTACTTTACCTCCCCCAGGAACTGTGAAAATTGCACTGTGTCCACTTTTAAAACAGCTAAATGTGTTTTATGTAAAAAGTATATATGCTATTGTAATTATTCAAAGTTCCTAGAGTACGTACCTGCAATACCTTTCAAATGAGATATTACATGTAGAATTTGAACCTGTGGTTCTTAAAATAAACTAAGAAAATATATTTTTCTATAACAAAACCTATTGGCCTGGAATTGTTTCTGAGTGTGTGTTCCTCATTTATTGCCTGTGTGTATGTACAACAAATGCTTAACACTACTCCTTTGATAAGCCTACTGCTCGACCACACTACCACAAAATAGAGCATTAGTATTATCTCTTTTTGCCACTATCTTACCTCTAAGGGGAACCCTTGGACTCTGTGCATACTATTCCTTACTTTGAAATAGTGCATACAGAGCCAACTTCCTACACCTAGGCAAATATGCTTTTATTAACATCTGTTACATTTGACAGCCTCTTCAAGCATGACTTTTAAAGCAAATGGTGTGATTGATCCTGGGGCTACCAGATTATTCATAACCAAATCTAGGGCTGAAAATAATACGATTTGTATGGTACCCAAATCTCAAGCCTGCCTGGGTAATTCCGTTGACGGTTTAGTATTAAAATCTGAGCCAATAATTAAATGTACTGAGCGCCTACATTTACTCATTAGCCAACATAGAGAACTTCAGCCTCCTGTTCTCCAGGTTTTTAATCTGCTGTTTGACTAGTGTTTCCTCCATCCTGGAAGGGCCTGCCCACAGGCCAGGCCCTGCATGCAACCCCTATTAATGATCCTAGCTCAATCGCATAAATCACTGAAATGTTTAATTGTCATTATCTACCAAGATATGTGCCATAACTCACAGCATCCGCCATTCACAAAACACCTATTTGCGAACAGCACAGGAACACAAAAGCATTTATTAGCAGGACAACATGGTGAACACTCAGTTATCGTGTGTGTGTTCATAACTATAACTGTTGAAAACCACTGAACTGACAAATAGAATCGTTCATGAATATGAGTGAGTATGAATCCACATGAATCTGTAGCCGCTATAAGCACTCCACCTAAGATCCCCTCTGAAGTGAATAGAAGGTCTGAAAGCCTGATTCTACAACACAAGATTGCTACTCATATCTGTGAGTAAAATGCATTGGACCAGCTAGAAGTGTGTTTTAAAGGCATTAGCTGCACAAGATTTCCAAAAGAGGTTAGTTGACTGGTATTGGAGGGTAGTAAGCAGTGCTTTAAATGGGCCAGTACTGTCCGGTACTGAGTACCGGCACTTTTTTTTATTTTGAGAGGGAGAGTACCGGCACATCTCAAGAAAAACGTAATTATTTTAATTGGAGAGTACCAGCACTTCTCAGAAACAAGCAGGTACTCTGGCACAGAGTACCTGCACTTTATGCTTTCTATTTCAAGCACTGGTAGTAAGGAATCCATCTTAATTGAAATAAAGAGGGGGGAGCGCACATATTTTACAGCAGTTACTTATGGATGTTAAACAAAAATCCAGTCCATACCATATGTCAATCGCCACAGGGCATGCTTCGCATCCTGGATGTGGCGCATATTAAATCTCAGATTCCTTTGCTCCGCTAAGCTATTCAGTGGGTGAACTCTGTTTCTTCTTGCATGTTGTCAGTATAGAGATTAACTTGATCTTCTGCTTGTTTTTGCTATTCACAGCCAGCTGTGGACTACGACAATGTGGACCACTGGATTAAGGTGAGCTTGAGAGTCAAAGGGTGTGCGTGTGTGTGTGTGTGTGTGTGTGTGCGCGTGTGTGTGTGTGTGTGTATATACACATATTATGCAGGCCGTTTCTACCTCCTTTTCTTCCTAATCCGTTGGTCTTTTCACTATCCCTCCATCCCATACTCCCTCCTTTTTCTGGCTTCACCCACACTGAGGGCCTTAGTACGACCTTGACGGAGGGGTTTCCTCCAACACTAATGTGGTGATATTCCGTCTGCCGTAATATGATCCCATTATATTCTATGGAGATTGTAATACGGTGGACGGGGTTTCCGTCACATTTGTGATGGAGTAAACCCCTCCTTCAAGGTCGTAATAAGGCCCTCAGTCTCCAGACTGGTACTTGTGAAATGTTCATAGAGCATCTCTTTAGCCGGCTTCCAGACAGTTTAACTGGTAAGTTACCACTGCCTGCTGCACACGTATGTAGCTGTTGGTGCAGATGTGTGAATTGACTCTGTGACATTATCTGCTCACCTCTTTGAAGCGTCACAGGCAACAAAGTCTTCACCATGAATGAATGAGTAGACATAAGTATTTTATTCTGTATCTTTTTGGCACACCAGTGAAAATAAATGTGGCCAAATAATACGTTAATTGGAGCAAGTGTAATAATAAGCGCAGATCCAGAGATTTATTACTACAATGCACAGTTCATACGCCAGGTTATTACTACGGAACAGCTTAACTAACGTGGGAAAGCAATGTTTAGTGCCTCAGAATCCATTCTACAGTCACTTTACAAAAGAAAACATCTGAGGACCTACTTACAAGGCTAAGTTATTGGCATTTTGTTACTGCACAAATGAAACCCCATGTACTCTAGTGAGGGCTAAATAAGTGTGTTCATGACTAATGCAAAGGAAAACAGCAGGGTATAAACAATGCAGGTGCAAAAACTGTAATATGCTATATATTTGCATTTTTGAGGCCTGGGGGGGAAATGTTATAACCCACTCTAGGATTTATCTCCCCACACGCATACTGTATTACAATTAGCGCTCCCTGTTTTATGGTATTTAATTTTTGACATTTCTGTCTGCATTTTTCCATAATTTTTTCTATCTTTATCCATATTTATTTTTGGATTTTTTGTAAAAACTAAGCTGAAACTAGTGTGTTTCCACATTTATTTAATTGATAAATGTACACTTGTGCTTGAATACACCTTTATAAAAACATGCAGATGTTACTATCAACCTTGTGTATATCTACTGTTGTTTAAGCCTCTTTAATAGAATGAATTTCTTTTTAGCCTCCCTACCTGTCAGTCTGCACTGCTATTGGGCTGGCAGTCATGACTGACAGCATTTTGACTCATTTAACTAAAAAACCTAATTTCAGTTTCTAGCCATATGTTGAAAATAAATATAGACAAGAAAATAAATGTTTTTTTGTCTTTATCTGAAAAAAAGTCAGTAGAAATGGAGACACTTAATTACAATCTGTGCATTGCTATATATATATATATATATATATCTATATGTGTATATATATATATATATATATATATATTCATGTAACGCAAACTGCAATGAAGAAGCCATCAGAGACACTAATTTCCTCTCTAGAGAGGCGGTTGCTAGGTGATGTGGTGAGGAGGACAGAGTGGGGAGGACACTTGCTTATATGCTTCCCAAACACTGGGATGGTGAGTATACCACTGAACGGACTGATGACCAGGGTGTGGCTCACATTGAAACTAACTCCATCACTTACATTTTCTGGAAGTTATATACTAACCTGTATTAATTCAAGACGAATGCAGATCTTGATTTGATGAGTCGTTCTAGATTCTATCCAGCTTTCATGGTCGGATGACTCCCACAGACAGTACCTTGATGTTCCTTTCTCTGTAGAAGACTTTATGCAGGTCATCCAAAGTATGCCGGGTGACAGAGCTCCTGGACCAGGTGGCCTAACTGCACTATTCTATAAGGAATGCTCTCAGAACTTAGACCCTCATTTACTCACTGTGATTGGGGAGGCTCGTACCTTTGGCTGCCTCCCCTTCACTCCATGAGGCCTTGATCGTCACTGTTTAGAAGCCTGATCAGCCTCCTGACAGGTGCGATTCATATCGCCCGCTTTCTATGATAAATATTGATAACAAAATTCTTGCTGGGCTGATTGCCAGTGGAATATCAGACCTGCTACGTCAGGGTTTGTCTCTGGCCATTCTACTACCATAAGATTCAGATATTATCTGTGCTGTTCCACTCATTGAATCCCACGCTGCGAGCTGTGGCACTCTTTCTTGATACTACTAAAAACTTGGATTCCCTGTAGTGGAATCATCTATTCATGCTGCTGGGGAAGTTTGGTTTTAGAACTCAGTTTATTTGTGGATTCAGTTGCTGTATGCGAGCTCTCTAGCAGGTTTTACCACTCTATAGATTACTGGCATCATCCTACACCATTCCAGCCTCACGCTCCTATCGAGGCGGGTAGGGCCGCACCTTGCCCTCTGGATACTGCGCTCCTGTACGACGGAAATCAGTTCAGTGGACTGCACTACCTGGGCTTGGAGCAGTCTCTGTCAACGGGCTAAGCTGAAGCTATTGTGAGTAGGCACACTCCTGTGGTGGCCCTCACCAGAGATAGTAGGGCGTGTCTGCAACATTCCTGCCTGCACCTCCCTTCCTTTAGAGTCCGTTTCTTGCCTCTGTGCACCAGACAAGAGAAGTCCAGTTTCTCCCCTTTAGACATTTTCCTCTGCTCCTGCGTGCTGGTGGCATGCAGGGACCCACACCGCACCTTCTCAGCTGCCCCTGAAGTTGCATGCTCTTAAGGAGTTGATTGCCCCGTAAGCTCATCTCATGACTATATTTTACCTTGCAAGGCAAAGCACCTATGTGCGTCCCAGGGGCATTGTCCACATCGGTGCCCGGCCTGGGTCCCCTCCCTTCCCTGGATCAGTGGTGATAGCGGTGTCCCAAGATGGGGGCATTGTCCCAAACTATCATCTGTGAGTGGTACACCTTCAGGGTTCTATACCAAATGTACCACACATCATTCTCCTTACATAGAACGGGGCTAGTTAGTAGCCCTCACTTGTGCGTTGTGGTACCCGAGATGCTGGCTTTCTGCACATGGCCCGGGGATGTTTCGCTGTTGCTAGATTCTGGTCATTGGTATTTGACACCATAGACTCCATCATTTACTTCTCACTGCAGTGGTCACCGCCGATCATCTGCTCGGCTGTTCGAAGGATGTCCCATCCGGGGTTGGGCGCCACGCTGCCATAGCGCTTCAACTGGCCAAGCGGAGGGTGGCAGCGCGTCGAGGCTGTCGCCCCTGCCATTGGGTGCTGGCTTCGAGATGCCTTCTGCTGCCAGGAGCAGCTTGAGGTACGAGGACCAGATTTTAAAAAACAAAACATTTCTGGAAAATAAAAGAAGGACTACAATTTTAGGTTATCCGAGCGCCACAGAATGGCAGCGCTCATCAGCATAGAAATGCAGAATAGGTGCTAAGAAAATACATAAAATGCAGTTTTTAAAGCCAGTATCATGCCTGTTAATTCAATGACTTTCTTATAGCATCTGCTAACTAGCCCTGGTTTGGAACACATTAGACCTGCCTCTCACTGGCAAGTCACTGGTTTCCAGTCGACCCTGTCTAACAACCGGGACACGAGCCAAATTTGCTGAAATCTGACGACCCGCTGGTGAAAAACCAGGACTATCAGAGCAAATTGTGGTGGTCTGGTCACCCCAGGGCTAGCTTGAGGGGTATTAGAAGCTAAGGATACATGGGGCCTGCTCACTGTCTACCCAGCACTCCAGGAGGACCAGGAGTCATCGACCCCTGGCCAAGAGTGGGGCGATCATGAGCTATTAGCCACAACCGACCACCGACCGTGTAACGCGACATATAGTGTCGAGTTTGATTTGTACAATATCATGCACATTTATGTTGAGTGTTCTTACTGGGTGCACCTGTTCATCCTATAGCCAGAACTATCTTAACTACTGTCCATGTTTTTTTTCCCCTTGACCAGGAGATAAATGTACCTGTGCTGTGGTGATGTTCGATGTTTCATCTATATCTGTATTGCTTTGAAATATACGTTCACTGCTCACCCGTGAACTAGTTGATATTTTTTACTTAAAACAATAAATAACGTTTTTTTAAAAAGGAATGAGGTTCACTTCCAGTTAATCCACTGGAATAACCACTTTTTTATTCCAAACTTCAAACCATAAGGACTAACTTTTTTGTTGTTGTCAGTAATACACCTTTAACTATGCAAATGATGTTTTGCTGACTTAGTACTATTATGATTGCACAAAATCCAATATAATTTTATATAGAGCTTCGAGAATATTGCATTCGCGTTTTTAAACTTTTTTTTATGATCTGCCATGTAATGCAGAAGGCAGTCAGAGAAAGTAAAACGTACAGAGGCAGGTGTCAGTGCAAAAACATAATTCGTGTTGGCAGTGCCAGTAGGTCTGGCTTGCATTTTGAGATCTGACTAAAAAAGGCCTCCTGCATCGAACACAATAGTTTTCTTAATACAATGGATCTATGAGAATAAGTTATGTGACGCTTCAGTGTACTTTGCTAAGTAGTCCCCCATGCATTGCAATTCGTGCATTCCATAGGCAGTGAGTGGAAGGATACATCAGACAGGTACAAGGTAAGAAACAGATACGCCACTGGGTGGAGCCACAGCCCACTTTGTGTACATTTTGAAGCAGTGTAACAATGGAGCAAACAAATAGCTCCACTGCCATTTATATCTAATAATGCAAGCAGCTGCAGTCTGCCTGTTATTACATTTACAGGATGCAGAACTTTGAACGGGAAAAAGGCTGATATGATTGTGCGTACAAGGAGACATTTTCAGAGCTCATGGGCATAATATTCATCATTCAGCTGGCAAGATGAAATCAAGTCTGGTGGGCAGGTATCAAAGTTTTGTGTCGCATTCATTTCCAGTAATTTTTGAAAAAAATAAAAATGAAGTGCAGACGTTAGTACCTCAGCTACATCAAACGACAACAACCATCGCTTACTTCAAAAGAGGATTTTTTCAGTAAAATTTATTTGATTAGTGATGGGTTCTTCATCTTTAGAATCAAAGTCACATTCTTTATGTAAAGGAACTGATTGTCAGCTCATAATCTTCTGAATGGCTTTTGTGGATGGTGAGTGTGTTAAGAGGAACTAGGTACTCTACTCTGAGGACATGCAACAGGAAGAAACTGGCATTGATGGTCTGACACCCTTTAGGAGGCTGGCCTGGCTTGTAGTGGGCACCAAGGGGTACTTACACCTTGCACCAGGTATCCCTTATTAGTGTAGTGTAGAGGGGTGTCTAGCAGCTTAGGCTGATGGAAAAGGTAGCTTAGCAGAGCAGCTTAGGCTGAACTAGGAGACGAGTGAAGCTCCTACAGTACCACTAGTGTCATATGCACAATATCATAAGAAAACACAATACACAGATATAATAAAAATAAAGGTACTTTATTTTTATGACAATATGCCAAAAGTATCTCAGTGAGTACCCTCAGTATGAGGATAGCAAATATACACAAGATATATGTACACAATACCAAAATATGCAGTAATAGCAATAGAAAACAGTGCAAACAATGTATAGTCACAATAGAATGCAATGGGGGCACATAGGGATAGGGGCAACACAAACCATATACTCTAGAAGTGGAATGTGAACCACAAATGGACCCCAAACCTATGTGACCTTGTAGAGGGTCGCTGGGACTGTAAGAAAACAGTGAGGGTTAGAAAAATAGCCCACCCCAAGACCCTGAAAAGTGGGTGCAAAGTGCACCTAAGTTCCCCAGAGAGCACAGGAGTCGTGATAGGGGAATTCTGCAAGAAAGACCAACACCAGCAATGCAACAATGATGTATTTCCAGACGAGAGTACCTGTGGAACAAGGGGACCAAGTCCAAAAGTCACAATCAAGTCGGGAGTGGGCAGATGCCCAGGAAATGCCAGCTGTGGGTGCAAAGAAGCTGCCACCGGATGGTAGAAGCTGTGGATTCTGCAAGACCGACAAGGGCTAGAAACTTCCCCCTTTGGTGGATGGATGTCCCACGTCGCAAAGAAGCTTGCAGAGGTGTTTTCGTGCAGAAAGACCGCAAACAAGCCTTGCTAGCTGCAAGGGTCGCGGTTAGGGGTTTTGGATGCTGCTGTGGCCCAGGAGGGACCAGGATGTCGCCAATTGTGTGAGGAGACAGAGGGGGCGTCCAGCAAGACAAAGAGCCCACTCAGAAGCAAGCAGCACCCGCAGAAGTGCCGGAACAGGCACTACAAAGTGGAGTGAACCGGAGCTCACCCGAAGTCACAAAGGAAGGTCCCACGACGCCGGAGGACCACTCAGGAGGTCGTGCACTGCAGGTTAGAGTGCCGGGGACCCAGGCTTGGCTGTGCACAAAGGAAATCCTGGAAGAGTGCACAGGAGCCGTAGCAGCTGCAAATCACGCGGTTCCCAGCAATGCAGTCTAGCGTCGGGAGGCAAGGACTTACCTCCACCAAATTTGGACTGAAGAGTCACTGGACTGTGGGAGTCACTTGGACAGAGTTGCTGAGTTCAAGGGACCTCGCTCGTCGTGCTGAGAGGAGACCCAGAGGACCGGTGATGCAGTTCTTTGGTGCCTGCGGTTGCAGGGGGAAGATTCCGTCGACCCACGGGAGATTTCTTCGGAGCTTCTAGTGCAGAGAGGAGGCAGACTACCCCCACAGCATGCACCACCAGGAAAACAGTCAAGAAGGCGGCAGGATCAGCGTTACAAGGTCGCAGTAGTCGTCTTCGCTACTTTGTTGCAGTTTTGCAGGCTTCCAGCGCGGTCAGCAGTCGATTCCTTGGCAGAAGGTGAAGAGAGAGATGCAGAGGAACTCTGATGAGCTCTTGCATTCGTTATCTAAAGAATTCCCCAAAGCAGAGACCCTAAATAGCCAGAAAAGGAGGTTTGGCTACTTAGGAAGGAGGATAGGCTAGCAACACAGGTAAGAGCCTATCAGAAGGAGTCTCTGACTTCACCTGCTGGCCCTGGCCACTCAGAGCAGTCCAGTGTGCCAGCAGCACTTCTGTTTCCAAGGTGGCAGAGGTCTGGAGCACACTGGAGGAGCTCTGGGCACCTCCCAGGGAAGGTGCAGGTCAGGGGAGTGGTCACTCCCCTTTCCTTTGTCCAGTTTCGTGCCAGAGCAGGGCTGGGGGATCCCTGAACCGGTGTAGACTGGCTTATGCAGAGATGGGCACCATCTGTGCCCATCAAAGCATTTCTAGAGGCTGGGGGAGGCTACTCCTCCCCAGCCCTGACACCTTATTCCAAAGGGAGAGGGTGTAACACCCTCTCTCTTGAGGAAGTCCTTTGTTCTGCCTTCCTGGGCCAAGCCTGGCTGGACCCCAGGAGGGCAGAAACCTGTCTGAGGGGTTGGCAGCATCTGCAGTGAAACCCCGGGAAAGGTAGTTTGGCAGTACCCGGGTCTGTGCTAGAGACTCGGGGGGGATCATGGAATTGTCTCCCCAATGCCAGAATGACACATACAACTAAAACAACATATATACAGTGAAATATGGGGGTAACATGCCAGGCAAGATGGTACTTTCCTACACAACCCCCCCCCCCCCCAAACGAAGGACAATAAGACTAGCCATGACCTGATGAGTCTTCATTTTCTAAGTGGAAATATCTGGAGAGTCCATCTGCATTGGAGTGGGTACTCCCAGGTCTATGTTCCACTGTATAGTCCATTCCCTGTAGGGATATGGACCACCTCAACAATTTAGGGTTTTCACCTTTCATTTGTTTTAGCCAAACTAGAGGTTTGTGGTCTGTCTGAACAATGAAGTGAGTGCCAAACCGGTATGGCCTCAACTTCTTCAGTGCCCAGACCACAGCAAAGGCCTCCCTCTCTATGGCAGACCAACGCTTTTCTCTAGGGGTCAACCTCCTGCTGATAAAAGCAACAGGTTGATCCTGGCCCTCAGAATTAAGTTGTGATAAGACTGGCCCTACCCCTAATTCAGATGCATCAGTTTGGATAATTAATTTTTTGGAGTAACGGGCTTTTCAGGACAGGTGCAGAGCACATGGCCTGCTTCAGCTCCTCAAAAGCTTTCTGACAGTTTGCTGTCCATAATACCTTTTTAGGCATTTTCTTAGATGAGAGGTCATTAAGAGGGACTGCAATGGAGCCATAGTTCTTTATGAACCTCCTGTAGTACCCAGTGAGGCCTAAAAAGGCTCTCACCTGAGTCTGAGTTGTAGGGGGAACCCAATCTATAATAGTTTGGATTTTCCCCTGAAGTGGTGCAATCTGTTCTCCACCTACCAGGTGTCCCAGATAAACTGTTGCGTGGGCTCTCATTATCCTAAATGAGACTACTGGATTTCTAGGCAGCAGGATCGATCACGGTGTGGGGGACTGAGTCGGACCCACATGTAAGGAACTCTGTCACCCTAAATCCGGTTTTTGCTCCGGCTAACTAGCAGTGCCTCATTTCTCCCAAGGGGAAGAGATGATTGGGCAGCCGAGCGCATGACATCTTTGGAACTTCTCAGGGAAGTTGTGGTCACTCAGATCCAAACCAACTCTCTCATTTACAGTATGATCTCATATACAAATGACAAAGGCAGTATAAGTTTTATATAATGTTTTAATAAAACGACTGTATTTTAGATAATAAGGCGTGAGCCGCAATAACCAGAACCATACAACACAGTAGGATTGAAATAGTCACCAGGAGAGTAAAACATAAGAACAAAGCTATCATGGTGTCTAATAGGTTCTACTCTCCCTCTGCCTGGTCTATTTCGAGCACAGCATGTTAAGCTTCTAACTTGCCTTTCTGAATCCCTGGGGAGACATCAGCCCTCATACCTGAGCAAAGGCCTGTGATCTTGGATCAGCATCTGCAACAAGGCAGTCAGCGTCTAGTTGTGGTTCCCTGGTCGGAATCTCCCTCTTGCATGTATTGGGACAAGGAAGTGATTTTATAACTAACATGTCAGCGTGATCACAAAATGTCCCTACGCAGGAATGCCAAAGACTAAACTCCTACCACGTCTATCGGCAATGTACCAGACTGTATCCTTGACTGAAGCACAGAGTGAACAGAAATGTGTTATGGAGAACTCCAGTGCTAAAGTAGGCTAAACAGTGTGATATGAAAAAAAAAAACAAGCCCGTAGAACTGGCTATTTGAAAAATAACAGTACGAAGCCTAATAAAAAGCATTTAGAGCAAAGTGCACAGAGGCTCTAAGCTGCAAGCAAATGAATAAAATACATCCAGGGCAAAGTGCACAAAGGCCTAAAGCCTGAAGCTAATGCGCAAAGGATGTGTAAAACTAACCACACTACACCCTCCCCTTGTCTGTAGCAAGTGGTTCCAATAATATAAAAGTATGCCCTAAATATAAACAATACATAAAACTATATATATTTCGACAAGGTCAGAAGACAACAAAGTCATAAATTTAGGAAACGTGACGATAAAGCCAAATTCAATATAGTGTCAATTTTGTAGGAGAAAAAAAAAATCCAATTGTCAGACAGAAGCAATAGAACGTAGGAGCTCCTCCACCTCGATATATGTCAATATCAGAAGATCCACGCCACAAAGTACCATGGAGCAGGTGTGTTCCAAAGCCCCAAAACCATTCAGGGCGGCACCCCGTGCAGGGCCTATGAATGAGACACTACCATCTTCCTCCAGGAAGGGAATCTCAAAAACTGCCTCACGAAGCAAACGCAACCGTAGTGCACAAGTCTGGGAATGAACCCTAATCGGGAACATCAACAGATCAGTTTCGACCATCGGAGGGTGCTGCAGTGAGAGACAGAAAGCAAGTGCATGTTCAAACGAGCACCAAAGGCACCGAAACACAGGTTGCACACAATCCAAAACTGGTCGGAATGACAGAGACCAGTCACACTCCAAATGTCCCAGGAGTGTCGCTCCAAAATGCTGCATCATGCGTTCACGACACAGCTGCACTGACGGGAGCAGCAACTCAGGATCTCATCGTGGCAGGACAGCCATTGCGAAAAAATAGCAACAATAGCAAGACTCCAGCCAACAAAGCCAAAGTAATCGGGAAACCCCCAAAAATGCTTCAGAAAATAGAGTGTATAGCCGAAGGTATCAAACCAAATATGGAAGAGAAGGTGTGAGCAAAACCAACACCAACGGCTTTGAAAAAATGTGCAATTCCAGCAGTGCTGGACGCATTAAATATACGACCCACAAGTTCACCAAAGTGACTCGGAAAGTTAGTATTCAAAAGGGACTGTATTTCCGCTGATGACCTTGCCACTTGTAGTGCGTAGGTCTCGCTAGCAGATGTAAGGGCCACATGCTTTTGAAACAATAAAGCCTTCAGTCTACTCAACTTGTCGAAATTAACCTTGGAAGTAGCAATATGAGGCCAGATGTCCGCTACCTCCCTAATTTGAGTGGGGGGAAACCACACATTCCCGCAGCACGTAACGGCCTTGGTGACAACGACAACGTAAACTATTCCGGCACGCATGCCACAGCAGCGTTCGCTGTTAAGAACAATGTAACTGCTGTTAGAAAGCACCTGGAAAGTGTTTTTAATAACCGGGACTGGAACTCCCCTCAGATAACAAGCTAAGTTAGCAATCGAAGCGTTACACGCTCCGTGCAAGGACAGCTGTTTACAAACCATGGAATGGCTGACAGAAGTTTCGCATTCACTACCGCTAAGAAAAACCTCCCTCAAACCATTAATTCATCTGTATAAAAAGGGAAGCTCCCACACCTCATGTATGTAACTGTCTCCCAACCGTTCATATCTACCCACCGGAATGTGCTTCAAACAAGAAGTAAATTGCAGAGTGGAGATAGGAAGATTAATTACCCCATGAATCAACCACTCAGCTGACGGAATCTCAGCAACCGTGAAAGGCAGTTTTTCCAGTTTTTCAATATTCAACGTGACATACGTCGCTTCCTTTTTAGCCATCAGCTGTTGTTGACGAGTTAAATTAAAGGAGACAAAGATCTCTCTGGCACGAATGTGCTGCCACGGAACGCGACCTGCCTTCAAGGTCTGAAGAGTCCAACCCAGCTGCATGATGGACCGCGTCTGACTCTGCCCATGATATAAAGAAGAGATATCTGATTTAATAATGTCTATAGCAGAGGAAACGATGCTGTCAATTGTGTAAACACGGTCAGAAAGGGTATGCATGCCATTATCTACAACAGACAAAGCCTGCATCAGGTTTTCCTGATCAATTTGCCTCAGCCGGGCCCCTGCCTCCTGCTGTGAAAGCTTCCAAATCTCATTATATACTTCGTATAAAAATTGTTTCTTCTGTGGTACCTTAGGTCCTGACAAAAAATCTTGTAAGTCAGTATCATTAGACAGTAACGTGAGATGTGATTTAACTGCATCCAGCGTGGACGACTTCAACCATTGCTGACAAAGCTTTCCCACGCTGTATGTAGTTATAATATCAGCATGTTCTGGTGAAATGTAACGAGGGTCTGCCCTACTAGTCCTGAACCCCCCTGAAGAGGTGACAAAACGTTGATGACACTTATTAGTGTCTACAGGCCATAATAACCACCCGCCCGGATGTACCAATGAAGTGTTAAGCGTACCATTCTGGACCCAGTGTGTAAACTCACTAAACGTAGCATTTACATATCGCTGCCAATTGTTCAATTTGGAAGTGACAGGTATACTAGGCAAATTCAACTCTCTAATCGCTGCCAAGCCCAAACAGCTAGTCTGTTGTACTGTGTCATTGAGGAAAATCATCTGCTCAGGGATAATACATGCTCTAAATAATGTGTCCCTGCCCTGCATTTGCCAATTTTTCGTTCTCCAGACACTTTTCAAATCAACAGTCTTAAACCAATATTCATACCCCTCAACCGAAAGTTTAGACACAAACAAATTTGAATACAGTAATTTAGTATCGGTCAATAACATTTGCTTATTAGCATACGGAGTAACTTTAAAATAGTAAGACTTAGCATCACGTTGATTATGCCCAGAAAAATATGCAAATTTATCATAATACGTCTTTGAACTCCCTTGTGGAGGAGTTGGGCAATGTTCCCATTGCACATAATCAAATATGGACTTAGGGCTACTTGCTTTATGAATAAAGTGGTGTCCATAATAGTTGTAGCAAAACATGTCACCATGATTATCTCTAAATAGGTAAGCATCTTCATCGTCATAGACAGTATAATATTGCAAGTCCGTCAGCATAGAATCTACTGTCTTCACATCCCAATCATCAGAAACAATGCCTGGTATAACAATATCATTCATTGATAACTTGAGGACATACGGTATTTGAATCAATTCAGTGGGACCATATATATCAAACATTACTTTATCCCACACAATCCCATCCGGAATCAGTATTGCAGAAATGTTTAGATTGGATAAGTCTCTTCGAACCATATGAGACGAAAAATGTGGTTTTAACACAGTCTCCACGTGCTCAATGTCAGATCGTTCAGGAAGAAAATGACCATGTATTACTAGAAAAAAAGTAACCACAAATCCCAACCACAAAAAAACAGTCATAACAGCCATAAATAGTTCCAAGGAAAAACAAAATATGTGCGTGTAAGCCAACACAGCAGCTTACGTGGACCTCGGACTGAAGACATCGAGGACGAGGAGCCGGACACTGCATCATCAGTGTCGTTGAAGCAGCCAGAGGCAGTTCTTGCAAAATGTGCAACTGTGAACAAAGAAGCAGATGGAGGCTCTCGCCTTGGCACACTATAAACCACATGTTCAGAAACACCAGTAGAACGTACAGCAACTTGATCAAAAGATTCCAAATTAATCGTTGTCTGTGGAACAATCGCAAGATCATCTTCCACCCTCCCCAAGCTCCGAGAGGAAACAGCGTCGGTGTAAATCACCTGCAGCGGGACTTCTTCCCCAGTAGTGAGAGGGATTCCAGAACTACTGGGTGTCCCTCTTGGTCTGCTGTGCAGAATCGGCCACATGTTGTAACTTGACATTATCAATGGAAACAAAGCGATTTCCTTTGGCCCCTTGCAGCGGCGGTAAAATCACAGTTCTTGTGCCGCTAACCCCTAACACAGGGACAGGTGCTCGATAAGAAGGACCAAATTCTTTCTTTACTGCGACCTTTTCACGCACTAGATCCCCAATCCTGGGTGTCCAACCAGTAGGAGTTACTGGTGCATCCTTAATTCCTGAGGAGGCATCACTTGCAGAAGAATTATCTTCACGGAATTGTTGTAAATCCTGCAAAACAGTGACACGATCATTTATGTCAAAGGGCGTATCTGCCGCCTCCACACCAGGACCATCTAGATCAGGAACATACATTCGTGTTCCAAACAGGCACTCATATGAAGTACAACCCCCCAGTGACCTTCTAGGCAAGTTATTAAGTGCTCTCTGTACTCCACACAGGTGGGCTAGCCAACTACGACCTGTACCTATAACTCTGGCCGTTAAGGATTGCTTTATATCACGATTTAAACGCTCCATGACAGAATTTCCCTCGGGATGAAATGGAGACGAGAATTGGAGTTGGACCCCCAACGAAGCCATGGTGTCCCTGAATGCCTTAGAGGCAAAAGCAGGGCCCTGGTCCGAATGAAAAGCCGCAACTGCAAATGTATCGACAAAGATGCGCAAATCTTTAATAACAGTCCGAGCGTCAGCCGAGCGCTGTGGCCAGACCCACACAAATCTGGAGCACGAATCTACAGCAACCAAGATATATTTGTATGCACTGTCTGGGGTCAACTGACCATAATGATCCAAGTACACACACTGTAAAGGTTTGTTTGAAATTAGAAGGGGTGTCTGCTGCGGGCATCTAGCCGAAGAAGCTTTAATTTGTTGACAAACATCACAACAAAGGACATATTGCTTTGTCTCTTTTTAGAGACCAGACCACCAGTAACAGGCCTGTAAAAGCGAAACAGTGGCAGCCACACCAGCATGTGCAGATGCCGCCCCCTCATGTGCTGCAGAAATTAATCGAGGTCTCTCAATTTTATTTGGTAAATCACGTACACCATTGCCTGGAATATTAACAACAGCATTGAACGCACTACTCAAGCAGTAACGATACTTAGAAGGAAATCCTTTAGGAAATGGCGTGCCATCAGCCGTAGCTTTTATGGCAGCCGAAATCTCTGTGTCTGGTTTGGAACTCGAACGAGTCACTGCGGCCACAGTGGCAACAACCACTGCCGACTTCGTGGCTTCATCAGCCAAAGTATTCCCAGCAACGTGTATCCCAACGCGCTGGTGTCCAAGTGTATGCACAACATGGACCTTAGGAAGCGTCTCTTTCAGATCCGCAACCTTACCCCACAACAATTTGTGTTTAATGGTGTTGCCCTAAGAATCTCTGAACCCATTCAACTTCCAATAGTGTAGATATTCATTGAAAGACTGAACACAGTAGTAGGAGTCACAGACCAGCAAGGTTAAAATCGCCGGATCCGCGTGCTCCAACGCTAACAATAGAGCTTTGAGCTCAGCCAGCTGTGCCGTGCAATCTCCCAAGGTTTTAGTATAAGTATGTCGGGGGCAGAACACTTCCCCCTCCATAGTGCCGCTCACTACCGCACATGCAGCAGAATACTGTTGTTTAGTCCCAACCGCTGGTTGCGCAGAGCCATCGGTATACATGACCACCTGATATTGGTCAATAGGCAATGTGCCAGCAGGAACTGGGTACTCCATTTCATATTGAAGAAATTCTTGAGTCTGCAGTTTAGGGTAAAAGATGTAATCTACATCAGTGGCTGTCAAAGACGTAGCCCATTGTATCCATCGTGGGTGTAAAGCTTTCGAATTAGGGACACTCGCTTTTGTAACAGCCTCTAAGGCCGGAATCGGGGAAACGACAAAAATGCGTTGGCCCTGGGCAAGCGGTCTTTCTTTAATCACAGCCATCTGTACGGCAGTGAGTATTTTCTCAGTTTGCGCAAATCGTTCTTCTGCAGCAGAATACAAGTGGGACTTGTATGCAATCGAGACAGTCTCACCCTCATTAAAGGTGACATATGTAAACCCAACAGCCCAAGGTATCACCCTGATGACTAAATGTGTCATATTGTCCCGTGTGTGTAAGAGATCAGTCTGCAAATCTCGTAGGATATGTGTATGCTCAATCGTCCAAAATCTACTCGAAAAATTAGGGCGAATCAACTCGTATAAGGGTTTTATACGCGTAGCATACTCAGGAATGTAAGTTCTGCCAAAATTCTGAAACCCCAACAATGACTGGAGCTTCCAAACCGTATTAGGAGGCTGCAATAAAGGACATTTCTCCCAAAAATGTGGCGCTAAGCTCTTGCCCTTACTCGACAACTCATATCCCAGGAAAATGACGCTGAGGAAGGCAATCTTCGATTTCTTAAAATTAAACTTGTAGCCAATTTCAGCAAACCCCACAACAATGCGCGATACACGCCTTAGATGTTGCAGAATCTCATCGTCTGTCAGATATATGTCATCAACATATGATAACGCTTCAGGGTCCAACTCGTGCAGAATTTCAGTCACACGAGCCGAAAACAGTCCTGGGCTATTCTTATACCCCTGAGGCAAACAACAAAACTTTTTCTGAGAGCCAAACGCACTGAAACTGGTATAGTCCCGACTTTCGGGCGCTATATTTTGGCAGAAAAATCCATTCGAGATATCTAACGTTGTTTTGTATTTTTTACGCACTATATTATTCATAAGCGCTGCGCTATGTGAATTCTGTATTGCATATGTGCGTGTATGACCATTTAAATGTCTGTAATCCACCACTATCCTATATGAATGGTCCGGTTTAGCAACCGGAAATAAGGGATTATTCATCGGCGAGACACAGGGCTCAATTACACCCTGGTACTCCAATTGTGTAATAATATTCCTTACCGATGCCCTCGCTTCAAATTTGATAGGATACTGCGGCTGCGGCTGAGGTTCGCCCTTTATTGGAATTACATAAGGTGATTGTCTATCCCACCCAACATTATTTCTATATAGAGCGGAGGCCTGTGCAAGAGCCCATAATTTACTATAGGACTCCGCTAGTTCTCTCGGAACAAGTGGTGAGAAGGAAGGTGCAATAACCTCTTCCCCCACTGGACAGTCGCGAACAAAGTCAGGCAGCCAATCTTGTTCGGCCAGCAGAACATCATATGATTTTACCACATGGTCCCAAAAGATGGCGTGTACAATGCGGTCAATGTCCCCTTCTAATTGCAGAGTCACTTGATATACTCTATCAGGATCAGAGACTCGCATATCCGCCGTTTCGACTTGTATGAAGTCATCAGTTGCTTTCACCTCCAGATGCTCTAGAAGACTCCGGCAAACTATTGTGACCTCTGCCGCGCTGTCTAACAGTGCCAACGCCCATGTATTGTTCGTCAAGAGAACTCTCTTCTTGAGCGGCATGTCTAACTGAGACTGCTGCCACTTTCTTCTTTTTAAATTGCTGTTTTTGTTGCAGCGGTTTCTCTTCTTGTTTAATAGAAACCTCCGTTGAGCGTTGTGAATCCTGTCTTGGTTTCACGTACTCTGTTCTCCGCTCTGACCGCCCACCTCTCTCACTTCTCTTCTCTGAGGAGTCCTGAAAGGAACGAGATTGGCGTGTATCAGTATATTGATATCTTTCAGGCGTCTTCAAATTATCCCTATTCCTGAGATTATACCTATTCTGCGGGGTCTCCGGTTGCGGAGACTGCCCCCCATCTTTCTTAGGTGTTTGCTGTTTCTTTTCCCAGCGCTTTTTAGTACCCTCAGGTTGCTGTTGTTTAGCATTGCCTTTATTATTTTTACCCTGTAATTGGGGTTTTTGCGGTCTAGCCCCTAGGCTATCGCGACCAATACTGGAATATGTCTCTGCTATTATTCTCGGAAGTTCCCGCTCCTGATTAATCTGCGGAACGTCCCGAAGACGCATTCGCACTGCTAGTGCTACTGCCTCTCCCTTGAGATTACTCAAAATAATAGAAGAAACTGCGGCAAAATTGCCCATTAACTGCATGCCCAAATCTAAGGCAAGGGCAGCCCCATATTCATCTTGAATTTGTATAAACACTTTTGGTAAATTAGCTAATGTCGGTGTACCGTGTGCCGTAGTGTAGAGCGCGGCAAACACCGTGCCCCAGGTATTACAAAGGTCCACCGGAGGAACCATCCCATACGGCAAACACATCGTCAATATTCTATGTTTATCCTGAGGTCCCGTATGGGGAAATACTGCTTCCAGCGTATTAATCTTTTGCGCCAGCCAAAATGGAGTTTCCTCACGTTTAGCCGGTACCTTACCCATAACTAAGTGTACAGTGGCCCGATTGATACCCGGAACCACCGCCTTAGGGTGCGCCGGAGCAGCACGCGCTGCGTTTATATTTAGTGTCTGCATTACAAACTGAACTAATCGTCTATATGTAGCCGTTAAGTCTGTATATAAACGACGAACTTCAACCACTGTCAATTGAGCAGCCGCAGGATGAGGTGTATATGTAGCCAATAAAGGCCAGGTAGGACCATCATTACTCAGGGGACCTAACCTAACTTGTGCTACTGTGTGTGGGAGGGCGCCATCAAGCCAATTCTGGTGTTCTTGATAAGATAAAGGTATCTCTAAATATGCATAAACCCTGTATTGTCCAGGGACATTCGCAACAGTGTATTCGTGAAAAGTGTTTGTACCCCCATCAACTGCTGGAAATACGACCCAAGAATAAAAAAGTTCTGTTCTATAGGCTGCATGGGCGTCCACCACAAAAGTGACCGGACCCCCCTGGACCGTCAGGCCATGTGCCACCAGATGTCCTGTGAGCGGTTGTCGCATATTGATTGCTATATTCACTACATTAGGATTCGCCATTTGTAAAAAATAGCACTAGGTCAGAAAAGGCACACCAATATCGGGGTTTTCCTTTTAAAGTTCAAGCTTGAACAACCAACCACTAAGTAACAGGATGTACCGATACCGTGGTGGCGGAAACCCTCAGCCCCACGGACGTCTCTGCTTATGGAACCGAGGAGTCAAAACATATATGAGACCGAGAGAGTCAGCCGGACCTAAATATTAGAGCCAGACCAATCGTTGGCGGCGCCATGTCGCGTGGGCTCTCATTATCCTAAATGAGACTACTGGATTTCTAGGCAGCAGGATCGATCACAGTGTGGGGGACTGAGTCGGACCCACGTGTAAGGAACTCTGTCACCCTAAATCCGGTTTTTGCTCCGGCTAATTAGCAGTGCCTCATTTCTCCCAAGGGGAAGAGATGATTGGGCAGCCGAGCGCATGACATCTTTGGAACTTCTCAGGGAAGTCGTGGTCACTCAGATCCAAACCAACTCTCTCATTTACAGTATGATCTCATATACAAATGACAAAGGCAGTATAAGTTTTATATAGTGTTTTAATAAAACAACTATTTTAGATAATAAGGCGTGAGCCGCAATAACCAGAACCATACAACACAGTAGGATTGAAATAGTCACCAGGATAGTAAAACATAAGAACAAAGCTATCATGGTGTCTAATAGTTTCTACTCTCCCTCTGCCTGGTCTATTTCGAGCACAGCATGTTAAGCTTCTAACTTGCCTTTCTGAATCCCTGGGGAGACATCAGCCCTCATACCTGAACAAAGGCCTGTGATCTTGGTTCAGCATCTGCAACAAGGCAGTCAGCGTCTAGTTGTGGTTCCCTGGTCGGAATCTCCCTCTTGCGTGTATTGGGACAAGGAAGTGATTTTATAACTAACATGTCAGCGTGATCACAAAATGTCCCTACGCAGGAATGCCAAAGACTAAACTACTACCACGTCTATCGGCAATGTACCAGACTGTATCCTTGACTGAAGCACAGAGTGAACAGAAATGTGTTATGGAGAACTCCAGTGCTGAAGTAGGCTAAACAGTGTGATAAGAAAAAAAAAACAAGACCGTAGAACTGGCTATTTGAAAAATAACAGTACGAAGCCTAATAAAAAGCATTTAGAGCAAAGTGCACAGAGGCTCTAAGCTGCAAGCAAATGAATAAAATACATCCATGGCAAAGTGCACAAAGGCCTAAAGCCTGAAGCTAATGCGCAAAGGATACGTAAAACTAACCACACACTACAAAACCACTTTGCCCTGCCCTATCTGGCACTTTGAAGCCTTGATAGTGAGGCCTGCCTTTTGCAGGGCCTCCAAAACTTTCCATAGGTGGACCAGGTGATCATCCCAGGTGGAGCTAAAGACAGCTATATCATCTAGATATGCTGCACTAAAAGCCTCCAAACTTTGCAGGACTGTATTCACCAACCTCTGAAAAGTGGCAGGTGCATTTTTCAACCCAAAAGGCATTACTGTGAATTGGTAGTACCCTCCAATGGCTGAAAATGCAGTTTTTGCTTTTGCATCCTCTGATAACTTGATCTGCCAATACCCTGCAGTCAAATCAAAGGTGCTTAGATACTTGGCAGATGCCAGTGTATCTATTAGCTCATCCGCCCTGGGTATAGGGTGAGCATCAGTTTTAGTTATCTGGTTGAGACCTCTGTAGTCAACACAAAATCTCATTTCCTTCTTTCCATCTTTGGAATGAGGTTTTGGTACAAGTACCACAGGAGAGGCCCATGGACTTTCAGAGTGCTCAACCACTCCCAGTTCAAGCATTTTCAGAACCTCTTGTTTTATGCAGTCCCTGACATGGTCAGGCTGCCTATAGATCTTACTTTTGACAGGCAAGCTGTCTCCAGTATCTATAGTGTGCTCACACCAAGAAGTGGTGCCTGGCACAGTAGAAAAGAGTTCAGAAAACTGACCCAGGAGATTTATGCAGTAGTTTTTCTGCTCAGCAGTAAGACAATCTGCCAGAACTACACCTTCCACTAGAGCATCTTGTTCTGTGGAAGAGAAGAGATCAGGGAGAGGGTCGCTCTCTTCTTCCTGTCCTTCATCTGTTGCCATGAGCAGGGTGAGATCAGCCCTGTCATAGTAGGGTTTTAGGCGATTGACTTGGAGCACCCTAAGGGGACTCCTGGCAGTGCCTAAGTCAAAAGATCAGCCCTGTCATAGTAGGGTTTTAGGTGATTGACTTGGAGCACCCTAAGGGGACTCCTGGCAGTGCCTAAGTCAACCAAGTAGGTGACTTCTCCCTTTTTCTCAACAATAATGTGGGGACCACTCCATTTGTCTTGGAGTGCTCTTGGGGCCACAGGCTCCAAGACCCACATTTTCTGCCCTGGTTGGTACTGAATCAGAACAGCCTTCTGGTCATGCCATTGCTTTTGGAGCTCTTGGCTGGCCTGAAGATTTTTACTGGCCTTTTTCATGTACTCAGCCATCCTAGATCTTAGGCCAAGTACATAGTCCACTATGTCTTGCTTAGGAGCTTTTAAAGGTTGTTCCCAACTCTCCTTAACAAGTGTTAGAGGACCTCTTACAGGGTGTCCAAATAGGAGTTCAAAGGGGCTGAAGCCCACTCCTTTTTGGGGTACCTCCCTGTAAGCAAAAAGGAGGCAAGGTAACAGGACATCCCATCTCCTGCGGAGTTTTTCAGGGAGTCCCATTATCATTCCTTTGAGAGTTTTATTAAACCTCTCAACCAGTCCATTTGTTTTTGGATGATAGGGTGTAGTGAACTTGTATGTCACACCACATTCCTTCCACATGGCCTTTAAGTAAGCAGACATGAAATTGCTTCCCCTGTCTGATACCACCTCTTTTGGGAAGCCTACCCTGGAAAATATTCCCAGGAGGGCCTTTGCCACTGCAGGAGCTGTAGTGGTCCTTAGAGGAATTGCTTCAGGAAATCTGGTGGCATGGTCCAGTACCACCAAGATAAACCTATTGCCTGAAGCAGTAGGAGGGTCAAGGGGGCCAACTATGTCAACCCCTACCCTTTCAAAGGGAACCCCAACCACAGACAGGGGAATAAGGGGTGCCTTTGGAGTGTCACCTGTTTTGCCACTGGCTTGACAGGTTTCACAGGACTTACAAAATTCCTTTGTGTCCTCTGACATTCTAGGCCAATGAAACAAGGGGACAAGCCTGTCCCAAGTTTTCATTTGCCCCAAATGTCCAGCTAAGTGAATGTCGTGGGCTAGAGTTAGGAGGAACCCTCTGTATTGCTGAGGAATCACCAATCTCCTGGCAGCTCCAGGTTTTGGATCCCTTGCTTCAGTATACAAGAGGTTGTCCTCCCAGTAAACTCTATGAGAGTCACTGACCTCCCTATTTGCTTGTTTGACAGCTTGCTGTCTTAGACTCTCTATTGTGGGACAGGTATGCTGTGCCACACTCAGCTCCTCCCTGGCAGGCCCCCCTTCACCCAAAAGCTCAGCAGTGTCTGCTTCCAGCTCCTCAGGTGGAGGTTCTGCACAGGGTGGAAATTCTTCTTCCTCAGAAGTTGAATCCACTGTAGAGGGAGGGATAGTAGGTAGTGTTTTACCTTTACTATCCCTAGCTTTGGGAGCACTTGGTCCATTCTTCCAGGATCCAAGTCACCCTGTCCTTTTTGCTTTTTGGCCTGAGCCCTGGTTAAAGCAAAAATATGCCCTGGAATGCCCATCATTGCTGCATGAGCCTCCAACTCCACTTCTGCCCAAGCTGATGTCTCTAAATCGTTCCCTAGTAGACAGTCTACAGGTAAATCTGAGGCACCCACAACTTTCTATGGACCAGTAACCACCCCCACCCCCCCCCAGTTGAGATTCACAACAGCCATGGGGTGGCTAAGAGTGTTGTTATGAGCATCAGTCACTTGGTATTGGTGACCAAGTAGGTGCTGTTCAGGGTGTATCAGTTTCTCTATTACCATTGTAACACTGGCACCTGTGTCCCTGAAGGCCTGAACCTCAACACCATTTATTAGGGGAGGTTGCTTGTACTTATCCATATTAAGGGGACAGGCAAATAAGGTGGCCAAATCAATGGCCCCCTCAGAGACTAACACAGCCTCTGTGGTCTCCCTAACAAGACCAACCCCAACTAAATTACCAAAAGTGAGCCCAGCTACTCCCTTGGATTGGCTATTAGTAGGTTTGCTCCCACCACCACTGCTATTAATAGGGGCACTAGTTGTAGCAGCAGGGGTTGTAGTGGTAGGAGGCTTGGTGCTTTTCTTTGGACAACTGGGATCTGTTGTCCAATGGTCTTTTATTTTACATAAATAGCACCATGGTTTCTTTTCTTTGTTTTGATTTGAAGAGGATTTGGGCCCACCACCCCCACCAGAGTGTTTTTGTGGGCCTGATGAAGACTAATTTTTAGATTTGTCCCCACCCTTGTCAGAAGACTTACCATCCTTCTTCTTGCCATCCTTGTCACCCCCTGTATGAACTTTTCTGTTCACTCTTGTTCTGACCCATTTGTCTGCCTTCTTTCCCAATTCTTGGGGAGAGGTCAGATCTGAGTCTACCAGGTACTGGTGCAACAAATCAGACACACAATTATTAAGAATATGCTCTCTCAGGATTAAGTTATACAGGCTTTCATAGTCGGAAACTTTACTGCCATGTAACCACCCCTCCAAGGCCTTCACTGAATGGTCAACAAAGTCTACCCAGTCTTGTGAAGACTCCTTTTTGGTTTCTCTGAACTTGATCCTGTACTGTTCAGTGGTTAAGCCATAACCATCTAGGACTGCATTCTTAAGAACTGTAAAATTATTGGCATCACTTTCTTTCACAGTAAGGAGCCTATCCCTACCCTTTCCACTGAAAGATAGCCATAGGATAGCAGCCCACTGCCTTTGAGGGACCTCCTATACAACACAGGTCCTCTCAAGTGCAGCAAACCACTTGTTAATGTCATCCCCCTCCTTCTATGGGGGAACTATCTTGTGCAGATTCCTAGAATCATGCTCTTTTACAGGATGACTATTTGGAATACTGCTGCTGCCACTATGGGGTCCAAACCCCAACCTCTGTCTTTCTTTTTCTAAGTCAAATGCTTCCCTGTCTAGATCCAGCTGTTGCTTTTTAAGCTTCAGCCTGGACTCTTCCACTCTCAATCTATTGAGTTCCCTTTCTAACACTCTGTCTTCAGGGAGGGTGGGTTGGGCATGCCTTGACACAGAAGAATGGTGTGAATGAACAGAGGGAGACCTGTCCCTAACAGATGGCACTCTAACATTCTGGCCTACAGAAGTAACACTCCTACTGTGATGGGAACTCACATTAGTACCAGCCATGCTAGGTGGCTTGCTAGGGGGCAGGCTAGGAAGGTTCCCTTCTAACTCTCTTACTAGGGGTGCCCCAGAGTCAGAGTGTGAACCATCAGCTAATTTCTCAACAGATGTGCCAACTAAGGTCTTATCCTGTGCAATGGGCATATTAACTAACAGTTCTCTTGAGGGATTCTTCCCTACCCCTAAACCTCTTTCAATGCAGAGACTCCTTGCTCCTTTCCAGCTCAGGTGATCATATACAAGTTTAGTCAGATCAACAGTTTGACCTATACCAAACATTATAGAAAAGGTTTAAGGGACAGAAAAAGAAAGAAAAAGTTTTCAGAACTTTTTAAGGAACAGAAAAAAAACTTTAAAAACTTTTAAAGAACTTTTTGAAAGTTTAGAGGTACTTTTCAGTACTTAGCAAAGGAGTAAGAGAAGAAAAGCAAAACTTTTTGGTTAGGTGTACATACACTGAACTTGTTTTGTATATTTTTCTCCTATGAAAAGTACAATATGACAAAGTGGTAAGTAGTTGCAAGTACTTATCCCACCGCTGCACAACCAATGAAGGAGGCTGGCCTGGCTTGTAGTGGGTAACAAGGGGTACTTACACCTTGCACCAGGTCCAGGTATCCCTTATTAGTGTAGAGGGGTGTCTAGCAGCTTAGGCTGATAGAAAAGGTAGCTTAGCAGAGCAGCTTAGGCTGAACTAGGAGACGAGTGAAGCTCCTACAGTACCACTAGTGTCATATGCACAATATCATAAGAAAACACAATACACAGATATACTAAAAATAAAGGTACTTTATTTTTATGACAATATGCCAGAAGTATCTCAGTGAGTACCCTCAGTATGAGGATAGCAAATATACACAAGATATATGTACACAATACCAAAATATGCAGTAATAGCAATAGAAAACAGTGCAAACAAGGTATAGTCACAATAGAATGCAACGGGGGCACATAGGGACAGGGGCAACACAAACCATATACTCTAGAAGTGGAATGCGAACCACGAATGGACCCCAAACCTATGTGACCTTGTAGAGGGTCGCTGGGACTGTAAGAAAACAGTGAGGGTTAGAAAAATAGCCCACCCCAAGACCCTGAAATGTGGGTGCAAAGTGCACCTAAGTTCCCCAGAGAGCACAGAAGTCGTGATAGGGGAATTCTGCAAGACAGACCAACACCAGCAATGCAACAACAATGGATTTCCAGACGAGAGTACCTGTGGAACAAGGGGACCAAGTCCAAGAGTCACGATCAAGTCGAGAGTGGGCAGATGCCCAGGAAATGCCAGCTGTGGGTGCAAAGAAGCTGCCACCGGATGGTAGAAGCTGTGGATTCTGCAAGAACGACAAGGGCTAGAAACTTCCCCTTTGGAGGATGGATGTCCCACGTTGCAAAGAAGCTTGCAGAGGTGTTTTCGTGCAGAAAGACCGCAAACAAGCCTTGCTAGCTGCAAGGGTCGCGGTTAGGGTTTTTGGATGCTGCTGTGGCCCAGGAGGGACCAGGATGTCGCCAATTGCGTGAGGAGACAGAGGGGGCGTCCAGCAAGACAAAGAGCCCACTCAGAAGCAAGCAGCACCCGCAGAAGTGCCGGAACAGGCACTACGAAGTGGAGTGAACCGGAGCTCACCCGAAGTCACAAAGGAAGATCCCACGACGCCGGAGGACAACTCAGGAGGTCGTGCTCTGCAGGTTAGAGTGCCGGGGGCCCAGGCTTGGCTGTGCACAAACGAAATCCTGGAAGAGTGCACAGGAGCCGGAGCAGCTGCAAATCACGTGGTTCCCAGCAATGCAGTCTAGCATGGGGAGGCAAGGACTTACCTCCACCAAACTTGGACTGAAGAGTCACTGGACTGTGGGAGTCACTTGGACAAAGTTGCTGAGTTCAAGGGACCTCGCTCGTCGTGCTGAGAGGAGACCCAGAGGACCGTGATGCAGTTCTTTGGTGCCTGCGGTTGCAGGGGGAAGATTCCGTCGACCCACAGGAGATTTCTTCGGAGCTTCTAGTGCAGAGAGGAGGCAGACTACCCCCACAGCATGCACCACCAGGAAAACAGTCGAGAAGGCGGCAGGATCAGCGTTACAAGGTCGCAGTAGTCGTCTTCTCTACTTTGCTGCAGTTTTGCAGGCTTCCAGTGCGGTCAGCAGTCGATTCCTTGGCAGAAGGTGAAAAGAGAGATGCAGAGGAACTCTGATGAGCTCTTGCATTCGTTATCTAAAGAATTCCCCAAAGCAGAGACCCTAAATAGCCAGAAAAGGAGGTTTGGCTACTTAGGAAGGAGGATAGGCTAGCAACACAGGTAAGAGCCTATCAGAAGGAGTCTCTGACGTCACCTGCTGGCCCTGGCCACTCAGAGCAGTCCAGTGTGCCAGCAGCACCTCTGTTTCCAAGATGGCAGAGGTCTGAAACACACTGGAGGAGCTCTGGGCACCTCCCAGGGGAGGTGCAGGTCAGGGGAGTGGTCACTCCCCTTTCCTTTGTCCAGTTTCGCGCCAGAGCAGGGCTGGGGGATCCCTGAACCGGTGTAGACTGGCTTATGCAGAGATGGGCACCATCTGTGCCCATCAAAGCATTTCCAGAGGCTGGGGGAGGCTACTCCTCCCCAGCCCTGACACCTTATTCCAAAGGGAGAGGATGTAACACCCTCTCTCTTGAGGAAGTCCTTTGTTCTGCCTTCCTGGGCCAAGCCTGGCTGGACCCCAGGAGGGCAGAAACCTGTCTGAGGGGTTGGCAGCAGCTGCAGTGAAACCCCGGGAAAGGTAGTTTGGCAGTACCCGGGTCTGTGCTAGAGACTCGGGGGGGATTTTGGAATTGTCTCCCCAATGCCAGAATGCCATTGGGGTGACAATTCCATGATCTTAGACATGTTACATGGCCATGTTCGGAGTTACCATTGTGAAGCTATACATAGGTAGTGACCTATGTATAGTGCACGCGTGTAATGGTGTCCCCGCACTCACAAAGTCCGGGGAATTTGCCCTGAACAATGTGGGTGCACCTTGACTAGTGCCAGGGTGCCCACACACTAAGTAACTTAGCACCCAACCTTTACCAGGTAAAGGTTAAATATATAGGTGACTTATAAGTTACTTAAGTGCAGTGGTAATTGGCTGTGAAATAACGTGGACGTTATTTCACTCAGGCTGCAGTGGCAGGCCTGTGTAAGAATTGTCAGAGCTCCCTATGGGTGGCACAAGAAATGCTGCAGCCCATAGGGATCTCCTGGAACCCCAATACCCTGGGTACCTCAGTACCATATACTAGGGAATTATAAGGGTGTTCCAGTATGCCAATGTAAATTGGTGAAATTGGTCACTAGCCTGTTTAGTGACAATTTGGAAAGAAATGAGAGAGCATAACCACTGAGGTTCTGGTTAGCAGAGCCTCAGTGAGACAGTTAGTCATAACACAGGTAACACATACAGGGCACACTTATGAGCACTGGGGCCCTGGCTGGCAGGGTCCCAGTGACACATACAACTAAAACAACATATATTCAGTGAAATATGGGGGTAACATGCCAGGCAAGATGGTACTTTCCTACACCCCCCCTCCCCCCAACCCCGATACTTTTTACTGCATGGCTGCACCGCTACACAACAGAGAACAAACTTTTGTGTCTGTAGGTGGGAGTTACTACTTGTGAAGAAAAAGTTTCGGGTTAGGCATTGGAAAATGGGTATTCCTAGAGGAAGGGGGGCAGCACCGAAAGAGTCAGTTGTTTTTCGTTCACAATGCCAATCGCTTTTGTATTAAATGTGCACACTATACTGATAAAATACACTGGCACAAGTTTGCAAACTGGGTGCCAGTGTCCCGAACACTGCCATGTGCTCATGGGGTTTATGGGAAGGGATGCGACACATTGAAAAAATAATTTCAACGTGGAGAAAAAAGGTAAAAAATTAAAACTTGGGTACTACAAAGGGTTTCCCTACTTTCTTTTTTTCATAATTTATGCAGCACTCTAAGCCTCAAAGGGCATTGCTTTGAATTATACTGGATACTACTTTGCGCCTGGACAAAAGTATGTATCTCTGACAAGCTCTAAGAAGAGTGAAACTCTCATGTATCAGGAGTGCTTTTATACATTCCAGGTTGGCTTGGGTGGTATTTTACCAGTCCAGAGCTGTAATACTGTACCTGCAGTGGTAAAAGGCTTCTGCCATTTTCAGTTTGGTGTGGATGGCACTAGCTAATCCGGTGCTTAAAGAAATTGCTGCAAAAATAGCAGAAGACATACAGCTTTGCATAGATGGCACTATGCTAATCCGATGCTTAAAAACACTCCGCTAGAAAAACTGACATTTGAGGTTTGAGAGTGTTGGTGGTGGTGTAGAGTGCTCCATACCAATGAGCTGCACTCCACCTAAAACCTGGGAACTACCAAGGGTTCATACTTCCTTTTTCCAAACAAAAAAAAATGTAAATTCACATGTCCACCACTTTTACTCCTGTGAATAGTCCACAATGCAAGCAACCCTCAGGTGTATATATACGGGAGTAGGAGTATTACTGGGAATCTATGACCTGTGTGGATATCTGAGCACACCCCTGAAGGGCTTTATAAAACCCTAAAAATACAGAATTGTACACAAATCTCATACTTGCAAGTATCCTTTGTGTATATATGTGCATTGGTTTAAGAATCGGCCCCACTCTCACACTTTAAGGAACGCAAGTATGAAATGCCATGTCCCTGAAATAACCAACACTGGCAATGCCAAAAGGTCTGCCTTGCAAGTGAAAGTACTTTTTTATGAATTCAGTTTGTTGTATCTGACTCTTCTTGCACTTATGCATCCATTCATCCACCCATTCTTGCATTGTCACGTGCCCAACTTCAATAAAACCCACACTCAAAGAACACACATGTGTAACATAATTAAGAGAAAAAAATGAAAGCATGCTGACACATAAACATGGCGGTGTTGTGTGCTTGCAATAAAAAATAAGTAAAAAATAAGTAAAAAAAGAAATAAATAAAAAGAGCAGTGGTGGCCATCTTTGAATAGTATTGTGCATACTGGATCATAAATGTACCAACCCTATGTTCCTACATATGGGAGCCACGGCCAAACTCCAGAAGAGGCTGCAACGCATCCAGGACACCCCCGCATGCCTCATCCTGGACATCCCCCGCCACTGCCACATCACAGACCACCTGAAAAACCTTCAAACTCCTCACCCACGCTCTCAAGGCACCGCACAACACCGGACCAGAATACCTCAACAGACGACTCTCCTTCTACACCCCGACCCGGCATCCCCGCTCCGCTTACCTCGCCCTCGCAACCGTCCGACTCGTCCGCAGAACTACAACCGGTGTTAGATCATTCTCTCACCTCGCCACCAAAACGTGGAACACTCTTCCCACCCAACTGCGCCAGTCCAAAGACCTCCTTACCTTCAGGAAACTTCTCAAGACCGGGCTGTTCCCCCACCTTCTCCCCACTCCCCTCCCCTCCTCAGCGCCTTGAGACTCTCGAGGGTGAGTAGTGCGCTTTACAAATCCCTGATTGATTTGTACCGATAAATGTGTAAAATAGCATTCCTCCTTTGGTGCACAGTTTAGAAGCAGTGGCCATGAGGTATGTAGTGCACTGTATATGAAATGAGCGGCCCGTCTGGTAGCACTGCCTGGGAAGTTGTTGGGGATATCATAACAACATTTTTATTTTTTTTGTTTTTTATTAAAAAAAGAAAGCGAGGGAAAGTAGATAAAAGTGACCAAGAAACTGGAAACCTAACAGACAGACTAGCCATAGCACTGAAGCACTCTAAATATCAGGTGAATGAGCACATGTGATCAGGCAAATGTCTGTAACGCACAGTCCAATAGAGCCAGTGACTGAAGTGGGCAAATCCACTGTCCTATTCTGTATGCTGCCATTGGTGGAAAAAGTATGAGAGTGACACTGAAGCAGACCAATGGCTGAAAACAGATGATCCAAAGACCCTCTCTGTATGTATTTGCATGCATACATTTTTATGATTATTTTCTCATTACAAGAGCTAACATACTGGCAGACAGCCTGCATGAAGTCACACATATGTACATGATTACTGTTGGTAAAACAACACACAGTCTCCACCAAGAATCACCAACAAGGATCCTTACAGTGCAAATCTTCTGCTCTGAGGGAGATAACAAACACCAAATCCTTGCCTTCTGGAGTAGTCGGTGAGATTTGCTGAAACAACATTCTTCCTTAAAGGCTTATTGGCTTTAACATATGTTTTTCACAATAAATTAGTCAGGTCTACTTCCTTTGTCATAATCTGTTCAAAACAAACAAATCACATATATGGAATTTAGCAGAAATGTTACCATTGAACTGATCAGTTCTACAACTTTTATCACTGGCTTGTTACCATAACCATCTCTTAATACCTACTGTATTAAGCATACATTTTCCCAGAAGGCAATCATAAAGCATACATAGATAAAAATTACAGATACGTACAAAATTAAAATGGAAAGAACAACATTGAGTCCTGACTAAGAGGGCCCAACAGCGGTATCCGAGTGCAGAAATGCCTGCAGGGATTCTGAGACGGGGTGGCCAGCACAGAAATTCCTGCCTGCTGCTGTATTCTGTGAGATTATGTGTAACAAAGTACCAATGTACAGGCTTAATTGCAATGTAACAACAATCTACCCTTAAAGCCCTACTGGCCTAAGATATGCTTTTCACAATAAATAAGTCAGGCCCACTGCCTTTGTTTTAACTTTTCATGATTAACAAATCATACTGATAGCATTGAATTGTGACATTATTGGCTTGTCACATAACCAATTCAGGCCTACTGTACTGAGCATACGCTTTCCAACAAGGCATGTAGTGCAATACAAACACTTGTTCTTTCAGTGGAAGCACACATAGGCCCTCATTATGAACATGCGGTTCGGCCCGCCATGCCGGCAGTGGAGGCCGAAGCCACCAGCCGGCATGGCGGGCCGAACCGCCATATAATAAACATGGCGACGGCCACCAGCGGCAGCCGTCACCCGTCACCCACCGCCATGCCTCCGCCACCAGGCAGCCTGGCGGCGGGATGAAACACCATCCGCCAGGGTAGCTGCTCTACCCTGCGGATAGTTTCATTTCCCGCCAGCCTTTTCCTGGCGGGATATCCCACCAGGAAAAAGCTGGCGCAGGGGGTGCCCCTGCACTGCCCATGCACTTTGCATGGGCAGTGCAGGGCCCCGGTGCAAAGCCCCGTCGCGCAGGTCACAGCCCGATTTTCAGGCAGTGATCTGCGCAACGGGTGCAACTGCACCTGCCCCACAGAGGCATTGATGGCGGCTCCATGTGGAGCTGCCGTCAAATGTCCCGGCCGAGCCTTTCTGTGGGCCGGCGGGCAGAAACAATGTTTCCGTCCTCCGGCTCACAGAAAAGTTCATAATGTGGCTGGTGGGGTTCCGGGGTCACTGGCGTCAGTGTTTTGACCACCAGCATGAACACAGCGGTTGTTTCCACTGTGTTCATAATGACCACCATAGTCTGTCCAGTCAAATGCTGTAGTTAGGGAAATCAGCATTTTGGCAGAACCAAAGTCCAGTTGATCACTTGAGGTTTAGGGACAGTTGCTCCTCTCGCGCTAGACCTAAAAATTATTCCCTCTAGGATTGTGACCATCCCCAATATTAGAGATATAATACCTTGCTACTCAACATTTCACTACAGTGTAGGATGTGGTAAACCAGGAAAGAAGTGCAACAATAAAACAGTGGCTAATTAACCAGTTAAACATATACTAGGCAATTTTTTTCCAAACTATTTCACCCTTTTTTTAGGGGAAAATAATTACTTTAGTGAGAATTACCCATTCTGTATTGGTGAACTCTATTAAACAAAAAAGAAAAAACAGACCAGCCTAATTCTTTTTCAGTAATTGGAAATGTATATTCTAAGCAGGGAATGTATTATGTCCCACATTCTGTTTTAGTAGCTGGACAACCTGATCACAGGTTGATGACATCAATCTTAATTTTCATGCTTTTGAAGGAAAAATATTGTACAATGTGCTTTGGATTGAATAACCTGGCTTCAGTGGTAATGACTTTAATTTGACTTTGATGGTGAAAATCACATTTTACAACCCTATGAAAAAGGGTAGGAAGCGAGCTCTACAAAATGCTGAATGTTAAAAAGACAGTTACCAAAGATTTGAGATAATCCATTAGCATTCATTTCAGAACGAGAAGCTGGTCAGCTGAAATGGAATGTGCAATGATTTCTGAATATTCGGCTATTTTCACAGAGAGTTGAGCAGGCCTCTGAATTTGCTGTATCCGAAGTGTTCTCTTTGAAGAAGTCGAATGCGCATCAACGCCCCCTTGTTCCTGCCCTGGATCTGGAATCTAC
The DNA here is from genome assembly GCF_031143425.1 of Pleurodeles waltl. Lineage (NCBI taxonomy): Eukaryota > Metazoa > Chordata > Amphibia > Caudata > Salamandridae > Pleurodeles > Pleurodeles waltl. Next base: position 1,483,282,117 of record NC_090447.1, on the reverse strand, counting down.
TGCCCAGCTTCAGGATCATGATGATGCGTACGCAGAAGGTGAGACCTCTAATTGGCAAAAATTGGCCGAGCAGCTCCTCTGGGCTCCTAGGGCTCTCGTGGTGTAAGTAGCACAGTCCCAGCAAGCCAGCGATGTTTCTTGGATCCAAAGGATTTAAAAGTAAGGGTCATATGGCTGTTTAACTCCAGCCCCTGTGTCTTCTTTTGGATCCCCAATCTGGGGAAAAGTAGTCTATAAAACAAAGTACTAGGATAGATGAATAAAAGATTGAATCTTACTTAAAAAAGTGATGTTGGATAATATAAATGTGTTAACTTAAAAAATAATCACAATTCAAGGTCTCAAGGCAATCTTGTGACTCTGTTAGGCTAATGGCTTATACGTTTCTCCCCCTCAGTCCTTCCAAACTCAGGAGACGTTCATAAAGAACTCAGAAATAGTTGTCAAAAGGAGAGCAAGATCAGGGATTGTCAATTACTGCAGATGCTGAGAAATGTTAAAGGTTGCAGTGGAGATTACTGTTAGTAGTTGAAGGCTTTCTGAAACCCAATGAAGTCTAGGAATGAATGAAGAAGTGGTAAGGACTGGAATGGATGAAGTAAGACGGGGCAAGGCTGGGCGCATCATTCCGCCACTCTGTCGATTTCTCATTGGGGTGTCAGCTAGGCGGATGCTGTCGGGGATGACAAACTGCCATGACCCAACCAGTAAAAGCCCGTGATTGCTCTGTTCTAATTGTGGCCTCCTGCTGCATGGGGCTAGTTTGACACATTTGTGAGGGCTGATTGTGGTTCCAGTCCGGATCAGAGAAGGGCTGCACATTTATATATGAAGATCGACAGAAAGGTCAATTGAACGTTAAGCCAGCATTATGGCCTTGTGAAACTGGGTGCAATAGTTTTGGTTTCAGAATAAATAGGGGTGAAATAGAGAGAGTAAATCAGTATTTCTTCCCATTTCACAAAATGTTGGTGTTTCATGAATGCTGCAGTGTGTGATCGTTCTTAACAAAGTGAAGTAGCAGAAACATCAGGATGTGAAATCGAGGAGTCATGAAAATGTGGATTTTTCCCAAGCTTCTGCAAGTTGTTGCATCTTAACATCTCTGGCTGCTCTTTCCTCTGTTATTTTTTCTCTGGTCTCATTCAGGCATCACATTTTTCAGCCCTTTTCCTGTGGCCTATGAAACACTACTTCACCCTAGGGTGATTGCATGCATTTTTATTGTGGCTCAGTGTATTTTGTACCCTTACCACCTTCTTTCTATACCTCCTGCAGCATGGTTGCATTTAGGGAGCTTTCGTTTTTTTTGCATCTTTTGTAGTATGTTGAGAAATGTATCTTTCAAAGAACATAAACATCTTGATGCTGCCGAGTATAGCAGGGTTCCTGGAAAGATAACCCACAGTGCATGTAGCGTTAGTAGCTCAAATTCTCAAGGACACCAAATAACCAGACCAAGAGACCAGAAGATGGAGATTACAGTGACCTGCTGCTTTATCAGCATAGATGTAATGTAGTTTTTCTTCTGTCTTTGACACGCAGGAATTAAAAGTTATCACATGGATTAAATGCTCTTTTCAATGGCATATGTTTTGCAGCCCAGGACCTGCTCAGCGACTGGATGAATTCTAAGCTGAGGCTGGAGCTGGCAAGTGACGATGAGGATGGAGGTGGAAAGACAGTGGATGAAGCTTACCCTCCAAAAGAGGCAGCACCTGGGTTCCTTAAGTACAGCAGGTTTGATGGTGAGACATCAGTGGTTTAGTGTTTGTTACCCCTCTTTGCATTTAGATCACTTTGAGTGGGTAGTGTGTGATGCTAATCTGTATGTAAAGAAACTGGCCGTCTCAATGAACTGAGGAGTAGCGGTGCAGTAGGCGTGGTAATTTTTTTTTTTTTTGCAGTCTCATTTGTGTGTCTATTTATGTGCACCATGTTTAGTTGGTTCAGCAGTCCCCTTACAAGACAAATGGTGTGCTCTGACATAAGATGGTCTGTTCTCTCCTCAGTGCAGAAGATAATTAGACAGGAGATGGCCTGCCCTTGCACATACTTGGACCTCCCAAGAGGAGTCGGCCATCAGTTTGTTTCTCTCGCAAAATACCCCAGTAGATCTTGGAGAGCTCAAGTCACTTATATCCCTGCACCCTGATATCTTACAAATGTACTTTGTGAAGGCTGTTTAACTGTTGACAAGAATAGAAATGCCTTGTCTGTGCCTGATGTGTGTGTATGTGCTGTTGGCCTCAGTTGCTTCACAAATGCCATTGAGTTCCTGAGAGATCCAGTTGATCAAACGCTGTCTGTGATTGTGCAGTGAGTACAGTGTCAGTCATTGCATATGTATTGTTGAGAGTTGGACAGAGCGCTTAAACTGGCTGCAGCTCTTTTTTCGCTGTGTCTATAATAAGTCCAGTGCTGATTATGCTTGCTTGGTTTGATGCTCTGCTTTGCCATCAACTGTAAGATAGTGGTAAAATCAACCATGGAAAATGGAGCAATTCCAGAGACAGAAAATATACAAAAACATTTATGCATGTTATTCCCACTTTTTAGTACCAAAAAGCGGAATTGGCTGCAAAAACTCTCCAGTCACCCGATACAAACATACTGATGTTATTTGGAAATGAAAAGCATGTTTGTACCTCCACAGGTCGATTCAACTCTGGAGTAAATAAATTATTTGCATACGGAAAATCTTGAGATCATGCTCATGGGGGAGTGAAAAGGTTGAGGTTATGGTTTTGCTCATTGACATATCATGTGAAGTTCATTGTAAAGTCTCCCTTTGGAATCCAAATCTCAGTCTTAAGACCATGCGATGGAGAGAGGATGCCTGTGTGTGGGTGTTCAAAGTGAAATTCAGCAGTGTTTTCTATTCTAGACCTCTGCGGGTATCTGGAGCAGGAGGTGGAAAGCAACACAGTTCAGGACTACATGCAGCAACTCCTACAGAAGGAAGTGGTGGACTCTGGGATACTGGAAGACCTGGGGATCGGAGATGACCAGGGAAAGAAGAGACGGAAGGATCCCAAACTAACCATGGAGCTTCGACATCAGCAGGTTGATCTAGGTTGACAGCAGGGAATGGCTGAGCAGTAGTATGAGTGACAGAAGGCCATGATTACATTGTACAATGTGAAATGGTATCCAGTCATGGCTTGGTGGAAATCCCTGGTGGCAGCAGGCCATTGCCTGTTGAGAATCCAGGATGACAACAGCTCCTAACTGGTCATAGCTGGGTGGGTATCTGGGATGACATGAGGATGTAGATGAGCTGTAACCTGCTAACACAGCTTAGCATTGCGGTTTGGAAATCTGGGATGCAGTGGATCAAGGCTGGGTAGGAATCTTGGTTAAGAGCAGGGCTTAAGTGGTGGGAAAGTTGGATGAAAGAAGTTTCTAACTGGGTTGCAATCTCCGTCATCTGTGATTAGATATTTAGCAAGGCTAAATGGACATATTTCTGGTGGGAACAGCATCGTGAGGTGTAGAGTCTGACTCATGCCACTTTCAACCACTCTATTCTCCATAAAACTTAGCTCATTTTTTGCCAGAGGTGCTCATAAGCCAGGTTTCTGATCAAGCAAGTTGGTATGTGTAGGTCAAAATTAAATTGTGCCACAATTTTGGAGCTTATTGGAAAGAAATATATTTGCCTTTTGGTGTAATGATCGAGGAGGCATGATGATGCCTTTTAGTCTCAGTGGAGAAAGATGCTGTACTTAATGTATGCTTCCTCATATCTTATCTTTGTACAGAATGTCTGATATCATTTCTATACCAAATACACCAATGACTTAAAAAAAAAAAAAAAAAACTGCACAGCAGATTCCGAATTCAAAGCACTTCTAGCCTTAACACTGGCAACTGGTCGTTCTGTTTATGGTTATCACATATTCTTACTTGGCTGAATATGAGACAATGAAAGAGCCCAAAGGCTTGTAGGGCATGTAGAACATAGAAAGTTTGAGAATCACTAAGCAAGAATTGCCTCGTCTTGTGGGTTACTGTGGCAAGATCAGTTTGAGGATCAGAAAGTGAAACTATCAGTAGGTTTAGCAATTTGGAGTTTAGATGTTGGGGTCTGTGAGTCATGATGCTACGGTCTGTCTGTTTTGAGCTTGAAGTGCAGACTTAGACTGTAGGCCTGGAGATTAAGGTGAAGCCAGACGTTTTATAGTTCAGAGTTTAAATATTAGGTTCCCCTAACACTGTCATGTGAGTGCCATATCACAGAGGTTAAAATATTTAAGAGTGAAAGCTCAGGGGTTGCAAAAGTTGAGGCTTAAAACGATTCATAAAAGCATATTTGAGTGCCAGGTCTTCTGAATCTCAGAGACCCAAGGCATGAAGGTTGTAGAACAGGAACTGCCAGAGAGCCAGCACCTTTGAGGAACTGAATGTCTTCAGCATGTTTGTAGGCCCAAGTTTGCACATTGACTTTTGATAGTTGTATGATGTCAGTAATAAGACAATTGCTCACAGAATATGGCACACTTGGGGGTTGAGAATAGCAGTTAAAACCTTTAGGTGCCAATAGATGATGAGTTGGTAGGTTTTGGAGCTGGTGATTCTGAGATTTGCAGGTTGGGTTCAAGTTGGGCATCATGAGTTTTAAGATGCAGCTGTATCGCTTCTCATGTTTAATGCAGGTGTTCAGCAGCTTTAGGTTTGGTTTGATTGTCAGCCTAGACATTGTTAGTTTTGATCTGTGTATGTGTGGTGGTTATTCTGGAGGTGGTTGGTTAGAGCAGTAGAGAGGCATGGTGCTTGAAGTTGGATGTTTTTGAAGTGGAACTATGGAGTCTGGCCTGAGCGTGTTTAAGCTGCTGTGGAATTGATTTATAGACTTAGGAATAAGGATGTCTGGGTTGATGGTGCAGCAGGTGATGCATTGAGTGCTGTCAAATGTGATATGTTTGGAAATGAGGCTATGGTAGTTCTAGGGCTTGGAGTCGCGGTATAGGACATGGTAGGTAAAGTGGACAGATTTTAGAATGATGGCTTGCATCTGGTATGTTAAGTTTAAAGTTGCATCAGTTGGTAAACGGATATCAGCAGAACCTGGTGTGATAGTGTTGCTGGTAGGCTTGGTGTTGCTGTAAGTAAGACTCATGGGTTGGGAGTTAGTAGTGACAATCTATAAATTATATGTTTGAGTGCTGGAGTGCAGCATTCAGCATGTTTTGTGTAAGTGCAAAAGTTGGTGTCTTTTTAGATAAAGGTGTCGAAGCTGTGATATGCTTTTGGAATCAGAGTAAAGCTGTAGCTTTTGCCCCTTTTGGCGTAGAAGCTGCCAGGTGGGCACTGCCAGGCACTGTGATGCCACTGTTCAAGTTTGGCATGTTTTCACAGTGTTCTTCAGCTAACAGGCCTGGAAGTGCATAAAATAAATGGAAGGTGAGTGGTTGTGAGGTTAGCATGACTCAGGACAAGATGTCCAAGTTCATATTTTGGGTGTTGTCAAAGTATAGATTTTAACAGTGGATCTGCTGAGGGAGTCATTTACTGGTGTACACCCGCTGATAGTTTCAATGTCAGTAGAAGTTAATGTTTTTGGTGGACAGGTTAGTATGAGGGACACTTCGGTGTGAGGGTGCATATTTTGGTATGACTGATGTCATTGGAGTATGTTGGACTGAAAAGGTGTGCAATACATGTTGTTTGGGTTCTGGATGCAGCAGCCTGCCTGTTAGCAGCCAGTGTACAGTAGGTGTTCAAGATTGTTGCACTAGAGTTTGATGTTTTGAATGTGTGGGTATGTAGGTTGCTATGCTTTGGACCAAGGGCAGCAGATGGTAGATGAATTATCTTTATTTTGGTGTCTTTTCAGGGCCAGCTTGAAGTAATTGATAGCTTTGCGTGTCAATTTATGGTGTTTGAGAAGTCCATACTGAGGTCTGCATGCGTGATTTTAGCATGCAGTGCCTCGTAGGTCTGGTCTTTTGCTGTTGGGTGATTGGGGTCATGCTGCCATGAGTTTACTTTTCTTTCCAAGTCTATACAGTGGTTATTTAGATGGGTTTATCAGTGTCAAAGATTATCAGAAGTGTAAGATACGTTACTATAACAGTTGGCATGCTCGGGTTCAGAGGTCAGTACAGCTTAGTTTTGCTAAACAGAGCATAGACCAAGATGTGTTTGAGTTATGAGTGTGGAGATTAGGAGGTTGAGGGTTATTGTGCGTTCACCTCATTATAGGTTGTGTATGTGTGAAGGTTTTCATAAGTGGGCCAAAGTGCAGAGCCGCTATGTTTGTCGGTCATTGTAGACTGCGTCGGATATAAGTTTGAATGTTGGCATGTTGGGGGTCTGGATGAAGCAGACTCTATGGCAGGTGGGGCTGTGGTTTTCGGTAACCTACAGCACGACGCGTTGTCAATTAATGTGAAAGTAACTGGGGTTTGTCAGTATGAATGAGGGTCTTTCATTCTGGAATAACAAAAGCATTGTGGATAGCAGGGAGCTACATATTTCTGTGTGTTTAAAGGATGCATAGACATTGCTCTTATAAATCAGAGCACATAGGAATAAGGTGAAAGGGATTGGCATTCTGCACTTTGGTGTTCCTTCTAGCTAAACCAGCATAGAAGGGTTGCGTCAACAGCTTTGTAAAGGTATAGGATACAGTTTGAAGTATGTGCCACCTTACAGTATGCCTGGTTACAGTATGGTTGGATCTGGCCCTAAATGGGATGCTTGCCCATTCATTCTGGCAGTGTTTGTCTTTGATTTTAGAGATAGGAGATGAAGAAAGGCACACTAGATGTACACTCTAATAAAACACAAGCAACTGAGTGTACTGGCATTGGTTTTCTTTCCACAATTTGGTGCATGGGACTGACCCCTGGTGAGAGGTGGGTGGGTGATATAAGCAAATTCTGTTTTCTGAACCAATCCACTGAGGAAAAAGAGAGGAACTTATAATGTTTATGCATGAGGCCATCTCAGTTGGAGACAAAGTTTAGAGTAAAACAATTTAGAGTTATTGTTATTATTATTAATACTACTGTTGTTACTCATAATAATAATTATAGCTATTATTATATCACTGTAAATATTACCATTATTCAAACTGAAGGTCCATCTGTTTTTTAGCCCTTTTTGTTATTAACCCACATATTCCACGGTATCAGTTTATCTATATCATTAAAATGAATGTAATGAGTGTTATGAGCCTTTTTAGAAAGGAGTTACGTTTTGGACAATGCACATTTGGAGAGTACATATGCAATTGTGCTGAGTCCAAATTGTAAAATGTTCTTTGCTAAGGTGAAAGAAAACCGAGCAAAAAGGCAGCAGCTTCTGGAGCGCCAGAAACAGGAGCGCGCCTTGAAAAAGATGGCCCTCTCCGAAGCGCAACAACTGGTGCAGGAAGAGACTCGCAAAAAGGCGCTGAGGGCCAAGAAGGAGGAGGAGGATATCCAAAGAGAGGTGGTCCGGCTACGCAAGGAGATGGCTGAGCGTCGGCATGCAATGGAGGAGGCACGCGCAATGTAAGTCAGGAAGTGGGCAACTGATGAATTCCCAGAGAGTATCCATAGAATATTAGATTTATCTGCACAGCTGTATTTCATGGTACTGGAGCAGTTGGCAAAAGTCTGTTGGGAATACATATGCATGTGTGTGTATATATATATATCTATCTATATATATATATATATGTGACAAATCAATTTGTTAAGCAATGGAATTCGGTACAAGACGGAAGTGGGACACTGGGGGGTGCAGGTAAAACCTACTTGTCAGTAGTGGACTTACGCTTCATGTAGTGTCCGTGACTGGGTGTAGTGACTGAAGTTACTTGTGCATTAATTGTTCCATAAAAAGGTGCATTTTCAATTCCTTCTAGAAGCAGGGAAGTGATGAAGCTTGACATCTATGTCAGGATGAAGTTCCAGATCCTGAGTGCTTAACAGTAGAAGACTTTTCTTCTAGTCTTCTCCTTCTTGCACTTGCAGTCTACTAAGATGAACCAAATTCGTGTAGAGTAATTTATGCCGAGGGATATCCCAGAAGTGAACTCGTTCGCCTCCTTAAATTTTAGTGATATTCATTACAGCCACTTTCTTCTGTCCATTCCCACATCCGTAAAAGGTTGTGTGATACCATAGAAAACTCTCTTGAAGATCACTGACTTTCAAGTATCTTTGCCTCAATTCAGTGTAAAAGTGGGAAAAACAAGTTCATGGTTTCGGATTAGCTCCACAAGTCTCCTAAAACCTGTTGAGGAGAATGCAGACCATGGGGAACTGGCTCACTCAATTGCACAAAATATTCCAGTCTCATTATGTTCCCTATCTCCTTCTTATTCTGCAATTGCTCAAAAGCCACTCCAGAGACCCAGGAGACTTCCCAGGTGTTCGAGTCTCAGAGCATGGTCAGTGGTGTCAAGTATTAGTGAAAATCCGCAAAACCAGATATGACACAGCTTCATTGTCGGCCTGGGCTAGTTTATTGTGCCCTACAGTCACCATAGGTGTCTCCATCTTATATTTCAACCAAAGTATGGCTGATGACTGTCTTATCAATCCTTAAGGGTGCCTGACCATAGCCTTCTCTGTGGCTTTGGATAGCCAGTCTGGGCCAGCTGTGGAGTGAAGGCTGTTGAACATCACTAAATTTAAGGTAGAACACTTCTGGAGTGGAGTGAGGACTGACCTTTTTAGACAAAGCAGAACCACATCTGACCTAAGTGAGTGGTTACCATTCTGACAAACAGATGTGCCCTGTCCCTACGTATTCCGTAGCCACTGAGGCTGACAGAGGCTTGTCCAGCCATCATTTTCAGCGACTAGGAATGTGAAGACTGCAGCATGTTTCCCACTTAGCCAGGTTTCTCTTATAAACAGTCAATCTGCAAATAGCAATGCAGACCTCTAATGAACTTACAGTCAGAATTAGTGGAAATTATCTATGTACTAGTGGGATTGCATTGAAAACTAAAACTAGACATTTGTAGTATTCTGTTTTTACATTCATGTATGTATTGTTAGTATTACAAAAATGCCTCCAGTAGCAAGATGATATAATAAAAATAAATATCCTGCTAAAGATTCAAATTGACCACTGAAATTGCACTAGCTACTGCTGCAGTTTGGTATTGTTTGTGGGTCACATCGGTCTGCAAATGCTTGGGCAAAAGGTCTTTTTAAACTATTATAAATTTGCTTTATGGGAGGTGTGCAGTATGAGATGGATCCTTCATCATGCTGCTATGAAAGCAGCACAGTTCTAGAGTAAGAAAGATATTTTAGAAAGGATGACACAAATAACCAGCCAAACCTAATACTGTTGCAGAATACGGATCATAGACATTAAAAGGACTAGGGGATGGTCAAAAGCTGAGGTTGGAGTTTTCACTTCTGCTACATGCCAAACAGGCTTTGCGCAGCACCAGCAGTTTTGGTCCTACAACATGATACAGCTGGTGCACACCCAAACCATGCTGGCATTTGAGGTTCCCTCTATTTCGTTACTCTGCAAACACACAGGTGTGAGCTTTGCATGTATTAAGTCTTAAATCACATTCACCCCGCCAAAGAAATCTGAGCAGCTTTCGGAAAATAAAGCTAAGCCAAGTTGGGGAAACTTGGCTAAATACACACAAACGCAGTGTCAGAAATTCTCAATTTATAGAACATCCTTTTTAGGGTCGAGCCTGCGTTGCATGCACTCGCGCATGCGTATCGCAGCGAGACGCTTTAGTGTTTAGAAAAGGGCTCGGAGCCCTGTCGACGTCACGTCAGTGTTTTTCATTGGTTCGTGGGCATGCCTAATAAAATCTGCTTGCTTTCATTAGTCGAAGGCATGCATACGTCATGCCTTTTCCGGTGGCTAGACCTCCTTGAGCGCATCGACCAAGTACAGAAAACTTGCGAGGCTCGCTGTTTTCCGTCCGGCTCGTGGACTACTTTTTCTCTAATTTACTAGCGCGATTTCGCTTGCCAGAAGTCGAGCGCTTTACATAGTTAATAGCACTTTTTCGGGTTAGGTACATAAATGCACTTTTGCCGATAGGTGAAAAGTCGGGTTAGGAGTTTACAACGCTATCAGCTCTAACATGAGCAAACGCGAGACCCGTTGCATTGCAAATGCTTGTTTAAACTGTCAGAAGACCTGCTCTAAAATTATCATGACACAGGACCTGAGATGTTGTCCTTCATTTAGAGTATGATGGGAGTTTTTCATATCCCCCATGATGGTGGATGCCCTGACTCAACCTATCCTGTGCAAGACCATTCAATGAATTAGGAATTACCAACTGGTTTGGCGGGGGCCATTTTGCTAAAGTGCTGCCCCCAACATGGCAGGAGCACATTTGTCAAAAACATTTTCGTATTTCGAAGACAAAACCCAGAAGCAAGGGTCTGTTTCTAAAATAAACAACTTCAGTTGTCCTGATACTGAAGGAGTGTACTTCCTACTTCTGGAGGTCACAGTTATTTTTTCTTCCTCAGACAGGAAAAATGTGTGCACAACGCCCGTCTTAAATAGGATGAGCCAACCAGTGTTTTCTCCCAGCGGTTCTGTGGTGGAAGGTGATCAGAAAAATGTTTCCATCAGAAACTTGGTGTTTGTCCACCTTTCATGGAGGTCAAGGAACCACAAGTTTGGTGGTTCAGTTGAAACTCAGATTTACAGGAGTTCTCCTGTTACTTAAAATTCTAAATTATCCTCTTATACTGAGTAGTTGAACATTAGAGAAAGTAAAGTTACCAACCTGGTCTACTAGGGTTGCAACATCAAACTCCATATACAAAGATCTGCCCTTCACCCAGAGCTAGCTACAAGTATCTTTCAAGCCTGTGGGTGCTACATGAGTGGCAGTATAAAAGAAAACATCCTGCCTGGGCTTTGCCATAGAACTTGGTACTGGGGTCCATTTTCTTCCTTTCCAAATCCAGACATCCTGCAGTCACACTGATGTCATTATACAACAAAAACAGATTCCTTGAGGTTGTCATGATAGGTAGTGTTGCCGAGCATGGCGAGGAGTCTGAAGCTGATTTCTTCTGCTTGCTTCAGCCAGCTCACGTAATCACTGAAATTTCCGTCTAAAGGTCTAGCTTCATCGAAGAGATTACCGGTTGAGGTGGAATGACCCCCACCTGTTACTGAGTTTTCAGTTTTTTTGAAGATCTTTTTATTGGTTTCATAACCAACAGGTAAACGTTAAACACAAGACCACACTCTCCATAGAACCCCCCCCGCCCTCCCCGGGTCTGCAGGGTACTGGGTATTCTTGGAGCTACACAGCAGCGATGATGGCGGAGTGTACATGTCATAGCCCAAGATCTAAGGAGCTGGCACTGCCATTTTTAGAGACAGCACTTGTAGCCAATAAGCAAACGTGAGATTTTTTTTTTTTTTATTTATTTATTTTTTTACACCATGTGAAACGCATGCTGTGAGTTACTGTACTGGAAAACAGGGAAGGCACACAAAAAGAAACACCCCAACCCAGTGGCAGTCGCCACTGGGTAGTTGTAGTCAGACCCATGTTTCCTTGGGAAAAAAATGGTTTTTTTTTGCTTGTAGCTTTGGTGCAGTTTGATGAATCTTCGCGAAACTTTCCCCCAAAAAATGTATCCACCTCAGCTTCTTCTTTGAATGTTTTGGGGTGAAAATTAGACACAGTTACAGCCAAAACAGCTGAACGGAATTATGCCAGATTTGGGAAAAAGCTACATCTTGGCCCAGAAAGTGTGCTTTTTATGATTTCGTGTAAACCCCTCCCCCCCCTCCCTGTGCCATCACTAGGCCCCGAGGACCCAATCCCTTGGGGCTGATCACTTAATTTATGGAGTCATGCAGCCCCCTCCCCCTGGCCACCACAAGCCCCCCTGGAGATCCCATTACCCAGAGCCAAAGCAAAATAATAGTCTCCTGGAGGATGGGATCCCTGGGACATTGCTGCTATCTGGCCCAGTGGGATGGGGTCTCCGGTTCCACTAGATGGCTCGATGGGCCCCATGCCCCCTCGCTAAAAAAAGTCTACATCAGCCCCAGCGGATGGGGTTCCCAGGGCCCTTTAGTGGCTCAGGGAGGGAAGCCCAGTACCCCCTTCCTAAAAAAAGAAAAATACAGGGGACGAGGTTCCCAGGGAAACTGTGGCCTGGAAAGAGGGGAATATATACAAAAATATATAGCCAGTTGAAGTCTTCCGCTGAAACGCGTCGCTATGTTTTCTGCCACTACTTGCTCTTTATATGGTAAATATAAATAAGCACATGAGTACTGAATAACTGCACCTGATCCTGCTGCCTCTTTCTTCATGGAGTTGCATGCAGTATGGAGCTGTTGAAGTATGCGGCATGGGGAGGAAGATATATATATATATATATCAAGATCAAAATCAAAAAACGCTTTTTCTATGGAAAAAAAAAGTCCTAACTATATATATCCACCCACCCACCCTGCTGTCGGTAGTTATAGTTAGGACTTTTTTTTTCCATAGAAAAAGCGTTTTTTGATTTAGCTAAATCTTTAGTGCCGTTTGACAAATCTTGATGAAATTTTACCAAAAAGGTGTGCCCAGGGGTCTTGTTGTGCATGGAAAGGTTTGGGGTGATATGTCAAGCGGGGCCTAGAAAAGTGGGGAGGTAAAAAATAAAAAAGTGTTTCCCAATTTAATTCCCATAGTGGTTTTGAACATGACTGCAGCCCGAACTGCTGGAAGGAATTACATCGAATTTGGCACAAAGGCAGCTTTTGGCCCGCTTTATCTTATTTGGTGTAAATCGGTTCAGTAGTTTTTGAAATATTAAAGGGAAAAGTAATTTGTATAGCTAGAGTTGCGGATCCCAAGGGGTCACCCGCTGAGATCTGATTGGCTGACAACACTTCAGCCAGAAAGAGTTAGTAGTAATTTTGGGACTCTGCTTCAGCCAAGTCCCAAAAAAACATAAAAAAAAGAAAACCGGGCAGGGTAGGTATATCCTTTTTTTTTTTTTTTTTTTTTTTTTTTTTTTTTTTTTTTTAATTCTCAGCAAAATCCGCAGGTGGATCCATGGATTTTGCTGACATTTAAAAAAAATAATAATTTTGTGGTGTGCAGCGCTTGAAAGACATTTTGCCCTCGGATGGGCCAGGTCCCGGTGGCCTGCCAGTATTTATAAAAAGGAGAGGGGCACACAGGACCCCCTGCTACGGTTTTAAAAAGCCCCGGGGACCACTACCTCCCCGGGGCTATAAACAATAAATAAACAAGGGGACCACCTCCCCAGAGCAACAAATTACAGTTATTGACGCCCCTCGCCAACCCTCTCCCCACACAATAAAAAAAAAAAAATGAGGGGTGGACGGAGATTCCCTCCCAAGCCTCCCCCCCAAGTCGGCCACTGGGAACCACCACTTCTCCGGGGCAATATAAAATAATTGTGGGGGGCTGAACAGACTCCCTATGCACATGGCATCATCACCTCCCTGGGGCCTTTTGAATTTAAAAAGAAGGGATAGGTACCACATGCCCCCCCTCCTCCTGGGCCATATGTGGCCCCAGAGACCACTACCTCCCTGTGGCCGGCCAGTGTATAACAAAGAAGGAAGGCCACATGGGCCCCCCTCCTGGAGCCTTTTATGACCCTGGAGACCTCCTCATTCCAGGGCCAGCTCTTGCTACCTCCTGATGTGCCCACCCTCGGGAGCAAGCTTTTTGCTTTTGCTTCGCGGGACATTATAGTTAGGAAATAGAACTGAAAAAAGCATACAAATTCACTTAAAGAACCAAATGCTACAGGAGTGCTATAGTTAGGTTCTGAATTTACTTGCATAAAACCATAGAAATTCAGCAGTTATAGTTAACTCAAGATATATAACTTGTGTCTTAAGGTACGTATAACTTGCCATCCACTGCTAATTACCCCACATATTACATCAGTCATGACATCTTTTATGGCATAATTGATAATATCACTGCAACATTTGTAATAAAATTATTGATAAGAAAACTGTGCATGGCGGGGTCCCGAGTTATAGTTACCTTAGGGCACAAGCTATAGTTACTTGAGTATTGATGGCCGACTCCTGCTATGTCCAGGGGTACCCAGCCCTGGTACGTAGTTTTTTGCTCTGACTTGGCAGGAGCTTTAATAGCTCCCGCCAAGTCAGAGCAAACACTCCGGTTCCAGCAAGTGAGAGCTATCAAACAGCTCTCACTTGCTGGAAGCGGAGGATTCCTCTGTTTCCCTGCCTGCAGACGTGGGTAGAGAAACAGAGAAAACTATTGCTTTCACAGAGAGGGAGCTGCATCTTTAGCAGCTCCCAATCTGTGACATCAATGCTGGCTCCTGCAGGAGGTTGGGAGCCAGCTGGACTGTGGGGGGCCTTCAGGCTCCTCCCACGGTTCCCAACCATTTTGACTAACATGGTCATGCCTCAGGGGATAGGGTCCCCGGGTCTGGGATTGGCCTGGGGAGAGGGGCCGCATGGCCCCCCTTCCTCCCCAAAAATTAAATGTTTAGGCTGGGCACCAGGTGATGGGGTCCCTGGGGCAGACCTTGGCCTGGGGATGGGAGCCTGTGCAACCACCCGCCCCCTGCACCCGCCCCCCCACCCCCTCCCAAAAAGTAAAATGTTTAGGCCGGGGGATGGGGATCACCTGGGCTGAAATCTGCTGGGGGAGGGGGCCACACTGCCCCCCCCCAAACATTTTTAGAATGCTGAGCCCCGGGGATGGGATCCTGGGGTCAAAATTGGCTGGGGAAGGGAGGCGGTACCCCAAACCCCGCACCCCCCCTCCCAAAATTGTAGTGGGAGATGGGGTCCCGGAGCTGAAATTGGCGTGGGCTGGTGGGGAGGGGGCCACCCAGCCCACCTCCCCCCCAAAAAAAATAAAATGTTAAGGCTGGACCCTGGGGGATAGGGTCCACGAGCTGCAATTGGCATGGGGTGGGGAGGGGGGGCGCCCATTATCCCACAAATTAGAGCACTCATGACATCTTTGATAACATCATTGATAATGTGTGTATGAATATACCCTCCTGATCTCGTTCTGAGATCTGACTGGCTGCCAACACTTCAACAAGGAAGTGTTGGCAGCCATGTTGAGACTTTGCTTCTGCTGATTTCCAGGAACAAAGATTAAAAAAAAGAAAAGGGGCCAGGGTAGGTACACCCTGACCCCTTAGCTCTGGTGCTGTCCCACCCCCCATAGCAAAAAACAACAACATTATTTTAAACATTTTCGGTGGGAATCGTGGTGGATCCGGGGACCGCCACTTCCCCGGGGCTAACAACTAATTAAATGCAGTGGTAAGCCTCGGGGACAGCCACCTCTCCGGGGCAGAATATATAATGAAATGCGAAGGGGCCGCCCCCTCTTAGCCCCAGGGACCACCACCTCCCCGGGGGTTAACATTTAATTAAATGTGGGGGGGTGCCCATATCCCCTGCAGCCCCATGAACCGCCACCTCCCCGGGGCAAAACACATTAGAATTAAATGCCAGGGGGGGCTGCGTACTTTCGTCACAAATTACGGCACTCATGACATCATTGATAATATCAATGTGATTTATAGTTACCGTAGGGCACAAGTTATAGTTACTAGAGATAACTCCAGCTATAACACGTGAATTTCTATGGTTTTGTATGTTTAAAATGTGAGTAACTATAATGTCCCTGTAAGCTTTGTTGTTTTAAGTGAATTTCTATGTTTTTAATGTAAAGTAATGTTAATTTTATATATTTATTAATATATATATATATATATATATATATATATATATATATATATATATAGTGTGTGTGTGTTTTTATCTTCAACCCTATTACATTTCTTCTGTTCTGGGTTTTCGACATCTAAAATAATGGTAATTTGAAATGAGTGGGAATCCCAATTTTTGGATGCAACATAGCAGTAGGGCATAAGTGTAACTCCGAAACTGAGACTGTACACCGTGGCTGAAGTATACATTGCAATCTTGAATGGTGCAGACCTGTTCTGGAATGGAACTGCTAAGCCTCCTTCAAATAAAGGGGATTTTCTACATTGTGGAAACCGCAAATTAGAGTCCTTTAAATACAGCGGTGTCACTGGTTTGCAGCTAAGATGTCTGATACCCCTGAGGACACTGGTAGAACTGCTGCAACTCAGAATTCCTACTCTTATGTCACAAGATTAACCGCAAGTGAGATTCCAGCCTATTCTTTTCTGAGAGGTTTAGGGTATCAACTCTTCGCCTGCCGAATCTTAAATGGTAAGCCATACCGCATCACTTGCTTCCCTACAAACATCTAGGGGTGTTGGAAAAGCTGCAACACAAATATGGTGAAAATGGGTGGTAGATACCGGAGGTAAGTTTTTTCCAGTCAGCATGAAAAATCTGTCGAGACACATTTATGGATAATCAAAAGATTGCTGAAGGCAAAACCAGAAGAGAGATGTCTGTTTAAGGCCATTAAAGACGTCTGCCTTTAAGATAAGAACATTTGATGCAAAGCAGGGGTCCCCAGAGAGATCCCCAGATAGGCTGCACAAGAGACACCTGGCGTTGGAGTCACAAGAGAATGGACAGTTTCTTTTAAAAGAAGTAATGACCAATTTGGTGGCAGCTGGGCTGATGTAAAAAAAAAAAATGCAAGGGAAGATATAGATTAACTGGATGGGCAAGACCATGACCTGCAACAAGCACTTGAACACAGATTGAATTTACAAAAACAAATACGGTTGAAACTGGCATAGCTCTATGAGCAGAACATCGAGTTGCAGGCAAAATAAGAACTTGGCAGCACTCACTTCACTTTCTTAGTGTAACTGCAAATAAGTATTAGTGTTGAATTCAGTTGTCATCAAAGTGTAGCTCTTTGCTCGTCTGCTTTGGTGTCATTATCATTTACATGCCCTCAAAGACCTGCACTCTGGTGAGGATAAATGTATGGCGGAGCTTCTCTGACTGCAGTAAAAGATGCAACCCTCATTCCAACCTGTTGGGAATTGCTGATTCGGAATGGTGTACAGAAGGCCTTAAATAGGCCCCATAAGATACATCTCAAATAAGGACACTGTTATGATGAGAGATTTTCAGTTTCCTTGTTTCGCCTACAACTCGAAGTTCTGCTCACAGAGAGATGCCAGCTTCATGCAGATTTGTTTTTGCCTCAACATAGCTAGTAACCCTTTCTGGATACATATACTAACTGTCTGAAGAGCTTGATTGTCTTCCTTCTTTTCAGAGAGTGGAGGCGGCAAGAGAAGGAAAATATGCAGAAAAGCACAGGCCCATCGTTGGTAGCCACATCCCAGCTGCAACAAGAGAAGCTAGAAAGAGAAAGGGAAAGGAAGCGCCGATTGCAGGAACTGCTCACTCGCCTACACTTGGATGACCAGAGGGTGAGAAGTTTGTAGCATTTGAAGAACATTGTACTCTTTTTTTTTTTCATTTTTTTTTTTTCATTTTTTTTTTTTTTTTAACATTTAATAAATGGGAAGGTAGTGCCCCAAAGATGATTTGCTGGAACCTTGGAAGTGGCCATACATTTGCATTTATGAGATGAGGTTATACAGAACTTGCATAAATCCGCACCCATGTATAGATTTAGTTGCAGCAAATTTTGTCCTTCTGCTTACTTTATGAGAAGCAATCTTCTAAAAAAAACTCTCTCAAACCATTACCTCTTCCATATCAACAAAACCTGTCCTGGTCCAATGTGTACACTTAAATGTGAGGAGGCCTACCTAGTAAAGAGGGAGTCACTGGAAGTGTAGAGATGGAAGAGGAACTAGGGCTTCTCACTAAGCTTCTGCAACACCTTTTGTGCTTAGGCTGATCTTTCACCCTGCCCTAAAACCAGCTATTTTCACTATCTACAGACAGACGGGGTTGAAGCCTCCTTGAAATATTAACTAGAAACTATAAAGGGTTTGATAATGAAAATAGAAGGAATTTTGACAAATCAGATAAAATTAAGCAATTTTGTAGGGCCTGTGTTTGTACTTTTATTATGTTGGCATTGAAGAACGTGTGAACAGCAGTTCTCTTGAACCATGGCAGATTAGAAGCAATGCTTTTAAAGAGACACACAGCATTATACCAGGTCAACCTGAGCACATGCTGTAGCACTCTAGGAGTGTAGAAAAAGCTCCAGGCAGGACAAGTCACGTTATGATGGCAAACCAGGCCACACTTCTGTTGGATCTTCACAGTGGGCTTCTCCCTGCCTTTTCTATTGATGTTGATCATTTAAGGCATTTGTCTTGAAAAATCCCTGGACCCATACAGGCTTGATTCACGGATATTTGAAAGCAACTTTGCTTTTGTAACCAGAAGACCAAATTGAAAGTGCTTTAATATTTTAAGATTACCCAGTGAAGCCCACTGGGTTTTTCTTAAATCGGTTTCAAAACTACAGGTTATAGCACAGCAATTATCCTAGCACCAGCATGCTTCTTCTTAACTTCCAGCTTCTAGTGCCTTTGTGGCCAAAGTTTATAGAGACTATAACTCTGAATTTGCAGGTGGTCTTTTGTTCCTACCAAAAGAACTTCTTGGATGGGCTGGCAACTTCTTCCTTGTCACCTCAAGGAGTTGTCCACTTCAACTACCAAGCTCTGCTCTCCATGGTTGTCAAGTAGCTGCGCTCCAACAGCACACAGTCAAAACATTCCAATGATAGAGTGGGGCTTACAACTATTACTGAGATTGGAGCTTGAGGACAATGGTCATGTAATGCAAGAAATCATCAGCCTTGCACAACCCTCTCTGATTCTCGCAAAAAGTGGTTGAGATTTTAGTACCATGTAGGAAAATCCAGTGTGAATTTCTCTCAGATGTCTATTCACTCCAAAGTTTACTATCGTTTCAGGTAAGGTAAATCGAGTATTATTCAGTGCAACTCCAAATGCAATTCTGTATTTCCTCCACAAAATGCATGACATCCTGAGAAACACTTTGGATAAGTAGTAATTCAAGGAGTACACTTTCTGTCACTATAGTAATGGGGAGAATTAACTCATTTATAAGTATCTAGTTTAATCACCAAACTTTGTAGTGGTACTTGGAAAAGTTTTGTTTGGGGAGAGGGGGAGGCTTCTGCCTGTGGAGTTAAGCAGCGGAGATCATCAGTTCGTAAGAAATGAGATGCAGTTTATTACACAAACTAGGCTCTCTCAAGTATCATTTTGTA
Organism: Pleurodeles waltl; assembly: GCF_031143425.1. Classification (NCBI taxonomy): domain Eukaryota; kingdom Metazoa; phylum Chordata; class Amphibia; order Caudata; family Salamandridae; genus Pleurodeles; species Pleurodeles waltl. The sequence goes on along the minus strand of NC_090447.1, from coordinate 1,483,262,985 downwards.
AAGCTGATTAACTCATACAAAACTATTACTATTTAAAAGTTTTTTTTTTTTTTTAATTCTGTTGTTGCTTTAATTGTCACACAGTGTCTCCTACCACCAAGCTGAAATAATGGATGTTGGGATGGAAAGGTCCTCTGCATAGTAATGGATGTGCACCCCTGCTCTGAGTGCCCAACTGTATTGATGTCTGAATCCCTAATGCTCATTTTTCTTGTCATCTGCAGACATGGATTATGCATATGCGCCATGACATAAACCTGTCTCATGGATTGCATTCTTGTTGGATCGTGAGGGGTGCGTAAATTGCTACCCTCTTAGTGGTGGAAGGCCATCGCCTTCACCAGGACTTAAGCCGCACTAGCACGGTGGAGAGGGAATAGATACTTTTTAACCTGGATCACTGGAGTGAGGCCTACCGGCTCACTCACTTTAAAGTTCTGCTGCTGCATGCTTAACTCACCCGTGGCCTACATTGGTTTGTCTTGAAGTGCCGTACAGCGCAGGAGTGATGTATCTGGGCGAGTGCCTGGGAGGGGTACAATACAGGGACAGTGCAGTACTAAGCAGTGTGCATGTAAGAGCAGGTATTGGGTGTATGTATACCTAGGAATTATACAATACATGGAGGATGTAGTGCTGGGCAGGGCATGCATTGTAAATGCAAGTGCTGGATGTAAGTGTGTGGTGAAGCCATTTCAGTGATGTTTGTTGGCATGTTATTTTAGCAACTAGACTTACTGTCTGTAACCCTTAGCCCAGTAACGTTTCATTTTATTTCATTTTACTCTTTTAGAAACTATCACGTTTGTGGTGATGTTTTATTTTCCTTTATCTTGCTGTCCTTATGCTTAGGAAATCATTTACATTTCTTAGCACGATATTCTTTCATTCTGTGCTTTATTCAAAGCTGAAAAAAGATTGGGGTGCCGGCATGAAGGGTACACCGCGTCTCTAACATTTCACAGAAACATACATATTTTTACGTGGGGGCACTTTTGTCAGAACTCTAGCTCTTTTATTATATTAACCTCTCTGTCCCCTGCATGTTAGAGGGAGGTTTCAGCCAGATAACTACTACCTCGCGTTGGCTGATTTCGCTACAGCTGTTTGCTGAGACTGCCTGTTCCCTTGCCTATATGGGTATGGTGTCTTAGTAGACACCAGGCTTCTCCACTACCGTCATGTTCAGGAATGGGGGATGATGTCTTCCCGGGGGGTCCTGAAGGGCGGATTAGGGCTAATCCTGATGTCCTCTAACATAAAACATTAGTGGCATAGGTAGGGATCGCACATCTTATATAGTGACAGCATAGTGGGACTTTTCTTGTGTTTCACTTTTTTCTTGTCACCATTCTGCTTCTAGTATGTTTCACCATCCTAATTATTGCAGTTCATTTTTTTTTCTAGGATGCAGCTGATTCAATAAATCTTATTGAACCATTCCCTGCTTCTGTTTGTATTTGCATGTGTGAGAAAAATGTAACTGAGAGAAAAGGATAAGATCTGATCCACCACGATTGCCCTGAGAAGTCACAATGTCATGCGCCTGGTTGCCAAAAACCACCCTTGCTTCTGGGCATAGGTGAGGTGCTGCTAAGCGGCCAAAAACGGACTAGGCCGACAGTTGTCACATGGTGTGGTATTGAACTCCGTTCCCCACAATTCAGTTGATGCTGCCGCCCAAATCCAGCAGCCTCATTGGTACAATGAGAGCCAACACAACAAGTGTGCCTGTGAGTGGTACAGTACATGAAAGATGTAATGCTGTGCAGTTTGTGTAGATTGTATACATGCACTGGGTGTATGTGTGCCTGTGGATAGTACAACCAGTGGAGGGACCTAGGTTCCATTTTCGGAGCTCCAAGTCTGCATGGTAAAACATGTAGAGGAGGTAGAGGAACACCCTCAGCCCTCCCTTTCCCCCCCCCAGACATATTTGTGTATTGTTGCATTACTCTAAGATGGGTGGGGACACACACTGGAGACAGGAGGGCCAGACTTCCCCTGTACACTTCAGAGGCTGCTCTTTGATTCAGTGAGAGGTCACAAGGAAGGGCCTGGGTACATCTCAGGAAGGAGATGGGGATGATAAGTGAATCCTAAAGAGTTGCTGGAATCCTGGGCTAACCTTTTGATACACACATCATTATGGTTGATATTAAGGTGTGAACTCTAGTTACTCCCATGGGCGGTGTTGTGGGGCTATGAGCTTTGGAGTCATTCCTGCTGTGACAGGCTGCTTTTCAGAGGAAGAGGGAGCAGAGGAGTGGATACTTCAAATGAAACATACCTCAACATAAAACTTCAAAGACTCGGTCCCTAAATCACATTTGGTGTATGAAAATGGACTATAAAAAGGGGAGCTTGAGACCCCAAAACTTTTAGTCTGCCAAGTAGCCAGATGGCCTGTGCCCTGCAAGACTTCTGCCTGTGAAAAGGGCTGGGTGTTCAGAGGGCACAAGGCCTGCTACTCTCCCTTCTGGGTGAGGGGGCATCACACAGGGAATCCAAGAACACCTGCTGCCCTGGAGCCCTGGCGTTTGCCTGCTTGTCAGGACCAGTGTGCACTGTGAAGAAGGAAAGAGCAGTGGAGGGAGCAAGTGGGGACCCTGTCGACTGGACTCCCTCTGCAAGGTGTGAGAAGATGAGTGTTGCACCGATCCGGTTGTTGCCATGTGCAGAACAAAGTCAGCAACCCTCGTAATCCAGAGGAGGTCCACGTTGAATTGAGTCATAGGCATCAGTGCGCCGATCACGCCTGAGCTCTGTCTAGTAGAAAAGCGCTGACTTTGTGTGTTGTGAGGGGACACTGTGAGAACACTGGTGTGTGGTAAGAGCTATTGCCCGAGTGCAGTAGTAAGCAGTGACACCAAATGCAAGTAGGGGCCGCCGCCAAGGACTTCACTGTGCTGAATGGGCTACTGCCCATGTACCGTGATGGTACGGGATCCCATATGCCAAAGGGGTCACTGGGTCCTGCAAAGTCAAGTGACCTGGTCAGAGTTGTCTCCGTGAGGAGTGAGGCAGCTGTGGACCCTGCATACCTGCCCAGGAACAAAGGATTAACATCGTGAACTATGTATCACCACCACCCCCCATTGCAGGAGGAACCACAGACTTACCCTATGAAGATGAGCTGCTGAGAACTCTGTCGCTGCTGAGGTGTGACCATGTGTGAAGATCCTGTGAGGGCAGCCCACTTGAGGCCGCGTGCAGCAAACTCACCTGAATTCACTGCTGCTGTGCCAGTGCCTGGGAAGGGGCACTCTCAGGAACTCTAGTAACTGCGATCCTGAGATGTGTGGGTAAGGCTGATTGCAGACCAGTCAGCCCCAGGGGAACGTGCTGCTAAATAGCACTGTTGGCTTTAAGAATAGGGTTATAGTGGACTCGAGAGACTCAGAGTACTTACCATGGATATTACCAATAGTGAATGGGGAATAACCACTATCGCTAACACGAGGAGTGAGTGGGATAGGGAACCACCAAAAACACTAGAGCCCCGACCTCAGAAAAGGATTGTGTAATTGTTTGTGAATGTCATATTTTTCCTTTGTGTTGGTAAAAGTGAGTTTTTGGCTGGACAATAATTCACTGCTGCTGTTGCACACAGTTTGAGTTGTGAGCCTGAGTTCAGTATCCTGTGTCCAACTTATCCCCACACCTTAGAGAGCCGTGGACTGCTCAACCACCTTAATACAAAGAGTCAAGTGCAGAAGTGGTACTTGGCCCAGTTGCTTAGAATCCATAGTAGGTCGGACCCGTGGATCTTAGGAGTAAAAGGCCTCAACCCCCAAGGCTGCACCCAGTGCCCCCTGCTTGCCACGTGCCCCCCCCACACAATGAGCTGCTCACAATGGCATATAGTAAAACCACACTGCAGCTTGCGTGATTTACTTTTAGGTATGTTGTAAGCAGTGAGGCGACAATTTTCACCTCTTGGTTTACATCAGTGATACATGCACAACACCTTAACGCTTGAAAACAAAAGGAGATACTGTAGGTAGGAGGTTGTTTGTTAAACTAAAATATGCATGAGAAAATTCACTTGGCCACACCCTTAGCAGATGGGAAGGAAAATGGTTACAGATATCTAACCGAAGGCAGATTTCCGACAGTGATTTTAGGGCTAATGTTTACTTTGGTAAAGCAACTTTGTTAAAGCAACTGAGGGAGCAAAGTGTCACTGTTGTCTGTAGGTTTATATCCAGCAGGCATGACATAGCCTTTCATTCTTCAGACGTCTTTAAAATGAGTACCAGATTTAAAATGGGCCATTAAATGATTGCATACTTAGAATGCTGTATAGAATGTTCTGTGTAAATCACTTTGGATACAAGTGATACAAAATGGTGGTTGTTAAAAGAAAGATACAGCTCACATACAGTCCCGAGACAGAACATATGCTGAAATATATAAAAGCCTCGAGGTAGCTGCAGTTCATCCTTGAGCTCTGCCGTTCCTAGAAAATATAGCACAAATCTTGGAAAACCTCTCACAGGAGGTCCATCAGGGCTGGAACCTCTGTAGGTAGTGGTGCACTGTATACACAAAATAAATACACTTAAAAGAATTCCTTGATAATCACAAGGAACGTGCAATGGTAAATGAATGCACGTTAACATACAAGTGGAAGTCCGGGGCAAAATGTGAGCTGTAAGTAATTTTTCCATAGTTAATGAATGATGAACATGCTGGACGAGCATTGCAATTCTGAGACGATCACCACTGAAGAGATTTGACTAGATGGCTTAGAGCAGTAAATTCTTGAAATAACCAGTGTCACTTTGTGGTTGCCCATCAGTCTGTGGTCCCTTGGGATTGACAACTTGTCTGCCAATTCAGTGGATTGTCCAAGGGCTCGCTCCTTAAAAGGACTTGAAGAGAATCTGAATATGCACTAAGTATCTCAGATATATCAAACTGTCTTTTCCTCACTTCTAGATTTCACAATCTTTTTTCAAACAGATGAATGTATTATTAAATCCATTACCACCATGGAAATTAACCATATGCATCTGAGGATCACTGGTTTAATGCTTCAAAATAAAACTCAGGTGATCATTTTATTTATGTTTCCTTAATTAAATTAAATTCTCCCATTAAAATGTATTTACCCATTATTTTACTTAGCTCAAATGATTTCAGCCAAACATGTATGTTCATAAATTGTCATTCTTAAGGCGCACAACAATTTTACTTCCAGGACATTGAGTGGTTCCTTGATTTCCTTCATCAGGGTAAACATTATGTTATGCTCCAAACTGTTTTCTTTTTAAGCATTCTTAACTTGAAAGCATGTGTGATAAAGTAAGTGTACATTGTTGATAACATCCTAACCAACAGCATATCTTTTATTAAATCTAATCTAAAACCTTTCTTCAGGCTAAGTGGGCAAAGCAACCAGCTCTTGGACCACAACCATTTTCCCTAACGAGCGAAGTCTCTGACATTTTCCATGTGCATAGGTAACCATGACGATGCCCCTTTAAATGTTTGCCAGTCCCTTAGAGGCCTTAGCTGATGTGCGTTGGACCTCCAATGGCATCCGGAGGATGGGCCTTGAGAGCATAAGCAACATGCACAGACTCCTCCTTTCTATCGGAGAGTTGTATCTCTGCTCTCTTGTTATTGAATGAGCACTGGGGAAAGATCCCTGCTTTTAAAACTAACTGGCTAGAATCCGAGGCACTATGTACTGTTTAGGTGCAAGGAGCTTCCTTGAGCTCCTACCTGTTTTGATCCACACACTGAAGTCAAAGAGTCTCGAATAATAGTGCCCAAGTTACCAGACAAACATTAGCATCCTTGTCTATTCTTTGTGGTGGTGGCTTTAAAGTGATTACAATGATCTTCAATGCTTAGACCCCGTGCTACTTCCACCTCCTGAGAGAATACTCTCCTTATTAGGTGGGTATCATCCAAGAATTCAAGTTGTTCTGCCTCTACAACCTAAAAATACTGTTTCCCTACCCATGCAGTTTAGCTTTCTTACTTTACTTTTGATCTACTAGGCTACATCTGTCATCCGAAAACTAAATTGATCCCTGGGTTTAAAAGCAGTGATGTTTAAGTGTGACTGTTTCGCTTGATTGATTTACGCTCTTTAGTGTGCTGGGTTCACTTACTCCAGTAAGCTAATCTTTTTGCAACATGTGATCGATTCTGATCTGTTGTAGTTCACACTGTTTTTCTCTGTATAAGTCCATCATGATGTGCCCTTGAAGCAATTCCTTGCTTTTAGTTGACAAGCAAGAAGGTGTCATACAGCATTTTTATGCTTACCCAACCATTGTGCAGTAAATGTGTTTTATAAGCTCTATTTGTGGTTCCTTTCACTATTCATAAAGCACAGGAGAAAAAACATTCTCATCTTTGTTGTGTTTTGCTTGGCATATGCATTATCATTTAAGCTGTTTTAGCCTAATGTTTGATAATGAGATGTGTACTTACCTGAAATGCGAGCATGAAGTTGAGATCCACCACTAAGATGTATCTTTTCTCAAACCTGCCTGTGCAGTGCCTGAAACAACACTTCTCAATCTGGCACAAGCTGGTGCTGGAACGCAGGATAAAGATGGGAAAAGCCAGGGCCTTGTCAGACTGGAAGTGTCAGCTTCGGGCATTTCGGGCCTGGAGGGACTACTCCTGGGCCAGGAAAGTGGAGCGTGAAACACACCAAATGGAAACAAATCTTCGAGAGGAAAACAGGTAGGATGGAAAGGTTTTAAGGTTTACTATTCATATTTTTGTCCTTCGTCCTTTAGACATAACCTTATGTAGCTTTACTACCTTTTCTTGCCATTCATGCAAAGGAAACACCTATCAGAGCCCTACATATACTGAAGGCACACCAGGGCCACCAGGCTTACCTAACACACATATGTGTTTTAGCTATCTCTCTCTCTCTATAACATCTTAGACTGTGGAGAACATCGTTACCTAAGTCCCAAGCCTGTCATTCCATAAATATCATCTTGTATTCTTTTTTTTTTTGTTTTTTTAAATCCAGACCCAGTCGGAATATGCTTAGCTCCTCAACTCATTTTATAGTGCTGAGGTATATTACCAGCTCATGTGACCCTTCCTTCCCATATCCTGACATATAGAGCTATGTCTTCTTACTAAGATATCTGGTATAGATTCTACTAAATTTCTCACTGATCTACAGTTTGTCTTCAGCAGTAAGATCCAGCTCTGTATTTTGTATATCTACCATCACCGTGGCCCAGAATCACCTACCAAACATCCACAATACCACACCAACCTTCCTTCCCCTTTGACAGACCCTTATCAAAAATGAAGTTCCCACCAGAATTGCAGTCTCTCATCCATATCACCTCACCCTACTCTTCTTCCTGTCCACTCTGTTCCTAAGCCAGCATTGCCCTTCCACCCCCAAACTCTGTTATGAAACCCGAGATCCAAATAATTTTTCATCTTAGAGACACTGCTTTGGAAAGACCTCCCCTGAAATGACACCTCCTTAAGCACTTTGTAATTTTACTAATAAAACAGAACCTTCTGCAACTGAAGGAGCTTCTATCCCCAGTGGCCCGTCAAAAAAATCAAAGTCAATTAATCTAAACATTTTGGGCCCAATTTACAAACTGAATTTTGCATTACATGAAGTTGTCCCACATTAGAGTTACTTACCTACTCCAAAATGCAATTCACAAATCTACAGGTGGAGATCTGCACTGCTGCCTGTGTCCTGTGGAGATCTAATCACAGTGGTGAGGATCTTTGCACATATAGGTGTATGTTTTTGTGGTATATGTGTGAGGGACAAGATGGAGTTGTGGGAAATGGGGAATAATTACTGCAAAATGGGTGAGGTTAAGGGAAAATTAGGAAGGGGTTAGGGAAAAGGTTCTGAATTTATTCGTACAAAACCTTAGAAATTCAGCAGTCATAGAGTTATTTCAAGGAACTACAATTTGCCCGGCAAGGTAACTGTAACTCACGCCCCCTCTTTATTTTATTTTTTTATCTTTCTTTCTGGTACTCGGCTGAAGCCGAGTCTCAAGATGGCTGCCAACACTTCCTGTCTGAAGTATTGGCAGCCAGTCAGACCTTTGTAGATCTCTGCATGAGCTTGTTATTATTCGTGAATCCTTCGCGCCTCTATATATCTATATTTCTTTTTCTTTTAATATCTGAAAAACTACTGAACGGATTTATATCATACAATAAAAAGGCTTCTTTCTGGACCAAAAGCTACCGTTCTGCCAGATTTGGTGTAATTCCATCCAGCAGTTCAGGCTGTAGTTGTGTTCAAAATCCTTATGGGAGTTATAATGGGAAATGCACTTTCTTGACCCCCTTCCCCCACCTTTTTCTCGGCCACGCTTGACAGATCACCCCGAAATGTCCCATGCATAACAAGATTCTTGGGAACACTTTGTTTGGAAAATTTCGTGAGGATACGGCAAACGGCGGCAAAGATATAGGCAAGTCAAAAAACACTTTTTCTATGGGAACATAGTCCTAACTATAACTACTTACTGGTGACTGCCAATAGGTAATATCTATCTATCTGTGTGTCTGTCTCTCTGTCTCTGTCTGTCTGTCTTTCTGTCTGTCTTTCTGTCTATCGAGATGTATGTGTGTATATATATATATATATGTGTGTGTGTGTGTGTGTGTGTGTATGTATGTATATATGTATATATATATATATATATATATAATCTACACACACATAGATATATCTATATATGTATAGTATTGTATTGTAATAGTATTTATATAGCGCATACTACCCCTGACGAGGCATCAAAGCGCTTTTTGGCGAGTAGCACGCTACTCCGGAACCCAAAAGGAATTAGTGGTGGATTAGTATAGGGAAATATGAGTACAGTTTTAGTATTATTAAGAGTTAATTTGAGGTGCAGATATGTGAGTTTGTTAGTTGGATTGACTGGAGTAATAGAAGTGTGGAGGAGGGAAGAATCCAGAAGTGTTAATTGGGAGTTTATGGTAATAGGATTTAGGCTTGGGGTGAGTGAAGGAGGGATGGAGGAGGGAAGAGTCAGTGGAAAGGGTTAGGGAGATCATAGCAGCAGGATGAGATAAATTAGGGAGAATTTAGTAGGGTTGTTTGGAAGATCATGGTAGTAAAGTGAGGTTTTGGGTGCGTTAGATGTGGAAGAGGAGGGAAAAGTTTAGGCAGGGTTATTTAGGAGACGAAAGTAGTAGAATGGGTTTTGGATGAGTCAGAGTGGGGATGGAGGATAGATTGATAGAGACATGATATATGGTGATGGGTAGGCAAAGTGTGATATAAAATTAGAGCAGGGATTCATAAGAATCTTATATAACAACTTATCTAGGAGTTATGCAATGGCCTACGAACATGTTAAGCATAGAATAACATACACACACACATATATATATATATATATATATATATATATATATATATATATATATATATATACATACATATACATATTTAAACCATGAGTAAATACACATTAGTTAACCAGCTTTAAAGAGTATGTGTGTAGTTTATTGTTATGACATAGTAGCGTTACATATTTTGTAAAGAACTATATATAACTAGAATATACACATAAACAGATAAAAAATATTTATCAACATAGGCATAGGCAGTCCATAGCTGTTTGAATATGGTGGTTATGAAGGAAAGAGCCAACTATATGCACACCAGGAGTGGCTCGCAGTGCTAAATGAGGGCAGGGCGGTGCGAGCGCCAGGAAGGGGTTGCGGGGGGGGATTATTAAAAAAAAAATTAAAACTTAACTCTACCATCGCCGCTGTCACCATCGCTCTGCTCCTCTCCTGCGCAGACAGGCTGCAGGCACAGGCTCCCAGCCTGCCCTGCGGCCAGTCCTGACACTGCTCAGAGCAGCATTAGGATTGGCTAGGAGCGCCCAACCAGGAAGCTCCCAGGCAGACTGGCAGCCTGTGCCTGCTCTCTCCAGCCGGCAACACAGTGCGGGGCTGGAGAGAGCCTACTTCGCATGTGTGTTTGGCCAGCCTGAGACGGCCAGCCAAACATACATGCGCAGTGAGGGGGAGTGCTGTGCATTCCCCCCCCCAGTGCTTGTCACAGCCTGTGGCACAGTTTATTATCGTTTTTTGGTTAAAGGTTTGTATTAGGGTGTGTGTGGGGGGGGGTGATGCTCCTCTGCCCTACCGGAAGAGCCACCCCTGATGCACATATATATAAAATCTACTGCTGATAGCCAGTTGGTCGTTATAGTTATGACCTGGTTACCACAGGAAAGGTATTTTTTGTTTTGCCTATAACTATGGTGTGGTTTGACGAATCTTCACAAGATTTTGAGAACTAGCTTGTCACTCACTACTGCTGCTGATTAGAAAGTGTCAGGGAGATTCGTTAAGTGGGCTGAGAAAAAAGGGGTGGATCCCAAAACTTGTATTCCCATGCAGTTTCCCACAGGGATTTTGGACATAGCTACAGCTAGAACAGCTGGACGGAATTACACAAAATTTGCCAGTAAGCTGGGTCTTGGTCCAGAAAGAGTGCTTGTTGTAATTTGGTATAAATCCGTTCAGTAGTTTTGGAGCTATTAAATGAAAAAGAAATATAGATGCTTTTGGACGTGGATCCGGGAAAAAACATGGCCCCGGTTGGCTGGCCCCAGTGTAAAATTGCAAATCCAATGGGGAAAAAAACCCACACACCCACCAAAACGCACCAAAAAAACTCTGCACACAGCCAAAGGGCCATGTGCGGCACAGGTCGGTTCCATGCGGGGGGTGTTGGCTGCTGCTGCCAATAGTGGTGGTTGTATTAAAATACAGTAATTATACATTACGTTCCGTTAAAAAAAAAAACACATTCCCTGAAAAAAAAACAAAGGTTATAGGGACGTTATAGTTAGGTTGACATTTTATCCTCACAAAACCATGGAAATTCAGCATTTATAGTTATACTGATCTGAAGAAACTATAACTCATGCCATTAAGTAACTTTAGGCCATGAGTTATAGTTTCATAACATAAGTATAACTATAACTGCTGAGTTTCTATGGGTTTTTATGAGTAAAACGTGAATCTAACTAGAACGTCCCTGTAACCTTTTAATTTTTTTTCATTTTTTTTTTTCAGTGAATACAACTAATAATATATACAATAATAGTGCTAAAAATGTATTATAATTATTGATTTTATTTATAAAGCTAATAATACTCTGTGAAACTGAATGGGATCAGGATTTGTGACTTGTTATGGCTTGAGCCACTGTATTAGGCGAAGTGGCTCCCCGTTGCATGTCAGTGCCTTAATAAATCATGCAAATTTGTGATGTTATTCTCTGGGAAAAGAGGTTTAGGCCTGTTTGAGGAAAATTTAGGACTATTGCACCAGTAGCTTTTAGTAATTAGCATCAATCGGATATGGTCATTCACTTATAAAATACCTGTGTCCACGAAAACAAAATAATTTCTGATCCCTGAATCAAGAAAGCGCGAAGAGATGTTCTCATTATTCTCCCCCCCCGGACTACATTTCCTTCCAAATCTGGGTCGGCCACTTTCCTCCTCTACTCCCAGGGTTAGTCGATTACTCTTACCAGCTGCTTGCAATGTTTCTGCACCTGCTCTCAGAGCCCCAAGTGCCAAGAAACTAGCATGATCTGATAGCTGTAGAGTCCACGAACATCAGGCAATCCAATGGCTGCAGGTTGTGGTGAGGTTGCTTTCTCCACGCCCTGGTGTGTAGTGTGTGTGTTAGATTTACATGCTGTGCATGCCAATGTCTGCTTGTGGATGAGGCTGAAGTCCTACTTCTATCAGTGCCCCGGGGGTGAACAAGACCTCAGCCTGAAGGTCTGAACTTTTCTCTTTAATTTGAGCTTTAATTCCAAACATGCTTTCTTTGTTTTAATGGTAGCTCACATTTTATTTCCTTTATTTGTATTCTAATTAATTTAATTAACAGCTTTTGTGTTTATTGTAGCTGTAATCTAGGGTTGACCTCTTTCATTGTAGCTGCAACTCATAGGTAACATCATTTATTTTAGCTATGAGTTATGGTTTCTACTCCTTATTCTTGTTGTAATGCACAATATTTCCCATGTTTTTAGCTTTATTCTACAACTTCTGTTCTTTGCCCCCATTCTATCTGTAGGTCACAGTTTTCCCTTTTATTTTGGCCGTAATTCATTACTAACTTCTTTCTCTAGCTGTCTGTAAATCACAACATCTCTCCTTTCCTTTAGCTTAAATTAACAGCTTCTCTTTTTCATCCTAGCAGCTATTCAGTATGATTGTATTTAACAGCTTCTCCCCTTTATTTATTTTAGCTGTAATTCACACATCTTTCTTTTACTCTAGCTACGATTTAAAGTTTCTCCCCTTTAGTTGAACAGTATTTCACAGCTTCTCTCCTTTTTCTAGATGTCTTTCGCAGCTTTACTTTTCTGTGGTGTTAAGTTCCTAGTATTTACACTGCCCTTGATTTGCTTCTCTCCCGCATTTACTATTTTATTATGAAGGAAACACCAGCTCGCATCAGAGAGGGACCGTCGGAGGCTTCTGCGGCACTGTTTTGTGGCATGGCAGCTGTGGTGTCGCTCCGAGGTGGATCGCAGGGAGCTGGAAGCCAAGAAGGAGGCGACCAAGAGAAAGATGGCTGCGCTACTGGAGGCGGCTTCTTCTTCTGCGCCCCCGTCTCATGCACCCTTGGGACCAGAGAATGACCTCATTAAGATGGGGCCTGAGACGATGCCTGTGGTAAACCATTAGTTATTCTTTTCATTTGTCAGCTAAACAGTACTTGGAAAAGATTCAAATGTACTGTGAGGCCACATGGCAAAATAACCCAGTCACACTGAACTAGCTACAAGGTATGGCTAGTGGCTCGTAGAAGATAGGAACACATTTCACTTCCAAAGAGCATACAGACCTCTAACACATTACATCATTGTGAAGTAGACATATATCCTAAATTATTTTTTCCTTTACATACTAAAATCAAATTGACAGGATTGTCTGTCAGTGTATCAGTTCAGGCAAGATGGATTCACCATATCTGTCCTCAGATTCACATGTGTGTATCATGCACATATGGTAAGCATGGTCTGCAACCAGGAAGGTGCTGAAATATATTTACAAATTCTAAATTATTTTTTTCTGAAAGGAGTACTAGGCTAACTGAAACTTTTGCTCATTATTTCTCAGTTTGCTTCAGAACTTATCAGGAGGAAATGCTCAAAAGAATAACACAGTCTTTATGACATGCTATGTCAAATGCATCTTTATTTCATATACTTCATTTTTTATTTTAATTCATCTTGTTGTTTTTGTGTCTACGTAGAATTTGTGCAGATTAGGCCGCCAGCCATTTTAGTGTCATCTAAAGATTGAAAGGTGCTTTACCCTGTTGCTGGTTCCTTGGGGCAGTGGAGGGCTTCTGGTTGCAGCTGTGTGGTGCAGATAGCTGCAATTTTGGTGGGACATGAGGAGGGAGCTACGTGCACTGTGACCACAAAAGACCGAGCACCACTGAGTAGCATAACATCTCTGTGTCGTTGCAGTCGGGAGCTGCCATTCTTTCCTGTGTAAGGAGCGTGCCTACACTACTTTCTACCCAAGCTCCACACCTACGTATTTGAATAGGTTTGTAATGGAACAAAATGGGTGTATAATCACTAAGGAAAGAAAGAGATGGGTAATTTGTGTGAGGAGTATAGGAGTCCATACTGAAGGAGTGATAGTCTCTGAGGAGAATGGCGGTGCAGATTGGTCAGTTCTCAGGGGAGTGAGAAAAGATAGTTTGTGAAGAGAGTGAAAATGGTCTAGCTCTGCCCAGGAACAGCAAAGATGGAGGTCAGTCCTGTCTTTGAATAGGGTCATGTTCTGCATTTTTGAGAGGAGAGAGGCACAATAGCCGAAGAATGGAAAAAAGGAGATGCAGGAATGTTCAGTACATGCAAGCAAAGAAATGTGTTCGTAACTCCTAAGTAAAAGCCTACACTTTTTCAGTAGGAGTAAGCAAGTGGTCTCTGCATAGTAGTAGGTTGGTTGCATTTTGGCTAGGTTAGGCTAAACCTATTGAAGAAGTGTTAACAGGAAATTAGCTATGTGGAAATATGAGTTGCAATTTGGTTTGTCTCGCTACTCTGTCATGATATTGGATGTGTATTTCCTGCCCACATGTGGTTACCAGAGAAGTCGGAAGGCTTCCATAGCTGGATTGGAAAATAGCTATGCAACTAGGGTGCAGTAAATGCCGGGCACTAGACTCCTAAACCAACTTCAAGATACTTTGCTCTTGGAGGCTGAGGCTGTCCTTCAGACAAAGGAATATGGCCTCTGTAACTAAGGACATATCTTTGTACACATTGACTTTCTCCTCCTCCTCCTCCTCCTCCTCTGCTGGTCTTCTCCATCCTGTTCCTAAATCACCTCATTGTCCCTTGAGGTCCTCCTCACCACCCTCCTTCCAGTTCTCCTCTCTGTCCTTCTGCTCATTATCATAATTTGCCTGGTCCTCCCCCCCCTTCGTCCTGATCGTGCGTCTCATTTTGTCTTTTCTCTAATGCCTCTGCTGGTCCTCTTCCTGGCCCTAGAACTGTCCTGATAGTCCTGTTCATCTTTCCTCGTGGTCATGATCCTTGCTCTCCTAGACCTTCATGTGCCTTCGGATCCCGGTCCCCTAGCTCTACCCATCTTCCTGGTTCTCATTCCCCTGGTCCATGTCGTCCTCCTCATCCTTCTGGTCTGCGTCTTGGTCCTTTCTTTGTCCTCCACCTTCTGGTCCTGAACTTGTCGTCCTGGTCCTGATCCTCCTCATCTTCTTGGTACTTTTCCTCCTGGACACTTGAGCCTCATGTCTTTTTGTGTTGATACTCCTCAAAATCCGGGTGTTTTGGTTCTGCTCCTGAGCCTCCTGCACATGGTCCACCTGGAACTGGTAGTGGTTCTACTGGCTATGGCCCTTTTAGACCTGGGTCTCCTGGTCTTGGACCACCTGGTCTTGCCCCCCTTGTTCTCCTTGTCATTGTCCTTCTTACCCTAGTCCTTCTCCTTTTGATCCTGGACCTTTTGGGCTTCCTGGGTTTGGTCCACCTGGTGCTCATCCTCATGATTCCCTGATGGTGCTGGCCTTTTTGCCCCTCTTCCTGGTTTTCCTGGTGTTGGCACTCATTGTTATGGATGCTCTTCTCACCCAACAATAAAATACATTCACTGTAAATGTTTTTTTACGCAAGAACTAGATTGAATGACCTAGTTCTGTGCTGTTTTGGAGAAAAAGTGTTGCCTATAGCTACATCAGTATTTTATTTTTCGAAAACATGACACTTGCCTACTGTCAGACTAAGTGCTCATTTAATATTATATGGGATAGTTGAGAGTATGAGGCAGCAGGCTATTTTATCAGTCAGTTCTGTTTTTTTCAAATTTTCTGTCAGGTTGTAGTCTGTTCTGTCAATCAGGTGTGTTCTTGTATTGTCACTGAAACTTACAGTATCACTCCACAACATCTCCAGGTTTTGCTCTCCTCAAAAAACAACCTTCAACTGCTTTACAAAAGGCTGTCAAAAGAGCCTCCGCATTCTGACCCATAGGATGTTGTCTCCTGACCATGCACACATTTCTTGTACTGTACACAACAGTCAATCATACTCAATCACAACATCTATTATATAAATATGCCGCAAGAACACATAATGCACATTTTATGCAACTCAGCAGAGACTACATGTGCATCAGCTGTCTGTTCATGTCTAAAGGACATGATATAGCTGAAATGAGCATGCTGTTTGTTGACATTTCAATTCATGGTATTGACCATCAGATGTTTATTTGTTCATGCACAGAGAAGAAAGGAAGATTTGACAAGGTTTAGAAATCAATATAATTGAAATTGCTCATGAAATAAGTTAACAATGAGGGTAGTTACAGAAGCCCCTTAAAGGCAAAGTCAATGTCAAAAGCAAATTGTTCCTAGAGCATTATTTGCCCCTTTCTATTGTTTTGCATTGCAGATTGATTGGTGTGCCGCTGGAGATGGGCAAAGTGGACCACCTCCTTCAGATGAAAATGTGAAATCTGGTGCCAGTCATTCCAGAGCTGTCCCATCCAAGATGCCAAAGCATGCTTGGCAGGTCACCCTTCGGCATGCTGCCCTCACTGCTGAAGAGCGTGCTCAGTACCAAAGCCCAGCCCCGGCCCTGTCACCACTTCTTCCAAATAGTCAACGTCTCAAGAGTCCCACCTGGAAACGTCTTCCTAATACCGGCGAAATCTTTGACAACCGCCATGCTGTCCAGCAACAGCTCCTGGAGGAGCAGCGGCGCCAGCTTGTGGAGCAGAGGGAGATGATTTTGGAACTGAAGGAGAACCAGCGGTTGATCCTGTTAAAGAATGAGGCGGACCGTGCCACCGCGATCACAAAGGAGCTAAACCAGCCAATTGCGAAAGCGAAGGACAAACTCAAGAAAGACCAGGAAGGCCCTATGACACAAGATCCAACAGCTGCAAGGAAGAGGGGATCTCTTAGGTAACTTCCTTTACTATTATTTAAGAAGTTGATGGTAGTTATGGGGTGCTGTGCTAAAACATGTTCCTACATACTGTAGTTTCACTTTTTTCTGCCCTAAAGAGTGTCTTTCCCTTTAAATTAGTACTGAGTATTCAGCAGATGTTCTATGAAGAAATAATTTTGTTTTGCATCTTAAACACTTCCCTTTTAAACTACATCGTTTAACCTCCCAACTTGACTTTGAACAACTTGCTTGCCTTTAAGTTTCAAATATGTATTTTATTTAAAATTAAGAGTGTATGGGGGATTATGTGGCATTTGGAGTGTGTCGTGCCCGCTCTATTTAGAATATGTACCTGTGCACTCTAAATAGGGCGGACAGGGCATTTAGTAATCTTTTGCAGATGTTCTTCATCCTTCCTCTAAATCCTAAACAGCCCCCAATGCCCGATATGTCAGATTTGTCCATTCCTGGAAACAGCAAGAGTCTTGCTCTCTACAGTTGTGACGTCTGCTCGGGGCATCTTAAGGATTTTGGGGGCCCTGGCCAAACTTATTTTGGGGCCCCTGTTCAGAAAAGCTTTGAACTTATGATCCAGGTTGAGCTCTTTCTTGCCCTCTTGGCCAGCTCACTGGCGCACATCCAAATTCTAAATGTGTTTACATCTAATATTCAGGGCTAGTGACTTTTGTTTCCAATATTGTAAAACAGCAGCAGCAGCTCACTAATGTTACTGCAAATAATCTGCTACGCCCTCCCATTTCTCATATGTGAGGTCCAGTTTTGATCCTAAAGAACTTTTTCATGGATGTGGCATGAAACATAAACACAACATTTCTCTGTAAAATGTCTGTAATAGACTGTCACACATCGCCCACATTAAAAATACATTTAAGGAAAACTGTATTTAAAATATGTCTAAGAACTATTCAAGGTAATCGGGGCGAGATTCTCTGCAGAACAGAGCTGACTCTATCAGAGGGCCCCTGAAAGGCCGAGAGCCCGCCTTGGCCAAGCCTTAAACGTCTCTGCCGCTGCTGCGTTTGGGGCGCGCATCTCTCCTGCTGCTAGGGCAGGATGTAGTCCAACACGGAGATGAGGGCAGCAGTAAAGCTGCCTATTTGATGTTGTTTGATTTAAGGCAATATTATTATCATGTATTACTTGCCAATAAACCAACGAAACAATGCAGTTTTGTAGAAAATGTGAGCAAATTTCCCTATTTTCATGAATATCCTAAGTGTACCTCAGATATATTTGTGGAGATGCTCTAATAAAAGCTTTACTTTTGATGAAAATGGATAAATATCTTGTATAGCTGACTACCAAGACTGAGGATACATATTTTATCAACTTCAGTGTGTAAAAGAAAAGACCAAACAATCAAGTGAGCAAACACTTTTGTAGTTAAAAGGGTGATGTGCTCTTGGCTGATGTTACAGGCGATTATTTTGAGGACAGTTACCGGCGTGAATTTGGATATTTATAATGGAGAGAATTTTTTCACAGTTGATATTGCATAAAAAGTTGGAGATGCATTCTGTCCATGGGTGACCACTGACCCACTATTTGTAATTGACTTATGGCTGCTCCTTGATACCATCTTGAAAACATTTGATACCATTGTTTTTGACTTTGATGTGAGTTTATTAATTTGTGTTATTTCTCATTGTATGGACTTGTCTATATGATTACTTTGCAAAGTGTTTAGAACGTAATATCAGTACTTCCCAGAATGCATAGGGTAACTTATTCCATGTGCCTTCTGGGGGATGGTGGTATAACAACATGGATGACTTATTTGCTCAAGCCTAGATAATGTTGCTCAAAGTAATTTTAAGCAGCTTTCCTGTTATCATGTTACTGTTATGTGAAGGAGAAATTATTACTGGCTTTAAGAAGCAAGTGCCAGTGTCAAATTGCAGAAGCAAACCTTAACTGTTTGGAAAGTGTGAAATGGTAATATGTGTTTCTACAATGGTTTTGACTAACCTTGGTGTAACAAAGTGCCCATCTTTGAAGGGTTATGTTGCCCACGTGATCCATTGGAAGTTACAAAACCAGTTACACTAAAAACACAATTGTTTTATAATTTTAGATATGTTTATATAAACATTGGATTTATTTCAGCCATCGCGATATTACAGTGGACTAGATTAATGGATTTGGAGCCGGCAGCTGCAATCTAGACGGGAGCATTCACTTTAAAGAGTGAGCAATTCAACGGAGGACAAAGTGAGGCTTCCACCATCAACCCAACACCATTCAGACTAGTGGGGCTGTCATTGCGCACTAGACTTTGGACCACAGTGGCACTGTGTCAGCTGGCAGTGATAACGGATAGGTGGGCAACCCTGTGATGAACATTGAGGGCCCCGTGAACCCCTCCAAGGTCCAGACTTCAGTACAACAGCAGGATGAGCGTTGGATGGCTTAGGCAGCTTTTAACATGGGGAGCAGAGCAAGGGCGCACAAGGATTGACATGGTCCCTTCCCTTGTTTAAATACAAAGGAACAGAGGTACACTGGGAAATGGAGAGGTGGTGAAGTTTAGCATAAATGTGTGCACTTGTGGACAAGCCTGTCTGTGATCGGGAGAACAGTAGCAGGCTGGTCCCTCTGAGATTCCTCCATGTGTTTCAGTGATGGGGGTCAGTGTAACACATTGGCTGTCTTCAGCTTTAAAGACTCTGCAGAAGTCTGAGAGGAAAGGTGCAGGGATCTTGGGTCAATCTGAGTAGCTGAGGATTGGATAAATTGGGCCCAAGCAAGAATGTGTCACCCAAGGCATGCACGATTCAAGCTAATAGAATTAAGCAAAATATATCCAAGGTATATCTTGGTCTGAAATTGTTGCATAAATGTGACCCGGAATGTTCATCAAATTGCCTCTGATGTGGATTAGAGGAGGCACTCGTATGCTATGGACATGTTGTTACATATGGAAAGTTGGCAGCATGTGACATGTTCATATAAAAAATATCACAACGAGAAAGTTAGTAGCATTTGCACTGTTGTTCAAGCGATTGATAATGAGCTACCGGATGGATAATACCATCCCACCGGACAACCGATGGTACATAGGATGGCCTAAAGATGCGACGCTTAAAGCTACTCCTTCTGATGAGTGAGTAGCAGCGCCAATAGTAACAGACCCGCGCATAGTACCTGGTGTTTCTGGATGTTCTCTTGAGTCATTGACCTATATTCTGAGCACTGCTGCAGTTGTATACTGTGTTAGCTCCACTCAATAGAAATCAAGCAACATTGTTACTGTCTAAAAATTAAATTGAGGTTAATTGAAATAAACTAATGGTGACTCTGTGCTCTTTTCATTTGAGTCCTGGTGGTGGCATGCTGGTGGTGGACGTATATGGATTGGTAACTATGGGACACAGATATGAGAGACAGAAGTGTAGACACATCTATGGGCATCAGAGATATTAAGGAACAAGTATATGGAATAGCGATACAGTCTATTGCATGTCCCTCGGCCAAGATTGACAAAAATAAGATGGCAGCCAGCTTGGAAGTGCCCTTACAGCACAGACCAGCATTGAAAACAAGAACAGTGCTGTGGGGTGTGAGGCCAGTGCAAGGAGTGTGCCATCGGGTCTGCAGGGGAATACTGTGGCTTCTACCTGCTGCTTTCTGGCAGCACCAGCGGTTTATTGGGACAAACCTGAAAGATACGGCCTGCTAGGAACTGGACCCAGGGTAATGAGCTGCATGGCAGAGCAATGACTTGTGACAATGAGGAGCTGTGGGATGGCAGCTCTTTCGTTAGCATACAGCTCAGGAACATTGTAGCACTCATGTTGTGATGATGATGCAGGGTTTAACCTGTTTGAACATTTGGACACAGAAAGTTGTGGGTTCTTTCCTGATGCTAATTTGTAGGTTTGCACACTGATGGGGAGGACAAGCACGGAACTGCATGAATGTATTTATTTGTTTTAGTTTGCTGCTTTAAAGCTTTTCCATCTATTGCATGTGCCCAGTTTCTTTTATATGGTATAGGGATGTTGGGGGTTGTTGGGAGCTCCTTTCTTTTTCAAATGTGATTGTGGGTTTAGAGCAAGTATGTTTAGTACTGGAATGTGTATTTTTATTGCAAGTACTTTGTTGCTGCCCTGTGTTGGGAATCCTCTGATTGGCTGGAGGTGGGGCAAAACTTTAATTAGATGTTGACCTGAATGGAAGGGTCACTGAATGTAGATTTTTCTAGTGAACTATGAAGGTAAGTCTGTTGTTCTGTTGTATCCGCCTTGATAGTCATAAACAGATCAGGGTTTTCTGTCACTGCTTTGTTTATGTGGTATCCGTCTTTCTAGCTAGAAAGCTATTGCATTTCATTTTCTTGTGTGTCTTCTTGAATGAACATTTCATTGTTCCTGTACCTTTCTGGGAGGGAAGCTGATCCATTGATTTGAATTTGTTATGCATGATTACAGTAGGCCAGTTGTAGTAATGATGATACCAGATGAGTTATTTGTACTTGTCCTCTTGTTGTTTATTTGTAAGGTGGATGGTTTGCGGTAATGTCTGTAGTTTTGTGCCCTGGCTGTGAGATTTATGGTGGTTTGTGCTGTGAAGCTGTAGATATTGTCATCTGCAGTTGTCCTCTGTATTAGCTATAGTTAGGTTTGATGGTCTGCTGTAATCTCAGGTCCTGGGTGTGTGGGTGATGATAGAGTATTCTGTGATTCTGTAGGTGATCTTTCTGTGTTCTTTGTAGTTAAGGTGGACATT
The DNA here is from genome assembly GCF_031143425.1 of Pleurodeles waltl. Classification (NCBI taxonomy): domain Eukaryota; kingdom Metazoa; phylum Chordata; class Amphibia; order Caudata; family Salamandridae; genus Pleurodeles; species Pleurodeles waltl. The sequence continues at coordinate 1,483,241,750 of NC_090447.1, read as the reverse complement.
TTATTGTCATCTCATGTCTTTGCTGTGAGAGTGGTGATGGTGTGTGCTGTGGTGCTGTAGATCAGTGGTTCCCAACCTTTTGACTTCTGTGAACCCCCACTTTATCATTAGTGGATCCCAGGGACCCCCACTGAATCATTATTGGAATCCAGGGACCCCCCACTGAGCCAGTACTGAAAGCTGGGGACCTAATCTGTTAATATTATTTAATTTTCTAAGCAGTCGCGGACTGTAGAGGAGGCTTCACAGATCACTGGTTGGGAACCACTGCAATAGATCTGTATTTGTCCTCCGGATTGTTTTTATTTAAAGTGGATGGTTTGCTGTAATCTTATGGCTGAGCTATGAGAGGAGTGTGCTATGTTGCCGTAGATAATCTGTGGTTGTCATTTGTATTGCGTAATGTTAAGGTGGTTGGGTTGCTGTAATCGCACGTCCGGGCTGTGTGAATGATGGAGCGTGTTGTGTTGATGTGCAGCAGTGCACACCATGAACTGGTGGAAGTCAGAGGCTGTATAATGAAGAGCGTCACTACCTGGTGGATCATGCTGTTGCAATGTAGTTGGAACTAAAAACAGACTCATCTGTGTGACTGGAGCTCACATGTTTACAAGGGCTTCCAGCTTGCCTTTAGTGCCCTCTAATCCTCCAGCAGCGAATAGCCATTTAGGGGTTTCCCCCTTGGACAATATTTATTAAATATATCATTTCTTCGGATCATTGAGTAAAGATGAGTAATCAGTTACTCTATTGGACATACATAAGTATCATGTAATATGTTACTGAATATGTTTTCATAGCGTGCCTTTCATTTTTAACCCTATTTCAGTGTACATCAGTGAGACTCAGTAGTTGCATGTGTTGTTCTCCTTGTATAGTGAAATGTTCACATTCACACATGCTCCCCCATTGTAAGCATGCTGGGAGACATTTTGCTTGCCAGAGTGGAACATTGTACTAGACTGACCAATTTGTCTCTGATGTAGAGTAATGATATACATCACTGTCCTGTGAACTGTTTGCTAACTCTCCGATGGCTATTTCTGTTTTCACAGTTCTCCTGGGACTTCCTTTGGTGCGGGGAACGCTGGCCAAGCTGATAATCAAAGTGTCCTGTCTACCTCCAGGAGGACTACGGGCCACCCTGGATCACCCCACCCCATGGTCAAAGGTAATTCTTCATAACAGTTCTTCATCTGTGCTAACCACCTTCCTCAAGGTTTCAGACACTAGGACAGCATTTACAAGACCAAGTGGTAATAGTTCTTCTGACGCAAGAAGTCATGAGATCAGAGATCACGTCTGCAGGGCTGACTAGAGGTTAGGACTAGGATGTTTCTTGGGAAGCCTTGAAATACCCTGGTGGAAGTGAGTACACTGACACTGCAAGAGCCTTTCTCTAATAGCTAAAGGAACTGCAAGTTTGTTGTGGACAACAAAGTCAGTCAGTTGTAATCCTTCATTGTGAAATATGAAGGTGGCGGAAACACAGAGTAAATCGAGGAGGACATCCTCAGAAAGTGGTTCTCCAGGCCCTGCAAGGCAACTATCCTGGTGGCACAAGGGATTTAGGGATAGTATTGTTAGATCGAAAGAGCCTGCAAACGACTAAAAAAATGTGCTGCTGCAGGAAAGGGGATTTTAAAGACAACAGCCAATATGAGGTCTCTTAATTAGAGCATGGTAAGTTATTGGAAATCTAGAGTACCAAAATCCACATTCATACTAATTATTCCCCCTTGGTGGAGAAGGTGAATCATGAGGTGCTTCATCAGGTCAATGTTATATGGGTTGCTCTTAAACCTTCACATGAAGTGCGCTCATAGTTGTGTGGAAAGGATTGTTCAGGGAATAGGCACCAATAGTCAAGGCTTTCTCTGAACACATTTGTTGGGGTACAATATTAATTTCCCCTAGCACATGCAAAATGTACAAAAATTATTTTTCGAAGGTAGCGTTTTTGGAACTGCCAGGGGGAGCCACTGTCTGGCGAGGTACTGCGCTCATGCCCCCAGAGCTGAGCGGGACCGCGTCTACTGCTCTTCGGGGATTGACGGGTACCAGCGGGCCAGCACTGTTGAGAGGTTGTGCTCACTCTGTCCAACTGTTTGCCTTTGGATACCAGCAGTGGGTTATTTCTGTGAGCCTGGATTCTTATAGGTGAGCCCTATTATCTGGATTTGGTGTGCTCCAGCCTACTTTGAGGTGGCTTTTTAGTTGAATGGGTGGAGGTGGTGGGAGCTGGCAGGGGTGGAATGTGGCCTTAGAAAAAAAAAATCAAACTCGTTTTTACAACAGTATTTCTGCTTTTCAAGTTCTCTCTGAAACTTTCCACGTTCTCATTCTAAGACAGCTGATCCTTCTCGAATTCCTTATTGGAATGGCCAAATCAACATGGCTTCTTGCGTATGGTTTCCTGTTCCTGCTGGGCAGCATACAAACAGTGATAGAATATTCATCAACTGCTTCGCAGTGTAGTTGAAGTGAGATTTTTTCGACCTGCTTACCACCCATTCATCCTTCTATTTTCTCCATAATTTTGTATTTTTTTTTTTCAAGCTCCAGTTTGCAGGTACTTTTGAAATGGTCCCAAGCGTTACTCCACAAAAGTGCACACAAAACGTGGGGGTAATGATGTTGCCTTGCATTTTTTTCTTTTGAAATGGTTACTGGAAAACCTTAAGTGAGAATGTTGGTGTTAGCCCCTAATCACTGTTTGCTGTACAAAGACTGTTCACTAAACCTGGGACTTACCTCTCATTTTCCTCAACGCTGGTAGTAGAAGATGCCTGATTTACCTGTCATTTTAGTCAACACTGGGAAGAGAAGACCCCACCTTCTGAGATATAGAGCCTTTGCCTCTCCAGAGACTTTCTCCCTGGCCTAGGACATCGCCCATGTGACCTGATTCTATGCGTTACAAGCTCCTCTCTTGTCCGCTTCAGTTTAAGAAGTGAATGTGAAAGGAGGGAGCTATTGAAGTCTCTCATCCCTCTATCCGTACACCTTCCGTCATGCCTCATTCGTTTGTACTGGACGATAAATACTTCTGTGAGACAGTGTAATTTTTAGCTCTACAACCGTGTTTGATGGCAACCTCTTCTCTGCCTCAGTTGTCAGTACACAGGAAGTATGTTGTAGGAAAGTACCATCTTGCCTGGCATGTTACCCCCATCTTTACTTGTGTATTAGTTTGTTTTTGCCTGTGTCACTGTGATCCTGCTAGCCAGGACCCCAGTGCTCCTAGTTTGTGGCCTATATGTGTTCCCTGTGTGGTGCCAACTGTATCACTGAGACTCTGCTAACCAGACTCTCAGTGTTTATGCTCTCTCTTCTTTTAAAATTGTCACTGCAGGCTAACGACCAATTTTACCAATTCTGATTGGCACACTGGAACACCCTTATAATTCCCTAGTATATGGTACCTAGGTGCCCAGGGTATTGGGGTTCCAGAACATCCCTATGGGGTGCAGCATTTCTTTTGCCACCCATAGGGAGCTCAGACAATTCTCTCACATGACTGCCAGTGCAGCCTGAGTGAAATAACAACCACGTTATTTCACAGCCATTTTACACTGCGCTTAAGGAACTTATAACTCACTTATATGTCTAACCCTCACTTAGTGAAGGTTAGGTGCAAAGTTACTAAGTGTGAGGGCACCCTGGCACTAGCCAAGGTGCCCCCACATTGTTCAGGGCAATTTCCCCGGACTTTGTGAGTCGGGGACACCATTACACTCGTGCACTACATATAGGTCAATACCTATATGAAGCTTCACAATGGTAACTCCGAATATGGCCATGTAACATGTCTAGGATCATGGAATTGTCCCCCCAAGCCAAATCTGGTATTGGGGTGCCAATCCCATGCATCACCGGGGCTCCAGCATTGACCCCGGGTACCGCCAAACTAGCTCTCTGGGGTTTTCTCTGCAGCTGCAGCCACTGCCAACCCTCAGACAGGTTTCTGCCCCCCTGGGGCCTGGGCAGCCCAGTCCCAGGAAGGCAGAACAAAGGATTTCCTATGAAAGAGGGTGTTACACCCTCTCCCTTTGGCAATAGGTGTGAAGGGCCTGGGAGGAGTAGCCTCTCCTGGCCTCTGGAAATGCTTTGAAGGGCACAGATGATGCCCTTCTGGCATAAGCCAGTCTACACCAGTTCAGGTATCCCCCAGCCCTGCTCTGGCGTGAAACTGGACAAAGGAAAGGGGAGTGACCACTCCCCTGTCCATCACCACCCCAGATGTGGTGCCCAGAGCTCCTCCAGTGTATCCCAGACCTCTGCCATCTTGAATGCAGAGGTGTGAGGGCACAATGGAGGCCTCTGAGCGGCCAGTGCCAGCAGGTGACATCAGAGACACCTCCTGATAGGTGCTTACCTGGTTAGGTGGCCAATCCTCCTCTGAGGGCTATTTAGGGTCTCTCCTGTGGGTTTATCTTCAGATAACGAATGCAAGAGCTCACCAGAGTTCCTCTGCATCTCTCTCTTCGAGTTCTGCCAAGGATCGACTGATGACTGCTCCAGGACGCCTGCAAAACCGCAACAAAGTAGCAAGACGACTACCAGCACCATTGTAACGCCTAATCCTGCCGGCTTTCTCGATTTGTTTCCTGGTGGTGCATGCTCTGAGGGCTGTCTGCCTTCACCCTGCACTGGAAGCCAAGAAGAAATCTCCCGTGGGTCGACGGAATCTTCCCCCTGCTAAGGCAGGCACCAAACTTCTGCATCACCGGTCCTCTGGGTCCCCTTTCATCTTGACGAGCCTGGTCCCTGGAACACAGTAGCTGGATCCAAGTGACCCCGACAGTCCAGTGGTCCTTATGTCCAAATTTGGTGGAAGTAAGTCCTTGCCTCCCCACGCCAGACAGTAATCCTGTGTACAGCGTGATCTGCAGCTATTAGGGCTTCTGTGCACTTTTGTAAGGAATCCTTTGTGCACAGCACAGCCCACGTCCCCAGCACTCCGTCCTGCATTGCTCAACTTGCTGAGTTGACCACCCACTTTGTGGGACCCTCTTTTGTAGTGTTGAGACAACCGCTGTGCTCAGATTTCTTTAACGCCTGTTCAAGTGCTTCTGCGGGTGCTGCCCGCTTCTGCGTGGGCTCTCTGTACTGCTGAGTGCCCCCTCTGTCTCCTCCTCCACGGGGCGACCTCCTGGTCCTTCCTGGGCCCAAACAGCACCCATTTTCTGCAACGTGACTCTTACAGCTAGCAAGGCTTGTTTGCTGTCTTTCTGCGTGGAAACAACTCTGCATCCTTCAGCACGCCATGGGACATCTCTTGTGCAAAGGAGAAGTTCCTGGCATCTTCCGTTGTTGCAGAATCTTCAGCTTCTTCCACCAGGAGGCAGCCCTTTTGCACCTTCATCTGCGGTTTAGTGGGCTCCTTCCCCCCCCCCTGGACACTTGCGTGACTCTTGGACTTGGTCCCCTTCCTTTGCAAGTCCTCAGGTCCAGGAATCCCAGTGCTTTGCAGTCAGTTGTTGCCTTTGCAGAATCTCCTATCACGACTTTAGAGTGTTTCTGGGGAAGTAGGGTAACTTTACTCCTACTTTTCAGGGTCTTGGGGTGGGGTATCTTGGACACCATTAGTGTTTTCTTACACTCCCTCTACACAATACACTAGGCCTGGGGTCCATTCGTGGTTCGCATTCCACTTTTAGAGTATTATGGTTTGTGTTGCCCCTAGGCCTATTGCATCCTATTGTATTCTACATTGTTTGCACTACTTTTCTAACTGTTTACTTACCTGATTTTGGTTTGTGTGTATATTTTGTGTATTTTACTTACCTCCTAAGGGAGTATGTCCTCTGAGACATTTCTGACACATTGTAACTAAAATAAAGTACCTTTATTTCCAGTAACTCTGAGTATTGTTTTTCTTATGATATAGTGCTATATGATATAAGTGGTATAGTAGGAGCTTTGCATGTCTCCTAATTCAATCTAAGCTGCTCTGCTATAGCTACCTCTATCGGCCTAAGCTGCTAGAACACTACTAATCTACTAATAAGTGATAACTGGACCTGGCACCAGGTGCAAGTACCATCAGGTACCCACTATAAGCCAGGCCAGCCTTCTACATATGTTCAGTGGTTGCTGTATTGTACATGTTGTTGGCTTCCACACCACACTTCTTGGCTGGTGAGTATAGGCTCTGAGAGAACACACCGGTGAAGCCTCTCCCGGTGCCCTCTATATTCCATCATTTTGAAGTAGGGTAGTGAGATGAAGATCTGCGAAGGGTGCAACTGCTAACATCATAATACATTGGGCGTCCTGTAGTGTGCACTGGATGTGTTCTTTTTGCGCCAGGATGCTAGCGTATTTCTATGTAGTTGTTGAACAAAGCTATGAACACTTTAGAAGTTCAGTGTACACAGTAGGTTACAGGGACACATGAATGTTGTGCTTTATGAACACCAGTGAGTAGTCACATTGGTGATATTACTTCGTTTAATTGGGCAGACGATGGGCTGTTCATTGCCTCAAGAACATTTTCTCAAGGGTTGCCCTGGAAGTTACTGTATTTTTGTATTTCTCTGAATCTTGAGGTAGAATATGGTTAATCTGCAGTGGCAAATGAATAGCATTGCTAGCTGCAAAAGAAGGCATCTTTACTGTGCTGTTCAGGAGTTTATAGGTTGGCTGTTGCGTTTGTGCCGTGGCAGGTGAGTACCGTCCTCACTTGTACAGTTGAATGTAGTGATCCTGTCGCCCTATTTTGGATAGGGCTGTTATTCTTTGAATGATGCAAAGAACAGAACTTTCCATTCCATACCTTTTCCAAGCTATGTATGTGTAAGAAATAAAATAATAAATCCATGACTAATTGGGAACATGTACAGATCAGCATTGTACAATATCCTGAAAAGTCGGGCATCTCAGGAGCCAGGAGGAATTTGAAGCAATGGGCAGGGGCGGTGTCAGTTGATGAGCAGAGATCATTCCTACTATCTAGTTCTCCATATTGAAAGGATGTAAATTACTGAAGACTTCTGGGAAGAATGTTTGACGCTAAGTGTGTATGAGACAACTCCCGTCATCTTGAATGCCTCCTCATGCCAGGCAATCAACCTGTAATTTTAGGACCAGTGTGAAGATCCAGCCCCCAGCTGGATATTCCATCCCAGGCATGATGTGGGGCTATACAAGGTATAGCTCTTTCAATGTAATTTACTATAAGCAGTTCACTCTCCCTTTTACACCTGTGTTGATTGATTGTATTGCCTTCCTTTAGCCATGCAAGAGAGAGCGGCGCACAGAGCTGAACGGAGGAAGGAACTGGAGGAGATCCGGAGAAGGCGTGAAGAGGAGAAACTGGTAAACACACCCCAAATGGGTTATTCTGAATTCAAAGATTTTTACTGTATTGAAAGTTTAGCAAGTACATTTAGCTGATGTGAAGAATTGCATGTGTCTTTTGCTGAGGGACTTCAGTAGCGCATAGAGCTTTTGATGTTAGGACCCTTTGTAGTGTAGATAATATTTTCTTTTTTAATGTGGACAAATATCCATATTTGACATACTATTCATACACTCGTTGATAAAACAAAAAACGTGAATATGTTTAGGCATGTCTTCCTCATAGCCAGTTGGGTGAAGTATGTTAAATGGAAGTCTTCTTTTGCTAGGCTCAGCTAAAGGCAGAGGAAGAGGAGCGCCAGAGGCAGGAGGCGGCAGCAAAGGAGGCGGAGCTTGAGAGGAGGCAGGAAGAGAGGAGGCTGCAAAAACAGGTCCGTACACAGCCACGCCATCACCTAGTCATTCATTTGATTCTGTTTCAATTGAATGTGACATTATGGGACATATAGGTCATGTCTGATATTATTGTAGCAGACTGCAGCTAGGGGCTGTGATCCCTTCTCCTGTAACGAGAGGAAAGGGAAAGATAAAGGGCACTTCATTCAAGTGGCACAGGCCTCTGCTATTTTTAAAGTTCACAAGATGTCTACCATATACTCTTCTTCTATGTGTGGTACAGGGAAAGCTGGAAGCCATTGTTGTCATGCAGGTGAAAAATCCACGTAAATAGCACTAGAAAACCAAGAACTGCGTATCGCATAAGTGATCATTTTCTGAAAGTGACGCTAATAATGGTATGATACTTGAAGTTAACACAGACATCTAGGGAAATCTCCTTGAGGCAACATATTAATGTGGCATTAAATATACCGATATCTGCTCAGATGCAAGATGCAACTGCGGAGTCCACATAGGTGACGATTTCTATAGCAAAGGAGTTGTAAGAGGCCCTATTAAAAACTGTAGAATACCATAAATGAAATATTTTTTCTTTGTCTCGTATTTCACTAGCCCTGTGTTGCTGCTTTACTTCTGACATGCAGAACCTAACTCAAACATCCATTTGGATAGCAGAGTTTAACTTAAGTGTGCATATATCTTGTGTTATGAGTTATTTAGTTTTGCAACTTACAAAATGGGAATTTCAAACTCCTGGCTATGTACCCGGACGTTTTATTATTCCATTTGTGGTGTTATTTTTTTGTGGGGGGAAATTTGCTCCCGGGGTGGGGAGGGGAATGGTCCATAATGTGAATCTGATGAACTCCCTCCAACACACGTTTCTAAGTATTAACAAACCTGTATATGAATGAATATTTAAACCGGTCATATGCTGCGCAAACTCATATCTTTAGTGGTAAGGTAGAAGGAAATTCCAAAATTCGAGGGACTGTAAGAAAGTTTTTTTTCAATAGGGAAAAATATTTTCTCTCCGGAGGTAAAAAAAAAAAAAAAAAAAGAAAAACAATATGCACATTTGCTAACCATTCATCCTTGTGTAAATGTGAGCCCTATACAATTACGTATGTGTGGCTACTTGTCAGTGAGTACTCTTGTAATTGTTGCAGCTTCCCCTAGCACTCTTAGAATACTTGAACAGTAACAAAATGTACATCTACACTCAGACATACATGCATAGATTTACTACTTTTTGGAAATGGAGCTGTCAGTGTTTTACATATTTAAATAGAGATATATTTTTCTCTTGTTTATGCCTGCAATGGAGCAATGGTAAAAAAAAAAATGTTAGTGCAGGCTTATTTTGATGAACTTGTTGGGAGAGTGTGTTGTGGCGCTTTAAAACCAGCTGTTATCTGAATGAGGCACTAAGAGCTTGATGCACTTCACTTCAGGGCATATTCATTGTAAAAAACCAAAGGTTAAAGTAATGTTATATTTAGGTGGATTTGTCAGTGTCAACATTAACATTTTGTAAGAAAAAAAACACAGAAACGTACTAGTTATAGTTAGCAGCGCTCCCGCCATGCACTGCTTATGACCTCACATGTGACATCACTCTTGACACCTCAAATGACATCATTGATCATGTCACTGATAACATCATCCAGTGAGTGCACATTTGTTTTACAGTTACATAGAGGCAAGTAACTACCATATTCCTTTTCTATGTCATTTTGTACATCCTGGGTGCAGCTAATGGGTGTAAGTGTTTACAAAACGTGTGTGTTTTTAGTGCACAGTAGCTGTGTAGAGGTATTGAATACGTTGTGACTGTTTGCATGCAAGAGTAGCTCTATGTGACAGCGATCGTTGACTTGTATTCTTTATGCGTCACAGAACGTTTTAGTTCTGCAGAAAAAGTTTCCAGTAGGATAAATATTCTACTAAGTAGATGCTAACTTTTGTAATCAGTCTTGAGTTATTAGAGAGCATCGTGTCAGCATGATAATTTATACTTAACATGGGAGTGTGTGTGCACTAGGTATTAACCTATGTACCTGTGCTTGTTTTGCTTTGTAAAAAGGGCTATTTGTAAAGTTTTAACCACAGTATGAAGGGTGCAGGTAGTATGATCTTTAGCACCTTCAGATCTTGGTTCTTTTGAGCAAATCATGTATTTTGTGACAACTGTTGCATAGAATGAACACTGTTCTTAGTAGATTCTTTCGAATACTCTGTGGTCTATTTCTCATGTGAGTTTCACTGTTTCCAATCAGTGTGGTATAGAATGAACTCTTTCCATAGCGTAAACATTGTTTACAGTACTCAGTTCTCTAATGATGTCATCTTCATTTTGGTGGTTGTCGGGGGTTGTATACAGATAAAAGCTGTCCTTAGTAGGGCATTCATTTTGGAATTGGCATTCACTATTTTGGGTTTCTCTGAACAGTTGTATATATATCGAATGCCATACTCAATGAGGTTTCCCATATATCTGTGGTTGATAGTTAATGTGAACTGTTCTACATGTAAAGCCATAGCAATTTATACAACAATATGCAGGAAAATAAAGCATGGTTGATGTCATTTGAGATGTCATCAGTGATGTCATAAATTATGTCATAGAACATGTAATGAGTGAGGTCATGTGCAGTGATGCGAGCACGGAAACGGATCTAGTTATTGCTCCCACCTGCAGGGAGCAGCATTAGTAGCTTCCTCCTGCAGACGAGAGCAAATCTAGCTCCAGCTATATGCGGGGATGGCTGGGGCTGTGGATGACTTGGGGCTCCCCCGCATTCCCCTAGAAAGGATATGGTGGGTGCCCATGGTGAGCACCAGGGCACCCACCTCTTAGAGTGTGGGCCCCAGGGGATGGGGTCTCCGGGGCCAAAAGAAGCATGAGGAGGGAGGGGTGAGGGGAGACATGTGCCACTTAATATGATTGGCCCCGGGGGATGGCTTGAAGAGGGGGCCTGCATGGCCCCCTCCCCTTATTTTTTTTAGTAATGGTTGTGGGGTATGGAGCCCCAGGGCCTAACTTGGGGAGAGGGGGCACATGCCCCCCTCACCTTTATTTAAATAAGTGGCCCCGGGAGCTGGGGTTTGTGAGACCGATAACGGCTCATTGCGGAGGGCTGTATGACTCCCTCACCTCAATTAGATATATGTATGGCCCTGAGGAATGGGGTTCCCAGGGAATAAAGAGGCTTGGGAAGGGGGCCATGCAGCCCCCTACCTTTATTTAAATAAGTGGCCTCAGGGAATGGGGTCCCTGGGACCGATAACGGCTCATTGAGGAGGGCCGCATGGTCCCCATCCCATTTATTTTTAGAAATGGCCCTGGGGGATCGGGTCCCCGCAGATGATAATGGCTCTGGGAGGGTGGCTCTGTGGCTCCCCTTCCCTTTAATTAACAAACAAATAGCCCTGGAAATGGACTTCCCAGGGCCAGGCCCTATGGCCAACCCAACCACCCCCTGCCACTACACATGGCCGTTGGGTGGACTGTATGGGGGAGGGGAGTTGGCTGCAGGGGCTGGCACAGGACAGGACAGGACCTGCAGCCAACACCCTTCTGCGCGTGGCGGCTATGACCTACGATGTCATCAATGATGTCATTTGAGATATTCTCAGTGAAAACATAAATGTCATAGAAGATGTCATGAGTGAGGTCATAAGCAGTGCACGGCGGGGGGCACAAGTTATAGTTACTGCTGCTAACTATAACTTGTGAATTTCTGTGGGTTTTATTTTAGTTCAAAAGATTAATGTTATCATTGACATATTCACATAACTAAGTATATAAATCCTCTCACATAATTTTGTCGCCTCTTCAAGTAAAGCCACTGCTAACTTCTTTGTTGGTGTGTCTATTCTAGAAAGAGTTGGAAAAGCAGAAGAGGTTGGAGATGGATCAGCTGCTCCTGTCAAAGGCCAAAGCACACCATGAGCAATTCCTGCTCAAGAGACGAGGGCTGGAGCCTTGGATAAGGCTGGTGGAGCTATTGAAGCAGCACATGATGGTAAAAGATCAGCTGAAACTGTATGTGTTATGCCATTTTCCTATGCTGCAAATCTCTCTCTCCCTATACTTTGCATCTCACTCCTTTCCCCTTTTTCTACCTAACCCGTTCTTCCCTTTAATGTTCCCTTTCCCATTTTCCACCTTTTTCAATCTCCTGTGCCTCACTTCTCCTACCTTGTTGTTCTTCTTTCTCTTGCCTCCTCTTTCACTTTCTAGAGTGCATGACTCACAAAGCATTGCTATGAAGCACATTGCATGACTGAAGCATCTTCAGTTCATCCCAGCTGTCTTTCACCTTATTCACAGTCAATGGCAGCTCAGCAAACCTACTCGAAGAGGCCCGGCATCTCCATATTTGCTCTAGTTTATCTGAAGAGGCTCTAGTATCTCCAGATGTGCTGCAGTGTATTTTGCAGAGGCTCATGCTTCTCCAGATTTCCTCTACTGTATCTTAATGGACACCAAAACGTGCAGATTTGTCCCAGTGGTTTTTGAGCTGTCCGGCACATCTAGTTTGCTGTGAATCTTAGATGATCTTGGTGTCCCCTAATTTGCTCAAGATGAATTCTTTGTGTACTGGCTTGCATTGCAACTGGTCAGCACTACGAAGGTATTGTTCCATGCGTTGCACCCCCCCCACAGCACCTCCACTACAGTGACCAACCACATCACCAAGGTAAGGTATTTAAGTTAAGGGTAAGGTTTAATTAATTATAGGGCAAAGATAACATAAAACAAGGGGGGTAATGTGTGGACCTCCCACCCAATGATGTAATGGCAGGCAGTGTTTTGGAAGTGGAGGCTTCAGAAGAGACTACAAGGCCCCATTGTCTGGGTGAAGGAAAGGTTTAGGTGCCCTAGAGGGAAGAGTGGAACCTCAGGGCTCTAGGATCGACCTATGTGTATAACCAAAAGAAGAGCCTGCAAAGGTACTCGCTGTGAATATAGTGGAATCATTCACCAAAGTGTCTTATTCCCTTGTTTTATCTTGCTCAGCGGGCTGAGGAGCATTATCATACGGTCATCCAAAGGAAGTGTCTGCAGGCCTGGGTAGTGTGTGTGCGGCAGATCCAATGTGAAAAGCAGGCGAAAGCTGAGGAGCTCCACTGTCATCTGATGCTGCAGAGGAGCTTCAGGAGGTGGCTGCAGGTAAGTCATGGCAGGATGGGAATGTAATGTCAGGGATCTCCATTGCCTTTTGTTACTACAAGAGAGTTTCAGGAACTGTTGACCAGTAAATCAGGAGAGTACTAGATCAGGGAGCTTCACTGTCAGTTGTTACCTTGGATTAACTTCAAGAACTGGTCCCCATTAAATCATGGTAGGTGGAGATGCAGTTCTTGACAACTATTTCATCTCTTGTTACTACAGGAAGGTTTCTGGAACTTGTTGGAGAGGACCAGGGAGTTCTGTTGTTACTTCTAACTTAGGAGGACCTTCAAGGACTGGGTTAAGATAAATCATGGCAGGACATACACACAATCCTAGTACATTCTGTTGTCCCTATTCACTCTAGGAAGGTTTCAAGACCTGGTTACAGATGAATCATGGCAGTGTGTAAATGCAGTGTCAGGGAGTTCTGCAGTCTGATTTACTCCAGGAAAGCTTAATGAACTAGTCAAAGCTGAATAACAGCAGAGCAGGAGCTCATTCTGGTGATCTCTACTGTCCCTGGCTACTGCAGTGAAGATCCAAACATAGTTACAGGAAAATCACGAGAGGGCAAGCAGGAACGTTATCAGTTTTCTATTTCTTTTTAAATCTCTAAAATTAGGGTCTACACTGACCCTTCTTGAATTATTTCTTCTTAATCTATGTGTTTGTCATTGTGATAATGAACTATCTTGGGTTGAAATGCTGTTGACATATTTGACAATTAGACACATCAGTCCATTCCTGATTATATTGGACTGTTGCAATACAGTAGACCAATCATGAACCAATATTATTATGTCTCTAGTTGGTCTAATGTGATGATCTGCATATACCAACTTTTTGCAATTTATTTCTTTTTGCACTGTTTGAGCACTAAGCACTGCCCATTTATCAAGTATTAAGTACTTCGAGGTTAAATTTGAATTTTTTAAAGTTTTGTATCACCCATAAAGATATATAGGTTCACTGACTACGGCTTGTGAGACATTAATTACCACACCAGTAGATTACATAGTTAAACACTCATCACAATGAACTGTAGATGTTTCAATAAATGATGTTGAACAAGGAACGCAGAGATAAGTGGGTCAGTAGGGTTGAGACAGACAGAGATACACTTATTTATTGACTGACTACATTTGGAGACAAACCCCACCATGGTGCATATTGATTGGTGAGTCATCACTGGTAAATGATGAAAATAACATACTTGAGTGAGGCTGGCACTGCCTGTTTCAGGCGGCACATCTGGTTAGGGGTTCAGTGTCTTTGGTTCAATGTGCGGAACCAGGCAGGCAGTCTGCAGCACTTCTTAGATATGTTAGTGATGGCATACTTCTTTCTGGCTGATGGTTAGGACCACTTTAGCCATAGGATAATACCTCTTGAGACAAGAATCACTTGTTTACAGTACTCTGAAGTCACACCATTGTTCAAGTGCAAATCAGGTGAAGAAGTACCCTGGAGCAATGGCAGGGGTTAGCATGAAATGACCTAAGACAATGTCGTATGGTCTTCAATTTGTCTTTTGGATAGGGGTGGCTCAAACCGACCAGAGTGCCAAAGGTAGGGTGTTGGCTCACTTGAGCCCAGTCTTGCACAAACCTTTTCATGGCCCCATTGTACCATTCAACTTTTACTAAGAGCTAGGGATGGTGAGACTATGAAAGTGTTGGTTAATCGCTAACACTGTACACAGTTCTTCAACTACAGACGACACACATTAGTTTTCTGATTCACTTCTGATCTGGAGTGAAATTCCAAACCTCTGGATAAAATCTGAGAGCAGTTTCTTAGCTGCATTAATAGTGTCAGCTCAGGCACTTTTGTAGGCTTCAGTCGACCCCTAGAACAAGCATATTACAACCTAAACATAAGAACAACATTCATGTATCTGAATAAAATCTATTTGCATGTCAACAGAAGGTCCCCTTGAAGGTGGATGGGCAGTGCTTTGGCTTTCCTAACTACAGGCATTGAAAGCTTGGCTTGTGGTACAGATATGACAACCGTTGAGAAAAGGAAGGGAAATAGGGAGTGAACCAGCGGGTACTTCCGGAAGTATTCATGCCATCTTGTCTAAGTACATTTGGGAGCAGTACTCTGGAAGCGAGTACTCTTCCTTGCTTGTCCCCCCACACTCCAGTGGAGTCTCTTCTGCATGCATAGAGTAGCCGTATATTATTTTCACTATCTGAAGAATACCCTTGGAATTCAGCAAGATCCTTTAGGGAGGGCATGAGGGGCTCAGAAATCTGGCAAATGTGATGTGACTTCAGACTTAAGAGGCAAAGTAGCCTTTTTAGCAGTTTGTTCAGCAAAAGCTTACAATTTGTCCTCCGTCGACAAAGGTTCATCATATTTCAAAATAGTAACATTGGAAAGAAACTGAAGAGTAGCACCAAATCTTTTACATTAAAACATTTTTTATAGCAGCTCCCGCAGAGTTGAGGAACCCCTGCTGCCTCCAAAGGAGCTTGAAATCATGGGTCTCCCATAAAGTGTACTTAGAGGAAGTGAAAATAGTTAGGGTTTTCTGGGCAGCTAGGAAAGAAGCACAAGCAAGGCCTACCTGTTCATATACTTCAGCAGAATGTACAAGGAGTAAACAACATCTCTCAACAACTTTGTGTATGGTGCAGACCGCGTAACTGGCACCCACATTTCCCTTATAATTTCTAAGGCACGAACCATCAACAGCATGTAAGATCACAGTTTGGTAAAGGTACATGGGTGAGATCAATCAGAGGTTTGGCCAAGTGATCAGTAGTTAGGATGCAATCATGTGGGTTTCCATTGAGAGCCAAGGGGATGGGAGCAGAGTTCAACACAGGAAACTGTACCGATATTATGAGAAGCAGATAACAGCAGTATTTTGTTTCTTGGCCACCTGCACATGGAAAGGGTCTAGTGATCAACGCCAGGACAGCCACAGCATGAGGTACAGCAATAGCGAGAGGTGATCATAACATAATGGGGGATATTCACAAAGGTAAACTTACACATAAGTAAAACTGCACAAGCCAACATATCGTCAATATATTGAACTGGCTGGATTTGTCCGGGAAACGGAGAGGTCCAACTCTTTCTTGAGTGCTGATAAAAGGTGAATTTGTCCATATTGGCTGTCCAGGTGTACAGGAATAGAGAATAAAGCAGAACTCAAGTCTGCCTGGTATACATAACAGGATGGTAGCAGGGTTTGGTTTGATAGGAAAACTTGGCAACACAACGACATTTATGGCATATAAATAATGCACAAAACATGTGTCTTTGCTAGGCTTTTTGTAGAGTAAAATAGTAGTATTACAAATGGTGACAGCAGGCACCAAAACCCTTGTTTAAGAGGAGTATCAATGACTGGGAAGGTCCCTCCTCCACCTCAGCGCATTATGAGTGTTGTGGCACGCGGGGAAGATTTTTCATGGGATTTGCTGTAATTGTCACAGGCGCTGCAGTTAAAACACAACCTACATCATTAGAATGTTCGAACTATAAAGTAGAGGAGCTTGATCAAGCATATCAGACATTAATTGAGGTGAAGTTTTTACCAGTTGCACATGAATCATTATTTGCACACATAACTGCCAGAGCAACATTTTTGTTTTACACAGGAATGTTCAAACAGACAGCATCACTAGTTCAAAACATGGTGCAGTTCAAATTGCTTAGAAGATCCTTCTCCAAGAGGTTGGCAGGGAGGTGTGTAGCTCAAGAGAAAGGCGTTAGTCCATCATTTATTCCTGTGGGCACCTCCAGGTCAGAAAAGATCCCTTTAACTTGTGGAGTCCACCATGGCTCCATACTGTCTCCTGTCATTTTCAACCTTTACATAGAGCCAATTGATACTATCTTTGCTGAAGTACACCAAAAAGTAATGTATGGAATGCTTGGATTAATCTCAGCCACTGGTAATTACTCGGGGTCGCATTTCAGTTAATTGCTATTTTGCACACTATGGTACCTCAGTTTGGGCCCAGCCTTGTGCAAATCAGTCTTGACCCTGCTCCAATGGGAACTACCAGGGCAGGTCCTCCCTGAACTGGAACACAAACAACTAAGAGTGGTTCCATCCTTATTAAGCCTCATCAGCCAACTATAATAATATAGTTAGAATTCTGGAACAACTGCCTGTTGGTTTTCTACTTTCTTTTTCAAAACTGCATAAAAGAACAAAAATTGGATCCCCGCCAGCATTTGTGGCATACTTTTAAACCATCCCATAGTGCTACACCACTTAGAAGAAAGGCTGACTAAGATTGCATCCTGGCCAAGAATAGAGCACATTTACTTTGGGTTGCTGTGTGTATTACAAAACACTTGATGTTGTCTTCTCTGTCCTCAGTACAAGAACTACTTATCCATCATGGAAGAGCAGGCCGACCGGATCTTCAAAGCCTCCCTGAAGAAGAAGACGTTTGTGGCCTGGTCTGACATGGTCAACGAGGAGAAGATTGCCAGCTGGGAAAAGCAAAGGATTGCTGCCGAGCACAGTCAGAGGTGACGTGATCTGTTTAACTTGGGCTTTGTAATCCTGTGAATGTTACAAACTGCAGTGTTACGGAGCAGACATCTTTCAGCCAATAGAGTGAGCCAGCCCTTTGGAAAACTAAGTAGAGATCAGTTACAGATTAAATGACTGGATGGGGTTGGGGCCCTCCTGTAGTGAATGAGCACTTGAGGCATTGGATGGCGATCTCCCTTTAGTAACATCAAGGAGACATTTTGTAGAAAATGCAGATGGTAGTGTGAGCATGAGAGAGGTATGACCTCTTTGGTTGGTGAGCAGATAATTGGATTAAGAGGGTCAGCTGTGTCAGCTTCACTTGCAGTGCGAGGCTGAAACCACTAGTGCGCATAACAAGCCTAAGTGGATGAATAATATAGTTTGAAATCTGGAGATGAGGGACCTCTCTGTCCGAATTTTTTTTTTAGTGTCTCACATTTTAGATTCAGTTGCTTTCCTCCCATATTAGCAGGATCTAAGTTATTTGAAAAGCCTTCTGGTGAGGGGAGTGGGATGTTAGTGAAAAGATAGAGGAACTTTGGCCAAACAACCATCTCCGCAATAGCAGTCTTCCCGCAAGCGACTGGGGTAGGTAACACGGTCCAGTTTCACACTTGAGCCTAGCAGTAGCTGTTCTGTAGCTTTCCTGTATGATAGTCTCAATATCAAGGATTTTTCCCCATTGAGGCTGTCCACCTCCGGGTGTTGTCGAAGGAGCATACAGTCGTAGTAGGAGTGAGCGGAAATGTAATTGACTTTGGCCAATTTATAGATATGCTGGAAAGACATTCATACCAGAAAAAGTCCCGGAATACTGGGGCAACATTTGTAGCAGGGTCTCTTAAAGTCATAAAGCGACACAATTGGGCACCTGGCAGTGCAACGGAAGCCTCTCTCTGAATTATGCTGTTTTAAGTCTAACAGCGATAGGCTTCATTTTAATTGTGAAGTGTACAGGAGAGAGGGCAGCTCTGTCTAGTGCCCCTAGATGTATCAAATGGGACCGATGGCAGGACATTCTGCTGGATGTGTGATGTGGGATTGGCTTACAACAGTTCAACATAGCATTTAAATTGTCTGTAAATCCAATCTGTCCTCAGATCTGGAATAAGTATTTCCATTCTAACAAATCAAGTGCCTTTGTGGCCTCTAGAAAAAGTGGCTGCTGCTTTGATCTGAGGGTCTAGCTGTTGTAGCAAGGCGAAGATAGTACGAGGATTGTGGGACACGGATTGTCCAGGCATAAAACATGATTGGTTCTGCAAGACTACAACTGGGAGCTGGAGGAGAGCTCTATTGTCGAGGAGTTTAGCCAGCATTTAATTCTGTGTTGATCGTAGATAGTGGGCGATAGGAATTGCATCTGTTGAGTGGTTTATTGGGTTTCAGTATTGTGACAATCACAGAGTGAAGGTGGGACGGTGTCAGCCCTTTTGGACTCTTTGTACATAGCTGTGTAGTGGGACGCCAAAATATGGGCATATTCTTTGAATGTGTAAAGTTCGGTACGTCTATAAAAATTGGTGGCCCAAGCAAGTTCTATTGTATCCAGTAATAAACTGATGTCAACTGAGGCAAGAGATGTTTTGGCTTGATAGAATATTAAATTCCTGTGGGATTTCACTGGCCTCCTATAACCGAGTTGTTTCTTCTGTTGAATTCCAAAGGAGGAGGTTCGCAGGCGAACACTCAGGTCTGTCCCCTTCACCATACATTCAGGCCTTGACCTCCCTGCCAGGATAGTTTCATTTCATTCCTGGCTCCACTTGGTGGTGCTCCTGCTTTGTGTATTGCAACTAACTGCCTGCGCCTCCATGAAGCACAGTATTTTAGTTCAAGCATTTAAAGTTCTGTTCCCTTTTCAGATTGATAATTCGGTCTCTATTAGCCCGTATAATTCCTGATGATTTTGAAATGCAGGTTCCCGGAATTAGTACTTTTTGATGTCTCTCAAATCACAGCACCATCTACTGAATGTTCATTAGGAGCGAAATTGTCTACTATAGCCATGCGGATCTCAGCCTTGAATATGGAATCTTACATATCATGAGCTGGCAACTGAATGCATTCTGGTGTGAACCTGGGATAGATGCATCTATGTCTTTACTTTGAGTTTGATGTGCGTAGTCTAGGCTCCAGCATCTTTGGAGACCAGTCAGTAGTCCATCCTGGACCATGAACTGTGTGCGGTAGTAATACATGTGCCTTTTAGTCACCTAGGTTGTCTGGCATGTCAGATATTAACAGTGTCATATTCAGTTGTGATTCATTTGTAGGTGTGAGGCTGCCATGGGCTGAGGGAAGGATGTTCTACCTGACCTATCTAACTGTGGATCAGTAACTACATGGAAGTCACCCCCTCTCCAGATAACTACTTGTGGACTGAATTTCATAACATTCATCCACATCTGCTGGGAAAATTCTGGTTACCAATGTTTAGCCAATCAGTGCAAACCATAATGATCTTTCTGCCTATTAAGGTGCCCTGAAGAATGATACGCCTCCCCCTGCGCCCAGTATGATTGTTTTAAGTCTCAGGAGGACAACCTTTCGAATCACAGCTCATCACTCATATGAGGATACTGGTCCTGTCCTGCTTCTGCATTTTCCAACAACGACGTCCCCATGTTAGCCTGTGGGAAAACCGGGTAACTTAGCTCTCTGCACCCGGCCGCAGGGGATCTTCTCAGTACTTACCTTTTGGGGTTCTACTCTCTCTCAGCGCTTGTCTAACTTAACCATACCCTCTGGTGGGGACACCTGTTCGCATTTAACTTTTTTTGTATATGGTTTGACCCACCTATAGGGCCCTTGCTAATTGATACTCTTCATAAATACTTACCTGAGTATATTTGTTGCGTTTATACTTCCAGAGGGAAGTATACCAATGGGAGTGTAGTTTAGTGTGCCTTTAACAAAGTCCCTTTATTTTTGTACACTGTGTGGTTCCTTTCATGTGTGATAAGTGACTGTGTAACTGCTGTGGTATTGCTAGTGCTTCACATGCGTTCTAGGTAAGTCTGGGCTGCTCACCACAGCTACCATAGAGAGCCCTGGCTGTCCAGACACTGTAACACTCACTAATAGAGGTTTGCTTGGACCCAGCATAAGGTGTAACACCATAGGTGTCTACCACACAGGGGCCAGCTTCCTACAGTAGTGACCTGTGAGGTGTGTCTCTTGTAGCATGCCAATGTTGATGCCAGTTGTGTTGAGCTATGCCAGGACCTGCAGGGCCTCATGTTGTTCAGTCATGCCCCTCACATTCCATGTTTGCATTTTAAAAGTACCCATGGTAAGGTGACTGGAGTAAGTGTTGGAAAGAAGCCATAGGGTGTGGTTGGCAATATTCCAGATAGTAAAATGGTCTTACAGCGTGGAGGCTGCTATATAGTCAAGCAAAGGTAGGTTGTGTCATTAATGTTGTGGTGTCTGCAGACATCCACCCGCCCTTTCACTGTGATGAATGAAAAACATCCGATCAGATAAGATACAAAGAAACCCGCTTCTTACTGACAGACATACTAAAAATGTATCCCCAGACATAAGAACTGGGGATTGCTTCATTGTAAACCAATAAGAAACAAAAACATTAATTTTTTGCTGGTGGCCAGATTGCAGTCAGCAAAGGAGGAAGTGCCCAGGTGTATCAGCTGCTTAGCCAGCAAATAGGAAATAATCTGTTAGTTGTTGCTGGCTTTTTCTGGATGCATACATCTATGTCTCATTCAGTGAGGCAAGAGCTCGGAACAGCAGACCTCTGGAAATGGTCGTTTAGGTCGAACGTTTTAAAATAACAGGGGATTTGCTAATCCATAAGATGCCAAGGAAGGGGCATCAGGGTCTATAGCACTTAGGGACTGTACATTGCAGGAGGAACATTTTTAGACTCATTTCAGTGGAGCATACCAGGGAGCATAGCGGGTGCTTAATCGTTGTCGATTTGGGAGGCAGGGTCCTCTGCAGCGCCCCCATCATCTCTATTAGGTGCATTGATAAGGTTCTTTCTGTAGAGTTTAGTTGCCTGTTTGGGTTAGCAAACACAGGTTGCCTGCCTTACTTGTGATATGGAGCTTAGGAGGATAGAGTAAGGCATAGTGAATTCCTGCCTTTTGTGGATTTTTTTTTTTTTTAATCTTTAGGAATTTCTGCCTCACAGCTTAGACCACAGCTGTAGAGTCTGGGTAGATGGAGATGCCGTTTCCCACAAGTGTAACACACCAGTCTCCCTAGCATAACGTAGGATCATGGCCCGGTCTTTGAAATTCATCACTGTGGCTTTTATGGGGTGAGCTGGTGCACCGGGCGATGACCATCCCCCCAGGGATCTGTGAGCACATTCCACAGAAAACATGGGAGTAAAAGCAGCATCGTTGAACAGACTGGGGGCTTTAAGTAGCCTCACACCTAAATACACATGCAGTGGGGTGCAAATAAAGGCACACAGCTTGTTGCTACTTCACAAGTACTCAAGAGAGGCATGGTTTTGACTTTGTTCAGTCCCTGTGTATGATATATTTATGCACTTAAGAATGCCAGATGTGTTGATCTTTCACAGCATTTACACAACAATTTATATTTAAATTATTATTTAAATAATAATTTATATTTATAGTGCTACACATCCCAGTGCAGGGTGTCTGAGCGCTTTGTCACATGCACACATTAAGCATTGGCAATAAACCATGCAAGTGTGCAAATCAGTGTGCAGGGTGTGTTGGATAAGACAGTGAGGGTTACAAGATGTAGGAGTCACATGCCCTTCAAAGCTCACTGTGCTATAATACAAAGGAGTACAATTTATGAACTGCAAGTAACAAAAAGATCTCTTTGATTAAAAACTGTAACCCACCAATCTAGCATATTACATGATGTTTTTGAAGGAGATATACTAACCCTTTATGCTACTTTGATTCATAAGTACAGCCATATAAAACAGAGATCTCTCAAGCAAACGTGTTAACCTCCAGAGTTATCTTTCCATTATTATTCCTTGAGTTTTCTGAGCACACAAAGTTCTCTGCATCAGTTCCTTAACCCCATAAGATACTTCAAAGTGAAGACTTTGCAAATAATTGAGCAGAATAGATTTAATCTCCACGTTTTTTCTTGTTGCCAATTTCTTTGTGGCAGAGTTTAAAAAAAATAAAAGTACAAGTTAAGATCTAGATTTTGCGTCGGGTTTGCATTACTGTTTTTTGCACAACCCCAACACAAAATCTCTTTTGTTCAATCTCATAATGTGCTAAAATGTACTCATGATAGACCTGCTAAACATGTGTGTGAGGTGTTAAGATCTGATGTCACTTCCTGCGAAGTCTTGGGTTGTGATGTCACTTCCTGTGATGCCACATGTGATGTCATGCACCATGACGTCACTTGCTGTGATGTCTTTTGCATACTGCCTAACTTGGGTGTCTCACACAAGTGTCTGGCTGCTTCATTGGATAACAAAAATAATTCTGCATAAGTATTGCAGTAGGACCCTAGGTTAGTTGTGGATAAAGTATAAGTGTTGCTCCACATCGGGGAAAAGTGATCCCGTGTACGGAGGCTCTTACTGTACAGGCACCCACACACTTTGCTGTAACTGTGAACTGATTTTAGTCTAGCCTTGAGGTATTAAGGTACTGCCACATTCCTCTGAAGAGTGAAATAAGAGGGAAATGTACATCAGAAATTGCGTGAGATGTATTTTACAATGATGACTAGAAAGGCATAAGTTATAGGACGCAAAATTGCAGTCGCAGGGAGAAACAACCTGGGAGCTTTGTACCTGCTCTAAAGCACCTTGACTCTGTGCTGCCTGTCCCAGCAGGAGGAGAGACTGTCCAGGAAAGAGTGAGGTCCAGGGAGTCTCTGGAGATCTGGGAAACCTCTGGTGCGTGTGGCCTCCTACACATTTTCACTCCAGTTCCTGGTGGGAACCACAGCAACACAGTTGCACGACTTGCTGGAGGTAGAGGCATAGCTGCGATTGGGTGGCAGCTGAAGGCCTGAATGGGGCTACAACTGCTGAATTGTTGAAGTCCCAGTTGGGGCTACAGCTGTTAAATAGGTGGCCTGGACAACGGGAAACTTTTGAGGATCTCCCTGGGACTCCTGTTTTCACCTGTGCCAGATGTGACAACAGGTAGAGTTTAAGCCGTACAGGTGTGTGAGGAGTATGCACAGGCAGACAAAGTCAGTATCTGAAGAAGGTTTCTCTTGCAGTCCACCTGATCTGGGGGTTAGACCCTTTGGAATGGGAAGGGTGTGGAAAAATAGTTCAGAGCATCCCAGCAATACCCACAAAGTATTTATCTTTTCCAGTAAAATGGTGCCTCGTCCTAACTTTCTTATTTTCTTCCCCTTAGGAGAATGATCCTCAGCGTATTCAGAGCCTGGAGGCGATTTCCAAGAGTACAGAAGGAAGAAAAACTAAAAGAGGAACGAAGGGAATTGCTCCGGAAGAAAGTTGCAGAGATACTGCCCGACTACAGAATGTGATGAGGGGTCTCATGTGACCTGCACTGAGAAGCTAGATGGCCAAGGGCTGCCACCACCGGGCTGTGTGGACCTGTACTAAGCACAGGGGGGCTCTTCCTGGCTATTGATGCCGGGTACAGTGGTCCCATAATAGCAAGTCAATCCCTATATTCAGCCCCCACCTCACTGTACAGCGCGAAGCCACAATAATCAGTGATGAAATGCCAAACCACTTATGTTTGGTTTATTCGCAGCCTTTCAGGTTGGACTTGGTTGACCATCATCGCAACATGGCTCTCAGACTGCAGGACAGTACTATAGCGATAAACTGCATGCTTTTGTTGGTGCCCACAAACACCCACCGCAGGAGGGAGCTAAACACAGCTCTTTAAACCAAGAGGACAGGAACCCTCTACATTATTCCACTGTTTGATGAAGTCTGGACTTCTAGCACCACCTTGTCTTAGGGGTAGATTTGTGTCTAGTGCCTTTCTCACCCCGGATTGTCTTTACTGAAACCGACAACACCAAACCAATGTGATCGTTCTCAAACAGTGTCCATTCTGTTGGAAGGTGATGAGGGCGCCCTGGGGTTTCTTTCTTTAGATTTTCCCCTCTGGTGGTGGCTTTTCCTCTCCGCCCCAATGAGAAGAAACACATCTTTGTTTCATTCAGGTAGGAGCAGTTGGCTCCCACCCAGTGGAACTTACCCTGGTTGACTGATTACCTTTTGACAATTAAGTGGCATATATTGTTTCCAGGGAACTATATTATTAACAACAGAACTCTATTTTCCCCCAGGGTAAATGTATAGCACAAGGTTTTGTTAATTTTAATACTTAATAGTTGTATATAATCTGTGAGTTTTTTTAAATGCTTGATATTTTGTGCTGATATTTTTATAACTATTTATTGTTTATTTGCAGTTTAATGTCGCATTTTTTTGTTGTCCTTTGTTGCAGATCTCATATAAAAGTGTTTTTCCTGTAAGTGCTGAGCTCCTTTGTGGTAGCAGAGGGGCAGCATCCTTTGCTTGTAGGAAGCAGAGCCCCCTTAGTGAGTTAATTGTGGGACAGCAGACAAAATGTTTGTTTTTTCACAGCTGCAATGTCAGAGCAATTACTTATTTTAGGGCTGTTAGTGGTGCTGCACGTATAGAGGACCTGTGCATTGTTGATGGGTCGCTGTCAGTACAGGGATAGTCCATGACATCTAAATTGCAAAGTCCTTAATTGTATAGAACAGTGGTTCTCAACCTTTTGACTTCTTTCCCCACTTTATCATTACTGGAACCCGGGGACCACCACTGAATCATTATTGAAATCTGGGGACCCCACCACTGAGTCATTACTGAGAGCTGGGGACCTAATCGGTTCATATTTAATTTTCTAAGCAGTTGTGGACCTCATGAGGAGGCTTTGCGAACCCCCAGGGGTCCCCAGACCACAGGTTGGGAACCACTGGTCTATATTGTTTCATAGACCCAGAGGTGGAAATCTCCGCTCTATCGATTCCTACCCAATCCACAGTTTTTTGTTGTCTTGGACTACACATAAAGATGATCCGATTGATCAGGTGTGCGAGGGAGAGGAGTCATGGTGACATTACACACAAAATACCCTTCCTCACACCTCCCTGACGCTCTCACCCATCTTTCAGTGTCCAGGGTTATAGAAGTAATACTTGGCATCCTGCCACCCTCTCTACTCCTCCACCCGGGGGCCATGATCTCTGCTCACTGAGACGCTTCGGAGTGGTGAACATGTTGAGAGAAGCCGGTGTTGGCCCACAGAGGTGCCGGAAATCAAGTTATTTTCTCTGGTCTGCAGAGGGAGGCGGGAATAAGCATTGTAACAAGATGATCCAGAACTGCAGCTCTGCCCACAGCCCTTGGATCCTTGTAGACTCAGGGAATATGGCGAACCAGCTGCCTCCTTTCAACTTCTTCACTCTGGAGACTTGGGCTAGGCAAGGAAACGCTGAGGAAGTGACCCCTGGGGCACGTAGAACCACCGTAGTGGAAGACAATATGTGATTTTCACTTCTGTGACACACCAGCAGTGACTATCCCAGTTTCAGACCCGGCAGTCCTGCCAGTGACACAGAGGTGAAGTGTCTAAATGGACCAACCCTTTTGTTAGCGAATCAGAACCGGGTGGGCCTCTCATGAATGGCACCCGTAGCTGTCTCCTTGGTGTAGGTTTGAAAAAGTAATGTTACCTTTAATCTGTTTAATTAAGCCCGCAGGGGTTTATTTACAAGCCCCTTTCACCGCCGGTACATCACTTTTTATGATCCATATCTACGAGGCCACGCAAAGCCACTTTGGTGGCTTTTCGTGGCCTTTTTAGATGGTGTAAGGCAATGCAGCGCACGTCTCTGTGTTGCGTTACACTGCAACAGGGGGCGTCCATGGGCATTGTGGTGGGATTTCCCACGCAACGCCCATGGGTTTTGACGCATTCTCAGATTTACAAGGATTGGTGGCCCTGGGAATGCGTCAAAACTGTACACCTCCCCAGGGCAGGCACAACAAAAAGAAATATTCTTATGTGTCTGAGTTGGTGCTAGGCAGAAAATTGTGTACCAGCAGGAAGGAAGGACAGAAGTGCACCTTATCTTTTAAATACAGTGCATTTCTGCCCTTTCAAATTGGCATTGGGCAGCGCAGTAAAAAGACCTGCGGTGCTGCCCTACGCCAATTCATTATAAATATGCCCCTCAGTTTTAATGAGCATCCTGAGCACAGACAGGAGCATCTTTATCTGGTGCAGGGGAGGGCAATGCAGATTCCATTCCCATGATTATTTACCCCCTCTAGAGGGCTGGTCCATGAACGTCACAGTTTGTGTAAATGTAGGGGATGTATTTGGGGGACTGTGCCCCAGTATCCCTATGTACAGACATCCTGATGGAAAGAACCAACAATGTGTCCTCTGCCATCTATCCCAAGTACTTCTGGTTGCCACAGTCATCAGCACTAGATCTCTAAGTCTTTCCAAGACACCGTGATCTTCAGAAGGAGCGGTGGAAGTGGAACTGATGATACTCTGGTAACAGTGCCCATGAAAGAGCCTCTTGTCCCCAGCTGATGACCTACTACTATGTGATGTCATCAGCAGTGTGGATTCAAGCTCTATTTTTGTTTATTTACTGGTACAATTGTGGCTCCCAGACAGAGACAGCACTTACTCAGCACAGATGTGGATCTAAGTTCAACTTTGACAATATAACCGTGAAATGTAATTTCTGATTGGCAGAACCAGGAATAAGAAGTTGCCCTCACAAATGGGTTTTGCTGGTATGAAAATTCTGCTAGTGTGGTGAAATTTCTGTGAGGGCAAATTTACTTGGGATGATTTGTGTGCGTTCCTGAGTGAGGGCACCAGAGGAGCGCTGAACCCTCACAAACTTGATGAGAAGGTAACCCCATAATTTATGAGGTTGTAGATGAACGGGTTTTTTCATGGTAAAAAGGGTATTCTACTGGAAAGAAAAAGATAAACGTTCTGAAATTCAAAAAGACTTGATTTAAGATTTCAGAATGCAGGAATGGCCAGTTACGTTGTGTGTGTAGTCACCGAGTTGCACGTTTCAGCTCTCAGCCATATGTACAACCTCCGAAAATGTCCAGGAGTATCAAAGGAACTCTTTTTATATTCCTTAAGGTCAGAAATGTTCTCCAAACATAATTTTTCTCATTGCCCCTGGAACTTCCGAATTTCCCCACAGTGCCTATTTCATGTGAACAAATCATTGTATACTTGTTTTCAGGTGTGTGTGGTGCAATGCAGACCTAAGGGATGCAACACATTCCAATTTTAAACTGAGTAAACTGCAGTCCACTTATTTGGTGGTTTATTTCATTTTATGGTTAGGATCCATGCAGGGAGTGGAACCTGTTTCCCATGGAATCACACACATCAGTGCACCAGTAAGAGGGCGGTGGGGTGAGGGGCGGAGCCAATGGCAGGCGGGCCCAGCTGCTATTGGTGGAACCTCTGCTCCTCCAAGAAATCACCAACAAAGAAAAATGTGACAGCCAAGCTGCTCTGGTGTACAGAAAGCATTTTAAAATAACTGAGGGGGCTTGAGCAGCGCCTTAAGGTGGCTGAAAAGGGAAGAACTGTGGCCTCAGAGAGCAGCTAAGATGTGTTTATATGCAGAGTGGCCGTTGTAAGGGAAGATCTGTGTACTTGTGGCCTAGACACACATCCACCTCCCCCTGATTCCACTGGCGCTTTCCCCTCGCCCACCTCCACCCAGACAGCCAGGTACTGGCTCCAGGCCTGGTTGTTCTTTTGGTTTTTGCTGGCAGGACCTGCTTAATGAAAACATAAGGGTTAATGCCCTTCCTGCACAGATCTATGGGTATCCAGCAGGTGTCGGGGTACAACAGTTGTACATTAACTCTGGTGGCTAATGCTCTTACTGCTTGGTATGTGTACTGTTTCTGGTCATTGATTTGAAGCATGCCAAAATAGCACACAGGTTTAATGTACCTACTTGAGAGCACAGATGCTAATGTGTATGTCATAGATTTGTGTTATTACTTGTGTTCAGTGTACGAGGCTGGCCTGGTGTGTGGTGGGTACCTATGGTACTTACACCTTATACCAGGTCCAGTTATCCCTTATTAGTGTCAGTGTCTAGAAGCCAGGTTCTCTAGAGGTAGCTGTGGATGAGCAGCCAAGGCTTATCTAGGAGACATGCAAAGCTCATGCAATACAACTGTAGTCACACAGTAGTCACACACATGAACAAAACACTCTGGGTTATAAAAATAAAGGTATTTGATTTTGGTGACACAAATACCAAAAATACCATACAAGCTATGCTCCCTTAGGAGGTAAGTAATACACAAATTATATACACTAGTGTGCAGAAATAGGCATAAAAACTGTTAGATAACAGTCCAATTAGTGAAAATCACGATAGTTAGAAATGGGCCTGGGGAAGGGGGCACAAACCATATACTAAGAAAGTGGAATGCAAAGGTCAGTCCCCCACCTAGGTGTGTGTAGAGGGGAGCTGGGAGTACTAGAAAAGCCCAAAAGTAAGCACCACAACCCACCCCAGCGACCAGGAAAACAAGAGTAAATCACAGGACATTTCCCAGATCACATACACAAACAGGAAGAAGAATTATGCAAAACCCAGAAAAGACTGCAAGACACCAACAGTGGATTCCTCGACAAGAGGACCTGAGGAAAGAGGGGCCAGGTCCAAGAAGCAGAGAAGGGTCCAGGTAGGGCAGCAGCCCCAACCCACCAGGTGGAAGGTACAAGAAATGAACCACCTGTGAGGAAGGAGAGTCAGCACTGCACCCAAGAACACAGAGTCGGGTTCCTGGAGGGTGCAGGTGATGTCCCACACCAGATGGAGGATTGCAGTCGGGTTTGTGTCATCAGAGTCTGCCAAGCCTTGGCACACCCAAAGCTTGCGGTTAGCAGAAAATTGCGCAGTCTGGGACCAGAAGGACTCTACCCAGGAAGGGAAGTTAGAGGGGGCCCTCAGGGACACAGAAGACAAGGCAGCGCACACAGGAGTCCCACAGCACGGGGACAAGAAAGCTGCAGAAGAGGCCTAAGCAGCACTACAACAAAGGCTCCCATGCCACCGGAGAACTACCCGGGAAGCTGTGCGTCGCAGGATAGAGTGCTGGGGGCCAGAGCATCAAGATGCATGAAGAACTTGGAGGAAGGATGTCAACAAGCCTTGGCAGCTGCAAGGGATTCGTGCACGGGGGTACTGTCTTGCGTGGGGAGGCAAGGTCTTACTTCGACCAACTTTGGACAGCTGGAAGAGAGGACCGTCGGTATCACTTCAGCCACCACCCGTGATGTAGGATCCACGCAACTCGGTAGGAGATGGGGCCCACGCAGCCAGTAGTCGTCACAGTTGGTGCCTGCAGAAGCAGGGGAGTGACTCCTTCACCCCAAGGGAGATTCCTTCTGATGCAGGCTACAGACTGGCTGTCCTCAGAGGATGCATGACCGGGAAACTGTTGCAGTTGAGGGCAGGAGCCAGAGATACAATGTTGCAGGAGGCGTCTTGCTTATTTGTTGCAGCTTGTAGGGTCCTGAAGAGTCCAGACACAGTTTCTTCAGTGAGAATTCGAAGTGGAGAGTGCAGAGGATTCCTGCTGGAGTCTTGCAATTCGAATCTGATGAACCACCCAATGGAGAGACCCTAAATAGCCCTGAAAAGGGAACTGGTCACCTAACCAGGTAATCATCTATCAGGGGAGGGCTCTGACGTCATCTGCTGGCACTGGCCACACAGATGCTCCCAGAGTTCCCTGCCAACCTTGAATCCAAGATGGCAAAACCCAGGGACTCTGAGCCCCACCCCTGGGGTGGTGATGGACAGGGGAGTGGTCACTCCCCTTCCCTTTGCCCAGTATCATGCCAGAGCAGGGACTGGGGGGTCCCTGAAGCTGTGTAGACTGGTTTATGCAAGGAGGGCACCACATGTGCCCTTCAAAGCATTTTCAGTGTCTTGGGGGCAGACTACCGCTCCCTAGCCTGTAATACCTATCTCCAAAGGGAGAGGGTGTAACACCCCTCTCCCAAAGGAAATCCTTTGTTCTGCCTTCCTGGGCTCGAGCCTTTCAAGCAACAGGAGGGCAGAAACCTGTATGGGAGGTGGAAGCAGCTTGGGCTGCCTGGAAACCCTCAAAAGGCTGAAATGGCAATACTGGGGGTCCTCTAAGGAGCCCCCAGAGTGCTTGGAATCATACAAACCAATTCTTCCAAAAGCCTTGGGGTATAAATACAACATGTTTGATACCAAATATGCCTATGTTCGGAGTTACCGTTATGTAGCTGGACATAGGTAGTGTCCTGTGTCCAATAAATGCGTAAAATGGCATCCCTGCACTCATGACGGGGGCATGGAGTTTGTGGAGGCACCTCTGCTAGTTCAAGGGTGCCCTCACACACAGGTACTTTGCACCATGCCCTCTGGGCTAGAAGGCCTACCATAGGGGTGACTTATAAGTGACCTGGTGTAGTGAAGAATGGCAGTGAAAGGGTGCATGCACCTTTTCATACAGGCTGCAATGGCAGTCCTGCAGAAGCCTTTGCTTGGGCTCCCTATGGCTGGCAAAATATACGCTGCAACTCATAGGGATCCCCCTAGAAGCCCAATGCACTGGGTACCTAGGTACCATATACTAGGGACTTATAAGGGGGCACCAGTATGCCAATTGTGGGTGAAATACAGAGTTTTGGGGGAGAGAATGCATAATCACTGGGGTCCTGGTTAGCAGGGTCCCAGTGAACAGTCAAGCACACTGACATCAGGCAGAAAAAGAAGTAACCATGCCAAGAAAGAGGGTACTTGCCTACATTGTCATTATGTTGCTCCATGTATAACAACCTCGGCCAGATATGGGGTACACGTGACAACTGACTTATGGCGGGGGGGAAGGTGGAATGGGGAGGCATCAGTGTTTTAAAGTTCATGTTTAGAAACTTTTTTTTTTTTATCAGTGCCACTCACTGCAGTGATCACGTCTAATATAGTATAGTGAAATGCTTGTGCATGTTAAAGACATATTTGATGAGTCCCTACTATGGTTTATATGAAGTTTGTTACTCGAGTTGCATGCGAATATGCTTGTTTTAGCTCTGGCTCTCGGTTCTCCCTGTTGATTTGCAAGGCCTACCCACCTTTGCTTAAATGTAAGTAAAGAAGTAGCTGAGAACAGAAGAGCACAAAAGACGCAAGCGGGTCAAACCACACCAGTGCCTTGACATCATCTGCCAGTCCTTGGATACAGTGTCTCTTGGTGGTGATGCTGAATCTGATGACCAGTGCCACCTCAGGAAAGGGTGTTCCCCACAGATCCGGGCTTTGGCAGGGCAGTGTGCTACTGGGCTCCGGTTACCTGGTGTGGACAGATGGTTTGTGCTGTACTGTCTGGCGTCTCTGGGATGCTCCTGAGCAAGTGCTCTGTGATGGAAGCACTGTTTAGCAGGACATGAGGTTCTGTGCATCAGAAAGGCTGCGGGAGCAGTCGCCTTCGAAATCCATGGATCATTACACTTACACGACTACTACATCGACCTTTAAATACGTTAAAGCAAAATAAATTGTTACTTTAAATTAAGACAATTGTGGCAAAGCCAGTTGGCCTTGCTTGCCACCACTAGTTGCCTTTTCACGTGCTTCTGTGTTTGGATTGCAAGCATTGACAAAGTCAATACCAGTGGGTTGCCATTTTGTCATTTTATTCTTTTTTAAGGCCTGGCCTTTGAGATAGCTTTAGCTCCTCTGACCAGCCTGCCCTTTTTTCGAGAAAGCAGTGTTGTATTTTATACATACATAGAGGGGCTTTTTGTCAGCTCTCCAGTCATTGGTCTGCTTGACTGTCATTCACTCTTTGCTCCCACCCACCGCATCAAGCAGCATGGGGTAAAGAATCAGACCACTTCAGCTATTGGCTCCCTGGCTGTCCATTCTGACTGGGCACACATGGATGTCATTCCCTGGCATGCCTCTTACGACCCCTGGGCTTCAGAGGTGTAAAAACGTCCGGGTTGGGGCTACTTTCTCTTTGTTTTCTCTCATTTTATATTACACTGATAGTGAATAATGTGCAATTATTCGCTATTAGTGTAATAAGAAATGGAGTACAATTAGCGGGATTAGACTCCCTCACAGCTGAGGTAAACAAATAAAAAATGCTTTTAAATGTATGTTTTGTGCGAGCTTGATGGGGGAGTGCGTTTAGATAGTAAGGGGGGGGGGTGGGGGGGGGGGGGGGTGTGTGTGTGTGTGTGTGTGTGTGTGTGTGTGTGTGTGTGTGTGTGTGTGTGTGTGTGTGTGTGTGTGTGTGTGTGTGTGTGTGTGTGTGTGTGTGTGTGTGTGTGTGTGTGTGTTAGTGTGTTAGTGTGTGTGTTAGTTAGCTGAATTGACGTTCACGTGTGCACATCCGCCTAAAAATAAGTCCAGTACAATCCCAGCACAGTAAGGATGTCAGCTTGTGCACCCAATGACACGCAGTATCTTTTTCTATAAATATTTCCGTCCTAGATGTCACCCGACTCTACAGGTTACATTAGCACTACAGTCTGCAGCGCCCCTTGGATCCGATGAAACACGGCTCCCGTTGTCGGTTTTCTGTTCTCTACAAAATGTGCCTGACTTCGGCTTGATCCAACACCGTTCCTACGTGCATGCACTCCAACAGTTCTCATTACCCGCCAGCTTCACGCAAGATCTGCGGAGGGTCTATATTGGTTTATTTTTGACGCTGGCTGTGGCCCGTCTGTGGGAGTCGGGGTTGGTGGTTTTTGTGCCGCAGCTCGTGTTACTGGGAAGCACAGATTTCAGGCGCCCGGAAAACACTGTCCAAGATGGTTGCAATTAAAAATGCTACCACTGGAGGGAGACAGAGCACAACAGAGCCAGACACATTTCTAATTGTTTAGCTACTTCAGGGCCAGATTAAAATATTGTGCAGTGTTTTTTAATTCACCCCTTACTTTGGTAGTTTTGGGCCTTCCACGTGGCGTGAGCCTTCGACCCAGCCCCAGAAATAACCACACCAACAAGGTGGCTCGTGTGCACGTGGAGTCTGCTCTCCGCAGCCCCAGCTTTATTTTATAATCTCGTTTTCTAGATCCGCCCTTGCGTCCTGCAAGGGCAACAAAGTATAGGAGAGCCCGGATGGCTCTCTACCTCCCTCCCATGTTTCCATGAGAAAGATCAAGAATAATAACACAAAACACAACACAAAAAGATAACACAAAACTGAACCAATTCAAGTATGTTCTTCAGATTCCAAAGGTGACAGGATTCACGGCCGGAGTCCTGGCGGGTGGGGGGGGGGGGGGGGGGTACGCTGTCCCAAAGCAATTGCTCAACAGATGAAGTCTCTTAGCTGACTTCTCGGTGCAGGATTTGGTCAGAGATGATAATTCTCACTCCGACTGGCCATCCCCCTGTTGTCCATGACGCTGGATTGACTTCCCTCGTGATGGGGCACTGTCTCTTGAACACCATTCGGTCCATCAAAACGGCACCCTCTTCTTCTTCCTCCCCACATTTCGCCGTCAGCCTTGCACCCGCTCGTTTGAAGTGTGAGGCATTTCTGGTCACTTGCCGGTCACCCCAACTGGCGGTCACCATGGAACCCCGTACTGCCACTACTTCCCACACCTCCGGCTCAAACTTTGTCTGAAACTTTCCTCCTCCACGGCGATTCTTTACCACCACACGATTGCCCACTCGAAAGCTACGACTGCTGGTCCGCCTTCTCTCATTGGCTTTTTGGTTGGTCAGCTGCCGGCGTTGTTGGGTGGCTTCCACATCCAGTCCAGGAGATTCCCATCGGGAATCTTCTAGGATGCAGTCTCGTGGGGGTGTCTTGAACAACAGGGCCCTTGGAGCACAGACAGTTGTGCTGTGGGGTGTCTGCCTATATGCTCTTAAGAACTGGTGGAGGCATTGTTCTCCATCTTCCTTTCGTTCAACGCCAATCCTTAGGGCACGGTTAAGTGTCCTCATAAACCGTTCCACATCACCATTGTCCTGTGGCCAGTATGGCATGATCTTACGGTGTCGTGTAGCCAGTTGATCCAGGTATGATCGGAACTCTTGTCCCTGAAAAGGGGGACCATTGTCCGTCTAGACTTCATCCGGGAGCCCGAAGACTGCAAAGGTCCTGTCCAGCACGGGTCTCACATTCTCAAAGGAGGTGGATACCACGACTTCCACCACAGGAAATTTTGTGTAGGAATCCAGCACGACCATAGTCAGTCTTCCGTCAGGAAAGCTTCCAAAGTCCATACTTAGCTTGGACCAGGGTTTTAGGCTAGGATGTTCGGTGATGACAGGGCAGACGGGCGGCTCATTTGAGGTAATTATACAGGAATGGCAGCTCCCAACCATGGCGTTGACTTTGGCATCCATCCCCGGGAACCACACCTTGGCTCTAAGCCGCGTCTTCGTCTTGGCAGCTCCTTGATGACCTTGGTGAGCTAGTTCCACCACTCGATGCCATAGATGCTTTTGCAGCACTATTCTTCTCCCCCGAAGAACCAGACCTTCGCTGCCTACAGACAGCTCGTCCCTCACTCTCCACATTCCTTGCATGGTTATTTTGTCCTCCAGATCCGTCACCTTAGCACTCCCCAGAGAGTGTTCCCACTGTCTACTGCTGAGCGCTTCCTTGATGCGTGAGAGCACTGTGTCCGTTTCCGTCGCTTGTATGATATATCCCACGGTCAGGGTGGTCGGGCAAGCAGATTGGACAACCATGCTTACAAATACCTCAGTGTTCTCCTCATCCTCTTCTTGGGATCCCCCTGGGTTATCTGCCGACGGGTGTCTGGAGAGATAATCGGCCGGATTATTCACACCAGGCCGATAGAGGACTCTGAATCTGTAGGGTTGCATTAGAACAGCCCAGCATTCGATCCTTGGTGTGGTGCCGGACACTCAGGGCCATATTTATACTTTTTGACGCAAAACTGCGCCAACGCAGTTTTGCGTCAAAAAAATTAGCGCCATTTAACGCCATTTGGAAGCGCCATGCAGGCGTCAAATTTATATTTTGACGTACGGCGGCGCAACCAACAGGTGGGAGTAATTATTTCGTGACGCACACAGTGTCGGTCTGTCGTAAAGGAAACCAACGTAAATGCGACGCACATCACTGTGGGTCGATTTACGACAGCGCAATTGTGAAAACGCTGGTTTTTTTCACGCAATTGCGTTAAATTTTTGCGCGAAAACTGCCCTTTCAGCAGAGGAGAGCCAAAATGGATCCCAGATGCCCCAACAGACCCCAGGAGGATGAGAGCAGACCAGGAACCAGCCAGGAGGATCCATACAGGAACCAGGACATTTTAAAAAAAAAAAGAAAGTGTCGCTTCAGTGAAGAGGAGCAGGAAATCCTGGTGAAAGAGGTGACGGAACACCAGCACCAACTGTTCATCTCCTCAAAATTGCCACTCAGTAGGAGAGAGGCCATCTGGAAACAAATAGTGGACAAGATCAACAGTGTGGCTGAAGAACGCCGCACAGTCACTGAGTGTAAGAAACGCTGGCATGACTGCAAACGTAGGACAAAAGAGAAAATGGCCAGGAACAGGAAGGCAGCAATGCAGACTGGAGGGGGGGAGTCCAGCACAACAGGAGGCCCTGGACCACATGGAGGAGATGGTCGCAGCCGCCATCCCGGAGGAGATCGTCACAGGGATTCAAGGACTGGACAGCGCAGACTACCACGACACAATGCACATGCAGGGTAAGTCGCATGGGGAATTCAAATGCAATAATGGGGACTGTAAGCAGGGGGGGGGATACCTACTACACAATGCATGTAAGTTAGCACATATATGAAGTGGCATGGGTAAAGGGGCACGGCAGGGGGGCATGCCCAGTACTGACCGAAGCTGGGGCACGACAAAATACAGCAACAACA
Organism: Pleurodeles waltl; assembly: GCF_031143425.1. Taxonomy (NCBI): domain Eukaryota; kingdom Metazoa; phylum Chordata; class Amphibia; order Caudata; family Salamandridae; genus Pleurodeles; species Pleurodeles waltl. The sequence continues at coordinate 1,483,205,447 of NC_090447.1, read as the reverse complement.
ACAGTCCCATGGGGACATCCTGTAATTACAACAAGATAGCCAAGGGAAAGCAGTGACAGGTGGGAAGGCCACTACCTCAAATCCACATCCAGGCACTTGTATTGCAAAATCTATACTACATCAACTAGGTCCCTATCTGTAATGCAGTAGCAAAAACAACAACTGCAATGTAACTGCCACAACAGTTGACAATAACACCTCTCATCTCTGTGCAGCTATAGTACCAAATGGCAGGAACCCCACCCTGGAACATACATACCTAAATTAGGGGGTGAGGATGACATCCGCAACTACTCCTAGAAATAAGACAAAGGTACCAGTACACTAAAATGCCGAATGTCCATACCTGACACATACATAAGCCTAAGTAACCAGCAATAGGAGCCACACAGCACTAACGACACACACATGCTGCATACGTCAGTCAGTCAAAAGTGTATTGTGGCAAGTGAAACGTATACTTTGCGCATTAGCTTCAGGCTTTAGGCCTTTGTGCATCTTACCCTGAATGTACTTATACTCATTTGCTCACATCTAAGAGCCTCAGAGCACTTTGCACTAAATGATTCTCATTGCCCTACCAATCAGTTAATGTAGCAAATAGCCAGTCCTAGGGTGTTGTTAATCAGTCAAATCACACAGTTTTGCCTACTTCTGCACTGGAGTTTGCCAGAACATATTCACTCTGTGCCCCAGTCAAGGATACCGTCTGGTACGTTGCTGATAGATGTGGTAGGGGTTAAGGTTTGGCATTCCTGCGTAGGGAAACTTTGTCATCACCATGACATATGACTTTTAAATTCACTTCCTTGTCCCAAGACACGCAAGAGGGAGTTTCCAAACAGAAAATCACAACTAGATGCTGCCTGCCTTGCTGCTGATGCACAACCAGATCCCAGCCCATTCCTCTGATATGAGGGATGATGTCTCCCCTGTGATTCAGACAGGCAAGCTCAAAACTTAACATGCTGTGCTATACATAGAACAAGCAGAGGGAGAGTAGAAACTGTTAGGCACCATGATAGCTGTGTACTAATGTATTACTCTCCTGCGGACTATTTCAATTCTAACAGTGTGTATTGTTTGGGTTATTGGGGGTCACACCGAAATTTCTACAAGTCAGTTGTACAATGAAACTTCATATTAAACAAATACTGTCTTTGTCATTTGTGTATGGGAACATACCGGAAAAGACATAATTGTGTAGGATCTGAGTGACCACGACTTCCCTGAGAATTTCCAAAGATATCATGCGCTCGGATGTCTAAACATTCCTTTGATGTGGGAGACCAGAGGCACTGCTAGTTAGTCTGAGCAAAATGAAATATCTGGGTGACAGAGTTATTTACAAGTGGGTCAGACTTAGTCCCCCACACCATTAGCTATCCTGCTGCCTAGAAAGCCAAGAATCACATGTAGGATAATGAGAGCCCACCCAACAAAATGTCCCTCCATAACAATAGTTAAACACAGAGGGAGGAGTAGGACAAAAAAACGCCTATTCCTAAATATTTACAAAGCAACACCTAGAGGCGACCTGGCAGACATGTCTGATAGCTCCATATCATACATGTGACACACAGGTGGGCCATAGGCCTACAACAATGCCCTATGACGGACAGCAGATACCAAGACAAACACAGAATACAAAGTTAAGGCATCCAAAGGCTTGTATCTTAGTGCAAAATTGTCACAACACAGACACACTAATTGTACCCTGTTTCATTGCAGAGGAACACGGATCTCCTGCCGATATGCCTGTCCATGAGTTCCCTGATGACATGGATGACGAGACCATCAACCTCCCACAAGAGACCATTCAAATGGTCCTTGAAAGCCTCCAAACCCCACCTTCAGTCACAAGGAGGAGCACAGAAGAAGCAGCCATCACAGGAGAACCACCCGCCACCCCAATTGTAAGACCTGCCAGCTCCAACACAGCAGAGGACTCTGATGACACTGGCACCAGCTTTGAAAGAACAGTCGTTGGGGTCCAGCGGGAGCTGGCCAAGGAGGTGCGGGTGGGGATGCAAACTATGGCAGCCAGCCTTGAGGGGGTGCGTTCGTGCATGTTGTCAACTGCAGATCAGGCAGCTGCAATGCAAGCCAGAACATCGCTCTTGGAGGAACTTTTAAAAACACAGAAGGAAATCTGCACAGCTGTCATCCAGTTGACACAACAACTCCAACTGCAAGCCAGTCAACGTGTGCACGAATGCAACATAGAACCCCTCAGGGCCGACCTGGCTGCCTACTATCGTGATGTGGCTGCCATTCTGAAAAACCAGCAGGCCCTCCTTGCTGCAGTACTGCCCTTCATTACTCGACAGGGATCAGCCCCCGGGATGTCTGCCTCCATGTCTTCTAACACTGAGGTGTGTGTTGCCCCTTCACAACCAACAACAACAAGGACACACCAGGCAACACACACATCAGAAGAAGAAGACATGGAACAGATAACATTCACACGCAAGAGTACCCGGAAGCCCTAGTCCCTGCACCATGGCCTACTCTGACCAAGGTCCTACGTTTTGACACATGCCAGTCTCACTACAACTACACTCAATGACTGTTCGCCAATCCACTGTATGACTTGTCCCCATTGCCAGTGAATGTCTCTCTCCTACAATTTGGCAATTCGTGTTCCTCTGCACTGTCTGTGAAATCACCCCAGCATGTCAGGAGCATCATCCACACCCCGTCTGTAGGATCACCATGTAAGAATGCACCAGAACGGACTCAGCTAACATTGTGAATGGACATTTTGCACTACACCACCTAAAAATAAATATCACTTGCACACCTATTGTGTCTCTGTGTTATTTCACACTTCAACTGTGCAGTACATAACTCGAAAGTGGCTGTGTGGCAACCATGTCGATTCTCTATACTACTGTCCTGATTTCATGTATACTGAAACATCTGTGCAGTGGCCAGGATTGCATCATAGCCTTACTATACTGAGGAAAATAACTGATGAAGGGACTAAGCACACACAATCATGCTGTGTTGGACAGAATGATGCACCATCTATAGCTATTCTAGACAACTAATGGTGGCTGAGAAATGTAGGCACCATGCAATACTAAAATTAGAAATAATGCTGTAAAATGTAAGGAATCATTAACAAATTACACTGCATCAATCACCCTTACGGCGTATACTTCCATGCCATGAATCAGTACACACATGATGTAGGTCAGCAATGACAGCAACATGACAAGAGTGTGAACAAATCCTCATCTACAAAGATCTCCCTGAACTTCACACTGCTGTCCGACCTATCTATTTACCCACAATAACAAGTCTGGAAGCACTCTTTGTGAAGTAGGATACATGCCAACCCCAAACCTTGATGATCAATGCACACTACCAATGGTGGGTCTCCCACATGGTGGATACTTACCAAGTTAGCACACGGGTAGCTGGCATGTTAAACCTCAATAGCCTGGGGATAGCGAGCATAGGACACAAATGTCATACTAAAACATTCTGCTACACTGATGTAAAGGCCATGAAAATGTAGCACCTAACGCATCATGTAAAGGGTTAACAATTTTTTTATTTCAAATAAGTAATAAAAGAGGCAACTAAGGGAAAGCTAAACCTACACTAATCTAACCTGACTACTACTAACCCACAACTGTCCCTAACTAACCTAATCTAAACTTACTCTACACATGTAACGAAACGATCTAAACATCAACCCCCCACCCACCATTATGAGACAAGACACATGCAGGACAACACTTACTAACCTACACACATACTATACTATCCTAAACAAACATATATTTTTTTGGTATTTTTTATTTTTTTATTTTTTTTTAAATAATTTTATTTTTTTATTTTAAACAGGAATCCCAACATTGCCCCCCACCCACACAAAAATATAAGATAGAAAGAATAAGGACCCCCCACCCTCTTACCTAACACTAACTAAGCTAATTACCTATACTTATCCTATAACTAACCCCCCAAACCCAACTAACAGTATAAAATAGGAAAGAGGTGAGAGGGGAGGGGTAAAAGTTCAGGAGGGCAAAAGTACTACAGATTTGCCCTCCGTAGTGTGCGCCTGATGGAGCGCACCTTCTTTTTGACCTCATTCATGTCCTCTGTCAGGTTGTCCACCTTTCTAATCAACCTGTCCAATTTTCGGGACAATGCCTGGAAGGCCGCTGGGTCGATAGGAGGGTCAGTGCTGGTTTGCGTGCCGGTGGAGGTGGATGTTGTGGCACGAGTTGTGTGCCACGGGACAGTCCTGCTCCCACCACACGGCTGGGTCCAGGTCTTGAGGAAGATGCTTGGTCCGTTGCTGGGTCCATTTGGGCAGACCTGGTGGATGTAGTGGCGGTGGTTGTTGGTGGCACCGTTGGGGGAGCCTGTGGTGTGGCCCACCACGCCCCGGAGGCCCGATCCGAATGATATTTGCGGGCCATCCTCCGATACCCACACTGCACCTGCAGGATGTGCCTGTACCTCATCGCACAGCGCTCAAAATGGTTGCGATCTGCGGCACTCAGGTTTGCAGCTGTGAAGAGAAAAGGCAAATATTTAGCTTTGGATTTGCAGTGGGTGGAATACCACAATGGGTCATTTGTCCATTACTAGAAATGTATTGGTTGCAGCAATTGTTACAACATAGTTCATGGAAAGGCTCAGAGGAAGTACATGTGAAACATGCATACATAAGGGCATATCACACCTAGCATATCCATGTCTCTACATGATGGATGACATCACCCTAAACTACTCATCCAAATCATACCTAAGGCATTTGACATCATGGCAGCACCTCTTCCGCATACTGACTTCACTACATATGTCATTCTAGGTGATAACAATCACACTCCTCACTCAATGCCATTTGGAATTATATGTGGGCGAAGATTGAACCCATGGCCCAGGATCAAATGTCAACACTAGGGGCCAGATGTAGGAATTAGGAAAATGCAACTAGCAATTTGCAATGCAGAACGGTGTCTCTGACACCGTCTGCGAGTCGCTATGGGGTCGCTAAGACCCACCTCACGAACATCAATTATGTGGGTTCCAAGTTGCGCCACCCTAGCCACTATGGGCACTCACGGGGATGGAGGCCTGCTGGGAACAGCAGATCTCCATGGACGTGACTGCTTTTAAATAAAGCAGGTTATTTTTCCCCAAATGTAGGCCGTTTAGCTGAAAGTAAAATAAGCTGCAATTAGTACAAAAACACAACTACTTCAATCTTGGATTATTTCACGGTAATAAGTGGTCCCTTAGACCACTGGCTGTTTTGTACAGGATCATTACGGTCCACTCACAAAGGTGAAGGGTTACAATGGGGACCCCTTCCAGTTAGCAAGTGGCTTACCATCCACTTCAAGTGGATGATAACTGCGACTCACTTTGCAACCACGTACTTGTTTGCTAATGGGATTGCCTACCACTGTGAGTTGCAAGTAGTTTGGGAAAACCCCTTTATAATTTGCATTTTGAAAAGCATTTTGCTAATATGTACATGACCACCAAATACATTTTGGAATAGGAAACAGACGTTTGCAACTCACAAAGAGAAATTTATGCCATTTGCAATGTGTAGACATTTTGCTACATCTGGCCCTAGGTACTGACTCAAGTCACAAAAGGTGTTAAGTACGTGTAACATACTGGTTGCTACAGTCCTAAGTACCCTGTTTCACAGTAACATCCCAGTCTTTGTGGGTGGTGTGGGAAGAACAACCAACAATCCCATGTTCAATGCACACCCAGGAGTGTACAGAAAGTTCAACAAGTATGTGCCTTCACACACAACACCTATGAAGGGCTAGCAACACGTTGTAGTCAGCCAAACATTGTCACATCCCAGGTCCACACATGTCAAAATGATATGACTTAGCCCAACATAACATACTATCAGTGAGACATGTTTTACAACACACACAGAGGAAGCAGAACACCCATTCTCATGATTCAACAGAACACCTAGGCCATTGCACTCAAGTCACACACACTTCGAGTTCACCTTGTGGAAGTACATGCCCCCGGAAGATCCGACCTACAGTGTACACAGTCCATCCTCAACTAGGAAGAAGCACTTGTCATCAAAGCCATGTGCCTAAGCTATCTGGGAGACTGTCAGTCTGAAATGCAGACTCAGTTCATGCCAAGTCCCTGACCAAGTCTTACATTGACCAGTGTATTCCTAATGAGTCATCCCATTCCCCATTGCGGCCCAACTGGAATGACCTACAGCCCCTCAATCTGAGAGATGGCTAGGTATTGCTTTACAGAAACATAAGTCCGATTTGATATCACACTAAAACAACAATGCCAATGAACGGCCAGCGCATCAAATCATGAATTCTCTTGAACACACAGTAATCCATCATGCTTCATTACCAAACAATGAAAATAGCACTCAGACGACACTCACTGTAGGTATCGGGGTCGTCAAAATGGGCCACCTCTCCCGCGGTGTACGGGGCTGGTCCACCTGTAAAGCATGAAAGGAAGAATATACTCAGACTGGGTGAACGGACAAATAATTTCAGTTACAATGACACTGTGTGAATATGACATGGTAATGATACACTTTCACACATGCTCATCCTGCATGGATGACTTTGTATTCAACATTATCATTGGATGAGTCTCCTGCTACAGTGACACACCCTACTACACTCATGCAGTGGCCAGGACAGTCATGTGTCGTCCAAGTTAATCCTCCATTAGTATGCCCCAACAATAATGTTATCCATACATCTCAGCATGTGCATCCCAGAGAGACATTCCAAAACTGGTTCCATGAGGACTGCATGACCACTCACAATCAAACAGGCTATGTGGACAGGTTCAACACACAGCAACCAGACACACATGTGACATATGTGTGGACAACATGACTAACTTCATGTGACGTGAAGGCAACACACATGTATAGCATCATCATGTGTTTCTAATTTTCTGTCTAGCTATGGCGTCTACATATGTAGGTATGTTGTTTCTACATGACTTACTCACTGGCCATTATGACCAGTAGAGTACAAATAGAGCCGTTCACGTGTTGCTTTTCTGACACAAATGCAACACTACATTACATGCAGCTACAGGCATCTGGTATGTGTTGCAAAAATGTGCCATCGGACTGGTAGCATTGGTCTTCATACACATTCTGCAACAAATACACATTAGGACACATATGTATACCTTTGTAGCGCAGCATTTGCATCATTTTGTGACGCAGAGAGGGGGCTACTTAGCAAAATACAAATAGATGTTGGAATTTACTGCTGTTACTGCGTGTAAATGTGTTGCAAAAATGGGGATATATGTGTATAACCATGGGCCTAGGTTTCCCTAGCATTACACACAGTTAGCTACTTATTTTGCAGATTGGCTAACAATCATCACATGTTCCCACACAGATTTCTATTATTCCCATGTAATTGATTTGTACTCACCAACATGGCCACCAATCCGGAGTCCCAGGTGGTCCAGCAGGTCCTGTTCCCTGGTGATCAGATCTGCCCAGCAGGGTGCTTCAGTTGATGGACATTTCGCAGGCTCCCGTAGACCCGGATCAGGTGATGGCGCACCTTCTCCCACTGGATTTTCCTAGCCCCCTGTATCACACGGCCCCCAGCCTCCAGCATCAGTGGGAGGAAATGGCTTACTAGCCATATGAACCCCCCCAATTCGTCTTCACCCATCCTGGACAGGCGAGGCCTACCTGACATATTGAGAGCTCTAAAAATGGACAAATGAAATATGAAAGTAAAAGTGGGAAATGGGGAAAGGTAGAGGTGTGAAAGAAAAAGAAAAAGTAGAAAAATAGCCCAACTAACCCCCCAAACTATGCTACCCACAACAGACTCCCACAGACAATACAAACTATCACAGGAATAGACAAAACAAGACTAAACAGACTGAGACAATGTTATACAACAATAATAGATTGACAATAAGACAAAATACAAGGCACACAGGACACTAAAGCAGTAAAACACAGGACAACACCTTTCACACAACCACACAGTCTAGATAAATCTGAGACTGCAAAGTGAAAGTGAAAGTTAACTCCCAGTACAGATTTGGTAAACAGGATATCCTATTACATCACTTCCTGCATAAAATGGCCGCCGTTTTTGTTTTCCCGTTATGCGTCATATTTTCACGCATACACAGTTGTGCGTCATTTTTTTTTACGCATTACATTGCACATGATGCTGAGTCAAAAAATATGATATGAATATTAATATTTTTTAATGTACATGAGATGACCAACATATTGTCCATGTAGTGTCAATTTTACCACGCATACATCATGGGCGTCATTTTTTTTCCACGTACAGTAGTGCACATGATGCGGAGTCAAAAAATATGATATGAATATTAATAATTTTTAATGTACATGAGATGACCAACATATTGTCCATGTAGCATCAATTTTACCACGCATACATCCTGGGCGTCATTTTTTTTCAACGTACAGTAGTGCACATGATGCGGAGTCAAAAAATATGATATGAATATTAATAATTTTTAATGTACATGAGATGACCAACATATTGTCCATGTAGCGTCAATTTTACCACGCATACATCATGGGCGTCATTTTTTTCCCCACGTACAGTAGTGCACATGATGCGGAGTCAAAAAATATAATATGAATATTAATAATTTTTTATGTACATGAGATGACCAACATATTGTCCATGTAGCGTCAATTTTACCACGCATACATCATGGGCGTCATTTTTTTTACACGTACAGTAGTGCACATGAAGCAGAGTCAAAAAAATTGATGATGTAAATTATACTTTGAAGGCGAAATATTAAGACACTTTTGGATACATTTGTATTTGACTCTGCATTGTGTGCACTCATGTACGTGAAGAAATTATGACGCCCATGCTGTATGCGTAGAATATGGAGCACATTTTTCATTATGTCTTCATGTTTTTACCTTTGGAAAGGTGATTTGTCATGGTCAAACGGTGCAATGTGATACACATTTGTGTTTGGATATGACACATGTCCATTGTTTTATGTATAGAAGGCATTCACACTGTAATGTTTGGGATACATTAACTAATGTATTGACCATATTTGACAACATATTTGGGTTAAGTGCTGATGGCTATTTTGAAATGATGGATGGGATACCATGATGTATTCCTTCTCCAAAATGTGTCCACATTTATGATGGTGATGCTTTTATCTGTAGTCCTAACAGGGAGTGGAAGAGTCACTTACAGTTTTTATGGGGCTAACCATGTCCCATTATGATTTTGTGTTTCAGATTTGTGTTGGACTTATGACATGTAGGCCACACATGTGCCTTATGCATGTGTTTAGTTCACAAGTACATGATTCTTGTATGTTTGGGGGGCGGTAGAGGTGGACTTAGGCCCCCAGCACCCTAGGATTTGACCATCCAGAATAGCTACTGTATCCATGGAGTATATTTATTATATCATGGAAAACCTGCAGCAGCAGGCTAATGTAAGGCCATATGGTATGAATGACTGTTGACCATTCATTCATCTCATTAGCCCATTTGACGTTTGCAGTAATGATGAATTGGAGCAAACTTGCATACCATTTTCCAATGACTATGTTTGCAAGACTCTCAGCGTTCCCGATGTGATAATGAGAATAATTCTGTTGTTGTCTGTGTCCCTTTCTGCATAAACTGGTTTAGTGGCATGTTACAATCTTCCTGCTAGGTTCAAACTGGGACACAACTGTGATGGTCTACTTTCAAATATTAGGTTGATTGTATGACATATGTGTACATGTGTGTGGGAATGTGGATCCACTATCACCTGTCTGGGTGTATGTTGTCACTGTGACTTCGAGGTCTCCTCCTGAGTTAGTGGCAGCTGATGTTGTACCAATTGTGTATTGCTCATATCACACACTTGAGAGAAGCCATTGATGACATGGTCACGTACACATGGATGGTCCCACCCTGTCTCTGAACACGTGTGATGTGACTTTCAAATGATCTCCAATTTTGGGCTGGATGAGAGACTGTTTCAGTTGTTTGGATCCGGCATGTGTAATTGCCACATTTGTACTCCTGTTGGGCTCTGTGTATGGTAATGTATCATGTCACATCCTACCCTCTGTGCATACATTTGTGATGTTTTTTTTTGGTGTGATGAATGTTATAGCATTCTTGCTCAATGAGACGACATTTGTCTTCAGCAATTTCAAAATAAAGGTGGTCAGAAATGAATAGGCCAAAGCATGATGTGGTGTCTCTTATCTGTGTTTATTTACAAGTGTGGAATACAAGTGATTATAATAAATTAAGTGAAAAAATTGTTGACAAGCTGTTGGCGCCTACGCACTCCTGCTGCCGTGTTAGGTTGTTCCCCCTCCTGTTGCAGGCCAGCATCCTCCTCTTCGTCATCCTCAGGCATGTCTGGGTCCGGTTCAAGGAGGGGAATGTTCCTTTTCACACAAATATTGTGTAATATGGCACAAGTGAGTATGATCTTACAGACCATCTCTGGGGAATAGAGTAGGCTACCGCCAGTGATGTCAAGGCAGCGGAACCTTGACTTTAGGATTCCAAAGGTCCGCTCCACAATGCTGCGTGTCCACTTGTGGGCGTCCTTGTATGCCCGCTCAGCAGCAGTATTTGGGTTCCCAAATGGTGTCATTATCCAAGGCTGGATGCCATACCCCTGATCAGCTGAAAGAGAAACACAGAATGGTATCAATTAGATGTAGGAGGCACTGTTGTACGTATCTTTGATGGCAGTAGTTGTGTTGTGTTGTCTGTGACTATTTTGTGTACTAATGTGACAACCTATGGTTGTTGGTGAAAACTTTTGCATTGTGTTTTTTTACTTGGCTGAGCAAGTGTTTGTTGGCTAACTGTTTGTCAGCAGGATGTATTGGTTTCTCCAGTACAGTGTGCCCTCCCTTGCATTGTGACTTGTGATACAGGTGTCCGTGTGTCCTCACTGGGGGTGTGATGATAGTTCCATGCAGAGTTGAAACATGAAAGTGTATTAGAAACGTTCATATGAACATACCCAGGCCATCCCATCCCTTAAAACTTATGCATTGTATTAGTGTACAGGTTATTGTGAGCCTTCAAATTTGCAAGGTGACATTTAGGCAACCGCACTCATTAATGTCTTCACACTAAGCTGTAGAGTAAATTCCAATGTGTGAGAGGTTCAATGGTGACTTGTGAAACATGGCTAGTGATGTGAGTACCTCAGTGTGTTCCTGTCTAGGTGTTGCTATTGTGGTGTATGTGTTGTTTATCCTAGAGGGTTTCTGAGCAGTGTGTATATGAGTTTGTTTTTTGTCCTTACCAACAAGTAGTCCATTGCCATACCGTCCATCCTGGAAGTGTTGGTTGATGGTGCAGTGACGGAAGATGAATGCGTCATGTACACTCCCAGGATATTTAGCCACAATGTTGCTGATCAGTCCTTGGTGATCGACTATGGCCTGCACGTTGATTGAATGTGTGTGCTTCCTGTTGCGGTAGAGGTGTTCACTCGCAGCAGGTGGCACAAGGCGTACATGTGTGCAGTCGATTGCACCAAGGACGTGCGGGAAGCCACTGACGGCGTACAACCCCTGTTTAGTTTCCTGCTGCTTCTGCACTGTGTTAGGGAAGCAGATGTGGAGGGGTGTCAGGCGAATGATGGCATCCAGTACTTTGGGTAAAAAGGCGGAGAAAGATGGTTGTGATATTCCACCAACCAGGGCACCAGTTGTCTGAAAGGAGCCACTTGCCAGCATGTGAAGTACGGCAAGCAGCTTTGTTTCTGTTGGGATAGTGCGTGGAGTCACTAAAGTGGGGGCCAATTGCTGGTCAATATTTGTCAGCAGCTGCTGAATGGCCTGCCAGTCCAACCAGTACCTCTGGATGATGTCTCGTTCCCTGAGGCCATGCAGGGTTGTTCTTGGGCGGAATATCCTCTCCTGCCTTCTGCGCTGTCTTTGGGGTCCCTGCTGTTGTTGTTGTAGCTGCTGTTGTTGTTGTAGCTGCTGTTGTTGCTGCAGGGCTCTGCGTCTACGTGCACGCTGAAGAAAAAGCACCTCCATGTCTCCCTGTTGCTGCTCTGCTGCTCTGTTGTTTGTTCTGTGTGTTCTGATTAAGTACAGGTGTGTTTGCCCCATTTTAACGCCTGCCCTGACCCCGGCGTTAAAATTTCACAATATTCGTGCTTTGCGCCATTTTTTTGCGCCGCCTGCTGCGCGGGAGTGATTTTTGCCCTGAAGCATAAATACGACGCAACGCTGTGTGCGTCGATTTTTGGACGGGAACGCCTACCCTGCATGTCATTAACGCAGGGCGGGGTGCCGCTTCCAGAAACTGGCGCACATAGCGCCATTTTCCTTGTGCGCCGGATCGGGCGTTAGGGTTTAAATATGGGGCAACGTTTGCGCTGAAAGTGCGTCATTATTTTTGACGCACATTCGGCGCAAACGGAGTATAAATATGCCCCTGAGTCCGTTCAAAAAGTGACATCAGTGGTTTATGATCCGTCACTACTTGGAATTCGTGCCCATAGACGTATAGATGGAAATGCTTGCACGCCCATCGGATCACTAGCGTCTCCCTTTTAATTTGGGCATACCGGGTCTCTACAGCCGAGAAGGCACGGCTGGCATATGCAACGGGGACCCACTCCTGATGACGCTGCTCCTGTAGAAGAACGGCTCCCAGACCTACCGGGCTGGCATCCACCACTATCTCTGTGCGTTTTTGAGGATTGAAATAGGCCATGGTGGATTTGTCTAAGAGCGCCGCCTTCACATCCTGGAAAGCTTGATCCGCCGCTGGGCTCCACTCCCACCGGTGAGACACTTTGGTAAGTTGTCTGAGGGGCTCGCCCATCGTGGCCAGCTGGGGTATGAACCTACCACAATATGTGGCCATCCTGACTTCCGTGGCGTTCTTCGGAATCGGGGCTTGATGAATGGCATCCGCCTTGCGCGGGTCCACCCTCAGACCGTCTTTCGAGAAGATGTACCCAAAGAACTCAATGGATGTCTGATAGAACGCACATTTACGTTTGTGGAGTGTGAGACCTGCGTCCGCGAGCCTCTACAGAGTGGCTCTCAGGTGTTGATGGTGCTCCTCACGTGTTTTAGAGTAAATCAGAATGTCATCATTGAGGTTGATCACCCCTGACATCCTGACAGTGTTTCCCTTATAGTGTTCTGGAACACCTCTGCTGCGGAGGACACCCCAAAACTTAGTCTCTTGTAGCGTCTTAGCACCGCATGCGTCGAGAAAGTTGTAATGTTTCTGCTGTCTGGGTCAACCTCCAACTGGTGATAGCCAGAATTTAAATCAAGTTTAGAGAACCACTGTGCCTCGTTCAGGTCCGCAATTATGTCGTCCATGGTGGGTGTGATGTGTAGCTCTCTTCGGATGGCTCTATTTGGTAGGCGCATGTCCACACAGAGACGAATGGCCCCCGGCTGTTTGGGCTTAGGTGCAATCACCCAGGGCGAAACCCACGGGGTGGGCCCATCTACCTTTTCAATCACGCCTTGGTCCTCCAACAGCTGCAATTCCTTCTCCACCGCCGGTCGTAGGTGGAAGGGGACCCGATGGTGCCTCAGTGCCACCGGCATCACATCCTGATCAACATTTAACTTGACTCTCTTGCCTTTGAGTTTCCCCAACCCTTCAAACAGCTGTGGGAAGTCTCTAAGAAGGGACTCTGTATGCGACTCGTAAACCTGACGCGCAAAGAACACCACTTCAAGGTCTTCTGCTGTGTGGCATCCCAGCAAGGTGCCTCGGTCGCCTGCCACCACGTAGAACTTCGCCCCCGTAGAGAGCTGGCCGTTGGTCACCGATACTTCAATTGTCCCTTTAAGAGGAAGCGGGTGGCGTCCACCATAGGTGTAGATCTTGGTGTTACTCTGGGTTAGACATGGCTTGGGGAACAGCTGTCGATACATGGCATCATCCATCACGTTGACTGATGCCCCCGTGTCTATGAGCACTGTCGTGAGAGTGTTGTTAATCTTTACCGTAGTCATAGGGGGTGGTCGCCTTTTGTGCTGCCTCCATCCCGTGAACATGATGATGAAAATGTCCTCGTCCTCCTCAATGACTGGCATTCTATTGGTCCTCTGTCCCCCATGTGAGTTATCTTCTGTGCTGACACTCCTGACCTTGGCTTCTTTCCCTTTCGACTCCGCTTGTCTGCTTTTTGTTGTCCTACACAATTTGGCAAAGTGATTACTCTGGCAACACCGGCTACACGACTTCCCTCTCGCTGGGCACCCACTCGTTGACCTGTGTTCGTATCCACAGCTGCCGCAGATCCCTTCTCCTGGCTTTGAGGTGGGCGGCCGACGCCCTGGGGGTTGACGAGGCTGGATGACATCCACCTGTTCCTCCTTCACCTGGGTCGAGCGCGCCGCCGACGCAGCTGATATGGATTGCCTTCTTGCAGCAGCGATGGCATCCGCATGGACGGCAGACAGTTCATGGAGCGAGCCAATATGAGGATCTCATCTAGGGAAATACCTGGTTGGCGCATGATCAGCTTCCAAAGCATGTTGGACCGTCACACCTGGATGATCTGGGCTCTGATCTCCTTGTGCTGGTTCAGGCCCACCCACGTGCTGGCGAGCTTCCTTAGCCGTGCGTAGAACATGTCGACTGACTCAACGTCTATTTGCTGGGCCTGGCGTAACTTGAAGCGCTCGTAATCCGGGTTCAGCTGGGGGTCAAAATGCTTATTCAGCGTGGCCACAGCAGCATCATAATCTGTTTTGTCACCAGTGTCGGGAAGTGAGTCGAAGAGTTCGTGGCCTCCCATCAGTAGCATCAGGGACCTATGCACTGCCCCACCCGTCTCTCTCGTAGCACAAAAGTAATTGTCCAAACGCCCTAACCACAGGCGCCATTGCGGTGCTGCCGTGGCGGGGTCTATTAGCTGACTGAATGGGGGTAATGCGGCAATTGATGAATGGGCTCTGGGGGTGGTGGGCACTGGATGCAGCTCATTCTCTTGCTGTGGTGTACTCAGGTAGCTGTTTTCAGTGGGTGTGGCCGTGTTGTAAGGTAAATTTCACTATTGTCCTGCCTCTTCTTCCCCTCTTTAGTATAGTTCTTTTGTGTTTTTTTTTTCTTTTTTTTGGCAATGATGCTGACAGTGCTCCCCTCCAGGACAAACTGGGGTGTCAGGAGTGTCTACAAAATGTGGGGCCTGCGCTCTATTTTGCCATAGGAATGGCCTACTGTCCTTCGTGTGTCTCTTTTTTTTTTTTTTTTTTTTCAATCGTTCTGGGTGGCTCCCGGGGCCTGGGGTCAAGTCTCTATCCCCACGAGCAATTGCTTACCTCATGCGGCTTGGAGAAGGGCGTGGGGCGTGCTTGCCCCCGAGAGTACAATAGGCGTAACGGCAGGCGCCTCAGGGGTCCTTCCACTGCGTCGCTGCCGTGTATCACTGGGGCCCGATCGCCAGGATCTCTCCGACACTCGCATCGGCCACAGACGAGTCGTGCCCCTCGCCCGACCTGGCGAGCGATCCGTGCATGGGATTCCGCTGTCCTGGGCCCGGTGAGTCACCACTTGCGGTGCGCGCGCCATGCCTCGTACAGCGCTGTGGAGAGGTGTCTCGCAGCATGTCACACACCGCGCCTTCCCGCCTGAGTATATAGTAGCAAGCGGCAACAGCTCCGGTGAGATGTGGTTGTGTGCCCAGGTTGCGTCGACCTAGGCGTGAGTGCGCTGTCTTCATCGTTTACATTTCATATATGTATGTGTGTCTTGTTACATCCGACTTGTCGCCAATGTAGTTTTGGGCCTTCCACATGGCGTGAGCCTTCGACCCAGCCCCAGAAATAACCACACTGACAAGGTAGCTCGTGTGCACGTGGAGTCTGCTCTCCGCAGCCCCAGCTTTATTTTATAACCTCGTCTTCTAGGCCCCGCCCTTACGTCCTGCAAGGGCAACAAAGTATAGGAGAGCCCGGATGGCTCTCTACAACTTTCATGAACTGCTTGATGCTAGCAGCAACACACTACCTGCTTTTATTGCTACATAGAAACCTCCACTTAGGTTCGCAATATAGCCTTGCTTCATTCTTTGTGGATTCGTTATCGTAGTGAGGTCGGTACGAGTTTAATTCGCATGCGAATAGATGCAGATGTTTCAAGGCCTGGGCAAACTGGGCTTCAGCCCACGACCCCAGCCTGTTAGGGGCCCCTGATAGAGCCAGATCTGTTCTGCAGAGAGTCTTGCCCAATGACCTTCAATATAAAATTCTTAAACAGATTGTTTTAAATGCCGCTTTTTAGGGCGAGCATAGCAGTGCGCAAGCGCTGCTTTTCCGACGTGTTGGTACCTATCTGAGAGCTTTTAACCACGCCCATCACTATCACTCGTTCGTGGGCTTGCCTTTCAAAAATCCTTTGCTATGATCGGTAAATGATTTACGTTTGTCTCTCCTTGTGGCGGTTTTGTTACCACCTTGTACACCAACCGTGTTACATGGATAATTGCACGGTTGCAGATACGTTTCACTGCGAGCGAACTTCTTTTTTCTTTTGTGTCTCTCCTTCGCCTTCATTGCAGCTGTGGCACTTTGAATCGGCTCGCTTATGTCAACTGTTTTACTTTTCATTTTCAATTTATGTGGCAAGAAAAGTCCAGTTAAGAACTTACAATGCTAATAGCTCTAACTCAAGCAAACGCGAGAACCACTGCATTGGAAATGCTTGTTATGTCTTTCTCTTCTTCCGTCTAGCTGTCTTTTTTTGTTGTTTTTTTTTTCTCCATATCTTGTCTCTATAAATGTCTAATGCAGATAAATAAGTGCTGGTCCCCAAAATTAACTGCCTGTGCCCCCCCCATCCCCCTGGCAACTACTGCCTCAAAATAAGCACTGATCATTAACCCTTTCGTTGCTAGGCCTTTTCTCCCTGGAATGCAAGCCCTTGTTTTGGCTCTTTTGTTCTTATGCCTCCATAATGTCTTTTCCATATCAAGTATCCATGTCAAATTTGCATCCCTTTTTCCCAACATGCTGGGAATTCTAAAGGTACCCAGGGTTTGTGGATACCCTTGAAGGGGACTTAGAAAACAGACAAACTATAGTTAAATATTGGTTGTTTTGGGAAAATAGGAACAAAGTGCTCCACAAAAAGTGTCTGTTTTTGTTCTCCTAAAAATGGCATCAATGAAAGGTTTACTCTGCTAATGTCATTATCTTCCCAGCTTTCAGGTGCATGCAGAGCTGAATCCCCAAAAATATTTTTTACTACAGTTTTGACATTTTTCAAAGAAGTAGCACATTTTTCTTAATTTCTGTGCTTTCAACCTACTTCCAGTTTGTGGTAGAAACTGGGGTGAAACCCATGGGTGATCCCAGAAAGCTATTGATGTCTGAAAAGTACAGACAATTATGAGTTAAGCAAGGGGTCATTTGTGTAGAGCCCTCTAGGTTGTCCCAAAGTAACTAACAGTTGAAATAAAAAAATATTGAAAACGAGTAGGGGAAAATAAAAGTCAATTTGTGGCAATATTTTCACTTGTAACTTCTTCTCACAATGGCCGATTTACAAAAGCAATATACCATTATGTCTGCTAGACCACTGATTCTCAACATGTGGTCCCCAGACCCCTGGGGGTCCACGACTGCTTAGAAAATTTAATAATAATAAAACAGATTAGGTCCCCAGCTTTCAATAATGACTCAGTAGGGGGGTCCCTTCAATAATGATTCAATGGGGGGTCCCCAGGTTTCAATAATGATAAAGTGGGGGTCCACAGATGTCAAAAGGTTGGGAACCACTGTGCTAGACCCTTCTGGTTGCCGGGTTATATAGGGTCTGTAAGTTTCCAACAACCCGAAGTACCCAGAACCAACTACTGAACTGGCCCTTACAATGGTTTTTCATTGTGTACCGGGTATAGAACAATTCATATGGTAAAATATAAAGAGTGGAAAATGGCTATCAAGGAAACCTATGTATTTCTGAAACTGACGGGAGTAGTGGTTATTTGTATATCTCTGAATTTGTGGGTACCCCCACTAGCATGTGATTCAGAGTGCTTTTTTAGTGTCGATCCTGCAATAGCAAGTGTTAGCATGCGTATCACTTGCAAGACACTGTTGTAGTTAGAAAAGGGCTTGGAGCCCGCCGATCACTCACCATTTGTTGGCTTGCATGGCACTCTTCTTTACAGCCTCGTAATTTGTCCACTTCAGGCTTGGCATCATTCCTGGTCCTGTCCGTGGAGCAGGGACCAAGCACTGATTAATTTAACTTAATTAGTACCTGTCTGCTGCTCCCAACATTATTGCGGTACTATTTCTCTCCCCCTGCTCCCTCATTAGGTTTTTCATTTTTGAATGGTGCAGCTAGCAATGTACAATACAGGAAAGGAATCGTCAGTCGCTTCTGACAACTACTCTTGACAAGCACTAGAAGAAGCTTAATTGCTGAAATAAATGTTGTTTAATCATAAACTGTATTTATACTTTTAGAAGAAGTCCATACACAAGAAACACATCTCTATATACATACTAAGGCCCTGATTTATACTTTTTTTGCGCCGCATTACTGTCAATACAATTGTATTTTGTAAGTTTGCGCCGCTTTTGCGTCAATAAATGACGGTAATGCGGCGCAAAAAAACTATAAATCAGGGCCTTAGTAAACAAAGAAATACTGAAGGCCCAGCTGAACCTTCACTTAGATAGTTGCTTGGGAAACTGGCTTCATACCTAAACAGTACACTTTCTAATTTACATGAACACATTGCTGTTAGAGGCATTAACATGCAGTTGTCTCTATTGTGCGGGCAAAGCTGGATTCAGACTTGTTTTATTGGTCGGTCGTACTTGCTTTGCTTGCAGAACTTGCCAGTGTGACTGCAAGTAGCCCTTAGTAGCTCACATGTGCTGCACAGAATACCTTTGTGTGAAGTCGAAGACACCCTCTGTGCTGCGTCTGCCATGCTCTGGTGAGCGCAGGGTGTTCACCCCTCATCCTCTTGACTAATGTCATGCTATGACTTCTTCCCAAAGGAACTCTGCCTTAGCAGAAGTTACAATTAAACAACATGAGATCCTTTGCAGAGGCGCATACCACACAAGACGTGTTGTGCCTATTTGAACTTTAGGGCTTAGTTACATCTCCATATCACTCTTTTTTTCTCATGTCACGTCTGTGGGCTTTTACCATGAACTATGCTAGACCTCTGAAGTGTCATAACATAAATGTGCTGGAAATGCGGAAAAAAATACTGCAGAAATGTTTATGTTGGTGGTAAAGGTGTAGCAGCAGAAAGGGGTGGAGTCATGAAATGCAGAATCTACCAGTCAACGTATACATTTAGGGCCAATGTACGAACCTTCGGAATTGCAATTTCCTAATTGCGATTCCATGCATATCGCAATTAGGAAATCACATTTCCAAATGTACGAAACTCCATTCAGTTTCTTTGACAATTCCCAGTGGGTCGCAAATAGACCTACCTTATTAATATTAATGAGGTAGGTCGCAATTTGCGACCCATGGAGAATCATAAAAATCACAGGGATGGAGGCCTGCTGGGGTCAGTAGACCACCAGGTATGTGATTGATTTTAAATAAAGTAATATATATATATATATATATATATATATATATATATATATATATATATTTTTTTTTTTTTTAAACACAGCCGGTTTTCCTTACAGGAAAATGGGATGCATTTAAAAAGCAAAAAATGAAACATTTCAGTTTTATTGTTTAAGAGTAGGCAGTGGTCCATGGGACCACTGCCTGCTCTTAAAAAAACATTTTCACATGCATTCACAAAGGGAAAGGGGTACCCTGGGGGCCCCCCTCCTGTTCACTGCAACTAGCAATTAGGAAGAGATGCACACTGCATTCCTAATTTCAATAAGCAAATATATTTTGTGATTCGGTAAATAGATTACCGAACCGCAAAATAGCATTTGTACATACCAACATGCTTTTTTCTGTGCACAAACGGCATGATTCTGCGAATTGGGCCATTTGCGCACAAAAAAAGGTTTGTACATCTGGCTCTTAGTTTTTAAAACCTCTGCTTCAAGTATATTTTCAACAAGGACAAATATGACAGAATCTGCTCTGGGTTTCTTAATTGGTCACAAACAGGCTGTATTTTGCATGGGGTCAAGGCACCTGCCTCAGAGATCTTTATGTGTGCAACAATTTTAGAGGATAATAGTGACAATAAGCTAAATCTGGTAGTTAATGTACTTGCTGGAGAGATCTGCGTTTTCTCTAGTCACAGCTATGACTCATCAAGTGGCATAAAGGGTTATCGTGCCTGCTGCAGAGCAAATCATGTAACACGCAGATAACAGATTTGTCATTTAGTTAACTAAGTAAGCAGGCAATTGCTTTTTGACAGATCCATTTGTTACTCTAATTTCTTAAGCTGCAATCCTAATATTGCACAGGAAGGGATGGCCATTAAGAAGCTGCATGGATTCTTATTAGTACAGACAACATTTTAGACCATTACTTTGTGTTTTTCTTGCCAAATCACTCAACATGTATTTTCTACCAGTATGGATGAATTTGGGACTCCTACATCTTTTAACTCTCATTCCCTTATGTAACATTTCCTGTATACTTATACAAAATGCTAAAAGGTTCTTTCACAGCATGCTAATCTTTTGTTTTTACACTGATTCTCCTACTAAGCCTTGCAGTTATTAGTTCTGTTTCTATTGCTCTAACTCGATTTACCATTCCAAAATGGCCAAACCGGGAGGGACAATTACTAGTTCTTATTCCCTAGGAAGTCCTTTGTCTATCTCTTATGTATTGTGTCAGTACACAAGGTCGGCGACAGCATTGTGATCCTGTGCTTCAGATGCTGCACCACTGTTTGAACTTTGGCCTACAGGTATCATTCTTGGTTTTGTGGGTTGCATTAGGTATTCACTTTTATTCTATTTAACCCAGTGCGAGTCTTTACTTTATGCTGATATTTGCACCATCTAGGTAGAAGCTTACTGGCCTTGAAAATTCTACTTGCCCACTCGCTATGGCGAGTCATATTTTATCAAGTTGAGCTATTTATAGGACCTACTCAACCCTTTTGGCGAATTGACAAAGAACAGGTGTTCTGTTTAGTCAGAAAGTGAAGGAAGCCTTTAATTCTCATTCTTGTCATATTTGCTCTGTGTTCAGAGACAGCAGTCAAAAGTCAGTTTGTCTTACAATTAATTTTCTTTCTGACTGCAGTGTTCCAGGATTTTGCCATTTTTTTTTGCTAACACATTATTTAAATAGCTAAGTCAAAAGTACATTACAAAATATATTTAAGTAATTATGAAAGCTCATTGTGTGTACTTCTGTGTGATATAAAAATTATTTTAATAGGATGAAAACAAATCAGAACCCATTACTTGGTGATGTGCAAAGAATAAATGTTTTCTGAAACCTGATTTTCACAGATTTGTTAATACATTATATAGCAAGTTTGTGGTAATGTTTTTGGACATTTCATGGAAAGTTTCTCTCTGTAAATAGCAGTGTGCAACCACATCATGCTTTAGTAATATATTTATGAAAAATTAGCGTTTAAACATAAACCTAGAAACACTCCTGCCCTGGTAGCAATGCTATTAGTAAACTAAGAGGAAAGTAATGGATCATGTGTCCCCTATGTGTGGTTTAGATTCTTTTTATACATGGAGCATACGTTTAGTCCATTTAATCAAACAAAGAAGTTTTTTTTGTACAGCAGAAATGCTGAGTTCACATATTTGAATGTACACTCATATGAGAATAAAGAAAAAGGTGACTGTAAAGTAAAATATTTGCCTAGGGTCACACAATTAAGATCCATTTATGGGCCAAGTATATTACAGTTATGGTCGAGTAGACTATTCAAGTTACTCGACCAGCAGGTCTAATAACATTTTTATGATTTTGGAGGCCTGGCTTGCCTGGCTTACGTACAGCATTTGTTTACTTATTCTTCAATACACGAGTGACCACTAGACTGTTTTGCTGTTTGAACTTTGGCTCACAGGTATCGTACTCTAATGTTTATTTATGTTTCATTACATGTTCACCACTATCCTATCAACTCAGTGAGAGTCTTTACATTATGCTCATATCTGTACTATTTCTGACCCCTCCCCCCCATCTGTGGTTGTCTGTCTCGCCTACTCCTCCCATGTCGCTGCATGCCCGCTCGCACCGCTGGTTATTTTTTACAAATTTTTGTGTAGTTCAGCCAGATTTTTTTTTACTTTGCTTTTATTTCTCCTCGCATTGTGGTCCCACTCAATGTGATTCCCCGTGACTGTCTAGCTCACGTTTATAAGTGTGATGCCCCTTCGCGTGAGACCTTATCTGATAGCCATTTGCTTTGGCGTGGTTCCCTAATCTGCAGTCTCCCCTGTCAATGTTGCAGGGCGGGCCCCTGGCAACCTCGCTGCTCTCACCCTCTGCCTTGTTCATTTGCAAAGACAACAGGACTGCACAGGCAAAGTCAAAAGGCGAGACCCATTGGCATTGCCAATGCTTGTCTGTAATTCATTTTTGTTGTGGGTGTTGTGTGAGACTCTATTACAGGTATTTTGCAGATAACTGTTGTGTTTGTTTCATGCAACATCCATAAAAAGTTTCTTTTAGATCAAACCAGAACCTCACATATGAGAAATAGGAGGGGGAGCACATAGATTATTTGCAGTAATAAGCTACTGCTGTGTTACAATATTGAAAACACACCAGTTACCCCTGAATATTAGCTGTAAACACATGTGGAATGTGGCGGGAATGTGCCTGTGCACAGTCAGTGACCTGGTCAAAGACGGCATGAAAGAGCAGAAATTTGATCATAAATTCAAAGCTGTTCTGAACAGGGCACCCCAAAAATGTTTGGCCCAGGGCCCCAAAAATCCTTAAGATATCCCCAGGAGGCACTGCACCTGAAGGGCCCATAGGCATATCTGGAATGGGCTGCCACCGCAGGTAAGCAGACTAGATTCCGGGCATCACCCCTGAAACTAAGAGAGAACTTTTGTCTATTAAAACGTTGATGGGTCCAGTCCATGAACATATGGCAGAAGTAAAATCCCTGGCATCGGATCTCACCTGGTTGAAGACTCATCTGGAATCGACGGACAGGAGTGGTCAGTGACGGAGGATCAGTTTCAAAGGGTGAACAGGGGTCAAGGCGCGGAGCAGGAAATGTGGTCCCTCCGTCCATAAAGTGAGTGATTTGGAGGACTCGAGCAGATAGAACTATGGCCCATATTTATACTTTTTTTGCGCCGCATGTGTGATATTTTTTGATGAAAAAACGGCGCATGTTGTACGTTTATGCCGATTTTGCGTCAAAAAGTGACGCAAACATGGCACAAAAAAAAGTATAAATATGGGCCTATGTGCGATTCTCTGGAGTACTTAGCATTGGATCTGTGGTCCAGAAATGACCCACCCCTCATTCAGCCTGCCTCTTGAGAGTCTGAGGGCTTGCCCCAGAAGCCAGCAGGTCAGACTTCCACAGGCAAATACTTGCTTGTGTCATCATTAGCAGCAAGATTGTCAAGTGTTCTCAGTGGCCAAGAAGAAGAAAAGCTTGATTCTTTATAACTGTTGTGACGGTGCCACTCACCTGAAAAGTAGGATGTCTGCAGGGGCGATGGTATGCCCCGACCTCCTGGAACACCTCTCGGGACTTCCTGGTGGACACAGAAACCCCGGCAGGTGTCCCAAAAGGAAAGGGGGAGTGGAAGAGAAAGAGACAAAACACTGCCACGGTCCAGCCCGGCACCCAGGGGCATATTTATACTCCGGTTGCGCCGAATGTGCATCAAAAATTTTGACGCACATTCAGCGCAAACGTTGCCCCATATTTAAACCCTGACGCCCGAGCCGGCGCAAAAGGAAAATGGCGCTATGTGCGTCGTTTTCTGGAAGCGGCACCCCGCCCTGCGTTAATGACATGCAGGGTAGGCGTTCCAGTCCAAAAAAACACGCACACAGCGGTGCGTCGTATTTATGCTTCCGGGCAAAAATTACTCCCGCGCGGTAGGCGGCGCAAAAAAATTACGCAAAGCACGAATAACGTGAAATTTTAACGCCTGGGTCAGGGCAGGCTTTAAAATGGGGCAAACACACCTGTACTTAATCAGAACACACAGAACAAGCAGCAGAGCAGCAACAGGGAGACATGGAGGTGCTTTTTCTTCAGCGTGCACGTAGACGCAGAGCCCTGCAGCAACAACAGCAGCCACAACAACAACAGCAGGGACCCCAAAGACAGCGCAGAAGGCAGGAGAGGATATTCCGCCCAAGAACAACCCTGCATGGCCTCAGGGAACGGGACATCATCCAGAGGTACCGGTTGAACTGGCAGGCCATTCAGCAGCTGCTGAGAAATATTGAACAGCAGTTGGCCCCCACTTTAGTGACTCCCCGCACTATCCCAACAGAAACAAAGCTGCTTGCCGTACTTCACCTGCTGGCAAGTGGCTCGTTTCAGACAACTGGTGCCCTGGTTGGTGGAATATCCCAACCATCATTCTCTGCATTCCTGCCAAAAGTACTGGATGCCATAATTCGCCTGACACCCCTCCACATCTGCTTCCCTAACACACTGCAGAAGCAGCAGGAAACAAAACAGGGGTTCTACATCATCAGTGGCTTCCCGCACGTCCTTGGTGCAATCGACTGCACACACGTACGCCTTGTGCCACCTGCTGCGAGTGAACACCTCTACCGCAACAGGAAGCACACACATTCAATCAACGTGCAGGCCATAGTCGATCACCAAGGATTGATCAGCAACATTGTGGCTAAATATCCTGGGAGTGTACATGACGCATTCATCTTCCGTCACTGCACCATCAACCAACACTTCCAGGATGGACGGTATGGCAATGGACTACTTGTTGGTAAGTACAAAAATCCAACTTATATACACACTGCACAGCAACCCTCCAGGACAAACAACACATACACCACAATAGCAACACCTAGCCAGGAACACACTGAGGTACTCACATCACTAGCCATGTTTCTGAAGTCACCAATGAACCTGTCACACATTGGAATTTACTCTACAGCTTAATGTGAAGACATTAATGACTGTGGTTGCCTAAATGTCACCTTGCTAATTGGAAGTCTCACAATAACCTGCACACCAATACAATGCATAAGTTTAAAGGTATGGGATGGCCTGGGTATGTACATATGAACGTTTCAACTACACTTTCATGTTTCAACTCTGCATGGAACTATCATCACACCCCCAGTGAGGACACACGGACACCTGTATCACAAGTCACAATGCTAGGGAGGACACACTGTACTGGAAAAACCAATACATCCTGCTGACAACCAGTTAGGCAACAAACACTTGCTCAGCCAAGGAAAAAAACTAAATGCAAAAGTTTTCACCAACAACCATAGGTTGTCACATTAGTACACAAAAGAGTCACAGACAACACAAGACAACTACTGCCATCAAAGATCCGTACAACAGTGCCTCCTACATCTAATTGATCCCATTCTGTGTTTCTCTTTCAGCTGATCAGGGGTATGGCATCCAGCCTTGGATAATGACACCATTTGGGAACCCAAATACTGCTGCAGAGCGGGCATACAATGACGCCCACAAGAGGACACGCAGCATTGTGGAGCGGACCTTTGGGATCCTAAAGTCAAGGTTCCGCTGTTTTGACATTACTGGCGGTAGCCTACTCTATTCCCCAGAGATGGTCTGTAAGATCATACTCACTTGTGCCATATTGCACAATATATGTGTAAAAAGGAATATTCCCCTCCTTGAACTGGACCCAGACATGCCTGAGGATGACGAAGAGGAGGATGCTGGCCTGCAACAGGAGGGGGAACAACCTAACACGGCAGCAGGAGTGCGTAGGCGCCAACAGCTTGTCAACAATTTTTTTTTCTTAATGTATCTGAATAACTTGTATAGCACAATTGTAAATAAACACAGATAACAAACACCACATCATGCTTTGGCCTATGCATTTCTGACCACCTTTAGTTTGAAATTGCTGAAGAAGAATGTCGTCTCATTGAGCAAGAATGCTATAACAATCAACACAACCAAAATTAACATCACAAATGTATGCACAGAGGGTAGGATGTGACATGTTACATTACCATACACAGAGGCCAACAGGAGTACAAATGTGGCAATTACACATGCCGGATCCAAACACCTGAGACAGTCTCTCACCCAGCCCAAAAATTTAGATCATTTGAAAGTCACATCACACGTGTTCAGAGACAGGGTGGGACCATCCATGTGTACGTGACCATGTCATCAATGGCTTCTCTCAAGTGTGTGAGATGAGCAATACACAATTGGAACAACATTAGCTGCCACTAACTCAGGAGGAGACCTTGAAGTCACAGTGACAACATACACCCAGACAGGTGATAGTGGATCCACATTCCAACACACATGTACACATATGTCATACAATCAACCTAATATTTGAAAGTAGACCATCACAGTTGTGTCCCAGTTTGAACCTAGCAGGAAGAATGTAACATGCCACTAAACCAGTTAATGGAGAAAGGGACACAGACAACAACTAAATAATTTTCATCAGCACATCAGGAACGCTGAGAGTCTTGCAAACATAGTAATTGGAAAATGGTATGGAAGTTTGCTCAAAATCATCATTACTGCAAACGTCAAATGGGCTAATGAGATGAATGAATGGTCAAAAATCATTCATACCATATGGCCTTACAGTAGCCTGCTGCTGCAGGTTTGCCATAATATAATAAATAAAACCCATGGATACAGTAGCTATTCTGGATGGTCAAATCCTAGGGTGCTGGGGGCCTAAGTCCACCTCTACCGCCCCCCAAACATACAAGAATCTTGTACTTGTGAACTAAACACATGCATAAGGCACATGTGTGGGCTACATGTCAAAAGTCCAACACAAATCAGAAACACAAAATCATAATGGGACATGGTTAGCCCCATAAAAACTGTAAGTGACTATTGCACTCCCTGTTAGGACTACAGATAAAAGCATCACCATCATAATTGTGCACAAATTTTGGAGAAGGAATACATCATGGTATCCCATCCATCATTTCTAAATAGCCATCAGCAATTACCCAAAATATGTTGACAAATATGGTCAATACATTTTTTAACGTATCCTAAACATTACAGTGTAAATGCCCTCTATACATACAACAACGGACATGTGTCATATCCAACCACAAATGTGTATCACATAGCACCGTTTGACCATGACAAATCACCTTCCCCAAGTTAAAAACATGAAGACATAATAAAAAAATGTGCTCAAAATTCTACGCATACAGCATGGGCGTCATAATTTGGTCATGTACATGAGTGCACAGAATGCAGAGTCAATTATAAATGTATCCAAAAGTTTCACATATTTAGCCATCAAAGTATAATTTCCATCATATATTTTTTTGACTCATCATCATGTGCACTACTGTACGTGGAAAAAAATGACGCCCATGATGTATGCGTGGTAAAATTGACGCAACATGGACAATATGTTGGTCATCTCATTTACATAAAAAAATTATTAATATTCATATCATATTTTTTGACTCAGCATCATGTGCAATGTTATGCGTCAAAAAAAATGACGCACAATTGTGTATGCGTGAAAATATGACGCATAACGGGAAAATAAAAACGGCGGCCATTTTCTGCAGGAAGTGATGTAATAGGATATCCTGTTTACAAAATCTGTACTGGGAGTTAACTTTCACTTTGCAGTCTCAGATTTATCTAGACTGTGTGGTTGTGTGAAAGGTGTTGTCCTGTGTTTTACTGCTTTTGTGTCCTGTGTCCCTTGTATTTTGTCTTTTTGTGAATCTATTCTTGTTGCCTAACATTGTCTCAGTCTGTTTAGTCTAGTTTTGTCTATTCCTGTGACTGTTTGTATTGTCTGTGGGAGTCTGTTGTGGGTAGCATAGTTTTTGGGGTTAGTTGGGCTATTTTTCTCCTTTTTCCTTTTCCTTCACACCTCTACCTTTCCCCATTTCCCACTTTTACTTTCTAATTTCATTTGGCAATTACTCTTGCTGTCAATATGTCAGGTAGGCCTCGCCTGTCCAGGATGGGTGAAGATGAATTGGGGGGATTCATATGGCTAGTTAGCCATTTCCTCCCACTGATGCTGGAGGCTGGGGGCCGTGTGATACAGGGGTATCACACGGAGGCAAGGAAAATCCGGTGGGAGAAGGTGCGCCATCACCTGGTCCGGGTCTACGGGAGCATGCGCAATGTCCATCAACTGAAGCACCGCTGGGCAGATCTGATAACCAGGGAACAGGACCTGCTGGACCACCTGGGAATCAGGATTGGTGGCCATGTTGGTGAGTACAAATCAATTACATGGGAATAATAGAAATCTGTGTGGGAACATGTGATGATTGTTACCCAATCTGCTAGATAAGTAGCTGACTGTGTGTAATGCTAGGGAAACCTAGGCCCATGTTTATACACATATATCCCCATTTTTGCAACAAATTTTCACGCAATAACAGCAGCAAATTGCAACATATATCTGTATTTTGCTATTTTGGCCCCTCTCTGCGTGACAAAATGATGCAAATGCTGCGCTACAAAGGTATACATATGTGCCCTAATGTGTATTTGTTGCAGAATGTGTATGAAGACCAATGCTAGCAGTCAGATGGCTCATTTTTGCAACACATACCAGATGCCTGTAGCTGCATGTAATGTAGTGTTGCATTTGTGTCAGACAAGCAACACGTTAACGGCTCTATTCGTATTCTACAGGTCATAATGGCCAGTAAGTCACGTAGAAACAACATACCTACATAAGAGGCCATAGCTAGACAGAAAATTAGAAACCCATGATGATGCTATACATGTGTGTTGCCTTCACGTCACATGAAGTTAGATATGTTGTCCACACATGTCACATGTGTGTGTGGTTGCTGTGTGTTGAACATGTCCACATAGCCTGTTTGATTGTGAGTGGTCATGCAGTCCTCATGGAACCAGTTTTGGGATGTCTCTCTGGGATGCACATGCTGAGATGTATGGATAACATTATTGTTGGGGCATACTAATGGAGGGTTAACTTGGACGACACATGACTGTCCTGGCCACTGCATGTGTGTAGTAGGGTGTGTAACTGTAGCAGGAAACTCATCCAATGTTAATGTTGAATACAAAGCCAGCCATGCAGTATGAGCATGTGGGAAAGTGTATCATTACCATGTCATATTCACACAGTGTCATTGTAACTGAAATTATTTGTCAGTTCACCCAGTCTGAATATATTCTTCCTTTCATGCTTTACAGGTGGACCTGCCCCGTACACCGTGGGAGAGGTGGCACATTTTGACGACCCCGATACCTACAGTGAGTGTCGCCTGAGTGCTATTTTCATTTTGTGGTAATGAAACATGATGGATTACTGTGTGTTCAAGAGAATTCATGATTTGATGGGCTGGCCGTTCATTGGCATTGTTGTTTTAGTGTGATATCAAATCGGACTTATGTTTCTGTAAAGCAATACCTAGCCATCTCTCAGATTGAGGGGCTGTAGGTCATTCCAGTTGGGCCGCAATGGGGAATGGGATGACTCATTAGGAATACACTGGTCAATGTAAGACTTGGCATGAACTGAGTCTGCATTTCGGACTGACAGTCTCCCAGATAGCTTAGGCACATGGCTTTGATGACAAGTGCTTCTTCCTGGTTGAGGATGGACTGTGTACACTGTAGGTTGGATCTTACGGGGGCATGTACTTCCACAAGGTGAACTAGAAGTGTGTGTGACTTGAGTGCAATGGCCTAGGTGTTCTGTCGAATCATGAGAATGGGTGTTCTACCTCCTCTGTGTGGGTTGTAAAACATGTCTCACTGATAGTATGTCATGTTGGCCTAAGTCATATCATTTTGACATGTGTGGACCTGGGATGTGACAATGTTTGGCTGACTACAACGTGTTGCTAGCCATTCCTAGGTGTGGTGTGTGAAGGCACATACTTGTTGAACTTTCTATACACTCCTGGGAGTGCATTGAACATGGGATTGTTGGTTGTTCTTCCCACACCACCCTGAAAGACTGGGATGTTACTGTGAAACAGGGTACCTAGGACTGTAGCAACCAGTATGTTACACGTACTTGACACCTTTTGTGACTTGAGTTAGTACCTAGGGCCAGATGTAGCAAACTGTTTACAAGTTGGAAATGTCATTAATTTCTCTTTGTGAGTTGCAAACGTCTGTTTCCTATTCCTAAATGTATTTGGTGATTATGAACATATTTGCAAAATGCTTTTCCAAATGCAAAATATGAAGGGGTTTTCCAGACCTACTTGCAACTCACAGTGGTAGGCAATTCCATTTGCAACCGAGTACGTGGTTGCAAAGTGAGTCGCAGTTATCATCCACTTGAAGTGGATGGTAACCCACTTGCTAACTGGAAGGGGTCCCCATTGTAACCCTTCACCTTTGTGAGTGGACCTAAATAATCCTGTACAAAACAGCCAGTGGTCTAAGGGACCACTAACTACTGTGAAATTATCCAAGATTGAAGTTGTTGTAATTTATTACTAAGTGCAGCTCATTTTCCTTTCAGGTAAACGGCCTACATTTGGGGAAAAATAACCTGCTTTATTTAAAAGCAGTCACGTCCATGGAGGTCTGCTGTTCCCAGCAGGCCTCCATCCCCGTGAGTGCCCATAGTCGCTAAGGTGGCGCAACTTGGAACCCACATCATTGATGTTCATGAGGTGGGTCTTAGCGACCCCATAGCGACTCGCAGACGGTGTCAGAGACACCGTTCTGCATTACAAATTGCTAGTTGCATTTTCCAAATTCCTACATCTGGCCCCTAGTGTTGACATTTGGTTATGGCCCATGGGTTCAATCTTAGCACACAACTAATTCCAAATGGCATTGAGTGAGGAGTGTGATTGTTATCACATAGAGTGACATATGTAGTGAAGTCAGTATGCGGAAGAGGTGCTGCCATGATGTCAAATGCCTTAGGTATGATTTGGATGAGTAGTTTAGGGTGATGTCATCCATCATGTAGAGACATGGATATGCTAGGTGTGATATGCCCTTATGTATGCATGTTTCACATGTACTTCCTCTGAGCCTTTCCGTGAACTAGGTTGTGACAATTGCTGCAACCAATACATTTCTAGTAATGGACAAATAACCCATTGTGCTATTCCACCCAATGCAAATCCCAAGGTAAATATTTGCCTTTTCTCTTCACAGCTGCAAACCTGAGTGCCGCAGATCGCAACCATTTTGAGCGTCGTGCGATGAGATACAGGCACATCCTGCAGGTGCAGTGTGGGTATCGGAGGATGGGCCGCAAGTATCATTCTGATCGGGCCTCCGGGGCAAACAACTCCTGCCACAACATCAACCTCCGCCGGCACGCAAACCAGCACAGACCCTCCTGTGGACCCAGCTGCCTTCCTGGCATTGTCCCGAAAATTGGACAAGTTGGTGAAAAAGGTGGACAACCTGAGGGAGGACATGAGTTACGTCAAAAAGAGGGTCCGCTCCATCAGGCGCACACTACGGAGGGCAAATCTGTAGTACTTTTGCCCTCTTGAACTTTTACCCCTCCCCTCTCACCTCTTTCCTATTTTATACTGTCAGTTGGGTTTTGGGGATTAGTTATAGGATAAGTATAGGTAATTATCTTAGTGTTAGGGAAGAGGGTGGGGGGTCCTTATTCTTTCTATCTTATATTTTTGTGTGGGTGGGTGGGTGGGGGGCAATGTTGGAATTCCTGTATAAAAAAATAAAAATAAAAAAAATAAAAATAAAAAATAAAAAAATCAGAAAATTACAAAAAAATATATGTTTGTTTAGGATAGTATGTGTGTAGGTTAGTAAGTGTTGTCCTGCATGTGTCTTGTCTCATAATGGTGGGTGGGGGGTTGATGTTTAGATCGTTTCGTTACATGTGTAGAGTAAGTTTAGCTTAGGTTAGTCAGGGACAGTTGTGGGTTAGTAGTAGTCAGGTTAGATTAGTGTAGGTTTACCTTTCCCTTAGTTGCCTCTTTTATTACTTCATTGAAATAAAACTTTAGTTTTATGATGCTTTAGGTGCTACATTATCATGGCCTTGACATCAGTGTAGCAGAATGTTTTAGTATGACATTTGTGTCCTATGCTCGCCATCCCCAGGAAATTGAGGTTTAACATGCCAGCTACCCGTGTGCTAACTTGGTAAGTATCCACCATGTGGGAGACCCACCATTGGTAGTGTGCATTGATCACTAAGGGTTTGTTTCGGTATGTATCCTACTTCACAAAGAGTGCTTCCAGACTTGTTATTGTGGGTAAATTGATAGGTCGGACAGCAGTGTGAAGTTCAGGGAGATCTTTGTAGATGAGGAATTGTTCACACTCTTGTCTTGTTGCTTTCATTGCTGACCTACATCATGTGTGTACTGATTCAGCATGACTTTCCTTCATGGAAGTATACTCCGTAAGGGTGATTGATGCAGTGTAATTTGTTAATGATTCCTTACATTTTGCGGCATTATTTCTTATTTAAGTATTGCATGGTGCCTACATTTCTCAGCCACCATTAGTTGTCTAGAATAGCTATAGATGGTGCATCATTCTGTCCAACACAGCATGATTGTGTGTGCTTAGTCCCTTCATCAGTTATTTTCCTCCGTATGTTAAGGCTATGATGCAATCCTGGCCACTGCACAGATGTTTCAGTATACATGAAATCAGGACAGTAGTATAGAGAATCTACATGGTTGCCACACAGCCACTTTCGAGTTATGTACTGCACAGTTGAAGTGTGAAATAACACATAGACACAATAGGTGTGCAAGTGATATTTATTTATAGGTGGTGTAGTGCAAAATGTCCATTCACCATGTTTGCTGAGTCCGTTCTGGTGCATTCTTACATGGTGATCCTACAGAAGGGGTGTGGATGATGCTCCGGACATGCTGGGGTGATGTCACAGACAGTGCAGAGGAACAGGAATTTGCAAATAGTTGGAGAGAGACATTCACTGGCAATGTGGACAAGTCATACAGTGGATTGCCAAACAGTCATTGAGTGTAGTTGTAGTGAAACTGGCCTTTTACAAAACGTAGGACCATGGTCAGGGTAGACCATGGTGCAGGGACTAGGGCTTCCGGGTACTCTTGCATGTGAATGTTATCTGTTCCAGGTCTTCTTCTTCTGATGTGTGTGTTGCCTGGTGTGTCCCTGTTGTTGTTGGTTGTGAAGGGGCAACACACACCTCAGTGTTAGAAGACATGGAGGCAGACATCCCGGGGGCTGATCCCTGTGGAGTAATGAAGGGCAGTACTGCAGCAAGGAGGGCCTGCTCGTTTTTCAGAATGGCAGCCACATCACAATGGTAGGCAGCCAGGTCGGCCCTGAGGGGTTCTATGTTGCATTCGTGCACACGTTGACTGGCTTGCAGTTGTAGTTGTTGTGTCAACTGGATGACAGCTGTGCAGATTTCCTTCTGTGTTTTTAAAAGTTCCTGCAAGAGCGATGTTCGGGATTGCATTGCAGCTGCGTGATCAGCAGTAGACATCATGCACGAACGCACTCCCTCAAGGCTGGCTGCCATAGTTTGCATCCCCACTCGCACCTCCTTGGCCAGCTCCCGCTGGACCCCAACGACGGTTCTTTCGAAGCTGGTGCCAGTGTCGTCAGAGTCCTCAGCTGTGTTGGAGCTGGCAGGTCTTACAATTGGGGTGGCGGGTGGTTCTCCTGTGGTGGCTGCTTCTTCTCTGCTCCTCCTTGTGACTGAAGGTGGGGTTTGGAGGCTTTCAAGGACCATTTGAATGGTCTCTTGTGGGATGTTTATGGGCTCGTCATCCATGTCATCAGGGAAATCAGGGACAGGCATATTGGCAGGAGATCCGTGTTCCTCTGCAATGAAACAGGGTACAATTAGTGTGTCTGTGTTGTGACAATTTTGCACTAAGATACAAGCCTTTGGATGCCTTAACTTTGTTCTCTGTGTTTGTCTTGGTATCTGCTGTCCGTCATAGGGCATTGTTATAGGCCTATGGCCCACCTGTGTGTCACATGTATGATATGGAGCTATCAGACATGTCTGCCTGATCGCCTCTAGGTGTTGCTTTGTAATTATTTAGGAATGTGCGTGTTTTTGTCCTACTCCTCCCTCGGTGTTTAAGTATTGTTATGGAGGGACATTTTGTTGGGTGGGCTCTCATTATCCTACATGTGATTACTGGCTTTCTAGGTAGCAGGATAGCTAATGGTGTGGGGGACTAAGTCTGACCCACTTGTAAATAACTCTGTCACCCTGATATTTCATTTTGCTCAGACTAACTAGCAGTGCCTCTGGTCTCCCACATCAAAGGAATGTTTAGACATCCGAGCGCATGACATCTTTGGAACTTCTCAGGGAAGTCGTGGTCACTCAGATCCTACACAATTATGTCTTTTCCGGTATGTTCCCATACACAAATGAGAAAGACAGTATTTGTTTAATATGAGGTTTCATTGTACAACTGACTTGTTGAAATTTAGGTGTGAGCCACAATAACCCAAACAATACACAGTTAGAATTGAAATAGTCCGCAGGAGAGTAATACATTAGTACACAGCTATCATGGTGCCTAACAGTTTGTACTGTCCCTCTGCTTGTTCTATGTATAGCACAGCATGTTACGTTTGGAGCTTGCCTGTCGGAATCACTGGGGAGACATCATCCTTCATATCAGAGGAATGGCCTGTGATCTGGTTGTGCATCAGCAGCAAGGCAGGCAGCATCTAGTTGTGTTTCTCTGTTTGGAAACTCCCTCTTGCATATCGTGGGACAAGGAAGTGATTTTATAAGTCATATGTCATCGTGATGACAAAGTTTCCCTACGCAGGAATGCCAAACCTTAACCCCTACCACATCTATCAGCAACGTACCAGACGGTATCCTTGACTGGGGCACAGAGTGAATATGTTCTGGCAAACTCCAGTGCAGAAGTAGGCAAAACTGTGTGATTTGACTGATTAACAACACCCTAGGACTGGCTATTTGCTACATTAACTGATTGGAAGGGCAATGAGAATCATTTAGTGCAAAGTGCTCTGAGGCTCTTAGATGTGAGCAAATGAGTATAAGTACATTCAGGGTAAGATGCACAAAGGCCTAAAGCCTGAAGCTAATGCGCAAAGTATACGTTTCACTTACCACAATACACTTTGACTGACTGTGGGTGTTGTGACTGCCCTGGCAGCACACTTGCCTCTCAGGCCCTGCCCCATACACTTTTTATTCACATTGCATGATCTGTACATGTCACGTGGCATTACCTATGCATGTCAATGTTAGGATGTGGTATGGATGTAAACATTGTTGATGTTTGAAGATGATGTTGGGTTATGTGTGTTTAATTGGATGGGCCTGTTTATCGTATGAAGGTCCTATTTGGTTGTCAGACTTTGCAGGTGTGTTTCAGTGACCAGTTGCCTGTGTCCCCTCCTCAGGTGTTGTCTGAGCAGTATGACATTAGTGATGTAGCCTTGTTAGCCAGGCATGTGAGGGACCCTGACGTATGCAGCATGTGTGTGTCGTTAGTGCTGTGTGGCTCCTATTGCTGTTTAGTTTGGCTTATGTATGTGTCAGGTATGGACATTCGGCATTTGAGTGTACTGGTGCCTTTGTCTTATTTCTATGAATAGTTGCGGATGTCATCCTCACCCCCTAATTTGGGTATGTATGTTCCATGGGGAGGTTCCTGCCATTTGGTACTATAGCTGCACAGAGATGAGAGGTATTATTGTCAACTGTTGTGGCAGTTACATTGCAGTTGTTGTTTTGGCTACTGCATTACTGATAGGGACCTAGTTGATGTAGGATAGATTTTGCTATACAAGTGCCTGGATGTGAGTTTGACGTAGTGGCCTTCCCACCTGTCGCTGCTTTCCCTTGGCTCTATTGTTGTAATTACAGGATGGCCCCATGGGACTGTTGTTGGTGGTGTATTTTATCGTGCCCCAGATTCAGTCTGTGCTGGGCATGCCCCCCTGCTGTGCCCCTTTACCCATGCCACTTCATATATGTGCTGACTTACATGCATTGTGTAGTAGGTATCCCCCCCCCTGCTTACAATCCCCATTATTGCAATTTAATTCCCCATGCGACTTACCCTGCATGTTCGTTGTGTCGTGGTAGTCTGCGCTGTCCTGTCCTTGAATCCCTGTGACGATCTCCTCCGGGATGACGGCTGCGACCATCTCCTCCATGTGATCCAGGGCCTCCTGTTGTGCTGGACTCCCCCCTCCAGTCTGCATTGCTGCCTTCCTGTTCCTGGCCATTTTCTCTTTTGTCCTACGTTTGCAGTCATGCCAGCGTTTCTTACACTCAGTGACTGTGCGGCGTTCTTCAGCCACACTGTTGATCTTGTCCACTATTTGTTTCCATATGGCCTCTCTCCTACTGAGTGGCAATTTAGAGGAGATGAAAAGTTGGTGCTGGTGTTCCGTCACCTCTTTCACCAGGATTTCCTGCTCCTCTTCACTGAAGCGACACTTTCTTTTTTTTCTAAAAATGTCCTGGTTCCTGTATGGATCCTCCTGGCTGGTTCCTGGTCTGCTCTCATCCTCCTGGGGTATGTACTGGCATCTGGGATCCATTTTGGCTCTCCTCTGCTGAGAGGGCAGTTTTCGCACAAAAATTTAACGCAATAGCGTGAAAAAAACCAGCGCTTTCCGGATTGCGCTGTCGTAAATCGACCCACAGTGATGTGCGTCGCCTTTACGTTGGTTTCCTTTACGACGGAACGCCGCTGTGTGCGTCATGAAATAATGACTCCCACCTGTTGGTTGCGCCGCCGTACGTCAAAGTATAAATTTGACGCCCGCACGGTGCTTCAAAATGGCGTTAGACGGCGCAAATTTTTTTGACGCAAAACTGCGTTAGCGCAGTTTTGCGTCAACAAGTATAAATATGGCCCCCTGTGTCTTCGAGGGCGGGGGGGTGGTCGTTGTTGACAGAGTGATAGTAGAGTTAGTGCACTCAACTTCCTTGAAACTGAATCTCTCTTTCTGATATGGGCACAGGAGTAGTAGAAGAACACCGGGATGCTCCAGCACTTTTCTTGGATAATAATAGCGGTTGGCACAATTACTAACACTGCATTACCGAAAACCCAAACTGAGTACCATAACAATAAGTACTGCAACATTAGGGCTGGGTTCACAGAGATTCACTGTTGCATGCTACAATTAGAACTGTGGTTGCACTTATGCACAAGAAAGACAAACAAGGGCATTAATAATTAGTAATGGGGGAATACCCCCCCCCTTGCATACATGATGCTTGGCGTAGGCATAATGTGGCGCAAGGGGTTACAAAATGGCACAATGCATACATTGTGCCACTTTGTAAATTTGGCACAGCGATTTTGTTATCATTGGGCCACATTAGCATTAAAAAACAATTATGCTAATGTGGCACAAGGAGGCGCTAGGGACCCTTAAAACTGCCCCTAGGTTTACTTTGGACAGAAGCCTCATAATCTGTTTGCTTGAAGACTGTCTCTTGCTAAGCTTAGAAGTTCACTTTCTTTGGTAGTCAGTTCTAAATCATTGGGAATAGAAGACACCCTGTATATGAGTAGGGAAACGTAGGGCCAGATTTACAAGGCCCTAGCACCACCTTAGCGTCATTTTCTTTACGGTAATGTGGCTCGACGAGGCAAAAATCACTGCACCACATTTACAAAGTGGTGCCATGGATGCATCGTGCCACTTTGCAACCCATTGCGCCGCATTTTGCTTGCGCCAGGCATAATGTATGCAAACAACTGTTCCGGCATTAGGAGGCCATCAAACATGGCGCAATGAAATCTACAAGATTTTATTGCACCATTTGTGGCGTCATGTTTACCGCCTGCTCAAAGCAGGCGTTAAAAGGATGCACCTATTGAAGTCAATGAGCCTCCTTGCACTTTGCTGCACAGGCGTCAACATTTTTTATGCTTGTGCCGCAAAGAGCCACAATAGCATCAAAAATGTTGACGATATTGGCCTAACGTGTGCCATGGTGTGCCGTATTGTAAATATAGCGCAACCATGGTGTTGTTAGGTGACCGTTGGGGGGTGGGAACAAGAAATATGGTGCTTTAGTACTGATGTGCCAGATTCTTCTAAATAGTGGTTGGGTATAAACACTATGAAAGGCCCTTATGGAGCCACCATGTAGTAGGAGTCAAACCACATACAGGTATCTGCCAAGTAAAAAAATACAAGTGTAATCAAATGCAACTGTGTCACTTGGCTGGTGGTCATCGCACAAATGACCTTCCATTTGTCTCATGCTCTGGGCTGGCCTATTATGGAGTCAAGGGACTGAAGTGATGAAAGCAAGTGTATTCTACAACACAACTGGAGCGGACGCTCTCCACAACTCAGGCCAACGCCAACTACTCACTTTCAAATACAAGTTTCTTGAACATGGAATAATGGCATGGGATGCTATGGCTCAGCGGCAGGGTAAGTGTTACGACACAGCCCTTTTCTAATATTTCTCAACATTGGCTTTGCAGAGCAACTCTGCCTGGCATCCAAAAAAGCTTCTCCTATGGACTACCGTGGATGCCAAGTAGGGCTATCCCTTCCCCCACAAACACAACCCTGCCTGTAATACAGAAATCCTTTGTAGGAAGCTGGCTCTGTATATACTATATCAAAATGAGATATAGTGTGCACAGAGTCCAGGGGCTCCTCAGAGGCTTAACAGAGGCTAAAGTAAATAATACTAATGCTCTCTTTTGTGGTAGTGTGGTCGAGCAGTTAGGCTTATCAGAGGGTAGTACAAAGCATTTGTTGTACACACACAGAAAATAGAAGCAGCACACACTCAATGACTTAACTCCAGACCAATGGTTTTTATATAGCAAAAAGATATTTTCTTAATTTATTTTTAGAACCACAAGATTAAAGTTGCAGATAAGTACTTCAATAGATTTGTGTTTCACACATATATCAATAGTACTTTGTTTGAAATCGATAAGTTATACAGTTTTTACAATATTGGCAATCATCTGTTTTAAAAGTTGACAGTGCAATTTTCAGAAACAGTTCCAGGGGAAAAGAAAAGTTAGAACGTTTTACAGGTAAGTACTTGACTTACAGTTCCAGTCTCCAGGGGTTAGGAAGTCCACCGCTGGAGGTTCAAGTTAACCCCAAACACCCAACACCAGCAACATGAGGCCAGCCAGGTGCAGACGTCAAAAGAGAAGGAAATTTAACATGGACTCCTATGGAGACAGGGGGCACTCAGAATCAGATCTGCAGGCAGGCAAGTACCTGCATCTTCGGAGGGCAGACCTGGGGAGGGGGTTTAGAGGAGCACTGGAGGGGGGGGGGGGGTATGGGGTGGGGACGACACCACAAGTATGCACCAAACATGCACCCTCCGCTGCACTAGGGCGGCCGGGTGCAGGGTACAAATAAGGCATCTGGTTTCCAATGATTCTCTATGAGGGGACCCTGGGGGGCACTAAGATCCTGCAGGTGAGGTCCAGGGGGTCAACTCGGGTAACCCACAAGCTGGACAGGGAGGAGGGCCACCTGTTTAACGTAGCTGCACTGGAAGTCGGGTTCTCCGAGGCCTGGGAGCTGCGGGTGCAGTGTCTTTAAGCGTCAGATATCTTCGTAGGGAGCTTTCACTGTCAGAGGGGTCCTCGGGATTCCCTCTGCAGGTGTCGTCATGGAGGGGTGGAGAGGTCAACCCAGGGTGGGCACTTGCTCTCAATCACCTGGGGATCCTCTTTAGTTGATTGGGCCACCTGGACACGGGCCGTGGGTGTCGGGTGCAGAGTGGTCAGGACTCACACATCCGGAGTGGTGTTGGAGTCCTTGTGTGTTTCTTTGTGGACAGGGCTGCTATCCTTGGGAGTTCAGTCCTCTGTGGTGCAGGGCAGTCCTCTGGAGCTTGGCAGAGGTCGCTGAACCCACTGGATGCATCACTTTCTTTGTGCAGGTTCTCTGAAGCAGGAGACAGGCCAGTAGGGCTGGGGCCAAGTCAGTTTGTGTCATCCTTCTTCTCTGCAGGGGGCTAAGCTATGCAGTCCTTGTGAGGTCGCCAGGAATCTGGTAAGCTGGGTTCAGGGAAGCCCTTAAATACTAGCTTTAGGGGCGTTACAATGGCTACTGTCCCTGAGGGTGGCTGAAGTGGTCACTCCTCCTTGTTTTTCCTAAGTTTTCAGCCGAACTTGCTGCGAAGTGGGGCTTTGACCGGGGGGGGGGGGGGGGGGGGGGAGGGGCAGTGGTGGCAGGCATCTCCACTAGCTGGAGTGCCCTGGGGCATTGTAACATGAGGCCTGAGCCTTTGAGGCTCACCGGCAGGTGTTACAGTTCCTGCACGGGGGAGGTGTGAAGCACCTCCATCGAAAGCAGGCTTTGTTTCTGGCCTCAGAGAGCACAAAGGCCCTCAATCCCATGTGGTCAGAAACTTGTCTGCTAGTGGAAGGCTGGCACAGACCAGTAAGCCCTACACTAGAGGATTGGGTAAAATACAGGGGGCATCTTAAGATGCCCTCTGTGTGCTTTTTAAAATAAATCCAACACTGGCATCAGTGTGGGTTTATTGTGCTGAGAAGTTTGATACCAAACATCCCAGTATTCAGTGAAGTCATTGTGGAGCTGTGGAGTTTGTCATGACAAACTCCCAGACCATATACTTAATATGGCCATAATAAGAATGGACTTAGACACTGTAGGGGTAGATTACTCATACAGCTATGCCCTCACCTGTGGTATAGTGCACCCTGCCTTAGGGCTGTAAAGCCTGCTAGTGGGGTGACTTACCTATGCCACAGGCAGTGTTTTGTGGGCATGGCACCCTGAGAGGGATGCAATGTTGACTTTGCCTTTTTCTTCCCACCAACCCACACAATCTTCAACGGCAGTGTGCATGTGTTTGGTGAGGGGTCCCTTAGGGTGGCATAACACATGCTGCAGCCCTTAGGGACCCTCCCTGGTCACAGGGCTCTTGGGACCACTGGTACCTTTTACAAGGGACTTATCTGTGTGCCAGAGGTGTGCCAACTGTGGAAACAATGGTACATTTTTAGGGAAATAACACTGGTGCTGGGGCCTGGTTAGCAGGATACCAGCACATTATCAGTCAAGTCAGCATCAATATCAGGCAAAAAGTGGGGGGTGGGGTAATTGCAACAAGGTCCAGTTTCCTACATCCTTGCTCTATGGTGCAAGGCGCCTGAGTTGGTGTTAGGCAGCACACACTGCACCAGCACTAGGATACAGCAGAAAGTCATATCCTACTAGATAAGGCACATTTCTGCTGTCTCTCTTTCACGCAGTCACTTTGCTTGCTGCTCTGTAAATATGACCCAATGTTTTAAAATAACAAATACCGACAAGCCCAGGTGACCTGTATTTAACATGCTACTGAATGGCTGCATTGTGATTTACTGTTTCTCTAATGTATGATAACAAAGGGAATATGGCAATGCCTAAACATGGCAGCAATATGCTTGCAATAAAAATAAAAAAGCAATAACTATTTCTTGTACTTGTAGTAGAACAGTATGGCCCAGAATTACAGAAAAGGCTCGAAACGCAGCACAGCAGCTAAATATGCTGTCCTGCGTTGCGTAACAGGGAGGAAGCAAGAGAGCACCAGATCTACAAAGATATGGCACTCTCCTCCTCTCTCCCTAGTGCTGATTTTAGCTGCCATGTGCCACACACACACCTTTGCACCATAGTGCATGAATGTATGCATGAGTGTAGCATAGGTTTTGTACTGGAAGGATGCAGAATGCAGCACACACAGAGCAAAAAAATGAGGAGAAATAAAAGTATTTCTACTCATTTCGCCATGCTAATGGCACCCCTGGGGTGGTGTTAGTTTTTGGTGCTGCCTCAGGTTTACGAATTGTCGTAAATCTGGGGCACCGTCAAAAGCAATGGGTGTTGCGGTGGAACACCCATAGTAACACCCATTGCACGCCCCTCTGCCGCAGAAAACTGCGTCAGAGGGGCCCCTATTTTTAAGGTGACGTTAAGCCACAAAAAGTGGCTTAGGACCACCTTGTAAATATGGAAAATAGCACAGCACACTTTCTGCAATGCTCCAGTGCAGCTAGGGGCTTGTAAATCAGCCCCAAAATGTGAAAGACAGATGAACAGTCCAAAAGATGAAGAGGGTCGACACATACATATTGGTATGTACTTGCTGTATTTTTTATCAACATTATTTTGATTACTTGAGGTAGGCCTATACATAAAGCTGTCTCTAGGCCAGACCAAAAAAATGTGCGGATGAGGTTAAAAATAAAGTTGAAAATAATGAAGCACTGACTGTAATGACGTGCCTCCTGGTGCCTTGGGTGTGGAGTTGTGTGCAAGTCAGGACAGCTCAGCTCTTAATGGCATCAAAAATAGAACAAGGCATCCCCGCATGCCATGTGTCACTGACCGCCTTGTCCGGATATGATGCAGACAGTCAGAAACAGTCCACTAACATCCTGGACAGAGATATGAATGAACAGCATGCTTTGAAGTCTGACTGCAGGGAATCACGTCACAATTCACCATTATTTTGATAAGCTCAGAAGAGGGTGGGTGGCATCTCAGGCATGTTTTTGATGGCATGGAACCAAGAACTCAAAATAACTCTCATGGATGGGCCAGCTGGATGCCAGTGCAGACTAGAAGAGCAAGCACACTTCGGTCTGGGGGGGGACAGCCATTCTCAGCGGCAGCCGTGTGCCCTGACCACCATTTAACGGTGAAGAAATTGATTTGTTCATGGAACACAGCGTTCAAAAATATGCCCCTTTCCAGCAGTCCAAGGGGCGGGTGTCAGTTACTACTACTGCCATGGATGACACCATTCAGTGATGCAAAGTCACATCCGTCAGATGGCTCCCCACCCGGAATGTACCCTGAACCCCATGCCATCCCTTAGCTGAGACTGAAATAACCAGACCCAAGAGACGAGAAGACCCAGATGCACGCTAGCATTGGCAGTCCTCACCTCCGCGAGGCACTGCGCGTGCCAAGGCTGTCCCTACCTAGGTCACCTGCGACATTTTTAGCCAAGAAATTCATCAACAGAAACCCATTACTAGGAAAGCTATTACTAGGAATTTTGGTTGGGGGATGGCGCTGTCTGACCTGCAGAAGAATGCAGGAGTTTGAGGCCCTAACCTAAAAACAAAGCAGGGACATTAATTGAAAAAATAGTGATGATGGTTTCCTTGGCTATGGAATTTAAGCTTATCGCGTAGATCATCTCAAATATAATGATATCAGTCTATACTAGATCTGTGCATCACCACTACATTGCCACAGTGGCATTGTTTATGTATTTACTTCTCCAGTTCCAAAATGCTTACCATCCCTAACCATAACACTTACCTCAGAGGAGGCCCCACCAAATGACATGTGAGGCTCATAACAAATGCATCATTGAATATGCCTCCCCTAATCAACCTAGGGCTTCCTTATAACAAGAAACCATTAAGGTCCCCTTGGAAGATGGCCTCTATTAATTAGCTCGTCAGAACCCCTCCTCTCACTTTACGTCTCAGCATCGGGGCTGTCCCATTGGAGGAAGCCTTTCACAGGTTAGCCTATCAGAAGTGCTTCTCTTACTGCTCACATTTTACCACCGGGGCCTTCACATTGTTAAGGTGTGACCCATTGCTCTACACTAAAAAAAAAACAGGCAGAATCAGAGCAATAATAGAAACAGAACATCCTCTAGACTCTGTGACTTGAGATCTTTAATGTCTGACAAGCATTCTCTGTGACTAAAAGTACCAGAGAAAAGCATCAAGTGTGTATTTATATGTGTTGCCTTTTTCCTAGGTTCTCCAGGACCATTTGATAAAGGCAAAAACCCATTTCCAATCCACATAAAGTGAACTTTGGATTGGTGAGCGAAACGAATCGCAAAGTCAAAAGTTTCAGTGGCCATTTAATGGAGGCAACCAGGGATCCAGTGGTCAGTGACATTTGGGAACTGGACACAGCTCAGGGAAAAATCTCTTGCAGTTCCAAATGGGTCCCCCAAGTCAATGTTCCAAAGTCTGACTACTAGCAGAGGGTATGAACTTACATCCCAAAGTATGTCAGCTTGGGATAACAAACCTCAGGGGCCCGCATCTCACAAATGGATGGTCACACTCAAATTATTCCACTGGCAAGGATACTTGTGGGGCAGGGCTTGGCAATTAGAAACACAGGCCCATATTTATTTATGGGCTTTATGGGGCAGTTTCTTTGATAGTAAAGAGGATGTGGCCCTTGGAGTTCTGTAGGCCCCCTTCTAGGGGAGCTAGGC
This sequence comes from Pleurodeles waltl, assembly GCF_031143425.1. Taxonomy (NCBI): domain Eukaryota; kingdom Metazoa; phylum Chordata; class Amphibia; order Caudata; family Salamandridae; genus Pleurodeles; species Pleurodeles waltl. The sequence continues at coordinate 1,483,161,116 of NC_090447.1, read as the reverse complement.
CAGGAAGCACATCCGAGATGGGGAGGGGGTCTTTGCCCACTTCCCGGGGGACGGAGATTATGGGGTAATCAATTTTATCATATAGACTTGAAAAATTTTCAACCCATCTTTCTGGCTGTAAGTGGGGACCATAGTAACTTGGTTATTCAAGGTTCTACCAAAAACGTCCCCTGACATAGACAGTAACAGGGGATAATGATCACTTTCACATCTAGCATCCACCTTCATATCTCTCAGGAAGGGCCACAATCTCACATCCACTAGAAAGTAGTCAATTACACTTGTGGTTAAGCCTCGTTTGAAAGTGGGTGCAGTGTCCAGGTCAGAGGGAATGCGGCCATTACAGGCCCTGAGGCCGTGCTTCAAACAGAGAGATGCTAGTTGAGTAACTACACAAGAATTAGAACGGAAACAATCGCTAGTCAACTGTGCATATTTATGGCCATGTGGCACAGTGCAGCAAGGCATATTGCTGTGCTGCGCCACAGGGAAAGGGTAGGATTGTGGCATATTCATCCCCATACAGTGCAATCCTGTTCTTTCCCCAGTGATGGTGCACAATGAGCTGCCCAGTGCCAAAGCAGGCACCCTTGCACCATGGTTCAAGGGTGCGCCGTTGCGTGTAGGATTGTTTTTGTGCAGCAAGGGGCACAAAACCTTCCTACACAAAAACAATCCCTTGACTGGGTCATAAATATACCCCAATGTGTTTTGTGGCATTCTCCACAGGTTTTGCGGCTGTGAGATTGTGCACAATGAATGCTGTCCTGTGAAGGGTTTAAGTGACCTGCACAAGCTGGATTTCTGCTATGTGAAAATCTGCATGCTGCAGTACTTGGGGGTCTGTCAGAGACTGAGAGGATGTCTGGCGGGGGGTGTAGATCTACTTCACTTGAACGCTGCTTACCACATTACAATGCTCTGTTATGGTCTGGTTTGACAGGGCAGTTGTTAACAGACAATTATGTGGGAGACATTAAGAGAGGGGCTATGGCTCCACCCATGTGTTACGAGCCAGGAGTACGTTTTGATTAGGCAGAAGCAGTGTGCATCCACAAAAAAGTGCTTGCCTTCCTCACAGCTGTGATCATTTTATTTGTCTAGCTGCCTGAGCTTGAACTTTCAGGGACACATACATGACAATCTAATGCTATTTGTGTGTTACATAACTAGATACTTTACTCTGTCTTTCGCTGGCAGCAGCACAGATGGGAGGACAGACACGAGGAACGTCTTGCAATCCCAGCACCCTCCCCGCATGCAAAATTTAATTTTCAGAGTGCAGATTTGTGTCTCAGAGCACTCTGTGATGCCCAGGGCTACACTAATCTACATGGATTTTCTAGGTTGGCTTGACAGTGCAACTGTTGCCTGGACTTATGTAATTAACAAAAAAACCTTTCAGAGTACTATTGACAGAGGGCCTTAGACTCCTTTCACACATTGTCTCCCCGGAGTTCAGGAATTGATTGGGCCGAATTAGTGTGCTTTCACTAAAAAGACTGCTTGTATGGCTCTTTTTGGCGTGTGTTAAAGCTGATTCTCGATACAGCAGAACTGACTTGGTTATGGTGGCAAGCCAAAGTTCATGTCTATAGCCATGATCTATTTATATTGGTGTTATGATAAAGGCACTAGATCTGACATTTATTGTGAAAAACATATGCTAAAGTCAATAGTCATTTACGTCTGGATTAGTATTACCCTATATTAATTGTATATTCTTTTGCAAGCTGTAATTTTCTACATATTTGTAGTTTTACACCTGTATGCATGATGGTTGTCAATATCTGTGGCTTTGTAAGGCCAATGTTGGATAAGTGTAAAACCAATGGAAAAGTCTTCACCAATTAATTGGGAAAGGTAATGCTAGATTTCAAAGATTTGATCTGTTTATTATTATGAAGTTGAAATAAAGGCAGGGGGCCTAGCATACTGACTGTGAAAAGCCTTTGTGTTTGAAATTGTATGCATGAACCCACAGTCATGACAGAGGCACCCGTTTAAGAGATCGGCAGCATTAACTGTGATATTGGTGGATGATTGTTACAAGTTGCCAGATCAACCGCAGTCGCATTGGTACATGATACTCACCAAGACACTAGAACATTACTATAACAGATAGGTGTATTTTACTACAATGGGCCACCCTTGAACCGACTTACCTCCAGCTCCAAAGGGCATTTTGGTGCACAGCTCCTGGCTCACCGCTTTGCTCTGCACCCGGCCACCCTGTAACGAAGAACCTCCTGTGCCTTAAGGGTCCCTTGCGACCTCAACATTCCAAGGGGATCCCAAGGCGCCACCTCTAAACTTACCTGGACAGACCTCTTCACAGTGGTCCCTCGCAACGGCCCTGCACCAGCTCCAGAAACCTTTTACCATTGCTCCCGCCGAAACCACCCGAACTTCTCCAGCTGGCACAGTGTGTCTACCGACGACCTCGACCACCCTGCAAAAGAAGAACTTGGTAAAGCAAAAATGTGATTTTATATGTATTTTAAAGGTGCTTTTCCATTGATTCCTATGGTGCGTAATAATTGCGCACAAAAAGACTATTTTTAATAAACTTCAAAAATCCATAGCTCAAAAAAGTACTTACCCAATTTTGAATAATCTTGGTCTTAAAAATTACATAAAAATATGAAGTATCGTTATGAATTGGTCTCGAGTTATTCCTTTGAGTGTGTAAGTGGCAAGATTGATACTATGAGTACAACAAATGCTTTGCATTTCTCCAAGATTGGCCTAACTGCTCGACCAAGCTACCTTAGAAATTAGAGCATTAACTGATCTCGTTTTTACCGCTGTAAACCAATGTGTGATTGCCTGGACCCCCTACACAGTATGCCTAGCTTTGCACACTACATAGAAGGCCAGCCTCCTACAACAACACAACCTAAATTATCCTGTGCTCACCCTCCGGTAGCCTGGCTCAGAGCAGGCAGGATTAACTTAGAAGGCAATGTGTAAACTATTGTACAATAACTCATACAGTAACAGTGAAAACACCCCAAAACGTACTCCACACTAGTTTTGAAAAATAGATATTCATCTGAATATAAGACCAAAATGACAAAAAAACAATATGCACTAGTCAAGATATCACTTTTTAAAGATGTAGATGAGTCTCAATCCTTAAGAATCAGTGGTTGCATCCTTTTAACACACAGTACCTGGGAGGTATAAAAAATAACGATGTAGAGGGCAACAGAGGTGGAGATGCAGCGGAAAATAAAGCAATGCATCGTTTTTTCTGGCGTGGCGAAGGTGATGCGTAGTTTCTTTCTATGTGGCAAGATTATACGTTGATTTTGGAGGCGCAGTCTTGGTTCCTCACTGCGATGCAGGGATATTTTGACACCCAGGGACAATGCGTGGAAAATCCAAAACGCATTGTGAAGAGGCAACAGATGCTGCACCGATCCGGCAGGCGATGCGCAATTTTTCAGCCGCAAGACAGGCACTGCGTTGATTCTGTACGTGGTGTGTCAAAATTTGCAGACGTTGCGTTGATTTTCCGACGCACTACATTTTCTCTCTTTGGTAAAGTCTTTGATGGCCCTGAGACTTCAGAACAGGAGGCAAGCTAAGCCCAAGCCCTTGAGAGCATTTGTGAGGGAAGGCAGAGTCCTTCCAGCAGAGTCAGGGGGCGGCAGGCCAACAAGCATGACAGCAGTCCTTCCAGCAAAGCAGCCCAGATGAGCCCTATGGGCAGCACGGCTGTCCCTCTGACAGAGTCCGGTTGTAGGTCCAGAAGTGTATGATTTGGAGGAGTTACAGACCCAGTATATACATTCAAATGTAGGCCTTTGAAGTGGAGGAAAACTTCAAAGAGTGGTTTTGAAGTGCACCAGTTCCCCTTTCACCCCCTCCACCCTTCCTGCCCAGGAAGACTGGTCAGTATGCAGATGCATCTGAATGTCATGTGCTTACGGCTGTCTGGGTGGAATTCACAAGGGAAGCTGTCAACCAGAACAGACCACACATTGATTGGAGACAGGCTGTAAAGCACAGAGAGCAATAAGTGGAGAGAAATGCCTACTTCCTAAAAGTAGCATTTCTAAAATAGTAATGTAAAATCCAACTTCACCAGTAGGTAGGATTTCCCACTACCATTCCAACCATACCAAACATGACATGGCTACTCTTCACAGATCAGAAATTACCACTTAAAATTATATAAGGGAATTTCCAACGCTGGCCTGAGTGGAGCAGGCTCCACAGTAGTGAAAAACGATTGGGAGTTTTCCAACACCAGGACATGTAAAACATATAAGTGCAGGTCCTGCCTTTCACTTACATAGCACCCTGCTTACCCTTAGGGGTCACATATGTAATGAAAAGGGAATTTAAGGCTTGGCAAGTAGTTTTAAATGCCAAGCCAAAGTGGCAGTGAAACTGCATACACAGGCCTTGCAATGGACACCTGAAACGACTTATGCGGGTGGCACAATCAATGCTGCAGGCCCACTAGTAGCATTTAATTTACAGGCCCTGGGCACATGTAGTGCACTTTACTAGGGACTTATAGGTAAAATAAATATGCCAATTGGGTAAGAGCTAATGTTACCATGTTTAGGGGAGAGAGTGCAAGCACTTTAGAACTGGTTAGCAGTGGCAAAGTGCACAGTCCTAAAACCAGCAAAATGAGATCAGAAAAAAGGAGGGAGTCAGGCAAAAGGTCAGGGGAAGACCACGTAAAGGCTGTCAGGTCTAACAATTAGTATGGTTCTGGAGGCCTGAAAGTAAGTACAAAATAGATCAGGAGAATATGAGGCACCATTAGTGTCATCACAGATACAACTTCCTTAGGCGTAGAAAGCACACATTATGTGTAACACTGACCCTATAGCATTCACCTTACAGGTAGCATAGTTCACAATGACAATCAACCACAGCTATATGTGAAACCGTCATTGAGTACGGTGTTCAATCTGTATACAACTGCTCAGAAAGACAGATTCCTAAAAATATTAAACGTCTGTTCCAAAACGAATGCCCTACTATGGCAAGCTTTTATCTATATCAACCCCCTGACACTCACTGGACCTACACTGAGAAAATAAGTGGGTACCATAAACAGTCTTTACTCCATGGGAAGAGTTTACTCTATACCAGACTGTTTGCAAACAGTGAAACTCTCATGTGAAATACACCAGAGAGTAACTGTTAGCTACCCACAGTTACTCTTCAATACAAAGGTTTATAATGTTTTCAATAACTCTACACACCTATAGTGCATTAGGAGCACATGCAGTTTGGAAAAAATAACACAAAATTAGCTGGACACAGGCTGTACAAAATTAAGTAGAAAATTAATATGGTAGCTACCCACCTCTATGTAAACTATAAACCAAAGTAGCACACTCACTGGGTGATGTCAACAACAATGTCATGTCATAAAAGATGTAATACGTGAATTCACAAGCAGTGCATGGTTGAGGCGCAGGTTATAGTTGGCGCTGCTAACTGTAACTGGTGAATTTCAGATTTTTTAAGTTCAAAATGTTAATATATAGTCACTGAATAATTCGTCCAACTATAACATTACTTTAACCTTTGTTTTTTGGGTGAATTTCTAAAGTTTTTTTAAAACTAAAAAAATATCTTTTTATCACACCTAGCTATAATTATACTTAGCTTTTTTTTGTTTTTAGGGAATCATAATATTTAATTACAATATGTAAATCAGACCCCCCTCTACGCACACCTTTGGCCATGAGCACCAGGGGCTTGGCTGGTCTATGGCCAGTCCCTGCTGACAACACTCACATGCATTCAACCTCCCATAAAGGCAGTGAACCCCACACTGGGGTGTTGGTCACAAGGCCTGCCCCCCCTTCCCCTCCTCCCACTTCACACTGCCATCAGCTGAGCACAGCGGTGGTTGGCCAGAGGGCCTCGCCTTAGAGACCCCCAAATACTAGGGTCTTTTTCTTTTTTAATGGGGAGGGGGCTGTGTGCCCCCCACCGAGCTTCATTAGGCCCTGGAGACCCCATCCCCAGGGTGGTCACTCTTCCCAGCTTTTCCTATTTTCCTGCTGGTCTTGCCACCAAAAGTGGGCTTTGTGCGGGGGCAGGCAACTTCACTAGCTGGAGCGCCCTGGGGCACTGTAACCTGAGGCTTGAGCCTTTGAGGCTCACTGCCAGGTGTTACAGTTCCTGTAGTGGGGAGGTGTGAAGCACCTCCACCCAGGACAGGCTTTGTTTCTGGCACAAAGGCTTTCACCCCATGTGGTCAGAAACTTGTCTGAAAGAGGCAGGCTGGTCAGGCTGCACTAACAGTTTGGCTAACATACAGGGAGCATCTCTAAGATGCCCTCTGAGTGCATTTTTCAATAAATCCAACACTGGCATCAGTGTGGGTTTAGTGTGCTGAGAAGTGTGAGACCAAACTTCCCAGTATTCAGTGAAGCCATTATGGAGCTGTGGAGTTTGTAATGACAAACTCCCAGACCATATACTCAATATGGCTACAGTGCACTTACAATGCCTAAGAATGGACTTAGACACTGTAGGGGCACATTGCTCATGCAGCTATGCCCTCACCTGTGGTCTAGTGCACCCTGCCTTAGGGCTGTAAAGCCTGCTAGAGGGGTGACTTACCTATGCCACAGGCAGTGGTTTGTGGGCATGGCACCCTGAGGTGGGTGCCATGTCGACTTTGCCTTTTTCTCCCCACCATCACACACAAGCTGCAAAGGCAGTGTGCATATGCTTGGGGAGGGGTACCCCAGGGTAGCATAATATATGCTGCAGTCTTGGGGACCATCCCTGGCCACAGGACCCTTGGTGCCGTAGGTACCTTTTACAAGGGACTTAACTGTGTGCCACTGGTGTGCAATTGTGTAAACGAAGGTACAGTTCTTGGGAAAGTACACTTGTGCTGGGGCCAGGTTAGCAGGATCCTAGCACACTCAGTCAAAGTTGGCATCAATATCAGGCACAAAGTGTGTGTGTGTGGAGGGGGTGGGAGGGGTGTAACCATGCCAACAAGGGCACTTTCCTACACAATTCCCTCCCAAACGAAAGAGGATGAGACTAACCTTTCCCAAGAGAGTCTTCATTATCTAAGCGGAAGAACCTGCAAAGTCCATCGGCATTGGCATGGGCAGTCCCAGGTCTGTCTTTCACTGAAAAGTCCTTTCCCTGTAGGGATATAGACCACCTCAAAAGTTTAGGGTTCTCATCTTTCATTTGCATCAGCCATCTGAGAGGTCTGTGGTCAGCTTGAACAATAAAGTGAGTACCAAACAAGTATGGTCTCAGTTTTTTCAGGGACAAAACCACAGCAAAGGCCTCCCTCTCACTGGCACTCCAATGCTGCTTCCTGGGGAGTAACCTCCTGCTAATTAAAGCAACAGGCTGGTCAAGACCATCATCATTGGTTTGGGACAGGACAGCACCTATCCCATGTTCGATGGCCTCTGCCTGCACAATGAACTCACTAGAATAATCTGGAGCTTTGAGAACTGGTGCTAAGCACATTGCCTCCTTCAGGGTGTCAAAGGCCTTTTGACAGTCAAGAGTCCAGTTTACCTTTTTGGGCATCTTCCTGGAGGTCATTTCTGTAAGGGGAGTCACAATGGATCCATACCCATTCACAAACCTGTACTAACCAGTCAAGCCAAGGAATGCCCTGATTTGAGTCTGGGCTTTTGGAGCTTCCCAGTCCAGAATTGTCTGGATCTTAGGTTGTAAGAGTTGCACTTAGCCTCCACCTACAAGGTGGCCCAAGTATACACCTGTGCCCTGCCCTATATGGCATTTAGATGCTTTGATAGAGAGGCCTGCTGTTTGCAAGGCCTGCAAAACCTTCCCCAAATGGACCAGTTGATCCTGCCAGCTGGAGCTAAAGGCTGCAATATCATCTAGATATGCTGCACTAAAGGATTCCAAACCAGCACGGACATGCTTCACCAACCTTTGGAAGGTGGCAGGGGCATTCTTTAAGCCAAAAGGCATAACAGTGAACTGATAATGCCCATCAGGGGGTAGATAATGCTGTCTTTTCTTTGACTCCAGGTGCCATCCTAGTTTGCCAGTATCCTGCAGTGCAGTTAAGTCAAGTGTACTTAGAAATTGGGCTGCACCTAACTTGTCAATTAGCTCATCTGCTCTGGGCATGGGGTCTTAGTGACAGAATTGAGTCCTCTGTAGTCCACACAGAACCTCATTTCTCTCTTGCCATCTTTGGTATGAGGTTTGGAGACCAAGACCCCTGGGCTAGCCCAGGGACTGTCAGAGGGTTGTATTACCCCTAACTCCAGCATCTTGTGGACTTCCACTTTGATGCTCTCTGACTTGGTCAAACTGTCTATAAATTTTATTTTTGACAGGTAAACTATCTCCTGTGTCCACATCATGGGTACACAGGTGTGTCTGACCAGGGCTCAAAGAGAAGAGCTCAGCATACTGCTGTGGGACTTGCCTGAAGTCAGCTTGCTGTCAGGCAGAGAGGGTGTCTGAACTGACATCTCCATCTACTGATCCATCTTTAGGGTCAGTTGAGAGGAGGTCCGGGAGAGGTTCACTCTCTGCTTCCTGATCCTCATCAGTAAACATCAGCATGGTTATGTCTGCCCTATCATTGTAGAGTTTCAGGAGGTTAACATGGATCACCCTCTTGGGTGTGCTGCTAGTGCCCAGCTCCACTAAGTAAGTGACCTGACTCTTTCTCTAGGACTGGGTAAGGGCCACTCCATCTGTCCTGAAATGCCCTGGGAACCACATGTTCCAGAACCCAGACTTTCTGCCCTGGCTGGAATTCAACCATTGCAGCCTTTTGGCCATACCACAACTTCTGGAGTTGTTGGCTGGCCTCAAGGTTTTTGGATGTCTTTTCCATGTACTCAGCCATCCTAGAGCTGAGGCCAAGCACCCAGTCCACCACATCTTGTTTAGGCTCATGGAGAGGTCTCTCCCAGCCTTTTTTGCTAAGTGCTAGTGGGTCCCCTTACAGGATGGCCAAACAGATGTTCAAAGGGGGAAAACCCTACTTCCTTCTGAGGCACCTCTCTGTAGGCGAAAAGCAGGCATGGCAAGAGGACATCCCATCTCCTTTTGAGTTTTTCAGGGAGCCCCATGATCATGCCCTTCAATGTCCTGTTGAATCTCTCACAAAGTCCATTGGTTTGTGGATGGTATGGTGTTGTGAATTTGTAAGTCACCCCACACTCATTCCACATGTGTTTGAGGTAAGCTGACATGAAGTTTATACCTCTGTCAGAAACCAACTCCTTAGGGAAACCAACTCTGGTAAAAAATACCAATTACAGCTTTGGCTACTGCAGGGGCAGTAGTTGGCTTAAGGTGAATTGCTTCAGGGTATCTCGCAGCATGATCCACTACTACCAGTATGTATTGGTTCCCTGAGGCTGTGGAAGGTTCAAGTGGACCCACAATGTCTACACCAACCCTCTCAAAGGGTACCACCACTGGAAGTGGAATGAGGGGGGCCTTTGGATGACCACCTGTCTTACCATTGCCTTGACATGCGACACAGGAGCTACAAAACCCCTTTACTTTCAGGGACATGTTGGGCCAATAGAAATGGTTCACCAGGCGGTCCCATGTCTTGGTCTGTCCCAAATGCCCAGCTAGGGGGATGTCATGAGCCAATATGAGGATAAACTCTCTAAACTCCTGAGGCACTACCACTCTCCTAGTGGCACCAGGTTAGGGATCTCTGGCCTTAGTGAAAAGGAGTCCCTCCTCCCAACTGACCCTGGGGGAGCCACCGACATCTCATTTTTCCTGTTCAGCAGCTTGCTGTCACAGGCCTTCAAGAGTGGGACAAGTCTTTTGTCCCTGGCACAGCTGTTCCCTTGTGGGTTCCCCTGGGCCCCAGGAGCTCTACCTGGTAAGGTTGCAGCTCCATGGACTCAGTTCCCTCAGGGGATAAGACACTTCCAGAGAAGAGAGGTCTTACTTCTTTTGCTGCTCAGAGGCTGGTCCCCCAGTCCTCTTACCTTTACTTTTGGAAGGTCGGGCCGTTATTCCAGGCTCTAACACTTCTTATTCAACCTGTGCTCTGCTGTGTGTTTTGCACACACCAGTTCAGGGATACCCAGCATGGTTCCATGGGCTTTGAGTGCTACCTCAGCCCATGCTGAGGACTCCAAATCATGTCCTAGCAAACTACTGGGATTGCAGAAGAGACCACTACCTGTTTCAGGCCAGTAACCCCTCGCCATTCTAAAGTCACCATGGCCAAGGGATGGACTTTAGTCACATTGTCAGCATTGGTAACTGGATAAGTTTGTCCAGCTAAATACTGTCCTGAGAGAAACCAGTTTGTCTGACACCATGGTGGCACTGGCACCTGTATCACTCAAGGCTTCTACCTTTGTCCCATTTATCAAGAGCTGCTGTCTGTATTTATGCATGTTAGACGGCCAGGCTGCTTGTATGGCTATATCCACCCCACCCATCGAGACTAAAGTAGCTTCAGTGTGACCCTGATTTGCTCTGGGCACACTGTTGATTCCACCTGGAGACTGGCTATTCCAGTACTAACTGGAGTAAAGCGAGTGTGACTTTCCTTGGGACATGCCATGTCTCCAGTTTGGTGTCCATGCTGCTTACAGTTGTGACACCAGGCCTTCTTGGTATCAAAGTTTTTACCGTTGTACCCACTTGTGGACTGTGAAGAGGCTCGGGCCCACCCTCCTGAGCAGGTTTTTGGGGCCCTTGAGAAGACTCTTTGCTTTTGTCCATAGGTATCTCACAACCCTTCCCCTGGGGAGGCTTTGTGACCCCTTTCTTTTGGTCACCCCCTGTGGAAGTCTTGGTCACCCTAGTCTTGACCCAGTGGTCTGCCTTCTTTCCCAATTCTTGGGGAGAAACGGAACCTAGATCTACCACACGTTGATTTAAGCAGTTACTCAACAGGTGTTCCTTCATAAACAAATTAAAAAGCCCATCATAGTCATGCACTCCACTGCCAGTTATCCAACCATCTAGTGTTTTCACCGAGTAGTCAACAAAATCAACCCAGGTCTGGCTCGGGGTTTTGTGAGCCCCCATGAGCCTAATTCTATACTCCTCAGTGGAGAATCCAAAGCCCTCAATCAGGGTAGCCTTCATGAGGTCATAGGATTATGCATCTCTACCAGAGTGCGAGGAGTCTATCCCTACACTTACCAGTGAACATTTCCTGAAGGAGAGCTCCCCAGTGAGATCCGATTAACTTTCTGGTCGCACAAGCCCTCTCAAAAGCTGTGAACTACTTGGTGATATCATTACCTTCTTCATATTTTGAGACAATCCCTTTGGTGATTTTTAGGATGTCAGTATTCTCTTTGACACTATTTATGTTGCTGCCACCATGTATAAGTGCTAAGCCCATTTCTGCTCTCTCCCTTTCTATTGCTAGGAGTTGTTGCTCCAAAGCTAACCTTTTGTCCATCATTGCTAAAAGAATGTCCTCTTCATTGAGGCTGTCCTCAATGTTCCCAGAGGAACTGGACTCCCGTGTGGAAGATCCAGTGAGTTCTATCCTTGGAGACAAGGGTATGGGGACCCTGGCCTCCCTAAATAGGCAAGGAGGGGGGAGATCATCCACCTCATCTCTAACATCTTCCCCTTCTGAGTGGAGTTCTTCCTCCTAAGTAGGGTGGTCCCTGGTGTACTCTGCCAAGAGCTCCTGGAGCTTGACCTTGGTAGGGTTGGAACCAGTTCCAATCTTTCTCAGCTTACAGAGGGACCTTAGCTCTGCCATCCCTAGATGGAGGTAAGGAGTGAGGTTATGTTCCATCACTATTTCCTCTGAGCTGCTCATTATGCTACTAAAGCTGGGATTGCTTTTTAGAAACTATAAACTACTTCTAGTAACTAAACAGGGACTTACACAAGGCCCTAGCTGACTTTTAAAAATTTAGAGAAAATAGTCAAATTCAAAAATCGTTTTTCTAAAGGCAATTTTGGAATTTAGTTGTGTGACCAGGTATTGGCTGAGTAGTCCAGCAAATGCAAAGTCGTAGACCCCACTGCTGATCCACCAATGTAAGAAGCTGGCTCTGTATATACTATAACAAAATGAGATAGTGTGCGCAGAGTCCAGGGGTTCCCCAGAGGCTTGACCGAGGCAAAAATAGATAATACTAATGCTCTATTTGTGGTAGTGTGGTCGAGCAGTTAGGCTTATCAGAGGGTAGTGTTAAGCATTTGTTGTACACACACAAGCAATAGAAGAAACACACTCAATGCCTTAACTCCAGACCAATAGGATTTTATATAGAAAAATGTTTTGATAATTTATTTCTAGAACCACAAGATTGAGTTTGCAGGTATGTACATAGAATTAAATGTACTTTGCATAGGTATCATTAGGACTTAGAATGGAATCAACAAAATATACAGTTTCCTTTACAATGGCAAAAGCTATTTTGAAAGTGGACTGTAGGAAGTTGGCTCTGTATATACTATTTCAAAGTAAGAAATCGTGTGCACAGAGTCCAAGGGTTCCCTTAGAGGTAAGATAGTGGCAAAATTAGATAATACTAATGCTCTATTTGTGGTAGTGTGGTCGAGCCGTAGGCTTATCAGAGGGTAGTGTTAAGCATTTGTTGTACACACACAAAAAATACATGAGGAACACACACTCAAAGACTTACTCCAGGCCAATAGGTTTTTATATTGAAAAATCTATTTTCTTAGTTTATTTTAAGAACCACAGGTTCAAGATTTACATTCAACACGTTAAATGCAAGGTACTTCACTTAGATACTTTAGGAACTTTGAATAAAAGCAATATCATATACAGTCTTTGTAAAAATGGCAATAAGCTATTTTAAAAGTGGACACAGTGCAAAAATCAACAGTTCATGGGGGAGGTAAGTAAAGGTTAGTTTTGGAGATAAGTAAAACACTAACAAGTCTCAGGTTTGGGGCATAGGCAGCCCACCATTGGGGGTTCAAGGCAACCCCAAAGTTACCACACCAGCAGCTCAGGGCCAGTCAGGTGCAGAGATCAAAGAAGTGCGCAAGGCGCCTATGGGGAAAAAGGATGCTCCGGTTCCAGTCTGCCAGCAGGTAAGTACCCGCGTCCTCGGGGGCAGACCAGGGGTTTTTGTAGAGCACTGAGGGGGGACACAAGTAGGCACACAAAGATCACCCTCTGCAGCACAGGGGTGGCTGGGTGCAGTGATCAAAGCAGGCGTCGGGTTTCAGGTAGGAAACAATGGAGGGATCCGGGGGTCACTCTAGCATTGCAGGCAGGCACAGGGGGGGCTTCTCGGGACAGCCACCACCTAGGCTAGGCAGAGGGTCTCTCCTGCACTGAGGTTCGGTTCCTTCAGGTCCTGGGGGCTGCGGGTGCAGTGTTGGTTCCAGGCGTCGGGTCCCTTGTTACAGGCAGTCGCAGTCAGGGGGAGGCTCTGGATTCTCTCTGCAGGCGTTGCTGTGGGGGTTGAGGGGGGTCGTCTCTGGTTACTCATGGGCTCACAGTCGCCGGGGAGTCCTCCCTGTGGTGTTGGTTCTCTGGATCTCGAGCCGGGGGCGTTGGGTGCAGAGCGTAGAGTCTTACGCGTCCGCCGGAAAACGTGCAGTCTTGGAAAGTTGCTTCTTTGTTGCAAAGAAGTAGCTGGTTTAGAACAGGGCCGCTGATCACAGGAGTTTCTTGGCCCTTTGGTTCAGGGTAGTCCTCTGAGGCTTCAGAGGTCACTGATCCCTGTCAGATGCGTCGCTGTTGCAGTTTTCTTCGAGGCAGGACACAGGCAGGTAGGGCTGGGGCCAAAGCAGTTGTCGTCTCTGTCTTCTCTGCAGGGCTTCAGGTCAGCAGTCTTTCTTCTTGGTTCAGGTTGCAGGAATCTAGTTTCCTAGGTTCTCGGGGTGGCCCTAAATACTAAATTTAGGGGTGTGTTTAGGTCTGGGATGGCAGTAGCCAATGGCTACTGTCCTGGAGGGTGGCTACAACCTCTTTGTGCCTCCTCCCTGTGAGGAGGGGGGCACATCCCTAATCCTATTGGGGGAATCCTACAATCTCAAGATGGAAGATTTCTAAAAGCAGGAGTCACCTCAGCTCAGGAAACCTTAGGGGCTGTCCTGACTGGTGGGTGGCTCTTCCTTGTTTTTCTAAATATCTCCTCCAGCCTTGCAGCCAAAAGTGGGGACAGTGGCCAGAGGGGCGGGGATCTCCACTAGCTGGGATGCCCTGTGGTGCTGTAACAAAAGGGGTGAGCCTTCGAGGCTCACCGCCAGGTGGTACAGTTCCTGCAGGGGGAGGTGTGAAGCACCTCCACCCAGTACCGGCTTTGATCCTGGCCACAGAGTGACAAAGGCACTCTCCCCATGTGGCCAGCAACGTGTCTGGTTTGTGGCAGGCTGGCAGGGTCTGGTCAGCCTACACTAGAAGTCGGGTTGGCATTCAGGGGGCATCTATAAGATGCCCTCTGGGTGTATGTTACAATAAATTGCACACTGGCATCAGTGTGCATTTATTGTGCTGAGAAGTTTGATACCAAACTTCCCAGATTTCAGTGTAGCCATTATGGAACTGTGAGTTCATGTTTGACAAACTCCCAGACCATATACTCTTATGGCTACCCTGCACTTACAATGTCTAAGGTTTTGCTTAGACACTGTAGGGGCATAGTGCTCATGCACTTATGCCCTCACCTGTGGTATAGTGCACCTTGCCTTAGGGCTGAAAGGCCTGCTAGAGGGGTGACTTACCTATGCCACAGGCAGTGTGACATTGGCATGGCACTCTGAGGGGAGTGCCATGTCGACTTAGTCATTTTCTCCACACCAGCACACAAGCTGTGAAGCAGTGTGCATGTGCTGAGTGAGGGGTCCCCAGGGTGGCATAAGACATGCTGCAGCCCTTAGAGACCTTCCCTGGCATCAGGGCCCTTGGTACCAGGGGTACCAGTTACAAGGGACTTACCTGAGTGCCAGGGTTGTGCCAATTGTGGAGACAAAGGCACAGTTTAGGGAAAGAACACTGGTGCTGGGGCCTGGTTAGCAGGGTCCCAGCACACTTTCAAATCATAACTTAGCATCAGCAAAGGCAAAAAGTCAGGGGGTAACCATGATAAGAAGGCATTTCCTTACATGGACACTGCAATTTTCAACAGTTCCTGGGGGAGGAAAAAGTACTATAGTTTTACAGGTAAGTATTCAACTTACAGTTCTTATCTCTGGGGGTTAAGTAGTCCCTCGTTGGGGGTTCAAGTTAACCCCAAACACCCAACCTCAGCAACACGTGGCCGGTCGGGTGCAGAGGTCAAAGAGGCATTGAATTAACGTGGGCTCCTATGGAGAAAAGGGCGGGGGGTGTAGGAGGCTGGCCTGGTTTGTAGTGGATACCTTGGGTACTTACACTTTATACCAGATCCAGTTATCCCTTTTTAGTGAAGTAGTAGTGTTCTAGCAGCTTAGGCTGATGGAGGTAGCTATAGCAGAGCAGCTATACTAGGAAGCATGCAAAGCTCATGCAATACCACTTATAGTTACACAGTACTTATACACAAGTAAAGACAATACTCAGTGTTACCAAAAATAAAGGTAGTTTTTTTGGGCGACACAGTACCAAAAATATCTTAGAGACAATACTCCTTCTGGAGGTAAGTATTATAAACAATATATACGCTAGACACTAAAATTAGACAAGTAAATGGTCATAGAACAATGCAAACAGTAGGAAATCCTATAGAATGCAATGGGAGAAAATAGGTCTAGGGGCAACACAAACCATATACTTAGAAAGTGGAATATGAATAACGAATTCCCCCCTACACAAGTGTAGTGTGTGCAGAATCGTTGGGAGAGTAAGAATACAGTAAAGGTAAGTAAATTACCCCACCCCAGAGCCCAGAAAAGCAGGAGTAAAGTACTGCAACTTTCCTTAGGACACACTACACCTTGTTTTTAGGATTTTGCAGCAGACAACCAAGTCTTCAAAGAACAACTGCTGGATTATTGGACCTGAAGACCTGCAAAGGAAGAGGACCAAGTCCAGAAGTCGAAAGAAGTTCCAGGAAGAGCAGGAGCCCCTACCAACCCAGAAGAGGGTGCAAAAGAAGAGTCCCCGGTTAGTCGAAGAGTGTAGAAATGCACCCTAGGAAGATGCCAGCGGGTTCCTGCGTGATGCAAAAGATGTCCCATGGCGTGAGGATTGTTGCAGACGACATTTTGTGTTGGAAGGCGCCAACAAGCCTTGGCTACGACAAAAGTGTGTTTTGTGCCAAAATGGCGCTGGATGGACCCAGGAGGGACCTGGGGGCCTCAACTCTGTGTGAGGAGGAAGATGGGGCTCTCAGCACTTTAGAGAGCCCTCAGGATGCCGGCCAGCACCCCCCAGAAGCCGCAGGATCCGGGCTCAAAGGAGGTGCAAAACGCAGTTGATGCAGCACAACAAAAGAAGGTCCCACGCCGCCGGAGAACAACTCAGCGAGTTGAGCGTCGCAGGGTGGAGTGCTGGCGACCTGGGCCAGGCTGTGCACAAAGGAATTTTGCAAAGAGTGCACAGAGGCCTCAGGAGGTGAAGAAGACAGTACACAGGGGTACCGTCGTCCTCAGGGAAGGCAAGGTCTTACCTCCTCCAAATTGCGTCAGCAGGACCTCAGTACAGTCTATGTCGATGATGTCCACCCTCTGTGTCTTTAGGAGCACGCTCGTCGTTGTGAGAGGAGTCCCAGGGTATCGGGCTTCATCTTGGAAGGTGCCTGCTTGGAGCAGGGGAGTGACTCAGTCATTCCACAGGAGATTTCTTCGGTTCTTCTGGTGCAGGATGAAGACAGGGAGTCCCCAGAGCGTGCACACCATGGAAACTGTTGCTGACTTGGAGCTGAGATTGCTGAAGAAAAGAGGCTCTTGTAGACACTTTGTTGCAGTTACAGCATTTCTAGGAGCAGGCTGCGGTTGATCTGAGGTCACAAGAGTCTGAAGGTGTTGCAGAGGATTCCTTAAGGAAACTTGTAAGCAGAATCTGAAGAGAACCCACAGGAGAGACCCTAAATAGCCCTGAGAGGGAGATTGGCTACCTTATCAGGTATGGACCTATCAGGAGGGGTCTCTGATGTCACCTGCTGGCACTGGCCACTCAGAGCCCTCCAGAGTGCCCCCACACCTTGCCAAGCAAGATAGCTGAAGTCTGGGACACACTGGAGGAGCTCTAGGTACCACCCCTGGGGTGGTGATGGACAGGGGAGTGGTCACTCCCCTTTCCTTTGTCCAGTTTCCCGCCAGAGCAGGGCACAAGGGGTCCCTGAACAGGTGTAGACTGGTTTATGCAAGGAGGCACCATCTGTGCCCTTCAAAGCATTTTCCAGAGGCTGGGGGAGGCTACCCCTCCCCAGCCTGTAACACCTATTTCCAAAGGGAGAGGGTGTAACAACCTGCTATCAGAGGAAATGCTCTGTTCTGCCTTCCTGGGCTGCCCAGACCCCAGGAGGGCAGAACCCTGTCTGTGAGGTGGCAGCAGCTGTAACTGCAGTGCAAGCCTCAGAGCTGGTTTGGCAGTACTGGGGTCCATGGTGGAGCCCCCAGGATGCATGGAATTGGCTCCCCAATACAAGATTTGGAATGGGGGGACAATTCCATGATCTTAGACATGTTACATGGCCATATTCGGAGTTACCATTGTGAAGCTACATATAGGTATTATACGCGTGTAATGGCGTCCCCGCACTCACAAAATCTGGGAAAATGGCCCTGAACTATGTGGGGGCACCTTTGCTAGTGCAAGGGTGCCCTCACACTTAGTAACTTTGCACCTAACCTTCAGCAAGTGAAGGTTAGACATATAGGTGACTTATAAGTTACTTACATGCAGTGAAAATGGCTGTGAAATAGTGTGTGCACTATTTCACACAGGCTGCAATGGCAGTCCTGTGTAAGGGTTTGTCTGAGCTCCCTATGGGTGGCAAAAGAAATGCTGCAGCCCATATGGATCTCCTGGAACCCCAATGCCCTGGGCACCTAGTTACCATATACTAGGGACTTATAAGGGGGGTCCAGTATGGCAATTGAAATTTGTAAATGAAGTCACTGGGCTACCGTGACAAATTTAAAAGCAGAGAGAGCATAAGCACTGAGGTTCTGGTTAGCAGAGCCTCAGTGACACAGTTAGGCACTACACAGCCATACATATTAGACCATAAACTATGAGCACTGGTGTCTCAGCTAGCAGGATCCCAGTGAGACAGGCAAAACACACTGACACACACTCACAAACAGGCCAAAAGTGGGGGTAACCATGCTAGAAAGAGGATACTTTCCTACAGGGGGGGTTCTTGGAATCCGGTCAGCCGACAGGTAAGTACCCACGACTCGGAGGGCAGACCAGGGGGGTTCAGGAGAGCACCAGAGGGGCCCCAGGTAGGCACCAAACACACACCCTCAGCAGCACTAGGGCAGCCGGGTGCAAACACAGCATCGGGATTCCAATGCAACTCTATGAGGGGACCCCAGGGGTCACTCTGAGGCTGCAGACCAGGTCCAGGGGGGCTTCTTGGGCAAACCACGGCTGGGCAGAGAAGACGGCCACCTGCTGGTTGATGCTGCACAGGGGGTCAGGTTTTCCAAGGCCTGGGGGATGCGGGTGCAGTGGGTCCTTTAGGCGTCGGATATCTTCATCTGGAGCTTGCGGTCAGGGGGGTCCCTCTGGATCCCCTCCGCAGTCGT
Organism: Pleurodeles waltl; assembly: GCF_031143425.1. NCBI lineage: Eukaryota > Metazoa > Chordata > Amphibia > Caudata > Salamandridae > Pleurodeles > Pleurodeles waltl. The sequence goes on along the minus strand of NC_090447.1, from coordinate 1,483,142,483 downwards.
CGTCATGGAGGTTTTGGGCGGGGGGGGGGGGGGGGGTAATCAACCCAGGATGGGCTCTTGCTCCTATCGCCTGGGGACCCTTTCTTTCTAGGTGGACTACCTGGACATGGGCCAGCATCCTGAGTGAGGTGGGAGTCCTCTGGTTGTAAGTTTCTTTAGACAGGGCCGCTGTCTTCGGGAGTTCTTTGTCCTTTCAGGTGCAGGGCAGTCCTCTGGGATTGGCTGAGGTTGCGGGGAACCACTGGACGCTCCGTTTTTGTTAATTTTCCTGCCAGACTTGCCGCCAAAAGTGGGGCTTTGTCGGGGCGGGGGGGGGGGGGGGGGGGGGGGGGGGTTGCATCCCCACTAGCTGGAGTGCCCTGGGACACTGTAACCCGAGGCTTGAAGCCTTTGAGGCTCACCGCCAGGTGTTTCAGTTCCTGCAGGGGGAGGTGTGAAGTACCTCCACCCAGGACAGGCTTTGTTTCTGACCAAAGAGTGCACAAAGACACTCACCCCATGTGGTCAGAAACTTGTCTGAAAGTGGCAGGCTGGGACAGACCAGTCAGTCCTACACTAGCAGTTGGGCTAACATACAGGGGGCATCTCTAAGATGCCCTCTGTGTGTATTTTTCAATAAATCCCACACTGGCCTCATTGTGGATTTATTGTGCTGTGAAGTTTGATATTCAGTGAAGCCATTATGGTGCTGTGGAGTTCATAATGACAAACTCCCAGACTATATACTCAATATGGCTACAATGCACTTACAATGTCTTAAGAATGGACTTAAGACACTGTAGGGGCATATTGCTCGTGCAGCTATGCCCTCAACTGTGGTATAGTGCACCCTACCTTAGGGTTGTAAGGCCTGCTAGAGGGGTGACTTACCTATGGCACAGGCCGTGGGTTGTGGGCTGTCGACTTTGTCTTTTTCTCCCCACCAGCACACACAAGCTGCCAGGCGGTGTGCATGTGCTGAGTGAGGGGTCCCCTAGGGTGGCATAATATATGATGCAGCCCTTAGAAACCTTCCCTGGCCACAGGGCCCTTGGTACCATGGGTACCTTTTACAAGGGACTTAACTGTGTGCCAGAGCTGTGCCAATTGTGGAAGCAAAGGTACAGTTTTAGGGAAATAACACTGGTGCTGGGGCCTGGTTAGCAGGGTCCTAGCACACTTTCAATCAAAGTTGGCATCAACACTAGGCAAAAAGTGGGAGGGTAACCATGCCAAAAGTGGCACTTTCCTACAGTTGACTACTGACTTTCAGCCTATGTTAGGGAACTTTCCAATAATGTGAGATATGCCTGTCTAAACCAGCATGATGAGAATATGTTTATCCGGACTAAATGTTTATTTTACATGTCTACTGTCAAACCTTCAAACATAGCTATCGCGTATCTTGTAACAGGCTTGTATCACCCGGTGTTATAGCATGGTCAATGTTCAGATGAAATGACACTTTCACAAGTTCAGTGAATGACAATGCAATGCTGAATGTGGCCCAAATGCAGAGAGGCTAACTTAACGTTCTCAAAATGGAGTCAGACTTTGGGAGTTTGCTACAGGACCTAGATCTAATGCTAAGTGGTATGGCGTAGGTCAGAGATTAGCATCATGTTGCCTCCCACCAAGAGTTCTAGCCATTAGGCCAATTCAGATTTCAATTTCCTCTGCTGTGGATTTCATATATGTCTGTAATAATTATGCCTGCACCACAATGTTTTCATCTAGAGCCACAGGTGACCATCCTAATGGCCTTTGAGACCTATGAGTTGTTAAAAGAAAACTCCATCTTACAGCTTTCGCTTAGTGGATTTAGGGTAACTTGCAATAGATCAGTACAATGACAAGGCGAGTCAAGGATTAATACCCTATTGTGATTTACGAGTAGATCACCACTTTTGCTACTCTAAAATGACTTTCCTCTACCCTACCAATAGCTCTTGTGGGATCATAGCAACTCGACGTGTAGTCAAGTTGTACCCACTATGCACTTGCACTCATTGACTTGCACTCACTGACTTCCTATCGTACCTTATTTCTTTAGTTATTAAGTCTTCGCTACCCAAGGGTCTCTTTGATGTCTAAATTTTTCCTTTATTTACATGAGAAGACCTGCCGTGACCATCTTTTCTTACCTTTGCTACCATTGTTTGACTTCTCACTGCCCTGGCCTCCTATGAGGAATTTTCACTCACTGTTTTACCTTTAAAGTTCTGGTGCAACCAAGACTTTCACCAATACAGAGTGGAGTCAGTGAGCACTAAGGTGGCAGTAAACAAAAATGTGAGTGGTGAATGTGATGACGCAACGGGCATCTTAGAAAAAGGGGTTTTCCTCACAATGCCACTGGGTTTGGTAGCTACATGGGGGATTTTTTAATTCTTTATTTTGTTTATTTTTAGCCCTGCAAAAGGTCAGTCATTCCTGCTTACAAAAAAAAAGTTATTGAACCCCAAATTATTGCAGCAACACTTTATGTCCAGCAATTTAGAACTCCTTTGAGCCTTGCAGTCGCTTCTGATACGCCAACATGTAAAAAATGTATTTGCCAAAAAGCACTGAGCAGGCTGAATTGAGCTGCTGCCTGCCAGCATGACGTGCCTAGAGTCAAAAGAAGTGGTTGTCGAGAATTACGGGTGAGGTCCTGCCAGCCTCTCATTTGTTGCGTGATTGCGAGGTGTAGCTATGCATCAGGATCTTACTAGGTCATCACAGACACGATACGTACATCAAGCGTCAACATCTGGAGGAATCGGGAGCTTGGCACGACTCGGTCTCACTACAGCAGCCCACTAGGTATCAG